>NC_143570.1:2226428-2845357 GCF_054136105.1 Typopeltis vanoorti | reverse complement strand
TCTTGTCACTGGTCTTCCTCTCTTTCTTTCTCTCTCTCTCTCCGTCTGGTCTATATCTCTCCATATCTTATGGTAGCAATATCTTTCCATCCTAAATGTGTTCTTTCCATTTCTCTCTATATTCTTTGATCTTTTCATTTATGTTATAAATATCTTTTCTGATGTCTTCATTTCTGATATGGTCCAATTTTCTGCATCCTTTAACAGTTCATAAAAATCTCATCTCTGCAGCTTGTTTTTACTTTCGTTGTCTTTCTTTTTAATAATCCATGTTTCTGAACCATATAGCAGAATGGAGGTGGCCATTACTTTGTAAAATTTTAGTTCTGTTTCTTATCTTGTTTTTTTTTATTCAGTGTCCTTTTAACTGTTCCACAGATTTTCTGAGATTTCTTTATTTTTTCATCTATATCTTTATCTTGTAGATATATTATTATGCAGCCTAAATAATTATCCTGTGTCATCTGTTCTATTACTTTATTTTTTATAACTATTTTTGAGCTAACATGATCCCAAAAAAATTCCAAGAATATGGAAGGCATATATTCTACTCACATAACCTTTCTCTCTAAGAGTTAATTATAAATAGGATTATAGATAATCCAGAATCTTAAATCTAATATAACAATTAAATTAAGACATCACTTTTGCTGTAATAAAACTATCTACGTAAAAAAAAAAAATTCTCTGATGTTGTCATAAACAGAATATAGCATTCATGTAGTAATTTTATTTTATTATTATTATTATTATTATTTTATTATTATTATTAAACAAGACCTCATGGAGTCAAAGACTCATCTAGGAGGTCCTTTTATCTCACACACATCTCATCATACCGGGTCTTAAACACATTCAAACTCCTTGCAGACACCACACTCTCAGGCAAGGCATTCCAATCATTCACAACTCTGCACGAAAAAAACCTGCCTCTCACTCCCCTACTCACACCCTCTTTATACAGTTTCCAGGGATGACCTCTGGTTCTCCCCTGATCTCCCACTATTCTCTGTAGAACTTCTCCACCATTGATCCTATAACAACCCCTTATCAACTTGTAGGTCTCTATCATATCTCCCCTCTTCCTTCTCTCCACTAGACTCTGCAAATTACATCTTTTCAATCTTTCCTCATACTCGACATTCCAGAGGTCAGAAACTACCTTAGTCAGTCGCCTTTGGACCCTTTCCAACATCTCTTCATCCTTCTGAAAACCAGGTGACCAAATCTGGGCACAATAGTCCATGTGTGGCCTAATCAAAGCCTTATACAATGGAACAAGAATCTCCCTACTTCTACACGTCAGTGTCCTCCTCATCATTCCCAGAAGTCTTTGTGTTGTCTTCACAATTTTGGCGATGTGTCCCCTAAATTTTAGATCCTTATCCACTATCACTCCCAGATCTCTTATTTCCTCTACTTCAAACAATATATTCTCACCAAGCATAAATTCTGCATCCCATCTTTGTTTTCCAAATTTTAAAACCTTACATTTTGCAACATTGAACTCACATCCCCATTTGCTTGCCCAATCACTCAATTTATTCAAGTCTTCTTGCAAGGCCACAACATCTTCACTACTCTTTATGGTTCGTCCCAACTTTGCATCATCTGCAAACAACTGAATATCTCCATCCAAATCTTCGCCAATATCATTAATATACAAGTTAAATAGTAATGGCCCTAAAACAGATCCCTGAGGCACTCCACTAGTGACTTTCCTTTTCCTGGATATTGCACCCCCATACACAACTTGTTGATACCTATCAGATAGCCAGTCTCCAATCCAATGCACTAATCTAATATCCAACCCCATCTGCTCTAGTTTGACTGTCAACTTATCACGAGGTACTCTATCAAAAGCTTTTGCAAAATCCAAGTATATTACTGTGTATCCTTCTCCTCTGTCCAAGGAAGCAGTCACTTTATTGTAATAAGTAAGTAGATTACTTACTTATTACAATATTTTATTTCATTTATTTATTTTTTTTTTTTTTAACTAGAGGTCAGGCCATAGAATAACCGTTGATCAAATCATTGTCTCTTTAGCATACTATGTGAAATGTAATATAGCTTGTCTCTGTATATATATATACATGTATACTCCAGATGATGACCTTCATATGAAGGTTGAAATGTCTGGAAATTAAAATAATTATTTCTAACACGGTTGTAGTCTCCATAATTTATCTGAAATGAATACAATCTTCTATGCTTAGTCAGCACTTATCCCAAAGTGTGGAAGCAATCATATATCTCTAGCCTATTCCAAAAATGGGATACAGAAGTCTGAAATGACCAACCAATCACAATCACCTAAGCAGCAACTACTAGTATTCCACTATTCAAGGTCCATTGATGACCTTATAGCCTACATTACCCTCCACTGGACACATGCCATGGAAAGATTCAGAAAAACGTGATGTCACTCTTGACATTTCCAAAGCATTTGAATGTGCCTGGCATCAAGGTCTACTAAACAAATTGATTATTTGCCAATTCTGTAATTGAGTAATCAGCTTTCTCTGGTCATTCAATGTAATGATAGTGGACAGTTCCATCTATTTGAGTTTCACACTAATGCAAGAATTCCTCAGGGCTCTGTTCTATCACCTACTCTCTTTCTACTACAAATTATTATTATTATTACAGGCAACTCCAAGGAGTCGATAGACTCATCGAGGGAGGCCCTAACATCATGTCAAGAACAACTATTCAACATTCACACAGTAGCTATCATACCTCGCCTTGAACTCATTCACAGTCATGGCACCCACAACAGACCCTGGCAGCTTATTAAACTCATTCACCACTCTCCAAGTAAAAAACTTAGCTCTAACACCCTTGCTAATCACACTCTTGTCCAGCTTTCATGTATGCCCCTAGTCCTCTGACCACCAGTCCTATTCTACCCTTACACTTTGCCATATTAATCTTATAGAAACCCTTCAGTAATTTGAATGTCTCAATCATATCACCCTTTTTCCGCCTATCAACCAATGTCTGCAACCCACAAATCTTCAACCTGTTCTCATAAGGTTCATTCCATAGACCTGCTATCATTTTGGTCACTCGTCACTCGTCTCTGGATCCTCTCCACCTCCTCCCCATCAAGAAGAAACCCTGGTGCTCATATCTGGGCACAGTAGTTTAGATGGGGTCTTATCAAGGCTCAATACAGAGGAACAATAACCTGTTTGTCTCTGCTTGTTAAAGTATTTTTCAGCAACCAAGTGATTTGATGAGCTGATTTAGCCACTTTTGCGATGTGCCCCCTAAACTTCAATTCCCTATCCACCAACCCTCCCAAATCCCTGGCCTCGTCAATCTCCTGGAGTACAGTTCCACCAATGTGATATAGTGCTGCTAATCTTTTCACCCCAAAATGCATAACCTTACACTTTGCCATATTAAATTGACAACCATTCTCCTTAGCCCAGTCCTCCAAATTATCCAAATCATCCTGCAAAATTTTGACATCCTGTGCACTCACTATTGCTCTACCCAACTTTGCATCATCAGCAAACAAATGAACATTTCCTCTCAGATCCTTTCCTATATCGTTAATGAATAAATTGAACAGTAGTGGTCCAAGAACAGAAACCTATGGCACACCACTAGTCACAGGTCATCTTTTGGACTCTACTCCTGAATAAACCACTCTCTGACATCTCTCCATCAACCACCCTCCTATCCATCTTGCCTAACCTTTTATCCATCCTGATATGCTGCAGTTTTCTGATTAGAATTCCATGTGGTATCCTGTCAAAGGCCTTAGCAAGGTCCAGTAGAATCACTGTAAACCTATCACCCTTATCCAGTTCAGCCGTCACTGTGTTATAAAACGTGAGCAAGTTACTGAGACATGATCTACCTTCACAAAACCATGCTGTCCCCCGTACAGTATCCCATTTTCATCTATCCAATCCTGTATTTTCCTCTTGACTATTTTCTCCAAGACCTTGACAACGATTCCTGATATGTTGATCGGTCAGTAATTTACAACAGCAGTCTTGGAACCTCCTTTATGCAGTGAAACTATTTTCCCCTCTTTCCACCCCCTCGGGACTAACCTAGACCCGAGACTCAAATTAAACAAAATGGTCAAGGGCACTGACACTTCTTCAGCTGCCTCACGTACGACACAAGTTGGTATACCATCCAATCCCACAGATGTATTGACATTGAGGTTTTGTAATAGACTATTCACCTCCACTTCATTCACCACAATTCCCGTATAAGCTATTGGTTCATTCATTCCTGCAATGTCATCACTGGATGATATACTCTTGCAAAGTGCTCGCTCAGTAATTCCACTATATCAACTGATTTGGTAACTTCCCTACCATCGGCATTCTTTAAAATCATTCTGCCATATATATTTTTTCTTTTACTTTCAACACATTGAAAAAACTGTTTGAGATTCTCTTTAGTTTGCATGGCTAATGTTCTTTCATAATTCGCTTTTGCTTTTCTTACCACACTCGTTACCCTTCTGGCCTGCACTTTATACTGTTCGTGTGCCTGCTGGTCACCTTTCTCCTTAAATTCCCTCCACAGTTGTTTCTTTTTTTTTGATGAATAACACCATTAAGCTCAAGCTTAATGGTGTTATTCATCCATTTAACCCCTGCTTGATTTATTGTTCGGACTCTAGGTATACAGTCAGCCATTGCCTCCTGCAAACACTTCTTAACTACCTCCCATGCACTATCAACATCCAGCCCTTGCAGTTTTACATGCCATGGCACTGAACCAATCAAACTCCTAAGCTTGTCATACTTACTAGCCCGATAATTCTAGATGTACCCTGTCTTAATTGTAAATTCCACACCTTTAGCCACCTCCCAAGTCAAGACCCTATGATCACTCTCACCAGTTGGTGGCAACGTGGTCATATTCATTACAGCCAAATTCTCAGATGCAATTACTAGGTCAGGCACTCTCTAACCCCTAGTATTTTACATTATATGCTGTCGCAGATAGTTATCCCTTAATAACCGCATAAAATCCAATTCCTTCCTCCCATGTGTCCTCTCCTCCTTCCAATCAATGTTACCATAGTTGAAATCTCCCATAATAATTACCCTCCTTCCACTCATTTCTTCTATTTGCTTATGCATACTATCTTCACCATCTATTCCATCACCTGGTCTATAGCAGCACCCAACTGTATATTTTGTTCTGCCAATCTCAATCTCATACCAAATAGCCTCAAATGTGCACTTTTCTCTATCCTGCAGTTCCACCTCTATTCTCCTTGGCTGCAGCTCATCAGCTATCATCAATAACACTCCTCCCCCCCATTTTATTCTCCCTGTCACTCCTGAACACACCATACCCCTCACATTCAATCCCACTAGCTATATCATCTTCTGTCAGCCTTGCTTCACTAATGCCAATAACCTGTGGCCTGGAAGTACCAACCAAGGCCAAAAATTCTTCCTTCTTGTTCCTAATACTTCTGGCATTAGTATACATGAATGGCAGAAGCCCATTTGTCCCATCCCTATTTTGATGCCTTGTACTATAAATGACTTACTTTCAATCGCCACTAATCCTATTTGCAACTTTGCTGATAAAAGACTCTGTATTTATCTTACTCATTTGATAAACCATGCAGCACTCAAGACATCCCAAGCTTCAAGATCATCTTCAACCAGGTGCCTTTCAACACTGATCTTCAAACCATCCTTCAATTGAGCAGGGACAACCTGGTCACCTTCAATGTCACCAAAATACAGTCTTGCTTTTTCTCTCGTAAACACAGATCTCAGTTCACCTACGCTTAACCTCCAAATAACCAGAGAATCCTGCATGGTCTGACATTTATCTCCAGCCACCCATGGCATAACACATCACATGAGTAGATTCCTCAGCCTCTAAAAAAACTAGGCATTCTCTTCCACTTAAAGATACTATTTTTCACCCACTCAGTAACTAACTCTAAACAAATCTCAAATCTGCCTGTCCTTATAATATTGATAGAGACTGAAGTAAGTCTGAATCTCAGAGATGCAATGTTTTGGCACTCCTGTCTGTTCTACAGGTACTTCCATGATCACTGCTCCACTGAACTGAAAACCATAATCCCTCTACTTTCTTCTGGGCCCCTGTTAAAACAAAAGCAACACTACCCTATACCCCTTTTCAGTTCAACAAACACACCAAACCATCCCCCCCCTCTTTCATTTTATTTCCTTTGTCCTCTGAAATAGCATTCCTCATGAAGTATTCTCAAACAACTTTAACCTGCAACTCTTTAAGAAAAATTTCAATAAATATTTCTTCTTTTTTATCAATCTCACCTACATCCCACACATGTGACATTAATGTGCTTATAGGTTGTTCAATCTCTCATGTGAAATCAATATATATATATATACATATTTTTAAAAAGTGTCATTAGTATAAATCCCATTCATCTTCCTTTTAAATATTATGCTGTCAAAAGGAACAGAACAAAAAAATAAGTCTCTTATTTATGAGATACAAACAATCAGATTCCACCATATTTCTCAGCTTTAAAAGCATGTGTGATTTATCAAAATGCACGTACAATGTTACGATATGTTGATTTGTACATTTTGAATTTGAAAGCTGATTCATAAATACTGATTCTTTCACTCTTACAGACTAATATTTTTAAAAACTGTTAATTCCAGAATATTGTTAAGAGCCTGATGAATTTCTAATTCATCTATGGTTATCATGTTTTTCTACACATGATATGTGGAAAAACATGATAACCAATTAATAATAACATACTGTAAAATCGCATATTCAAGGAACTTTATTCAAAAACCTCTTGTATACTGATTTTACTGGTAAGCAAAATTCACTAAAAATACTTGTGGGTAAAGAGAGAAATTTTCATATTTTTAATTTGGAAATAATATTTTTTGTATATTACTGAATATTGTCACCTCAAAGGGTTTTGTAAAAGAACAGAAAAATAAGTGTAAGATTAATTGTGTCTAAAGAAACCTCTTAGTCACCGGTAATTCCAGATGGATTAAGGTATTAACAAATGACCTGGGGCAACTGCAACCGTGAGGGTCAACAGTGCACGGAGGTTTCCCATCTGAACTCAATGACCGAGAAGGGTGGTGGGTGTAGACCACCGAAGTACCAAGGGGCGATGACGTAAGCAAACCCCAAGGTCATCGGAGCCAGATAAATAGCGGGTTGCAATGGCGAGAGAACGAGTTCAGTGCAGCAATTCAGTTTGGTTCCTGGCAGAGCAGTTCGAGTTCGTCCAGTCCCGTTCACGGGTCAGCGAGAAGTTTTGAGGTCACATGGGGTTCCGACCTGAAGTTACGATGTACGCTACGGCAGCGGAGTTTTGCTAACATCATGGGAGATATTTTGTAATCACCATCGGAGACCTGCATTCCAGATAGAAATTTGCCGAGGGACCGATATGACCTAACCTAACCTAAGCCTGCAGAATGTTATGTAAGATTAATCTGAGTATAACCAAGTTTAACAAGAGAAAAACTATAGACACGTGGTCTTACTAGAATTGAATATGATGAGGAACTAAATTGTAGACGTAGTCATTAGTTGTAATTTGAAGCATAGAAGCAAATTTACTTAGAACTTAAAACTGAGCCATTGTACATTTCGTTGATGTTAAATAAATTGTTTTCTTGTTTAAATAACTTGCCTGATTTCTGAGTCCAATGCACTACTCATTAAACTCAAATCTGTGTGAGCCTTGAAGTAGATATTGTAACGACTGCATAACAGAAAATTTTAGGTTGCTAGATTTAATTAAAATTAACAGAGAGAGAGAGAGGTTCCGTGTGTTTTACTGTGTGTTATTCTTTTGGAGGGAGATTCAACTCCTACCCATGAATTTGGTGGCGCAGCTAGAAACCAAATAAACTTTCGAAATTCAGTTGAGAATAAATACCAGTAGGTCAAAGATATTGGCTCCAGCCTGAGGCAATTTCTTTGTTCTGTAAGTTTTGCACATGTGAGCTTTATTATTTGTGGCCATAAGTCAGAAGTATAATAAGGGTCAAGAAGATAAGCTTTAAATGAGATAACTATAGTTTTTTACAAAGGCACAGAAGACAAGATATAATTGAAGATTTGATAACATATTTTAATAAGATAATAATACAATTAACAGATTTTAACAATACTATAAGGGTCTAGAGAAAACAGAAAAAAAATTTCTTTCCATTAAGTAATCTACCTATACCATAAATCATTTCTGTATAATTCTTCACCTTACCTCCATACTGTCCCATCTGAGGGGAACTTAATGATATAAAAGTATTTATGTTGTGATCATCAAGAGATGTAACCAATGCTCGAGCTATCAGACCTCCTGAAAATAAAATAATAATTATTATCATTAAAGTGAAAAAAACTGCTGTCAGAAAGGTCAGTTGCTTATCTTGACAATAAATATAGTTGATATTGGTTTGTAGAATGTTTATTTCCCCATAATACAATATACAAAAAATGATTTGCAATGGAAAAAATTAAAAAACTAGAGAAATGGCTATGGAGGTGGAGTTATAGGATTGGACAACAAAAACAAACTGCTATTTTACCACTGCTAAACCATTAGCTAAAAAGAAGACAATAAAAATAAATGTTGCTTGCATTTGCTGTCCATCTATATACACAAAAAAGATCTCCATACATGATATTGGGATATCTCCCTCATGGAAAAAATATTACCTTTTTAAATGTTATATGTTTCAAACTCTCACTTTAATGGACTTCTACTCTATTTAATTTAAATAAATTAAATTAAATAACATAACAAAATAATAAAAATGACTTATTTTTATCGGTATTAACAACACCAAACAATTTTATCAAAAGATGTTTTATTAACTGCTTATATTTCAAATCAGCATCATCGGAGCACAACACAGCTTTTATACGTGACAGTAAGTGAAACAATACAATTATAATGGAGAAAAGATCTAAAGTCCTATTGTACAACACAGCTTGTATACACAACGAGCAAGTGAAACAATACAACTGTAATAGACAAAAGATCTAAAGTCCTATTTTGATACCCTCTTTAGGGTGTCAAAATAGGATTTTAGATCTTTTATCCATTACAATTGTATTGTTTCACTTACTCACTGTCCCATATACAAGCTGTGTTGTGCTCTGATGACGCTGATTTGAAATATAAACAGTTAATAAAACATCTTTTGATAAAATTATTTGGTGTTGGTAATACTGTTAAAAATAAGTCATGAATAACCATCAATACCAAAGTTTATCTATTAGATTAAAATAATAAAAATAAATAGTTATAAGATGTATTAATTTAAAATTACAAATAACAGATATTCAATCTTTCATTATAATTCATGAGTGGGATCAATTATCTCCAGTGACAATTATTTGATTTTTTTATAACATGTTATTTATATACAGGATTATGCTCAACTGAATTATGGTTATTCTGATTACCTTCAATACTACCAAAATGAATTCTTTCTCATAAAAAAAGATTCGCTTGCTTTCCCTTATCTTCAATAATAATAATTATTATTATTATTACCAGCTACTCTATGGAGTCCTTAGACTCATCGAGGGAGGTCCTAAACATTATGTGAAGCACTATCCAATATTTGCGCAGTATCTATCATACTTTGCTTTGAACTCATTCACAATCATGACACTCACAACAGACTCTGGCAACCTAATTCTACTCAATCACCACTCTCCAAGCAAAAAACCTAGTTCTAACACCCTTGCTAACTACACTCTTTCTCTATATAATCACCCCCTCCCTGTAAAAAAAAGAAACAATTTGATTATGGAAACTGCAAATCTGGATGAACGAATGCTCCTGGAAACAGACATGACTTGTGAGACATCAGAAGACGGTTATCTAGCCTGATCTGATGTGGATAACGTATATATGACACACACCAAAGGGAAAGCCTTTTGGAACCTTTGATGTTGAAAGAGTCGCTTATGAAGTCACAAAAAATTTTAAAAATTGGATCATGGAAGGTCAGAACACTGTGCCAGGTAGGAAAAACTAGACAGGTAACAAATGAAATGGACAATTACAAGCTAGACATCTTAAGTATCAGAGAACTCGGACTGGTTTTGGTAGACTTATAACTAGAGACAACAAGACAATATTGTACTCCAAATCAGAGGAGAAGCGCGAAAAAGGAGTTGCTTTAATATTGTACCCAAAAGTAACCAAAAGCTTGATAGAATGGGGACTAGTAAATGAGAGAATTATAAAAGCCAGGTTCTATTCTAAATTTATCAAACTTTTGATTGTGCAGGTTTACGCACTTATGCAGATGAGGAAATAAAAGAATGTTTTTATGAACAACTCCAAAAGGTAATAAATTCTATTTCAAAACACGATATGATAATACTCATTGGTGATCTTAATGCAAAAGTGGGTAAAAGGTCATGTGTAGAAGAAAACTCATTAGGTTTTGAGGCTTGTGGAGACCAAAATGGCATGATGTTTGTATCCTTTTGTGAAATGAACAACTTTGTCAAAGGAGAAAGTAAATTTAAGGCATAAAGAAATACATAAACTGACTTGGACCTCACAAGACAGCAATACAAGAAACCAAATTAATCATGCTGTTATAAATAGTAAATTTGTAAGATCCATGCTTAATGATGTGAGGGTCAAACGTGGTGCAGAAGTTGGTTCCTACCACTTCTTGTTAGTGACAAAGTTGAAATTAAAACTCCAAAGTGTATTAAGAAAGAAAAGAAGTTCAAAAACTTCATTTAATACTGAAATATTAAAAATTAAAGAAACAAGAGAAAAGTTTGCTTTGGAGATAAAGAACACATTCAATACATTAGAAATAGAGGAAAATCAAGATGTAACAACAGAAAATGACAAAGTAGAAGAATACTGGAAAAAGTTACCAATTACATCTTCAGCAACTTCCTACAATGAAGTTGCTGAAGATGTAATTGGTAAACGAAGAAAAAAGAAAAACAAAGAATAGTTAACTGCAGAAACTTTGAAGATCACCGAAGAGAGGAAAAACTATAAATTATTAATGAATAATACAAATTCAGAACGATTATACAAGGTATGTATATAGCAAATACGTTACAATAAACTAAATAAAAGCATAAAGCGAGCTGCAAGAGCCAACATGAGAAAATATATTGATGAATTAGCAAAAGAAGCACAACATGCTGCGGAAAAATGGACAAATTAGACAACTTTATCAGATTATATATAAAAAGGATCAACGGTAATAAAAAAGCAACTCCTTCCTCCATTAAAGACAAACAAGGAAAGTTTTGACAATTGATTCTAAAATTGAAGCAAGATAGAGGGAATATTTTGATGAAACCTTGAATGTAAAGGCAGATACAGGATCTCAACAGGCGCAAAATATTACAACTAGTCTAATACCCACTTTGAACATTTCCATAGACGAGATCTCATTGAGTGAAGTAAGATGCCCTGAAGGCACTAAAATCTAACAAAGCATGCAGAAATTACAGTATCGATGTTGAAATGTTAATAGTTGATCTTAACATAACTACCACTACTGAATTACAAAGATTATATAACGAAATATGGAAGACAGAAAAAATTCCTCAACAATAGAAAGCAGTAATTATAAAAATTCCAAAATGTGAAAATTGGAGAGGAATAAGTCTGCTTTCAATTCCTGCAAAAGTTTTTACCAAAATTTTAATTAACAGATTAAAAAAGGAAATCAAAAACCTATTAAGAGAGGAACAGGCAGGTTTCTGGACCAGCTGTGGAACTATCCAACAAATATTCACTCTTAGAAATATAATAATTGAACAATGCATAGAATGTCAAGTTCCGCTCTACCCTAAACTTCATCGATTTTAGTAAAGCATTACTCAGTAGATAGAGAGAAACTTTGGAAATATTAGATGAATACTCTGTATTCATCATACCTTATACATTTCTCAACATTATCAAGAGTATGTATAATGGCAGCAAGTCTTGCATGGAAGTAGATAGAAAAGTTAGATTTATCATAGAAACTGGAGTTAGGTAGGGTTGTTTTCTATCTGATCTATTATTTATAATCCTAATCGACTAGATTATGAAAAACTCAATTAATCATCAAAAGAGAGAATATGTTGGGACTTTACATCCACACTGGAAGATCTTGATTTTGCTGATGACAGTGCTCCTGTCCTCTAAGTTAAATGACTTACAGCTAAAAAAATTGATGACTTTGCTCATTGTGCAGAAACTGTGGATCTTCATATAAACAAGAATGAAACCATATGAATAAATGAAAATTCAAATAGAGAAATTAAGTTAAAAAATTAAACAATTGAAGATGGTGATACTTTTACATACCTTGCATTTTACATACAGGGTGGCATTGCCGAAGATGTTTTACAAAGAACTGCTACAGCACAAAACTGTTTCAAGTCATTAAATAAATTATGGAAAGCTTCAAATATTACAGTTAAAGTGAAAATTAATATCTATAAATCTATTGTGCAAGCAGTACTGCTATATGACTCTGAAACTTGGAAATTTACCCAGGCACAAAGTAATAAATTGGATATTTTCCAAAGCAAATGTTTAAGAATTTAAAAATTATCTGGCCAAATACAATTACCAACAAGGAACTTTTAAAGAAAACTTTCTCCAAGTCAATAGATGAAGACATTTGCCTAAGAAGATGGAAATGGACCAGTCATATTTGACACATGGGGATAAACAGAATTCCCCAAGTAGCATTGAGTTGGGCACAAGAAGGGAGACACTCTAGAGATCACCCAAAATTAACTTGGAGAAGAACGATGGAATCCGAAATGAATGAGGCAGGATAGGCGAGCTGGGTGGAAGCAAGAGCAACTGCGAAAGACAGGGGCAGTCGGAAAACCAGAGTTGCAGCCTTATGTGCTAGCAGGCACAGAAAGCATTAATGATGATGAGGCCAAGAATAATGATGATGAGAGTGGCAGCAACAAGATGTTGCTGCCACTCTCACCAATCGGCAGCAACATGGTCTATAACCAATACTGGTTATAGATAAATTCTCAGATGATTACTAAATCGATTACTCTCAAACCGCTAGTATTTTCCATAACATGCTGTCTCAGATAATTATTCCTTAGTAACTGCATAAATTCCATTTCCTTCTTCCCATGTGTCCTCTCTTCCTTCCAATCTATGTTTGAAATCCTCCATAATAGTTACCCAATGCATGCTATCTCCATTATCTTTTCCATCCCCTGATCTATAGCATCACCCAACTGTATATTTTGTTCTTCTGGCATCTATCTCACACTAGATAGCCTCAAATGTGCTATTTTCACTGGTCTGCAATTGAACTTCTACTCTTTTCAGTTGCAGTTCATTGGCTATCATCAATAATGCTCCTTCCCCTCCCCCATTCTTTTCTTTTTTTCCTCCCTGAGCACACTATACCGTTCACATTCTATCCCACTAACTATATCATCTTCTGTCAGCATAGCTCACTAATGCCAACAACATTTGGCCAGGATGAACTATGAACTAACCAATATCAAAAATTCCTCCTGCTTGTTCCAAATGCTCCATGCATTAATGTACATAAAGTGCAAAAGCTCCTTAGATCCACTGCTATCCTGACACTTTATAATACATAAGTATAAAATACCTAAGTTAGTACCCCTGGTAACAAACCAGAATGGGATAGTTACCAGTGGTACTAACTTAGGTGTTTTATACACATTCTTACACTCAACTGCCTCATTGATGTCGGCATATCTGCTCAACAGTTTCCCCCTCCTCCTCCTCCCCAAAAAAAGCTCTAATTTCCTTGATTTTGAACATCCACTTTATTCAACAACACTTTTTCCAGAATCTGAACACCAAATCCATTCGGATGCAAATCATCCTTCTTGTCATTTTGCCCGTCAAACCCACACATTCACAAACTCCACACCACTCCTCCTGCATAACCTACACATTAAGTCATTTGCTATACAAATCACCAAACAAGATCAGATCTCTCTCTCTCTCTCTCTCTCCCTTCAAACTGACATTTACCTCTAGTTGTCTTTCCTGGAATAATCAAATCAATAGCTTCCTCAACCTCTAAAAAAAACTAGGCATTTTTTTTCCATTCAAGATGCTACTTTTCACTCATCCAGTTATTAAGTACAAATCTGTCCATCCTTAGAATATGCTCACATTTAGGGTAGTGCACTTAAAAGACTCTGTAAAAATCCTTTGTCATTCGTTGGATATCAATTTGGCTGACAGATGATTCTTTTCTTACTGACTTACTATAACCAATATCTCACAGTCTGTTTCAGCTCTGTGTCTCTTTTACCAGTATCTCCATAAACACTGTTCCACTAACATGCCATCTACCAATCCTCAAGTTTCCAATGGTCTGAACACAAGCAGTAATTACAAACACCCCTTTACAGTTCAGCTGCAATTCAACAAACCTACTTCTCCTCTTGTTTTATTTCAACTGATTCTGTTCTGTGGAACAGCCTTCCTCATAAAGTAGTTTCCAACAACTATAATCTTCAACTTTTTAAGAAAAATGTAGATTCATCCCTTCTTTACAAAACTTTGGCTACACACTACACTAATATACTATAAGTTTTGCTAGCTCTTGTGTGTTGGACCAAACAGATGAAAGTCACTTGAGGCAAGGTCAGGTCTGAAAGATGGATGTTGAAAGAGTTACCACTGAAGTTCTTGAATTCTCTCCAGGGTTCCTGTAGTGGTATGAGATCTTGTATTGTCATGCAGGAGTAATCCTCCTTTGTGAATCGCATCCCAAAGCTTCAATAAAATTTTACAGTACAATGTGGGATTCACATTTTCACCATGCTTCTGAAAATGGACCTGCAGTACTCCTGAGAATTCCAAAAGACCATAAGCTAAGTTTTCCTGCTGATAGTGTAGCCCTGAACTTGCTTGTTGGTACTTCCATTGCACAGAAATGCTTTAATTCAGGTTGATAGTGATGATTCCATGATTCATCCCATGAACCAATCCTGTTTAATATTTTGCAATGAGACATTGCAAGGCCAGATCCATTCAGTTCATTTTGTGCCCAGGGATCAGTTCTCTGGACATGCAATGTATGCACACTCTCCAAAAATTTAAACAATTATGTATTATGCTGTAGGCTATACCATGAGAATAACCTACTGCACTATGCTATGTATCATTATCTTCCTGTCATTTCAGATCACATGTTCCACCCATCTCACAGTAGCTACTCTCACAGTCTCAACAGGGCAACAAGTCACCCTTCATCGTTCATCCCTATAAAAATTTCTAGACGCAATTGTGCTACATATGACAGACTTCTTCACTCCATAAATAGGATACATCTCTTTATGAATGTCCTTTGCAGGAAATCCTTTTGCCCACAAGGCTTTCTGGATTTACACATCCAAAGAAAAGAAGACAGTTCCATCTCCACCTCTGTCTATCACAAGCCGACATTTTTAGGTCGCTACATTCACCATACTTCTGCTCACCATCCCTCTCAAAAATTTGGCATCATTAAATCATTGGTAACCAAAGCAAACAGATTTTGCTCCTCTGAGGATTCTCTAAAACAAGAATTGGAAATAATCAAAAACACAGCCACTCTACATGGATACAATCTCAAAACAACTCAAAAAATCATCAGCAACTTCTCTACACATCAAACAAGCCCATAGGATTTCTATACCTTATATCAAAGGCATCTTCGAACGGCTCTCAAAAATTATGAAGAAATACAATCTTACTGCCACCTACAAACCCATCGACCTGCTACCTTCACCCAAAGACAAACTTTCAACTATGCTACTACCTGGTATATACAAGGTTCCATGCTCCTGTAAACTCTCTTATTATGGACAGACAGGCAGATCAGTTTTTAAATGCATTTCGGAACATCAAGACCATATCTGCCTCATCAAACCGCAAAAATGGCCTCGCTCAACACAGAGTTGAAAACCCAAACCACAAGATCCACTGGGAAAAGACAAAACTCCTACACAGATCTTCATATAAATATGAACGCTTATATAAAGAAAGTGCTGAAGCCCTACTTCACAAATCAAATCTAAATCACAATGATGTTCTTGCCATACAAAATTGTGTAAAAATAACTTAACTGTAATTTAATTTTAATTCAATTTAATCTAATTTAAGTTCAGGCCGCAATGCGCCACTGCACGCAATTTGGATTCCATTGTACGTACGCACCCTATCCATTGTGTCGTTCCTAGTATTGTTCTACTGTACTGATGATGTCTTAAGATACCTAGGACAAAATATTTACATCATAAAAACCTACTACTGTGGTTCACGTGTTAATTTTTGTCACACAGCAGAAGTTGTTCAATGGTTGTATACTTATCGAGCATGGTCACCATTTTGACTGCTGAAAACAGTTATAAAACATGCACATGTGCATCTACTATATATATACTATCATCTTCCTAGACTGTACTACCTAGCAATATAATGAAACCCTTCACTTCCAATTCATTTGTTCTGTTTTTGCTTGACTTACTGACTTTCCTTTGTGTGTGTATATATTTAAGAAAGAAAAAAAAAATCTTAAAAGATGGCACTAAAATCAGTAACAGAAATAAAAATAAAGAAATTAACTGGAAATGGAAAGCTGGCACATTGTCAACTGCTAGTCAACACATCAGTGATCAGAGAGTTTTCAATGCAGAGAGCTCTTTCTATAATGACAACAAGCATCAAGTCAAAAGAGCAATATATATGTAGGGAAGGAATACTGTATCAGCTTTCTTATATGTCACTGAAAAAAACTATTTCTGCAAGTATTTCATCATAGGATACCCATGTGTTTACATATTATAAACAAAGGTCCCTCCAAAACATAATGCAAACATAAGCATGCCATTCAATTTTACACACACAAAATGTTGCGAGCGCCTAAGCAATTATGAAGTGGGTACCATACCACTAAATTGCATCTCTGGCATTAACATTATATTTCAAAAATGGATATCAATTACTTTCTGATAGTGAAGTATCACTATAGAACAAAATGTACTACCAACTAGAAAGCATCTATCTAAACCTCAGTGTTGTCATTCATTATTTAAAGAAAAAACATTTATCACATTCATAAATTGATTTACCTTGTGAATATCCAATCAAATGTATTCTTTGGAACTATTCTTCATTAACTCAGAAAGCTTTTGTCCAAAGTATCGTACCTGCACCCACATTGGGATTAAGCTTAACCAGTCATTAAACATATTTAAACAAGTGACATTAGTTCCAGACATTCATAAATTGATTTACCTTGTGAATATCCAATCAAATGTATTCCTTTGGAACTATTCTTCATTAACTCAGAAAGCTTTTGTCCAAAGTATCGTACCTGCACCCACATTGGGATTAAGCTTAACCAGTCATTAAACATATTTAAACAAGTGACATTAGTTCCTGGATGCATCTGGAACATGAAAAATAAAAAAAAAGTTGGAGTAAATATGTCATTCAAATAGATTATATTAAATATAAACAAAAGATCAACCGTTCAAATAAAATTGAATGTTAAATGTTGATGTTTAATTTAATATTTAATTTAATATGACTATTTTATTAAGTTTATAAAATAGCATATTTGTGGGAAAGCTTTGTAGATACTCTTCTACAGATAAGCAAGATAAAAATGTACTTGTTGCACTTTTGACTTTGGTGCATACTTGAAAGTCTGAAATTACAATGGTGCTGATATTTACATTCTTTTTTTTTTGCCTCACTCTCTATCACTATGCACAGGACTTGAGCAAAGTCTACTTTGTCAGTGACAATAACACTGACATTTTGCTTCACACTTTCATGATAGTAGGTTCTATATACTTATGAGAGTAATAATTAGTAGGAAAAAAAAAATCTGCTTTGGAACTAATGAAAACTAATTCATTTTGAAAAGGTTTCAAAGGATTAAAGAATTACAGATAACGAAGTTTGCTACAGACCTGGTAATGTGGAGGGTGTGACCAATAAATGTATAAGCAAATTAGCAAGTAAATAGGAAAAGGATAATAATTATCAGTGATTATAATTATGGCAATATAAATTGAGATGATGAAATAACAACTGGAAGTAAAGAAAATGAATTTCTGGAGTTTTTCAGGGATAACTACCTCAGATAGTATGTAGCAGGGGGGATGCAAGAAATGAGGATCTTGGATTTGATCATCTCATCAGAGGATGTTATTATAAATGAGGTGTCAAATCTCCTTCCAGTTAGAGAGAGTGATCATGAACTGATTATATGAGTAGTTGCCAGCTATGTGAGGAGTTCTGTGAGAAAAGAGTATATGTGGAGTATATTACTACAAGGCTGGGTTAAGAGGCTCAGGAGATATACTGAAGCTATCTCCAGTAGCATGGAATGAGAAGTTGGGTGGAAGGAGATAAACGCTGCTTGGGTGCTATTTAAGTACTATCCAGCAGAAGCAAGTCTAAATGTATTCCAAGGATCAGAAAGTTAAATAAGATAGGCGTGAAATGTGAAATGGATGAATGAAGAGATAAAACATGCATTACAGAGAAAGAAGACATTATTACTGCTCAACATAAGATGAGTGGTAATAATCAATGTCATACAAAGAACAAGCAAGGAGGGTAATTCAGTTGGTAAGAGTAGCAAAAGAGCAGTATGAACAGCAGTCAACTAATGAAGCCAAAAAAAAAAAAAAAAAACTTACGGATAGATGTTTTTTCACTTGGTTATACTTTTTTGGCATCTTTAATTTACAGGATGATTATAATTAAAGTTCGCATTTCAAAAGGCTGTAGCTGGGTAACTACTAAAAGAATGATTTAATATTTAACGTGATGATGTGTGTGGCAATGGAATTTTATTTTGTGCAAAAACCAACATTATTTCTAAAAGTTGCCAATAGGGTAATACATGTTGCTGCAATACCGTAGTAGGATATTCAAAATGTCACAAAACATAGGGTACACACAGCACATTGTGTGGTTACACAACAACATGTTCGACATGCTAGCCTCCATTATTGGCAACATGCTGAAATTGCCAAATCACATGCTCAACCATAGAATGTCGAGTTTCACTCGAAATGTTGTAGATATGGCATGTAATACTGCCATCTTGAGGTCACTTAGTTGGCTATGTGTCCACAATATACAACGTCTTTGAGATGTCCTCATAACCAAAAGTCACAGGGGTTTAGATCTGACGAGCACGTTGACCACGTTGTATAAAAATGGCAGCTGATAATTCTGTCCTCAGCAAAATGTGTCTGAAGTAACCACTTGATAGATGTGGTGATGTGAAGAAGGGCACCATCCTGCATAAAAACTGTTGAATCCAGGCACTGATGCTATTGAAGTGTTGGAATCATCAGAGATGCATCTCACTGGCCATTAACAGTGAAGGAAATGAGACCAGTAGGACCGAGCTCCTCGAAAAAGAAATTACCTCCAGAGAATGAAGTGGAATCTGTTGCACAATGTGTGGGTTTGCAGTTGCCTAAATTCTGTAGTCATGTGCATTCACAGCATTGTCCAGATGGAAGTGAGCTTAATCAGTCCAGAAAATGTTCCATAATCAGTCGTTGCCAGGTCAAATGTTTCTTGTTCGCCCTGGTCAGGATTAAGCAATTGCTGAATGTGGGAAATCTTATAAGGATAACAGTGCAGAATTTGCCTTATGACTTTGTGAATCGCTTACGGGTGTCTCTAAAGACCGTGCAATACGCCATGCGCTGCTGTTTCCTATGACATTTACCATCCTTTCATCCTCTAACACTGTGGCTGCTTACTCCACTGTCTGCCATTCGATGGGCTTCCATCCTCTGCCAGGTTTGACATCTAAGGAATCTATCTCTTCAAATTTCCAGATCATTTTGTGTAAACCATTTGCAGTCATAGGACCCGTTTTTAATCTTTTAATATTCTGAACTTTTACAATGCTATCAAGGCACAGATGTTATTTTGGTAAAACAACTTCACAAGAAGTGTGCGATCCTTCGGTAATGGTGATAGTGTGCTTTAACATTGCTTGCTCACAGGGAATGAACTGATGCATTATGCAGCTACCTACTTTTATAGAGGTTTCTTTTGAAGCATATATCATTGGAGGCATTTGTTGTTTGCATAAATAGTACGGTTGCAGCATTTCACTGCATACTAGGAGTATCATATGTAATTTACATGTATTACAGGGCCATGTATCACCCTAGTGGCAACTTTTAGAACTAATATTCGTTTTTGTGCAAAATAAAATTTCATTGCAGTACACACCATCATGTTAAATATTAAAGTGTTCTGCTGAGTAATTACCCAGTAACAGCCTTTCAAAATGTGAACTTTAATTATAATCACCCTGTCTATTTTAAAACCCTAGAGAGTTCTTTTGATATGTAGCCAGCAAGAAAAATAATGATTATGGTAGGATGACAGTGACTGGACAAAATGGTATAAGGACAACTACTGCAGAGGATACAGTAGAGATATTTAATGAGCATAAAGCTGTTTCATTCTTGGAAATGTGACATATATAATTTGAGAGCAGTAGATGAGGAGGAAGAGAAACTGACTGTGAGTGAGCAAGAAGGCATGTGGGGAATTGAGCAAACATGATGTTAATAAACACTGTGGAATTTGATGATATATCACCATGTATTTTCAAAAAATGCACTAGGGAGTACATCAGCCTTAGCATATTTGTTTAATATGAGTCTTACATTGGATCAAGTTCCAAAGGAGTGAAAGCAAGGAACTGTACAGCTTTATAAGGGAGAACTCTATCATCAAATTATAGGCCAATTTGTGTGTCAGGTGTTACAGTTAAAGTTGGAGAGGCTAGTGAAAACCAGGATCTAGAATTGGATTGACAACACTAATATTATCTTTAATGGACAGCACAGATTTGCTAAAGGGAGGTCATGTTTTAGTAATCTGTTTACTTATTACAATAAGGTGAAAGCTGCATTGGACAAGCGAGATTGATATACAATGTACTCAGATTTTGCACACACTTTTGATAGATTATCACATAACAAGTTGACAGTCAAACTAGAGCAGATGGGGTTGGATATTAGACTAGTACATTGAATTGGAGGTTGGCTATCTGATACATATCAGCAAGCTATGTATGGCGGAGCAATATCTCAGAAGAGGAAAGTCACTAGTGGTGCGTCTCAGAGCCCGTTTTAGAAATTGCTGTTTAACCTGTATGTTAATAATATTGAAGAAGATTTGAATGGGAATATTCAGTTGTTTGAAGTTGATACAAAGTTGGAAAGAACTATGAGGAGTAGAACAGATGTTGTAGCCTTACAAAAAGACTTGAGTAGACTGAATGAATGGGCACTGGAGTGGGATGCCAGTTCAATGTTACGAAATGTAAGACTTTAAAATTTGGAAAACAATGCAGGATTTACTGTTGGTGAGGATATATTGTTGGAGGTGGAGGAAATCAGAGATCTTGGGGTGATGATGGATAGGGATCTAAAATTTGGAGGACAACACAAAGCAAATTCCAGCAATCATGCAGAGGACACTGACTTGTACAAGTAAGGATATTCTGTTTCCATTGTATAAGGCCTTGATTAAACCACATATGGACTATACATTATGTGCAGATCTGATCACCTGCTTTTTGAAAAGGAAGATATATTAGAAAGGGTTCAGTGATGATTGATTAAGGTAATTTCTGGTGGCTAAAATGTTGAGTATGAAGAAAGGTTGAGAAGATGCAAACTGCAGAAGTTGGTAGGGATTGTTATGAGTAGAAATTGGTAACGGGTTGTTACAAGATTTATGTTGAAGTTTTTCATAAAATGGTGGGAGATGGGAGGACAAGAGGTCATCCCTGGAAGATGTATAAGGAGGGTGTAAGCAAGGGAGTGTGAGAAACATGTTTTTTGCATGGGAGTTGTGAATGATTGGAATGCATGCCTGAGAGCGTGTGTCTGCAGATAATTTGAAAGTATTTAAGGCACACTATGATGGGCTGTGTGTATGACAAAGACTCCTGCAATAAGTCTTTGACTGCATCAGTCTTGGGATAATAATAATAACAATCTAGCCATAATTGGCAGCCTTACAATGGCCATGGAAATATTATCTATAACAGAGGAACAGGGAAAAAAATAAGCATCTGTATAATAAAAGACGAATCAGCTATCTTAGACATAAAATATTAGAAAACAAAATATAATAAGAAATTATATACAGAACAAAATTTGCAACCAAATATTCAAATGGCAACATGGAAGTGAATTAGCAAATGCATGTTTAGGCTTAGGTGCTGGTTTACACTCATAATATAATTTAATGGAATAGCTATAGCACAAAGAGAAATAAGTAAAAAGCAAGTGTAATCATTTCCATATTTTGTGTCTGTCACAGAAACATCTTCAGGAATACAATATTAAAATCTTCAGGAATACAATATTAAAATTGTAATAACACCCATACACAAAAAAAAAGAAGAAATAATAAGTGAAAGAAATGAAATTAGACTATATAAAGACTCAAGTCTTATGAGGGGCACCTCAATGGATGCTGTTGGCTAGCCTTAGCTTCTGGCAGGAGACCTAAGAAGTTTAACACAGCCATATTTATTAAGATGAACCTGTTTTTTAAATCTGCTACTGATTCTAAAAAAAAAAAAAAAAAAAGTCTTTCAAGTTCGTATTTACTGTGATGGAGCATAATAGTTTTCTTCGATCTGATTCTGTGCAAGGTATCCAAGGCATAGTCAGCTACACCAGACTGACCATAGTTGTTGTGGAAGATATTATCAAATTACCATAATATGATAAGTTGCATGCACAAGAAACTTTGTAAACATGAGGAGGAAAAAGTGGATCCTTAAAAGAGCAGAGAAGAGAAGCTAGTTTCAAATGAGACTTGAAAGCAGTGCAGAGATATTTCTTTAAAATTCTGGCTATTTTTTTTCTCACGTGAGCCCTCAATACAGGGAATAATAACATTACTGTAGTCTTTATGTTGAGATGGATATGAGGAAGCAGAAGGGACAGATAATTTGTAGATCTTGGCATTGTAACCATTGGACAGGAAGGTTTGGCAAATAAAGGCCAGTTCAACTGTAAGGGAAGCTTGGGTGGAATGTTAATAAATATGGTAGTGTTAAACTTCCCAAGATTTGGGAAACTTTAATTCTTAGGCCTCCCGCCCCAACAGACCAAAAGTCTTATGAGGGACACCCCCTGTGTGTGTCCCTCATTGTATTAATTTGTATCCGAATTAATTTGTCCTGAATTAATTTGGGCTAATTAATTAGTTAATTAATAAAAATTTGTCCCAAATTGTATTATGGGAAGTGAATTAGATAATAATGCAAACTTATTCAAAAGCATAATGTAGTTATTTACTTCACATTATCATAATGAGCCAAATCATCCAAATAATCATGGAAGAGTACATCACGATGTTACTGAGTATGCTGAAGGGGGGGGGGGGGATATTGTAAGGCAAAAAATAAGCAAAAATTGACTTATTTTCCACCTTACGAAACTTGCTGGCTTACTTAAGACAGCAACTATTATCCATAATAAGGATTCTGTGAATGAATTGTCTGATTATTATTATTATTATATGACACCTCCACGGAGTCCAAAGACTCATCGAGGGAGGGCACCTACTCTACAGCTCATTCTAACCTCAACTACACCAACGCCATCTACTGCCCAGCATCATCACTAGTATTTCCGCAGACAATCACAAACATCCATGCCTACAGTGGGATTCGAACCTGCAGCCTTTTGGCTGGAGAGTGGATACGCTAACCACTTAGCCAACCAGTCTGATCATGATTAAGCATTTACTTTCGAAGGCATTTACTGCTAGACATTTCAATTTTTGCTGCAACAATGATTTGGCATGTTTTTATCCCAGCCAAGAGGGATAACAAAGTTATCCCTCTGAGGATGAATTTGAGGGATAACTACCTCAGACAGAGGGCACACAAGGATTAAGGGTCTTGGATTTAGTCATCTCATCAGAGGATGTAATTATAAATGAGGTGTCAAATCATCCACCAATTGGTGAGAGTGACCATGAGGTGATTACCTGGGTGGTTGCCAGCAGTGCAAGGACCCCTGTGAGAAAATGGTATATGTGGAACTACAAGAGGGGGGGGGTGATTATGAAGAGCTCAGGAGACAGCTTGCAGGTGTAGCGTGGAATGAGGAGTTAGCTGGAAAAGAGATCAATGCAGCTTGGGGGATTTTCAAAAACTATCTAGTAGATGCAATGTCTAAATGTATTCCAAGAGTGAGAAGGTTAAATAAGGTAGGTGTGAGATGGATGAATAAAGAGATTAAGCATGCGATACAGAGAAAAAGGGCATTGTGGAGGCAGCATAAGAGAAGTGGAAATAACCAATTTCATGAGGTCTACAAAGACCAGGCAAGGAGGGTGACTTGGTTGGTGAGAGTAGCTAAAGAGAGGTATGAACAGCAGTTAGCTAATGAAGCCAAAAAGAATCCTAGGGAGTCCTTCGATATGTAGCCAGCAAAAGAAAGAATGATTATGAAAGGATGACACTGATTGGAGAAAATGGTATAAAGACAGCTGTTGCAGAATGTGTGTGTGGTGGAGATACTTAATGAGCAGTTCATAAAGATCTTTCAATCTTGTGAATGTGACTTCATGGAGAGATTAAGAGCAGTTGATGATGGGGAGGAGAGACTGACTGTAAGTGAGCAAGAGGTGTTTGGGGAGTTGAGTAAACTAGATGTAAATAAGGCTGTGGGACTTGATAATATATCACCACGTATTCTGAAGGAATGTTCCAGGGAGTTGACACCTGCCTTGACATATTTTTTTAATACGAGTCTTGCACTTGGTCAAGTTCCTAAGGAGTGGAAGGAAGGCAAGATTGTGCCACTTCATAAAGGAGGTGATCGAACTCAAGCATCAAACTATAGGCCTATCTGTGTGTCAGGTGTTGGTTAAGTTGTTGGAGAAGCTTGTGAGAACTAGGATCCAGAGTTGGGTTGACAAGAATGGTATTATCTTTGATGGACAGCATGGATTTGCTAAAGGGAGGTCATGTTTTAGTAATCTACTTACTTATTACAATAAAGTGACTGCTTCCTTGGACAGAGGAGAAGGATACACAGTAATATACTTGGATTTTGCAAAGGCTTTTGATAGAGTACCTCATAATAAGTTGACAGTCAAACTAGAGCAGATAGGGTTGGATATTAGATTAGTGCATTGGATTGTAGACTGGCTATCTGATAGGTATCAACAAGTTGTGTATGGGGGGTGCGATATCCAGGAAAGTCACTAGTGGAGTGCCTCAGGGGTCTGTTTTAGGGCCATTACTGTTTAACTTGTATATTAATGATATTGGCAAAGATTTGGATGGAGATGTTCAGTTTTCTGCAGATGATGCAAAGTTGGGATGAACCATAAAGAGTAGTGAAGATATTGTGGCCTTGCAAGAAGACTTGAATGAATTGAGTGATTGGGCACAGGAATGGGAATGTGAGTAATGTTGCAAAATGTAAGGTTTTAAAATTTGGAAAACAAAGATGGGATGCAGAATTTATGCTTGGTGAGAATATATTGTTGGAGGGAGAGGAAATAAGAGATCTGGGGGTGATAGTGGATAAGGATCTAAAATTTAGGGGACACATCGCCAAAATTGTGAGGACAACACAAAGAATTCTGGGAATAATACGGAGAACATTGACATGTAGAAGTAGGGAGATTCTTGTTCCTTTGTATAAGGCTTTGATTTGGCCACACATGGACTATTGTGCCAGATTTGGTCACCAGGTTTTCAAAAGGATGAAGAGATGTTGGAAAGGGTCCAAAGGCGACTGACTAAGGTAGTTTCTGACCTCTGGAACGTTGAGTATGAGCAAAGATTGAGAAGATGTAATTTGCAGAGTCTGGCGGAGAGAAGGAAGAGGGGAGATATGATAGAGACCTACAAGTTGGTAAGGGATTGTTATAAGATCAATGGTAGAGAAGTTCTACAGAAAATAGTGGGAGATCAGGGGAGAACCAGAGGTCATCCCTGGAAACTGTATAAAGAGGGTGTGAGTAGGGGAGTGAGAGGCAGGTTTTTTTCGTGCAGAGTTGTGAATGATTGGAATGCCTTGCCTGAGAGTGTGATGTCTGCAAGGAGTTTGAGTGTGTTTAAGACATGGTATGATGAGATGTGTATGTGATAAAAGGACCTCCCAGATGAGTCTTTGACTCTATGAGGTCTTGGGGTAATAATAATAATAATAATAATAAAAGAGTTAAAGATAAGCTACTGATGATTTCAAAGTTAAGTTGTTACCAGGAAATAGAAATATGTTGGGTCAATTTGAAGAATTTTATCCAAAATAAAATTAGCATACTTAAATTTTAGAATAAAGCATTTTATTCTTCATTTTATTGTTAGCTACCTAACTAGGTAGCTTTTGCTGCCACTAGCAGAAATGGGTTTGTCAGCTTGTGTTATGATCTAATGAATGAACTAATAATCCATTTAATTATGCTAAGTCATAATTATTCATAATTCCAACTTCAAAATGTTACTTTCCTATTAAACATGCCTTCTAGTTTTCTGTCATGCAATAATGCATATAAACACAATTTATATCTTTTTTGGGACATTACTACTATTACCACCAGACATCCGTGGAGTCAAACTCATCATGAGAGGTCTCTCTCTCTCAGTCTCACACACACACACACACACACACACACACACACACACACACACAGCTAATCATATTGTGCCTTAAATTCACATTCTCTGCAGACTCCACACCCTCAGACAATTAATTTCAATCACTCACCACTCTCCATGCAAAAAACCTGCTTTTCAATCCTTTGCTCATATCCTCCTTATACAACTTCTGGGGATGATCTCTTGTTCTTTCCCAACATTTATAAAAGACCTCTTCAACATTAATTTGATAACTTCAAATTAACCCTTACCAACTTATACATCTCTATCATATTACCCCTCTTCCATCTGAAAACTTTAATATTAACTTATAACATTTTGATTATCTTTTCTGATAGTGTATATATTTTATTGATTTCACATCACTGACATTGTGGTTGAAACAACTAAGGCTACAGGACCATTATGCTTTTATCTGTTTCGAAAATTCTGTGCTATGGTCATGTTCAGATTTTGTGACTTCTTATGTGGATCAGATATTAAAAAAAAAAAAAAAATGTAGAGATGAGTGATACTGTTGTGATCTGCTTATAAACTATATATAAAAGTTCATTTGCAATAAATACATGAAAGAAAATAAAATAAGTACGGAATTGATGCATAAATCATACAAAAAGTGGATTTTAGAGCAATTTGTACTTTTTCAAATGAAAGTGAAACAGGATCTAAGGTGAATTTTTTGCTTGTTTGTTTACTAATTTTGTTATTATTATATATTTCCTGCACACAAATCACTTCATAACCTATTATTCCCTGGAGGTCTCTCAAAATAATAATTCCAAAATCTGCTTCAATATTTCATTTGGAAAATACTGAAGTTCTAAAGAACATGTTCATATATTACTTCATTGTTACATGACAGAACTCTAAAAAAAAATTTTTTTTTAGAGTTCTCTCTTATATGATAAAAAGTTATTTGGGCACTAATAGTTCAATTCAAACTAAACTGCAATAAACTTTGCTAAATACGAGTAATGCTATACTTCACCAAAATCTAGATAAAGAATAAAAGACGGGGGAAAACCGTTGACTCACACAGATATGACTCATCTCACCTTCTCTATATATGATGCTAAAAATTCTAAATTTCGAGCATCGCTCATTACACCATGTATTAAGACGACTGGTTTATAAGATTTCAACTGCACCACGCCTTGAATACCGGCTGTAATAAAAAACATAAAGCATAAATTCAAAGCTCTCATTTGTACAACCGACAACATCGTTTGTGTTTACATTTCTTGAAAGAAATGTGATGTCAAAAAGTGATGTTGTGAAAGACAACGCCACCATGCAATCGCAGGCTTTAATGGTATTTAAAATTTTCATTTTCATTGAATTGTAGAAGGAATATTATAAACATTACAACTCAAATACGATCTTAAAATATATTTTTCATACACACACACACACATATAAGTTCACATATAAATATATGAAATGGAATATAAAGGAATGGTGAACGAAGAGAATGACGTTTTTATTTTTTATTCATTTATTTTTCTTAAAATACGTTTCCAAGGACTGTGTAGCTCAGTGGAAGTGACGCTTACGTCCTTTGCGCTTGGCCGCTTGAAGGTTCTAGTCTAGTCGCTGAGTGGAGGAATTTCTTTTAAGCCTATTTTCGACCGGTTCCCGAGTTAGTCGATCTCTGGCACAGACAAGCGGGTTCCGGAAACTCGGGTTTTTCGTCCCGTAAACTCAAGAAAATCGACCGTAGTACCCACATTATTTCAGACAGTGACATATCTTATTAGGGTTAAGTACCAAGAGGTGGCAGCACTTGTTTGCCAGCCTCTTCATCGGTGGATGCTATAATTAGTGATAGACATGGGTCAGCTATCTCTGATTGGCTACCGGTGGAGATTGAACTGCCCACTCAGTCTCCAAAGCTAGATAGGGTATGAAGGCCTCGCCTACTCCCTATTAGGGAATAAAAAAAGGAGTTAGTTGATTTTTTTTTATTTTTGAACACGTTTCCTAAGAAGGTGGTGAGTTTAGACACCAGATCTGTTTGTGTGATGCGACTGACTTTGTGTTTAGCTGTGTGCTTGGGTGAGGTATTAGAATAAAAATATAATTTCTAAAGATCTCCTACAATGAGTCTCATAATGGCATGGAGGTCCTGAATAATAATAACTAAAAAATAAATCTCCTGATGCCTTTGATTTCTCGGAGAAGTGGGATCTTTAGCCTTACCTAACTTACAAGGGAGTAGCCAGTTTCCATCTTTCGTCCTTCGCTGATAGTGAGCACAAGATATCAATGAACCAAGGCTTTCGAGAGTAGGAGGACGATAGACAACTGCCACTACCTTGTTGCCCTAAACCCTCACATTCCTATTATTATCTATCGTAGGGCTACCTTTATGGTAAAATATTGTGAGGCAGCAAAATAAATAAATTAATTAATTTAAAAAACGTTTCTAGTAGGGAAAAATCCTATTTGCTCATGCTAAGTTCGATTAACTCTAGCGTTTTCTTCCATACTGGGGAAGAAAACGCTATTTTCACATGGTTGCACAAATACCAGAATAATAACAATAACCTCACGAATTAATTTGAGTATACGTTTTCCTGTTCAAAGGTTTTATGTATTACCAATCGAGTATTAGTTGGCCTGAAAAGAAGGAAGAAGATCGCTTGTATTGACACAGAAAAATTCTGCTTATATAAAGAAAGAAAGAATTTTGAGAATCATATTGTTTATTGATGGCGAACTTTTTCAAGAGAAATTTTACCAAGCTGCATGACAAAAAAAGTAAAATAATAATAAAGTGAATCCTCTTATTCTCCAAAACAGGGATACTGTTTTATCTCTTGCATCTGGAAATAACTGGACTCAGTCTCCAGCCTAAAGAAACCAACAGGAATCAAACCTGTAACCCCCTTTCTTTTCTAATATGTATCATTGATCTAGTCTTGCAACAGTGCAATCGGAAAAAAATCACTTAACGCCTTTTATAACCGTATAGGGAGTAGGCGAGCCCTTTTTATCCCTATCTAACTTTTGGAGATAAAGTGGACAGTTCAAACTCTACTGGTAGCCAATCAGGGATGGCTGGCCTAAGGCTATCACTAATTAAGCAGCATGCAGTGAAGATACGGCACAACAAGTGCCACCATTTCGTGGTCCCTAACCCTAACACACCAACACAATATTTTTAATGTCTGAAATAGTGTGGGTTCTATGGTAGATTTTCTTGAGTTTAGGGGATAATAAACCCGAGTTTCAGAGTTGCCCGTGCCAGAGATCGACTAACTCAAGAACTAGTTAAAAAAGCTTAGTAAAAGTTCCTCTATTCAGAGATTAGACCTGAACTTGAAGTCTATCTTCAGGCGGTTTAGGGCTGAGGAGTGCAAACACCACTCCCACTGAGCTACACAGGGAAAATACAAGGATCAAATAAAATAACTTTCGAATTAAAAACAATACAACAATCACACTATGCATCTAAACATAAAGACCACTGAATTAGAAACTTTTATTTAATAACGGGTTGGACCTCATTTAGCCTGAATTGGATATGCGGACATATGCGGTTTCACATATATCCCACAAGATGGTAGAATCCATCTACGTCTACAACATGCAAGGGTATTCACCAGACAATCCTTTTACTCGCTCAGTTTGCTCTCGGATCTCTTTTCCTAACTTCCCATGCATTCTTAAAAAAGTTCAGATACCGCTTTTGTAATGGCACAGAAGATGGTAAAAGTTGCTATCATGCTCACTGAACGATTGCTGAACAATTGCTGAGAAGAATATTTCATCTACGACAATACTGCTCTCTTGAGCAATGGAGAGCAGCATTGTCGGAGATGAAACAACCATCACCTGATGAATAAAAAGTCAGCATTGTAGAATGGACTTGGTCTGCAACAATGTTCCGATCCGTTTCGTACCAACAGAACATGGCAAGCTCATGGGGGCTACACAAACTGCCTATACCATGTACAACATGTTCTGTACCATAAACAAGGTACAGAACATGATGTACCATAACTCGTAGGACGACATGACTTTTTGCAGTCTTCCAGTGCCCAGTCATGGTGTTCTTGACCCCAGTGAAGACGAACATTCCGGTTCTTCACAGAAATCAGAGGTTTCGGTATAGGCATGCGACTGCCAATACCGATTCTCTTCAATTCCATGCGATTAATTCCGTAAGATATGGGTCAGGAGCAGCCTTCATAAAATGCTTCAGTCAATTTCTGCACACGGGAAGTTCTGTTTGACCGTAATATTCTTCTCAGACCACAGCGATCTCGTTCCTGACAGACTGTCTTAGGATCACATTTATGCTTAGATAAGCAATGTGGGTTATTTTAGTACTAATTAAACTTCTGGGATATCTCATCTTTTGAGAAATTAATAAAATTAATAAAATTAATAAAATATTTTATTAATTTTGAGAAATTAATAAAATAAAGAAATTAATATATATATATATATATATATATATATATATATATATATATATATATATATATATATATATATATAAAGTTTTTTAACTTGGGTATATTATGTATTAACGCTATCAATATATATATATATATATATATATATATATATATATATATATATATATATATATATATATATATATTAATTTCTTTATTAATTCCAAATCAATATTAATATTAATTTATTAATATATATTAATTCCAACAAATTGTTGTCTCATGAAGCGAAACACATTGTTGGACGTGAAACGTTTCACGTTTCGGCTTATCAGCATAAAGGCTTACTCGGCTTATCGGCCCAATATATATATATATATATATATATATAAAGTTTTTTAACTTGGGTATATTATGTATTAACGCTATCAATATATATATATAAGGCTTACTCGGCTTATCGGCCCAATATATATATATATATATATATAAAGTTTTTTAACTTGGGTATATTATGTATTAACGCTATCAATATATATATATATATATATATATATATATATATATATATATATATATATATATATATATATATATATATATATATATATATATATTGGGCCGATAAGCCGAGTAAGCCTTTATGCTGATAAGCCGAAACGTGAAACGTTTCACGTCCAACAATGTGTTTCGCTTCATGAGACAACAATTTGTTGGACGTTTCAAAACAATGGAGAGCCCGTTTACCAGCCTGGAAGTCGGGGGTTTGGGCGCCAGAGGCGCCATAGCCCCCCCTAGTGTGTGTGTAGAAAGTTTTTTAACTTGGGTATATTATGTATTAAAGCTACCAAGTAATTTTATATAAACTTGGTTTTAATCCTATTTCCCAAGTAAGCAAACAGACAAGTAAGTCAAGTTTGCACCTGCACGTAGTGCAAGTCAGGCAACTCGTGGTAACGTAGTGCAAGTCTGAGGCAACTCGTGGTAAAGGTGGAGTAAGCTCCGATCACTTACCTTAGAATTTTCCCCTAATGCAAACCACATCCCCTTGCGGAAATGTATGATGCTATGCATTAAAGATAAGGGTCACTACCCAGACCGGTTTCGACCGTTATTGAGGTCTCATTAGTGGGAGCCAGTCCTAAAAATGCCAAGGTTGAAATAATACAGAGCTTATGAATTTTACATAAACAAGTTACCATAAGGTGCTTTGGCCTTATTAAATAAAATCTCAGGATGAGAGATAGATGTAGAAAGTTTTTTAACTTGGGTATATTATGTATCAAAGCTACCAAGTAATTTTATATAAACTTGGTTTTAATACATAATATACCCAATGTATTATAAGTTATTATAAGTTATTAATAAGTGACGTTTGTGTACAAGCAAAGATTCAGAAATGCAATATCCAAGGTTCCTCTGTAACGCAGTCGGTAGAATGGCATCGTTTGAATGAAAAGAACTCATTCGAATCTCGTCTAAGGAAACAAAGAACATTTACAAGGGCTTTTCAGCTAACTGAAAGTGACTTAGTAGAGCCGAATTCTGAGGTGGTAGGACTTCCTCGAATGAAGCATACTAACCAGCACGACAACACATGCTTGATATCGCGAAGATTTATCGCCTGGCATTCATTGCATTAAATTAGGTTTATGGAAATTATTATATTTTAACTCGTATGTGACGAATTTAACACGTAATGGAATAGAATGGGACAGGATGTGAAGTTCAAATATGAAACAGTACAGTAGTTGAATGTCTTTTAACCATTAAGTTACTAATCTGGTTCATCGAAGTTTTCAGAAATTTTTTATTTTTTTTATCAATTTAATTAAATCCACTTTATGATGACTGCATAGGTTGATAGCTTCGGATTCACTTTCATTGAATTATCTTTTTTTTATTATTTTTTTTTTTATGGTCAATGAATACGCCTTTAAGCAGAAGTGTTTTTGTTTGCTGTTTTGAAAATCAATCATTTTTAGTTTGATAAATCAGAGCGAAATAATATGAGCTACTAATTCAGTAACATGTGGCCATTCTTTTAATATGTTTACCTAAATTACGTTTTAATAAACTTAAAGGAATTGTTTTGATTTAGTTCCTGGCGATGAATGCATAACTTTATAGCTTGTGGAATGGCATGTTTATTTAACTGTTGTAAAGAAATTTCAACCAGTGGAGCTTGCAAACAAGGCATTGCGGATGTCGTTCATTTAATAACATTATCGTGCATATTTTTAGACTTTTGACATCAATACTTTTTAGAAGTACCATTCAGATATGCTTATTGATATGATTATTTTTTAAAATATTTATATTAAAATTGGCGTTACATTCGTAGCACTACGCTGCTTGAGGAAAAAAGGTTCGATTCTTCTCGGGGACCTTTTCTAATCATATTTTCGACCAGTCCCCGAGTTAGTCCATCTCTGGCAGGTACAAGGAGAATTCATCTTCATAAAACTCAAATTTTTCACCCCACAGTTTAAGAAAAACTAACCGTAACACTCATACTGTAACAAACAATAACATGGAGGTTCTAATTTAGTGTTAAAAGGTGGCAGCATCTGTCTGTCATCACTTATTATTATCCGTTTCGTTTCAAACAGGTATGAGCTTTGCATTATGGGATGCTAAGGCAATTGATGTTAAGTTATTAGCCTCTATATACAAGCAGCCCAGTCGTGAAGATACTTCACGCGCAAACTTCGTTTGCTTACAATTGAATAAAAAATTAAACAACAATGTAATTTTTTGGAATCTTTAATTTATAGTCCATACTATGTAAATGTGGTTTAAAAGATTTTAAATATTTAGAAGATTAAAAAAAAAAAATAGAGGAGACAGAAAGAACTACACAAATGTTTTGGGATGTACTGTCCGCAGAATACGAGAACTTTGGCTGGCGCTGTGCCAAGAAGGGTCAATTCATATTGAAGGGGAGAAAGGAATAAGGCGATGTACGAATTCGTCACCAACACGCGAATCAGGTGCTTTATGCGTAAAATTTTCCAACTGTTATTATAAGAAAAATAGTTACCACTTTAAAAAGTAGAATTTTCATTAAAAAAACTAATTTTCCGACGTATAATAATAAACACTCATTCAACGAAACGCATTGATTATCCTATTATGGGAATGCCTTCGCCTTCTTCTGTCATCGCAGAAGTGTCGAGGGGCCACGCATCTGTGGTTGGATAGTATATTCTGCAAATTAAATAAAATAAAAAGGCATTTATGAGAAGCTATTTCTGTGATGCATTTATGTCAGTAAAAAGATTTTTATATGAATTCATCGCACTGTATATGACAACGGAATAGAGGACTTTGCATGCAGAAATAATTAGGTTAGGGTGCCATTTTATAATGCCTGGATCAGGTCTCATTTGGATTGTTCGGCATAGATTTGGTCACCTGATTTTCATGATGAGGAGAATCTTCTTCTGCAGCTTCTCCCACTTAAGTGGGGTCACTGTTGATAATGAGTCTCCTCCACACCTTCCTGTCTTGGGATGTCACCACATCCAAGTTCTTCATCCTCAAGTCCTCTTCTACCAGCTCCCTACATCTCTTCTTTGGCCGCCTGTGCTTCTGCCTTCCTTGCACATCCATCTGCATGACCCTTCTTCCCACATATTCGTCCTTCCTCCTCATCACATGACCAAACCATCTCAACCTTGCCTCCTGTATTTTCGCTCCTAAGTTCGTAACTTTCACTGTTCCCCTGACATAGTCATTTCTCACACGAAACCTTTCTGGTCACACTGCACATCCACCTAAGCATTTTCATCTCTACTACTTCCATCCTGCTGATGTTATTTTTCCTCATGGGCACAGTTTCTATAGCATACGTCATAGCTGGCCTCACTACTGTCTTATAGATTTTGTGCCTTTCAGATTGATCGCCACCATCTTATCGCATAACACTCCAGCCATCTCCCTCCAGTTCCTCCCACCTGCTTGTATCCTGCATCCCACTTCCTTCTCAACTCCTCCATCTTCTTCCACTGTTGAACCTAAATATCTAAAGTCCCTCACCTTCCTGATGACATTTCCTTCCAGCTCCAGATCTGTCTCCTGGCTGCCGGACACTGTGCAACACATATACTCTGTCTTACTTTTGCTCAGTCTCATACTTCTCTCTTCCAGTACTTTTCTCCATCTTTCCAGTTTAGTTCCTGCTTCTTCTCTTGAATCTGCACACAGCAAGATGTCATCTGCATACAACATTGTCCAAGGCGCATCTTCTCTCACCTCCTCCGTCACCACCTCCATCACATATGTTAAACAGAAACGGACTTAATGCTGACCCTTGATGCAAGCCAACTGTTACTTGAAAATTTTCTGTCTATCCCAGACAGGTCCGAACACTTGTCTTCACATTTCTGTACATCTCCCGCACCAACCTGACATATTTCTCCGGAACCTTCTTCTCCCTCAGACACCTCCAGACTTCTTGTCTTGGCACTCTATCGTATGCTTTCTCCAGATCAATAAATGCCAGATGTAGCTCCCTTTGTTTCTCTCGAAACTTTTTCATCATCTGCTGTAACCCAAAGAAAGAATACATTCAAAAAGAGTCCAGAGAAGATTGACGAAGGTAATAAACGATCTACGGAATGCTGGGTATGAAGACTGATTATGGAAAAGTAATTTGCAAATCCTTCTGAATAGGAAGCGGCGGCAAGAAGTAGGCAAGGGATTGTTATCAAGTCAGTGTGGAAGAAATTTTTCATAGAATGAAAAACGAGGTAGAAGAAGAGGCCATCCCTGGAAACCGTATAAGGAGGGTGTGTGTGTGTGCAAGGGAATGAGAAGAAGGTTCTTTGGATGGAGATTGGCTGGCAAGTAGAATACATTTCCTTACAGTGTGATGAATGCAGGCACATTGAGTGAGTTACGGCACCGTTTGATAAGGCTTTAAATATGATTATGTGTACCTCTCACAAAGTCTTTTAAATACAATAGTAATAATAAGGATGTTGATGACGATATAATTTCTGTTTTCGTACACTTACTTTCCTTCTTTTCTCCTCAACTTCCATCAAATTGTCAGCGATATTCCTTGACGCGAAATGTGCATTAAGAAAATGAAAAGAAATGTTTCCATTAGAGGATCCAGTTAATAAGCAATTTCCACAGGCAAATCAATAGGGTTAAAATACAAGTCAGCACCTTCTGGGTTAAGCCGTCTGTTATTCCTCCGCTGCTTGTGCTCTCAGCTGTTATGCCCACAGTGACTTTGAGTAATGGGAGTACATTGCTAGAACCCAACAATTGGATGTAGCTGGCTTTGTTTTCCGTATGTGCCAACAACATTTAGCATTTCCTTCTTGACCGAAAACCTTCTTCTCGTGTATTTTTCAAAATACATAAGCACTTACGGAATCTAAGGCTTATCTATCCATCTTGGTTTAGCTGAGACGGTGCCGCTTTTATTATTATTGTTGTGTTGTTGTTGTTTTACGTGATGACACCTCCAGTGAGTTCAAGGGCTTATCGTGGACTTTGGATCATTTGTCCCAGTGTCCCGAAATATACCAGTTTTGTCCCGGTGTTTGAATGTACAATTAAGAAAACAAAAGTGACGTCTTCTCAAATACATTTAAAATAATCGAACTGTAATTGAAAATAGTAACCATTTAAATGTCACTTCCTTACAAGTCACAGAAACGACGGTATTTTCACTATTTATTTACTTATTTCAGGTAAACAAGTACGTTGTTCGTCCAAGCTTATTCGCATTCGGCACAGTCTGGGAACTCTACAATCAGACTGAATCAGACTTTGTAACCTTTTGAGCGATATTTATGGCAAATAGTACTAATTTGATGCACCATTTCGTAATTTTATAAATTTTCGATATGGCTTCTAAAAGAGGAAGTAAATTTAAATAATGCTTATACAGGGAATTCAGTTTTATTAAGAAAACAAAATCTAAGAATGAACAGGAATGATATCCAATATTATTATTATTATTATTATTATTATTATTGTTGTTGTTGTTGTTGTTCCGGGAAACTCCAAGAAGTCAACAGACTCATCGATGGAGGCCCTAACATCATGTCTGAAACAACTATTCAACATTCACACAGTATCTATCATATCTTGCCATGAACTCATTCATGGTCGTAGCACCCACAACAGATTCTGGAAGCTTATTCAACTCATTCACCACTCTCCAAGTAAAAAACCTAGCTCTAACACCCTTGTCAACCACGCTTTTGTCCAGCTTCCATGCATGGCCCCTAGTCCTCCCACTACCAGTCATATTTTCAGAAATATCTTCTGGATCAATCTTATAAAAACCCTTCAGTAATTTGAATGTCTCAATCATATCACCCCTCCTTCGCCTATCGTCCAATTTCTACAACCCACAAATCCTCAACCTATTCTCATATGGTTCATTCCACAGGCCTGCTATCATCGTGGTCACTCGTCTCTGGACCCTCTCCACTTCCTCCCCATCACGAAGAAACCCTGGTGCCCATAACTGGGCACAGAAGTCCAGTTGGGGTCTTATCAAGGCTCGATACAGAGGAACAAACAACTTGTTTGTCTCTGCATGTTAAAGTATTTTTCATAAGCCAAGTGATTTGGTGAGCTGTTTTAGTCACTTTTGCAATGTGCCCCCTAAACTTCATCTCCCTATCCACCAGCACTCCCAAATCCCTGGCCTCATCAATCTCCTGGAGTACGGTTCCACCAATGTGATATACTGCTGCTGTTCTTTTCAGCCCAAAGTGCATAACCTTACACTTTGCCATATTAAATTGACAACCATTCTCCTTAGCCCAGTCCTCCAAACTATCCAAATCATCCTGCAAAATTTTGACATCCTGTGCACTCACAATTGCTCTACCCAACTTTGCATCATCAGCAAACAAGTGAACACTTCCTCTCAAATCCTTTCCAATATCATTGATGAAAAAATTGAAAAGCAGTGGTCCAAGAACAGAGCCCTGCGGCACTCCACTAGTCACAAGACGTCTTTTTGACTACACTCCTGAATAAACCACTCTCTGGTATCTCTCCTTCAACCACCCTCCTATCCATCTTACCAACCCTATATCTATCCTCATCTGCTCCAGTTTACTGATTAGGGTTCCATGTGGTATCCTATCAAAGGCCTTGGCAAGGTCCAGTAGTATCACTGTAAACCCATTACCCCTATCCAGTTTAGCTGTCACTGTGTTATAAAACGTGAGCAAGTTACTGAGGCATGATCTACCCTTCACAAAACCATGTTGTCCCCCCATACAATATCCCATTTTCATCTATCCAATCCTGTATTCTTTTCTTGACTAATTTCTCTAAGACTTTGACAATGATTCCTGATATGCTAATCGGTCGGTAATTTACAACAGCAGTCTTGGAACCACCTTTATGCAGTGGAACTATTTTCCCCTCCTTCCACCCGCTCGGGACTAACCCGGACCCGAGACTCAAATTAAACAAAATGGTCAAGGGTACTGACAATTCTTTAGCTGCTTCTCGTACTACACGAGCTGGTATACCATCCAATCCCACAGATGTATTGACATTGAGGTTATGCAATAGACTACTCACCTCCACTTCATTCACCACAATTCCCATATAATCTACTGGTTTATTCGTTTCTGCAATGTCACCACCTGGATGATATATTCTTGCAAAGTGCTCACTCAGTAACTCAGCTATCTAAACTGATTCAGTTACCTCCCTACCATCGATATTCTTTAAAATCATTCTGCCATGTACATTTTTCCTTTTACTTGCTACATATCTAAAAAACTGTTTAGGATTCTCTTTAGCCTGCATGGCCAATATTCTTTCGTAATCCTTTTACTAATTAATCAATATTTTTTCGTAACCCACAGATGTATTGACATTGAGGTTATGCAATAGACTACTCACCTCCACTTCATTCCCCACAATTCCCATATAATCTACTGGTTTATACGTTTCTGCAATGTCACCACCTGGATGATATATTCTTGCAAAGTGCTCACTCAGTAACTCAGCTATCTTAACTGATTCAGTTACCTCCCTACCATCGGCATTCTTTAAAATCATTCTGCCATGTACATTTTTCCTTTTACTTGCTACATATCTAAAAAACTGTTTAGGATTCCCTTTAGCCTGCATGGCCAATATTCTTTCGTAATCCTTTTTTGCTTTTCTTACCACACTCGTCACCCTTCTGGCCTGCTCTTTATACCGTTCATGTGCCTTCCGGTCACCTTTCTCCTTAAATTCCCTCCATAGTTGTTTCTTTTTTTTTGCAGCTCAAGCTTAATGGTGTTATTCATCCATTTAACCCCTACTTCATTTATTATTCGGACTCTAGGTATACAGTCAGCCATTGCTTCATGCAAGCACTTCCTAACTGCCTCCGATGCACTATCAACTTCTAGTCCTTGCAGTTGTACATGCCATGGCACTGAGCCAATCAAACTCCTAAGCTTGCCATACTTTCCTGCCCGATAATTCCACATGTACCCTGTCTTAATTGAAAATTCTACATCTTTAGCCACCTCCCCAGTCAAGACCCTATGATCACTCTCACCGATTGGTGGCAATGTGGTCATATTTGTTACAGCCAAATCCTCAGATGTAATTACTAGGTCAAGCACTCTCTGACCCCTAGTATTTTCCATTACATGCTGTTGCAGATAGTTATCCCTTAATAACCGCATAAAATCCAATTCCTTCCATGTGTCCTCTCCTCACTCCAATCAATGCGAGCATAGTTGAAATCTCCCATAATAATCACCCTCCTTCCACTCATTTCTTCTATTTGCTTGTGCATACTATCACCACCATCTTTTCCATCATCTGGTCTATAGCAGCACCCAATTGTATATTTAGTTCTGCTAGCCACAATCTCACACCAAATGGCCTCAAATGTGCTCTTTTCTCTATCTTGCAATTCAACTTCTATTCTCCTTGGCTGTAGCTCATCAGCTATCATCAACAATACTCCTCCCGCCATTTTATTCTCTCTGTCATTCCTGAACACACTATACCCATCACATTCAATCCCACTAGCTATATCATCTACAGTCAGCCATGTTTCACTAATACCAATAACCTGTGGTCTGGAAGTGCCAACCATGGCCAAAAACTCTTCCTTCTTGTTCCTAATACTCCTAGTATTAGTGTACATGAATTTAAGACCCCATTAGCTCCAACCTTACCTTGATGCCTTATGTTAACTATCCCACTCTGGTTTGTTGTCCTTATTTGCTGTAGCATATTATATTCATTCTTACATTCAACTGCCTCCCCAAGGACTGTATATCTACTTCCCCCCTTAACAAATCTAGTTTCCCTGAATTTGCACATCCACTACATTCAGCAACACTCTCTCTCAAGTCTTCTTACACCATAACCATTCAAATGCAGGCCATCCATCTTATATACAGTAGATCCTTTCGCCCATCAAATTCACTCCACACGTCCACAAATTCCACACCACTCGTCATACATAACCCACGCATAAAGTCATTCGCAATTATGGCCCTCCTTTTAAACATTTCACTGTCATACCGTGGCAAAAGACTAATCATTCTAACTCTCTCACTCTTTTCTTTTGCTACCTCAAACAATTCATTCAGGTCTTCTATCATTTCCATTTTATCTCCTTTCAAATCATTCGTACCTGCCACAACAATCATTTCTTTCACCCTTTCCTTTTGCTCTCTAATAGACTCAGTTACATCCTTTATGGTCGCAACAGGTTGGTACGATTTTGTCAAATCCTCTACTAACACACCTCGTACTAACGAGTCTCCATACAGCACTTTATCCTTCATTTTGTTCATGTTCACATTCATACGCCTATTTTTCCTGTCATACCTTTTATTATTGGTTGGTTCATTCAGTCGACTTTTGTTCATGCACTCTAGCTGCTGTTTTGCCCTTTCTATTGCACCATTCAACAACGCGATCTCACTCAATGCATCTATCTCATCTTTTTTATTCTCTGAGAAACCATTAATACTATCATTCACACTCTCATAATTCTCATGTACAACCTTGCCGTTTCTTGTCATATCGCTATTTTCTTCATTCTGAAATTTGACAAAATTATCACACTCACGATCCGAAATACACTTCAGTTCCGCATTCTCCCTACATTTTCTACACACATTCAATCCTTTATTATCATCTATCCACACTCCGACTGCACTTCGCAAAGCGTACATTTCACAGCTAGTACACTGACTCATTTCTTTTATACTACCGTTCTTTGATAAAGATGGCGAACCATCATTACTGGCCGCCATTTTCCTTCGTACAGGTGCCATAATTATTGCAACGTGTTTTATCAAATAATAAGTTATAACACACCAAAAACACACAAAGAGACACTAAAATACGCATTACAATATTAAGGTAATTTTATCAACGATAACTGAAAATAATACTTACCTTATCAGGAGCTTGCACGAACACTACACACTCAATATTTTTCCACCGTAAATATCCAATATTTACGGTGGAAAAATTCTCTTTATCTCACTGTGGGGCGCTCTCACATCCTCCACCGTTTTTCCCCGGTATGTCTTTCATAAAAATCTAATGAACTTTCCTAAGCGAGAGGAACCACTATAGTTCATTCAGTGATGATGACGATGATGCTCTTTGGATGGAATGAAGTATGCTCGAATCCCATCCAAGAATCAAAGAAAAATCTTTACAAAATCATTTCACCTGAAGATGAGTTTAGTCCGTAGTTACTTGGTTTTATATGCTTGTGAAAGTGTTTTCTCGGCGAAACTTGGATATTTTTTCATCTGCAAAATAAACAAAGGGCCAATAAATAAATAAATAAATAGCGGACATAACAGATCTGTGCATCCTTCAGTTGAAAAGCATTGATTTTGGTTTATTTAGATTTGCTGCCAAAGTAACTCAGGCTATGAGACCAGAGTATTATGTGTTGATTCCGTGTGGCCGGTTGGCCTATTCTGAGGGAAGAAAAACCCGAGTTTCCGGGATATACGGAATTCGAACCTAAAGAACTAGCCCACTACTCGAAGACAAACGATTCCAAGTTCGTATCTATTCGCAGACTAAAAATTTTTCTAAGCCTTTCTTCGACCAGATGCCGAGTTAAACAATCTCTAGCTCGGGAAAGACTTTCTCCTGGTTGTTAGAATATATGCCACCTTAGGCAAGTACCATTTTGTTCCCTCCTAAATGCAAGAAAATATTTAAATTCAAAACAGTTTTTGGGACTGTGCAAAATTGCCACTCCTAGGAACTGCTTTAGCTACCTAGTAAATTTCGATCTCCCCGCACAGACTCCATGTCATTAAAAACAATATACGAGAAGTGTTGGAAAAAAGAACGAACTTTTTAAATCGTGCGCCAACCGGCACAGAGAGAACCCGGCGACTACTGAGCGCACCTAGCGGCAGGTTTTGACAACAAACTGTCCTTTGCCCGTTCTGCTATGAGGATTAATCGTCGAGATACATCAGCTGAAGTGAGCACGTGCACAAGTTGTTCGTTGGATTAGTGGATTAGTGACAAAGTGACAATAAAAGAGCTTGAAGAACAATGTGTGTGTGTGTGTGTGTGTGTGTGTGTGTGTGTGTGTGTGTGTGTGTGTGTGTGTGTGTGTGTGTGTGTGTGTGTGTGTGTGTGTGTGTGTGTGTGTGTGTGTGTAATTTTGCTGCAAAGTTGGTTTATGGTATGATGTTGAAACCAAGATGCAATCGTCGCAGTGGGTGAGGAAAGCGTCTCTTCGAGCAAAAAAAAAGCACGGATGAGTCAGTCAAAGATCAAGGTGATGGTGGTTGTGTTTTTTAACCATGAAAACATCAGACATCCGTCGTGCCTCATCCACCCTATTCTCCGGACTTAGCCCCAGCAGACTTTTTCCTGTTTCCCAAACTTAAAACCACTTTGAAAGGCCGTCGTTTCCAAGCCAAGTTTGGAACGCACTTTCCAGGAAGGAAGTACGTTCCAGGAAGTATTCCAACAATGAAAGAAACGTTAGGAACAGTATCGCCAGTGGAAGGGACTACTTTGAAGGGGACAGTGCTAGAAATGTAAAATGAGCAATAACGTCTTTATAGCAAAAGTTCCGTTTTTTTTTTTTTAACACACCTTGTATAAATACTGACCGCTGGATTAGAAATCTTTGTGCAGATGTACATTAACGTCACTTATGCAGCATATATGTAAAAGGCTTGGTCAAGAGTATCACGACATTTTTTGGAGAACTATTTGAGTATGCAGCGGACAAGTAATCACCAACAGTGATTACCTTTTCCCATTAATCACAATGGGAAAACAAAGGATGTTTCGCAATTCGATAAAGGGCTTATTGTGGGCACTCATCTGACTGGATCCACGATTTTGAAAACAGCAGAGCTGACTGATTTCTCAAAAGGTGTCCAAGGTGTTTAATCAGTGTAAAAATAACCCATGTTGCTTATTTAACCTTAACTTTGTCAGTCAGTCAGGACCGAGATCGCAGTCGTCTGAGAAGGCTTGTACAGACAAACAGAACGTCCCGTGTGCAGCAATTGACTGGAGCATTGAATGAAGGCTGTTCCCGATCCATATTTCACCGAACTATGCGCACGGAATTGAAGAGGATCGGTATTGGCAGCCTATACGGAAAATGATTTCTACGAAGAACCGGTAATTTCATCTTCCTTGGGCGGCCAGAAACACCACCAGACGCTGCAAGACTGGAAAAAAGTCATGTGGTCCAACGAGTCAAGGTACCGATGAAGGCCAGTTTGGTGGCCCCCATGAAGCAATGAACCCAGCTTGCCATATAAACAGAACTCGAGGATCTCGTGATGGTGTCATGGTGCGGATCATGTTCTGTTGATACGGAACTGGTCTCCTGATATAGTTGGAAGATTGTGAGCCCACCAATGATTATCTGAACATTGTTGCTGACCAAGTCCATCCTGCAATGCTGACTTTTTATTCTGTAAGTGTTGGTTGTTTGTTCAGCGACAATGATGGTGTTCATCGCTCAGGAATTGTTCAGCAATCGTTCAGCGAGTATGACAGACACTTTTACCATCTTTTCTGCCGACTGCAAAGCCCGTATATGAAACCCACTAGGAATACATGGGGCAGGTCAGAAAAACATATCGGAGAGCAAAATCCTCTTCCATAAAATCTAATCAGATTGCGTGGAAGGTTGTCTAGTGATTGCCTGGCATGTCGCAGACGTAGGTACAATCTCACACCTATCTGTTCTGCAAATTGTTGACAAATTGGACCCTGTGGTCAACAGTAATTGATACCATACTGAGATGGAAGCGTGGTATTTATTAACGAAGGTTAATAAATACAGCTAGTAGTCTGCCGACACGTTGAATTCGTAGTACCCAGCATCGACTGGAACACAATCAACACAAAAACATTCAGAATGAAGGCTCACAACATGAGTTTGTATGGTAGAAACGCAATTTGCAATTCCTACATTACCTGAACCAACATGCAGTGTCGTCTCCAGTGGTACAAAGAGCGCATACAGAGGAATGTTGAACTTGGAAAGCGTGTTATGGAGCGAAGAATTCGCTATACACTCTTTACCGAGCGCTTGCGCGCGCGCGCGCGCGCGTGTGTGTGTGTGTGTGTGTGTGTGTGTGTGTGTGTGTGTGTGTGTGTGTGTGTGTGTGTGTGTGTGTGTGTGTGTGGTCTCTTACCAGAGTGCATAACCCCAACTATGAAATTCAGAGGTGGTGTGATCTGGACCGAATCGACACTTTCTTGGGTCCCCGGCGGGAAGAGAAATGTGAAGCCCCCCCCATCACATTTCCTAATGTTCAGTAATAATAATAATAATAAGATACTCATCGATTTTGAAGTCCCAAGTAATTCCATTGGTGGATGTAAAGCGATATTCAAAACAAAAATAACACGACAATTCACTCCTTCCCACCCACACGCTTCCCCGCAGCAAAACTAACATCATAAAGTGACTTTTCTACATTTTCATGTGGCAAAATCATGAATTAGATAAAAGTTAATATTTTGTAAAATCTAATGTTCAGTGCTCAATACACTTAGGTGGTTTAATCGTGACTGTGCAGTGCTGTTTCTTAGTTCATTTTTTAGTAATTTCATTTTAGAAAATGAACGTTCACCGCAGGCATTACTAACACCATTGAAAGAAAAATCGTCATAGAGATTTTCATATTAGGAAATACTGAAAATATATGTTCATTTTGCATATAAGCGTAAATTTTGTTAATGCCAACACAGTCTTCTTCTTTTGTGGTTAAGGTCTTATCACCTACGTTTGTTTTCTTCACTGATTTTATATCCATCATCATGTGTGTCATAAAGTGGAGTCATTCCATGAATAGTTCTGTAGAAGTAAGGTCTTCGCTATAGAAGTTGGCTAGATCATCACAATGAGTTTTTATGTCTTGATCATCTAAAGTATGAAGAGTTTCTAAGAAGCCTAATTTATTAAATATTTCTTCGTACTGTTTTTCTCGCGTATCCAAACTAGTTACCAAGGAATCTCTGATAGGTAAGTATGCGTCCACTCTAAATTTCCTGCTACCCTTAAGTCACACGTCTGAGTTTCTACGACCATCTACAAATGTTAGAGCAGCTGCTGCGTTGTTTTATTCGTTTATACGCATCCTGGTAGTTCTTATCCCGTGACTTTTCTTTCGCTTGGGATTCATAGTCTTCAAAACAGTTTCTTTTCTCAGTTACAAATGCCTTTAAGGACTTAAGCTATTTCATAGTAGTAGATAAGTTCATGCTTTCTTTCTGGAGGACTTAGCTCACACTGCTAAGTCGTTTCAGGATGTCATTCCAAGAAATAGTCAGAAAATAATGCCCTGACATATTTGCTGCATCATCATAGGACTGACCTCTACAGGTCATTAGCAGTATATTATTTTGATCCAAAAAAGTCGTGACTACGTCAGCGAAGATATCTGCTTTATGCCCATGAATGGGAATAAACTGTAAAAATCTCTCTTTTAGGATACCTCCAGGAACATATCTTATTATGAATGTCTGTTGGTCCACGTGTGTGATATCAGGTGTTGAATCCACCGATATGAAATAATACTTAGCTTTCTGTACTTCAGCGACAATAGTTTCCAACACTCTAACTCCCATAATGCGTATGAATTCTTCACAAATAGTAAAAAAAAAAAAAAAAAAAAAAATCAGCTAACGCCTTTTTATTCCCGTATACGGGAGTAGGCGAGGCCATTTAGCCCTATCTAACTTTTTGGAGACTGAGTGGGCAGTTCAATCTCCACTGGTACCCAATCAGAGACAGATGGCCCAAGGCTATCACTAATTAAGCGGTACGCAGTGAAGAGAGACGGCTCAAATGTGCCGCCATCTCGTGGTCCCTAACCCTAACACAAATATATTTAATGTCTGAAATAATGTGGGTTCTACGGTCGATTTTCTTGAGTTTACAGGACGAAAAACCCGAGTTTCCGGTAGGAAAAACCCGCTTGCCCGTGCCAGAGATCGACTAACTCGGGAACCGGTCGAAAAAAGGCTTAGAAAAATTTCCTCTAATCGCCGACTAGACTCGAAACCAAGACTGCCTTCGTGCGGCCAAGCGCGGTGGTATGCAAACGCCACATCCACTGAGCTACACAGGCTCTTTACAAATAGTAGCTGGTGGATATGATGGGATCCCCTTTTCTGCATTTCCATACTTCTTCATATGTTCACATAAAAATGAATCAAACTGACTGATCAGTTCCAAAATGCCTGAATTGCCGGTTTTCAATACCTAGTTTCTTTATCTGAGTTCTTACTTCCTACCATACATTCTCGGGCTGACTGACTAAAGCTGCACTGGTTTATTTTGGCATTCGGATGGACCTATTTGAACCCAGTACTCCTGTAAGATATGATTTGCCATTGGCCATAGTCAGGATCTGAACTCTTATAATTGTCATTATTTGTACTTACGTTTGCTGTGGCACCAGCGGAGGTTGTTTCTTTCTGTACACTACTACTGTCCAAGGACTTGTTTGAAACAGAACTTGCTGGCGATTCCGTATTTTCCCTTTCCCTATGCGCTTCATCCTCCCCAACTTCACTTTCACTCTTCTTAAAAAATGTTGTTAGTTTCGGAAGATTTTGAATAGCCTTTGCCTGTTCTCTCATTTTCTTTCGTTTGGCACCACTTTTGTAACGTTTCATACTGAGGGGAAGCGTGTTCTCCTAATATCCCTATGACTCGCCTATAACTTTTAACTATTTTCAAACTAGACCAAGACAATAACGCAATATACTTAACTACTAGTTTAAACTTGTAAAGCAGAAAGCTGAACCTGAGCAGCGATGTATATATTACGGTTGGTACTCAACAGTCACCTGCAGGCCGCTCGAGAAGATTCATTCATTGTTGCGGCATTCCAGCTATGAAAGTTGTTCGAGATTGAAAAAAGTTTCTATTCATTTATGTGTTATATTTTGCAGTGCTCGAAATAAAAATTTAGACGTGCCTTTCCAAGGTGCGATTTGTGTTATGTCGGCTTTGGCGCACAAAACTTTTGCACATAAGCATTATCAACAATGCGTTGGGCAAAAACTCGTGATTGTCGACGTAGGATGCACCAAATCAAGTGAATGTTAATTCCATAAAAGTGAGTAACTCACAGCTTGGCACCGAAATGAAACGAAGTTTAATAGCAGTTTTTGTTTAACCGGGTTTCTTGTAACCGGAATTTGAAAACAACAAAACTAAATGAAGCTTTTCACTGCAATGCTAAGTTCCTTCCTCATAGCATTTTCATGAAATACTTTGCATCAAGTTATATTAGGGTGATGGAATATTTTAACCGGCCATGTCGAGCACTGAAAATTTGTTTGGTTTCTCTATTTTAAAAAATAAGAAAATGGGGTTCCCCCCCCCCCCCACTAAAGAGCGGGCCCTCGGTGGCCGCCGGGTTCATCGTTACTTTTAAACGATGGGTGTAGTGATATCACCCTAGTTTTCCTGGTTTGGCCTCGGACCTCTGTTTGTGGCCCCACGAACATTGAACTCTGAGAGCTATCTGAACATTCTGGACAATGCTGTCTATTTCATTGGCGCACCCAGGGGGGGGGGAGCAGGGGCCTGGCTCCCCAAAAAAATCCAAAAATCTTTTCCTAATGAAATTTATTATTATTATTATTTTATTTCTGTTGTGTCGTGTCTTCTATTTCTATACTACTGTACTTACGAATTAGCTGTCGCATAAGGTGGGAATTTCTCTCGAGAACCACGGCCGTTGTGAACGCAAAGCAAACGAAGTAGTGCTCGGGAAATACTTTCTTTGCCCGAGCCGGGCCAGAGATCACGGGTATCATGTATTGGCGATCACTGCCGATGCTTAGTCATAGGTCGTATGCAATTCTCAAATCGTCTACTCATCTCTGACCCTCCCCCTCCCCAAGATTAAGTTATGAGTTCTCGGCCCCCTCCAATGGCGCACCCCCTCCTGAGTGCGCCACTGGTCTACTTTGTGGCATTTCTACGGAACTGACGATTGTCCTTTTCAGCAAGACAATGCACCGTGTCATAAGACTGCTGCTGTAACTGCGTGGTTTGTGGACATGAATATCATTGCACTTGACAGGCCTCCACGCAGTAGTGTAGCTAGAGCTTTTGCTGCCTGCAGCGATCCCTGAGTTTGCCGCCCCTCTCCATACACACCAAAAATACTACAAAAAAGTCAAAACGACGTGTAGGGAAATAAATTAAAACACTGTTTGTTTTTGAAGTAAAACTTTAATTCCAACATTCTATAATGTTATCTTCCTTTCTTTTCTGTTAGCAAAATCGTCGATGACATTGGCGAAGTCTACTTTATAGTAATGTCGGTAATTCTTAATCTATTTTATTTAGAAAAACTCCTCTCACAAATAGCAACACTTACAGCAATTGTGAGGAAAATTCGCTGTAGTATTACAAGATTTGGAAATGAGTTCTCGAGACTATTTTAGAATTAACTGCAAAAGTTCAAAAAGGTTCAAAGTGCCTCCCGGGGAGGATCGCCTGCCAGCTACGCCTCTGCCTACACAGAGCCCCTTATCTCATCCCTATTGAACATCTATGAGATGAATTGGAGCACCTTTTATATCAAGGGAGGTACACCCCACAGTCAAATTATAGGAAGAATGATCTGAAATTCTACTGATCGCTAATTGGAAGTATGAAGTATGCCCATAAGATTGCTCTAGTTATCGCAGCGAAAGTAGGTCCTACATCTTATTACAGTGGGTGCCATTCTGTTTATATATATATATATATATATATATATATATATATATATATTGATGAGTAAAAGTGAGCAAGTTATATATTTTAATAAATCCATTTTGGTAGGATGGGAGTTAATTCAGGATTTAGGTCAAAGACATTTGGGATTTAGGATCCAAGCAAGATGACGTCTGTATTTGATTCTAATTTGGTTTCAACCAGAAGTTGAATGTTGAGTGTTATAATGAAATCAACACAAAATTTAAATACAGCAACTAGTTTTAATAATCATGTGTTTTTATAAAGGAACGAATACTGTTGAAACTTGTAACTGAACCTGATTATGCTTGTTCTTAAAAAATGGTAATAATTCTATGTACTGATTTTCTTCCCTCACTTCGTAGTGTGCTAACAGAAATAAACTTTAAGCATTCTGTTCTACTCTATATTTTTTAAAATAAAATCTACTATTATCACCGTCATAAGTTCTTGCCTCATAGATATGCACGATTTCTTTCCATATTTAGAAAATCTCGATGTGGCAAGAAAGCGATGTTTGTAATTAAAATTCTGCTTGCCATCGCACGTGCACAAATTATTCCTATTGTTCAATTTCTTTTTTCTTTCTTTTTCTTTTTTGCTTTTTGTCAGCGAACAAATTTCATTAATAACTTTATGTGTAAACGTGATACAAGATACTTCTGCGAACTCATCAGATTATTGCTTCATTTTGCATTAGATTCAGTAAAGCAATGGCGTAAGTTATTCTCTCCTAACTACTAGAGTTAACATCACTGTGCTTTTCGGTATTTGACAGCTTGCTCGGTTTACTATCCCCATAAATTCGGCTCACTTCATCTCTGACATTGAGCTCTTTCAATGACTCATCTGCTAACACGTTATTCTCGATGTAGCCTCTTGTGCCGATGGGATGAACGCCAGTAATGACGTCACTCACTGCATCTATTCCGGTGTCCACGTGCGGATAATGAGGACTACCAGGAACAAGGATGTTGTGGATTGAAATATGTCGAGAACCATCGTGAGTGGTGGGATAAAGAGAGCCTGGAATATTCGACTCGTCTCTAGAACCGATTGGTTTCTCCTTGATAACAGATGGACGCTCTTTTAGTTCTGTAAAAGAATAAAAGCTAATCACCACAATTGCAGAAATACTGACGTTTGAAACTTGGTTTAAATTTAACGATAATTAGCAACTATAATTTCTATATGCATTAAGTGGTTTTCTGATGTGTCATGATGCAGCGTATTGGCACTTTATTTCAAATAAAAACAAAATAAAGTCACGCAGAAAATAGGCCAGAGAACACACGCAATTAATAGATAAAAATGGTATTAGTGGGCCGATGCGTAGTGTGTACACATCGTGGATGGCGGCGTAGTATGTGGATAGGGGATGTAGATGGAGGATTAAGCGCTGTAGAGAGTGGGATTCGTGTGTAAAGTGCCCTTCATCGATGAATCCCAGAAGGTGTTAAGTAGGATAAGAAGATTCTTTTTTTTTTTCCTGCTAGTAACTCGGATTGAATTCTACAAATCCGCAAATTCAACTGTTACTCGTATACGCGATTATATATACAGTATGTATAATGCTAGTTCGGTTTAACAACACGAGATGGCAGCAGAGGTATTCCGTATTCTAGTCATGTTCACCTGGTTCACAAAAAGTGTACTCAAGGTGCTGCAAACGATGAAAGGTAAAGACAGGGAAGCTTACATTTTTCCAAAACGTTAGACGCTATGCTAATAAAATTGTCCCCCTACCTAATAAAACTCTTAGGGAAATGAAAAGCATTAGAATAGTTATATTGGCAATTTTCTTTTTTAATTAAGATAGTTCATCTTAAATATTACTTAATATGTTTTTGTTTTGTTTTGTTAACTCCGGAAGAAAGGTTTTTAATAAGACAATCCAGCAGAATCAATTATTCAAAAGGCATAGAGAACTCAACCTCGGGAATGGCTGAGAGGTAAAAACTGACTGCCTTGATTTCCAAATAAGTAGGACTACTCGTAAAAAATATATTTCCTTTAAATAATAACAAAAAAAAAAATTAAAAGATTCTCTCTATATTACTGTTTATCTACTGCAAAATAATGGCAACATATAATTTTGAAATAAAAAAGAAAAAGTGCAAGTTTATTAACTGAAAGGGCTCTACTTCAGTTCCACTGTGTGTCTACACTCACACACACAAGGCTGCATATCAAGTTTGTATATATATATATATATAAGCCGAAATTTGAAACGTTTTTATGTCACTTTTTTGTCTCTTCATTGTTTTGAAACGTCCAACAAGGTGTTTGTCCAACGTGAGACAACAATTTGTTGGACGTTTCAAAATAATGGAGAACCCACTTACCAGCCCGGAACTGGGGGGATTGGGCGCCAGGGGGGGGGGGGTAGAGCCCCCTAGTATATATATTGAAAAACCCTCCCTCCGTATGAGACTGGCTAACTCAATTTTAGTCGAAAAAGACCAGATAGAGGTTCTCACCTCATGGACGCACACGTGGTCGCTATTGATACAATGTTTTCACCATAATAAAAGTAGTATTCTAATTTTCCATTGCAGTGTTTCGTGCCTTCTTAGAAGACAAATGCAATTGCTTTTTTTAATAAATGTATGTAAGTTATAAAATCTTACTCCACTTCCTTAGTCTCATCTTCTTGCGAAAACAAGAAAACTGCAGTATATTATTTAATTTGGATAAATAAATAAATAATAACTCTTCTTCCTCGCATTCTATCCCGCTTGGTGCAGGGTCCGCTATTTTACATGATGAGACTTTAAGCGATCCCAACCGGCCTGTAGCAGAGCCTGACGTTGGAGTGAAATGTATTTATGTCTGTCGATGTGTGTGTCGATCTGTCGATGTGAAAAACCCGAGTTACTGGGAGAGAAAAACCTTCTACCACCGTATGAGATCGGTTAACTCACCTTTAGTCGAAAGAGACCAGATCAAGGTCCTCACGTCATGGACCATAATAGAACCCAGGCCTTTGAGGTCAAAAGGCTTCGTCTATACCGACTGAGCTACGGAGGCTCCAAATAAATAATAACTATTAAAGCGAAATACGATTTTAGATGATTGATTACCACTCTCCATTAGTTAGATTCTCAAAAAAAAAAAAAAAGTGAATATAAATAATGATAAAAATAAATATCGAAATTAAATTAACATTTTTTTTTTCCGTAGGAGATTTCATCTAAGTTTGAGAAGTTGCCTTTTGATAGAATTTCTCTTCTTTCAAAAAGGCTACTTTTTTAGTATTCTTCATCCGAAAAATGAAATCCACAACTCTCTGTAATTCAGAAAGAGTATTCGTCGAAGAATGAAGAAGTACTCCACGATTTCTATTGTGAGACTTCTTCAATAAATCAGGTCATCCCACTTTAGAGAACCGGTCAGAAGAACTCACGCAGTTTACAAACATAATACACTGACCATTAATTTCTAAAACAATGATAATCACTAAAGAGAACGTCTTCTACTGACAAAAGATCATTTCGAAGGGAAATGAAGTGCCAACATTTGGACACTGCTATACAACGTTCAAAGACGCGCTTACAATTTTCCAGACATTATATCACTTCACAGAAATTATCGTCCAAACTGTCCCTCCCCTACCAAATCCATCTCGACCATCGATTTTTAACGAATCCATTATAACACAAGCAGTGGCCAAAAATATTAGAAACATATCCGTGCTAAATGAAATCTTCTAACAACATGGTACAGGCACTGACTCTATGCAGTAAATTGCCTCGAAGACAGTCTTCATTCAAGTGCTTGTGCAAAAATGTCATAAGTTGAGTGTCTTCGATACCAGAATGACCATGCTACAATGTGCAACAGTGTCTCGATTACATTGGGAACAGTGCGATAATCAGAAAACATCAAATCGACGTCCGACGTGTGGCAAGAACAGCTGATTTCGAAAAGCAGTCAAAGGATGAAAGGATCGTAAAATCTTATAAACGTGCTATAACCGTTCAAGGTAGTTCAGCTTAATGGATAAGACTGAATTATCGTGAGTTGAAATGTAGTCAGCTGAATGCGTAGTACAACCGCGATAAGATTGAACCACACATCGTGAGTTGAAATGTCCTAAATTGGTGTATAAACTGCTTGTGACAGTCAGAGTACAACGCCTGTGCAGCAAAAAAAAAAAAAAAAAAAGCAGCAACTATGGATAACTGGAGCGGAGAAACATCACCACATGATCGAAGAAAAATTACAGTGATGAATCCAGTTCCTTATTTCAGGCAGCTTACCTGAACACTGCTACCAACAACGAACACGATTACTGTTGATCTTTTATCTTGCATGCGATGGACACAACTGATTGGATAATACGAAAAATAACAGGGAGCAGTTAGGTGAGGAATGGCTATAGGAAAAAGATAGCGACTTTACCTTAATGGACTGGCCTGCCTTACTCATCAAATCTCGGACCTTCTGGATTTCTTTGGAATGTGGTTGATTGAATGAGATATTCCTGACAAGAACCCGAAGCTAGCAAATCTGACAGAACTGCTGCAATTATCATACCTGCCTGGGGTCGGATACTTGTGGGATGTTTGAAACCTAAATAGTGACCTATGAAATATCAAGACTGTTGTGAAGGAGATCCAACAGGTAATAAAGTGGGTATCTCCACTGGATTGTTCGCTCAGTGTTTTTATATTATGTGTAACGAATTTCACTGCCGATAGGTGGGACAATGCGAGAAAAACGACATCGGGAAGGCCACATCCGAATATTTTTTATGCGAATCCCGTCCACGACAGGTTATAAACCTATAGTGCATTAGGACCATGAATGGGCTAAGGTTTTTGCACTATTTCTTTTTTTACTTTTTATTTGTTCTTTTTTTTTTTTTTTTTTTTTCGCGTAATCAGAACACTGTGGTCTAAAAACCGCAAGTGGAACTTTTTCAAGCCACTTCAAGCTTCCAACAAATGGAGCAATGACAATTTAAGGAAATCCATAAATATCCACATCCACGGCAGGATTCGGACCTATGGACTGTTCGTTGGTATGCTAGCCACTTGGCAAACCAGTCTGACAATATGCACGACCTTCTTAAAATTGCCTTGTTGGAAATCAGTATTACAGGCTTTACATTCTAGTTCTCAAATGTTTTTTAGCAAGCACTGCATACAACATGCTTACTTTCATGATCATCCAGGTGTTAATTTTTAGAACTACTGAATTCTAAGTTATTATGAGATATGAAAGGAAAACCAATTAATTTTTTTTAAAAATTAAAATTTATGAGTACTTTTTTTTTAAAAAAAAAGAAATCTGTTTTAGTTTAGGAACATTTGCATAATGTTTCTTACCAAATATTTTGGGCAGAAGGGCCTCTAAAAGAGTTACTCTTTCTTGTAAAGTAGCCATCTCTTCCTTCATCTTCTGCATCATTTCAAAAATAACCTAAACGTTGGTACGGAAAAAAAGGTTACTGCAGGTTATGTAAAGAAACAAACTAATAATTTCAACGAACAGTTGATTTATTAATACACCAAGGATGGACTGACAGGGAATACTTGCAGTCGATGCGTCAAGACCACAGCAAAATGTTACCTCACAACATACAGACCGATTTTTAAGAATATGTGCGAGTGATTTTTGTTTCCAATCCACTCTTGCGCCTTAGTGGGGAAAAAAAAAAAACGACAAATATTCTACGAAATGGTACTTACGACTGGTACAGGAACCTCGTCAGTAAATTCAGGAAAGTCGAGGTCGGGTGGTAGGTCTCCACTCCGAGGAGGCTGAACTAAATTAAAAATTTTTTTTGAAAATCAGAATCAAGGATGATATAAATCGAACTTTTATAATAAAAAAGGAGTAATAAAGATGAGCAGGAACATAATAATGGAAGTGATGTTTAAGATAAAAGTGTTTCGGAGAACGTCATACAAAAAATAACACTTGCTTAAGTCTATGACCGAAATTCTTTGATATCTTGCGAAACAAATACTTTCCCAAATGATATCAGCAAAAGTATACCATAGAAAACGTTCATCGGGTGGAGTTCAAAGTTGGGAAACGGGAATGAATTATGACTGCAATGAGACACTAGATCTGAAAATTGAGGTGAGGGTGGGGGGGGGGGAATAGTAAATGCATTCCTATCTTTCCCTTTATTTTCCTTTAATTCAGCGGCAATATGAATGATGATTACCGTATGTGTCTATTATGACTAACACCTCGTTGTCACTAATATACCTTAAGAGGATTTCTACTTTTCCAGAAGTCCGATATCTCCCAGACAAACATTTTTCAAGCAACGTGGCCATTAGAAATTGTAGATTTTAAGAATTGGTTATGTATAAATTACGTTTTTAAAACTGTTTCCTATTCGAGATGTCAGTGAGTTATGTACATACGTTTTCTAAACTCATGCGCAGAGGTGCAGCAATAGAAACAATCCCTCTAACTGTTCCATATATAGAGAGACTGCAGCACCAAGACATTAGCAAGATCTTGCTTACACAATACAGGGCACCGTTTTTAGTTCCTTTAAGCTAAAAAGGCTGTAACTTTGGTGTTCTTTTCGTTAGGCACCCACGGTAATCTCTCCCCTCCCCGACTGTAGTCCATTCCATGTTTTGACCAAATGTGACGTGACGAACGCCACCTAAATTTGGGTTTTAGCCTTGTCTAGAGCATAATGTGTTGTCTGAATGCAATCGACGGCCACATTTTATGTCTTAAAGCAACACTCAGTTCATTTAAAACTGCGCAATGATATCTCAAAAGTTGTTGTTAGTAAGAGTATGAAATATTAAATTAGATACATAATAATAATAATAATAATAATAAAATAGTGGCTTACATTAATGAAATTCCATGCCTGCTGTGGTTTCTCCCTTTATAAAATGCTCCGCTGTTTTTGCGAATTCGGATCCATAAAACTAGACCTCCCCAAAAAGCCGTTCTGAGTTCGAATCTAGTCACCAACTAAATGAACTTGTTCTAAGCCTTTCTTCGACTGGCTCCGGTGGTCAAATTGAGCAGGGACTCTCCCCGGACCTTTTTCATGCACCCGGCCCAGATCCGGAACATTTTTCTATTTTGTGACTTTTCTCCCTTTACGGTAATTAAGCCTACATTAGTGTGTTCTTATTCAACAATTGTTTACCGTTTTGAATGTGTATTTAAAGTCAATATCACCAGTCGCCTGATTACGAACGCCTGATGAAAGGGACGGGGAGGTTTGGGGCTTCCTTTAATGCAGGGCTGTCCAAAACACAGCCCGCGGTGCGATTTTGTGCTTCCCCCCCCCGTGGGTTTTGATTTTGACAAGCGCAAAAATAAAATAACAATTTGAACCGAATTCGTATTAGATACGTATTTTAATTCCATCACTAATTGATAATCTCGATGTTGGTTATTTTATTTGGTGTTTTTACATCGCTGTATACCCACGTGTTTTTCAAATATTACAGGTGTCAAAGAAGCGTTCTTACACTGTTTTGTTCTAACGCGCATGCTCTGCCGCTCACGGGGAACGTGAGCGCGCGATTAGTGTGCAATGAGTGTTGTTCGTTTGTTCAGCTATCGAGATCGTGTCGCTGCTGCTCACCAAATTACTAGACACGCATTGGATGCGGCCCTCGGATTACCTAAGGTTGGATAGCCCTGATTTAATGCGTTATCTGGCAGCGATTGACAAGCAAACATTATTGCAGCGGAATTTTGACAGACTCGTAGCGATATTTTGTCTTTTCTGGTTGGCAACACTGTCAGTAAGCAACAACAGAACAACAGATTAGCAGTTGTTTATCAGAGCTCGTGATTGGGAGAAGCACAAAGAAAATCGTGTAATATTTTTATGTTTACGTAGGCCTACTATTTCAACTATGCATAAGCACATTGGTATCTTCTTTAAACGGAAAAATAGCTCGGATGACAGTGATAATACAAAACGAGTTTGTAACGACAGTTTGTGTAGTTTCTGAAGAGAAAGAGGTCTGTAACGAATCCACAGAATTCCCATCATTTGCAGTACGATAAATTAATACATTGAACGAATGGAAAGATTTGCCGACTTGCTGGACACTCGACCAGTGGATCGCATTCAAAGGTAAATACAATTGGTTATTTTGTGAGAACGGAGGTTTGGGGTGTATAACAGGTGCAGACGTACAGACCCTAGGCGCAAGTTTTTCACATTAGGGTATTCACTTGGCATCAGAGTGGATAAATGGATTAATACGTATTAAAGGGGATGGATCTAAGCAATGCCAACAAAAGCAACTCACAAAGAAAATCTACGAACATAGAGATACACAGAAGCGATTATTAAAAGTAAAAGTGAGAATTCGTGTCGACACATTGTAGAAGAACAGAACTGTTTAGCTCACGAAATCACGTGTGCCGTCTGTTTCGCGCTGCGTATCATATCGCAAATCATAACCGTCTTTTTGTAGATCATCCAAAATTAATTGATCTCCAAATTCTTAATGGGCTAGATGTGGGGTGTGCTTTACACAGTAACGTAACATGCACTGAGATAGTGAATCACGTAGCAAAAAATGAAACAGAAAATTGCAAACAGCATTATAAACCACAGAACCAAAATTTCTGCTGTTCTGGATGAAAGTACATCCATATTTAACCAGACTGTTCTGATAGTGTACGTGCAGGGTGCAATGAATGGTGATGATGTTACAACACTATTCTTTGATTTAATTCAATTAGAAAGCAGCGAAGCAATGGACATTAAGAACTCACTTATGAAGTGTCTTGAAAAGCACAGTCTAAAAAACTGTGACGTTACTTAAAGCAAACCAACTCCTGCACAGAATAAGATATAAGTATTTAAAGGTCATAAATACCTCCTTTCTCTTTGTGGAGGGAAGTTCAGAAAGCTATAGAAACAAAACAAAACAATCCAAAGGGGTTCCCTTGAAAGTATTTGGGGAACAACACAATGGAAATAAATAAAGGACAATTTTATGAGAGTATAATCACAAATTTGACAAGTCGGTGCATGACAGATAAGGACACAAACTACTCAGAAGGTGCATGATGGATAAGGACACGAAATACTCAGAAATAACGAAAGTAGTTTTACCTGAGTATTGGCCGGATGATATTGCCGTGGACTATGGTGAACAAAAATTGAAAGATCTGTGCGATTTGTTTTCTCTGCGTTATCGTGAGGTCATTCAGTCTTATAGGGATTTTAAACACGGTGGAGGTAAACATGTGTCAGACGCCATGAAGAAACTTCTGAAATGTGTTGAAACAACACCAGTGAGCAATGCAGAGTGCGAGCGGGGGATTCAGCATTATGAACAATATTGTGACACCAACAAGAAATGCGCTCTTGGTTGAAAATGTCTCATCTTTGATGAGAGTAAATAGTTGTGGTCCACCAGTTTCCCAGTGGGATCATCTTCCATATGTTAAACGCTGGATGTCCCGAGGAAGAAACAGTGCCCTTGCTTATTGTTAAAAAAAAAGAGACTTGATGCAGAGACAGACAAATCGAAGGAAGCCTTGTGGAAGCTATTATAGACCTCCTGCAACTGTGAACTAAGGGTAAGCCTCGATATTTTTGTGCACTTTCCTGTACATTTCACTCATCATATTTCAAATTTAATTTACTGATATGAGTAAACGCAGATGTTTGTCTAACTTTACCAATTGTAGTATTATTTCACATTTTACAGTATTCATTCAAATGTCAAGAAGACAATCAATGTTCAATATTTGTACAGTCTAAATAAGTTAAATTACAAATTTACTAAGGAATTTGAGTTATTTATTTCATCATTATTGTATTTCCATTTTTTTCCTGTATTTACGTAACAAGCTGAATAGGCCTTCTGTTTTTTCATCGCTCCTATAATAACCTAATCTTATCTTAAATTGAATTATCTTTTAATATGTTAGAAGTATTAGATTAATTTGTAATTTTGTATTTAATGTTTCTGGTGGAGTGGAAGAGATGGCTTCAACTCCACCAGAGTTATATAATAAATAAATAAATAAATAAATAAAATTTAAACAAAATGCTGTGACAATCTAGCAATAGCCTCACATTTATGATCCTTTCTTTAAGGGCTCCAGAGGTTATTTGTTTAGAATTTAATCACTGACTGATTCAGTTAGTTTTCATCTCAGCGACTGGCAAGCGGATCTTTTCGACCCGTAAATTCAGGTTTTTGGTTCCGTAATCAAGAAAATCGGCCGTAGAACCACACTATTTCAGGCGATAATATACTGTTAGTGTTAGGGACTATGGGATGACGACACTTGTCTGCTTCTTTGCACTGGATGGCATTTATAATTAGATAGAGTCTTGTGTTGATTGGCTATCAGTGGAGAGTGAACTGTTCCCTAAGTCTCCAAAAGTTAGATAAAACTAAAACACCTCGTACTGCCTATAGGGAATAAAAGGCGTCAGAGGACTCTTGCAACTGCAGACAAAAAGCTACAGTAACATATACATTTATGGTTATCGGAAATGCGGATGCCATATGGATATATTGGATGTGAGATGCCATATGAATCCATTGAAAATATAAGTAGAGTCAAAATGCACTTTCCCCATCAACAATATGGAAATATTACCTGTCTGTTCCATAAACATAAAAAAAAAAACATTGTTTCCCAGCTCAATTCAAAAATACTGCGAACTAAATACGTATTACGCAAAGAACATTGACTAGATAATGGCATTTTCTACAAATATGTCAAAAATTCGCAACACACGGCTGTAGGGGGTTCTTCCTGTTATTGATGCCATAAATTAAATGCCTTCGCATTCTGAAACTTACCTTTTGTTTTATATCTACCGGCAAAACTCTGTTTCAACATTTAGCATTTAATCTTTTTTAATTCCATGCTTTCTACTTGTGATTTTTCACTAACCCCAGAAATATTAAAAAATAGAGAAAACTTTTAACATTTTTAGTGTTTTAAGTAAGAATTGCTTAACAGGGCAACTCTAAAGCAGAAGGCTTTATTTTCATAAGCTCTCTAGTCAGTTGTAAAACGTTTTTTTTTAGTTTCGAATTCGATTACGAGTATTTGGCTTTAAGCTAATGATGGATATGAATTCATAACATCCCCTCTATAAGTTTACATCGTCCAAACGAAGCCTACCAGGAAGGAAATCTAGTTATTAAGGCGCTGATTACAAACGTTTTCCAAGATTGAAACGATTATGGAGTACAAACTTTGTTAAATGAAGAAGAGGAATGATTTCCTCATTTTCGTTTGACTCTTGTCAGCATTTGTGGCGTCTGATAGAAAGAGGATCATTTATGTATAGAAGGAAAATGGATGAAAGTATAGAGCCCTCGGTATTCGGCATGGATGGGGGAAATCTGGAAGCCAATTCATGAACGACCAAAGAGAGAGAGAAATGACTATTGAATTGAAGAGGAGTGAAAGACAGATCGTGCATGATATTTTGATAAGTTGGCCTTTATGCCATACCTGATGAAATACACTGGAAATATCAAGGCACGTGTTTTTGAAACCAACCATCATAGTGGGAAGAAAGACAGCATGGTGGTTGGCTTTTTTCATCTTGTGCTCGCTGTACCTTACCAAGCACAATGGTGCATACTTTTAGTTGATTTACTCGTCCAGTCTTTCCTCCTGCCAAATGCTTATTCAGAAAAGTGACGCTTCGCTTCAAGGGTCAACAATTATCATTGATAGAATAGTTCAGGAGATTATCAATTGCAAGATTGCAAAGAAGTCACTTCCGAATTTCTTTTGCAACTCTCTTTATTGGAAAAATGAAAAAGGGTGAAAAAAGGGTTACTGCTAACTTTTTGAGAGTTTTGTTATACAGATTTGTGATATTGCTTTCTTTCTTTCTTTTTAATTTTTATTACCTTTCTGTAAAGGTATTATTTTCACTGGTTACAGTTATTTTTAACGATGGAATTCTCTATTTTTATTATTTCTTTCTCTTTTTATCTGGGGTGCTGTTTATGATGATTCGCTAACTCAGAAAAACACTGTTGTGGTTTTTAATTGATACGTTAGTGTTTAGTACAGGATTTCACATTTTTCAGCTTTTTTTGTAATAAAAGTTAATGACAAGGATTTGAGTTAACAAACTTCATAATGTAAGTATAATAAATAAACGTTTGATCAGGTGATCCTACGAATTTGCACATGACTATATGTAATCCCCATCAATGCAATCAGTAAATCCATTACATCCGTTTTGGAGTTTAATTTCTGTCTTTGAACTTCCAAGAAGTTAAAGATCAAAGCTATTGCACGATATCTTTTTTTTTTTTTAATTTTCAATTTTATTATTTTTTTTGAAGACTTGAAACGTTGGATAAATCGTCTCTCTCTCTCTCTCTCTCTCTCTCTCTCTCTCTCTCTCTCTCTCTCTCACACACACACCCACACCCACACACACACACACATACTTTATAAGCTGAAGTGAAGCCAAGGTATGCCTAAATTGCACGCCAGACATGAAATTCTAAATACATGGGAGAAATATAGACGAAAAGCACTGAATATATCATTCTTATACTCGGAAAAGACTTTTTATTTTTTTAATTTCGTATATCGTTAAATTATTTATAGCAGATGTAGTCTAATAGGCTAATATTTCTGTATCTTATTACTAGAGAAACTTACCATCAGTGACTCGGTATCCAATTCCTGGTGTACCTGGTGGCCCAGGAGCACCTGTAAGGCCAGTAAGTCCAGGTTCTCCTTGTCGTCCTGGTTCTCCCTTCATTCCTGGTTCTCCTCTGTTACCTGTAGGCCCGGGTGGACCAGGTAATCCAGGCGGTCCTTCTGAACCAGGGAGTCCTCGTAGTCCTGGAATACCATCCCTGCCTGGAGCACCTACGAAACAGAGAAGATTTTTGTAGGTCGGCATGTGGATCATATCATTATCACTGAAACCTTCAAATTTATAAATAATTACTAACTGTATTTTATTAATAATTATTTATCATTTTCGATTTGCCATTTTTCATATTCTAACATGAAAGATCGATGTTGTAGATATACTCTGCAGATGAGATGAATAATAGGAGATTTCGTCGAAGTTCATAAAAATGTAAACGATATAAATAAGTTGAATTATAGTGAAAATATTTATATTTTCTTACGAAATACATATCCTAATGGGATATATTAGAACCTCCGTAGCTCAGTTGGTACAGACGAAGCTCTTTGGTTGGAATCACCTGTGTTCGAATCCCTTCTAAGGACCTTATCAAGACTTTTCAACTGAAGGTGAATTAGCTGGTCTCATATGGAGGATGAGTTTTTCCTCCCTGAAACTCGGAACCAGGCAAAACGGCCAGTAGAACAAACTCTACTTACAGACAAAATAATAAATACTTATAGGCGGCTAAACCACCTTATAATTGAATTAAGGCTGCAAAATACAAAAATGCCTAGAAGGTCATGGGCTCTTAGTGCCTGTTGGATCCACTGATGATGAGGAGGAGAATGGATATTCAATGAAGAGCTATTATAGCTTAGACTTAAGGAAATATTATTTTAAGTGGAAGAAGAGTGAATGTCGGGAATGCACAGTAATGAAGTGACAAATACCTTAAACAATTTCATGCAGGTCCTAGACAACTATTTGAAAGACATTAGCGGGGTAAAGCAGGGTTTTTTCTCTCGGAAACTCGGGTTTTTCATCCCGCGAACAGGTAAATCGGCCATGAGAACACCCATTTTATAGACAATAAAATACTGTTGGTGATGGTGGTCAGGGGCAATAGATGGCATTGCTGGTAGTTTTGTTAGTGGGAGAATTAAGCAGTAGTGGTGGCAGGAGATGTGTGTAGCGAAGTGGAGTAAAGTCCCCCTCCCATTGTGAGTCTTTCGACTCCTAGGAGTCACGTAATAATAATAATAATAATTGGCTTCTTGTGTGCGCAATACTTTTAATGCTAATAGCTGCTTTTTATGTTATTCATTTTCCAGTATCATTATCATCCAGGGGATAATTCTCATTTTCTAGTGGAAATGAAACTTATCGCTGTGAGGTGAGCATCAAATACATTGACTTAATTAATACATTGACTCTGATGTTCAGAAATCAATTCGCTTCTACAGGAGGAAATCGTTTAGAAATGATGTATCATTCTGAATAATAAAACACGCAAACTGAAATCATGCATTTTGAGTAGATATTTGAAGCATATCCCTTTTCTGTCTCAGTTCTTTTTACCCTGACTGAATTCTAATAATTAAAGGAAAATGGAATGAATCATTTTTAAAGATAATTCCAGGTACCAAAGCTTGGAAACAAATTTATCTCTACCATCCAGACGATAGCACATGGCAATGACTGGATGGTAAATGCCAGCTGGTGAAAATGCAAATCCTATTAAATAACACAAGGTAAAAAGTAAGAATAATAACAATAATAATGAATTAGAATTTCTGGTCTCTAAATAATAAACATGCCAAGTTTTAAAATACTCTTAAGAATAACAGCAGTTCTTGGGTTTTGTATTATTGCTGGTATTATATTAAGCCAATCGAAAAACAATCAGAAAATCTCTATTTATAAATAACCTTACCTGTTTTCCCTTCCAATCCGGGAAGTCCGGGTTCTCCAGGAGGTCCAGGTGGTCCTTGAAGTCCAACTCGTGCTCCTTCCTCGCTTCTGTCAACCACTCCGTCAATGAACGGTCCGCCTGGTGGACCTGGAAGACCGGGAGATCCAACCAGACCTCTCGTTCCTGGGGGTCCCGGAATACCCCGATCTCCGCGATTACCTCTGTCTCCTTTCTCTCCTTTAATTCCCTGTTTCCCATAGCCACCAGGTAATCCTGGAGGGCCAGGAGATCCTGCAGGACACACACATTCATTATTGGTTGGTGCTCCACTGAACAGATGCTGTCTCTCCTTGTTGGGTTTAAATCGTGCATTGACGTGTGACCCATCCTGCACAAGTTTAACATCAGGAATCGTAGGCTGATCTTGTGGATTATCTGAAGAGACATGGGGATTCTTGTGGGCCTGTAAACAATGTTACGTTCTTTAAAAATGCTGAAAAACTTAATTATATATACAGCATACACACACACACACACACAGAAATACGAGATAGAAAATTAAATGATTTACTAGCTTTTAACAACGCATAGTTAGAAAATAAGTGTTAGAGTTAGAAAAAAGAAGCACTGCCGATTAGAAAGGAGATCTAAAGATCTACTAGTACATTCTCTCGTATCCATAATATCTACCTTTTCATAACAGACGGTTATGTGTCCGTTGCAGGCTAAAGCAAGTAGGCAGATTTAAAATGGATCGCGTCCGCGCGTGTGTATGTGAGCATGCGAATTCAAAGCGATAATCGGCCAGCAGCGCGACCGTGACTGTCACTGAACCTTTAAGTGAGGTTCAATGACAGTCCTGAAGATTGACCAACTTCGGTAGAGTGGTAATGATGTCGCCGAGTTTTACCCACTCAACTAAAAACAAACGGCCACTAGTATAGTTGGACACAAAAATGCCGACAAGGAATACTTGAAGGATAGAAAAGCAACATTGCCTGATCTGATGGCTCTGATTGCACACTAAGATATGACGAGAACAACATGAATCAATGGATCCGTCATATCAGTTGGCCAAACTTGAATGATGAAAGTTAATCACACAATCTAATTACTCAAACAGCGAGATTATCTTTCTTGGAGACTTAAACGTTCGCTTCTCTTCTCTTCTCTAATTTCGCAGAGCAAAATGGAAGAATCGTTTGTTGTTAAGAGCGATCTAATACAAACTACCTTCCAGTCTACTAGAATATGAAATAATATTCGTCATTTTCTCAACATTTTGGACCAGCTCTCCGTTGACATGCACCACTGAAGTTAACCATCCCCTTGGCAATGGTGACTATAATCTTGTCATTTTCTTTATCTACAGATCGTCTTTTTCCTGGATGATGGTATCCTGTGGCAAATCTTCCACTACAATATGGTGCCAACTGAACTGAACGTCGGAATTTCTACGCCTCTTTTCCATGCTCTCATTATTGCTTCTGCTCTCTCCTGCTCCAAGGACTTGCTCCAACTAAGGACACGAAATTCTTGCCGAAATGAGTACCGTCATTTCCAACTCTGCTTAAAACCCTTATCTTTACATAAACCCTGACCCTAAGACAAAAGTTCCACATAACATTCAACGGTTCGAGTTGAATGTTATATATATATATATATAGTTATTCATTATGAAACGCACGATAGTTAGTGAACTTGAGCTAGAAGCACTGAAAGCTCAATCATCTGTAAAAGGAGACTGTACAAACCCTGAACTGACCGAGAATATGAACGGAGCAGGACAAGATTCCAGCGTGCAGAATGCTGAAAATCTTGAAAATATACAAATAGTTGAAAGGAAGCTATCAGAGAAGGAACGAGAACTTGCAAGAAAAATTATCGAGCAAATGAATAGCAACCTGGAACGAGTTAGGCTTTCAGTATTGAGACAAGTACCCAGAACCAGCGCTAGGGTCTTTCCGTCCGCATGCAATTTCTATCTAAGCCCCTGTAACGATCCGGGCGTGTGTGGTTCTTTTACGATAATAAAAATTTAAATTATTTCAAATTTCTTAAATAAATATTGACAGATCAGCCACACGTTGGTTCCCCTAAATATAACGAACCGGGGGTGTTGACTAGGCAGGATAATCGTTAAAAACACGAATATTCAAAAAATTCTCAAAAGTTAAAGGAAATTTTGATAAAGCCACTTCACTTTAATCGTTGAATATAATGATACAGGGATTATAGCCTTCTCACCGACCCGAATCGCTAACAAAATTGAAATGAATTTTAATTAAAGTTAAAATTTATTTGAACTAAAGTTTAAAAAATTCTTGCATTTTACAAGTTACTAAATTGTTAGTAACTTGTAAAAAGTTTTTAATAATTTTTATAAGTGGAACTATCTTTTAGGAAAATAAAAAAAACTCAAGATACATGGGAAAATAAGAAAAGAATTCAGAAATAATTAGAACATTTAATATAAGTATTCAAAAAATAACATCTTTACAAAATAACAGAAAATAAATCAAATTACATAAATATACTTGAAATTTTTTTATTAAAATTTAATGTTTTTGATTTCATATTCACAAAATTAGAAATAATGGTCTTAACGAGTGGAAGAGGACAGAGAGGTGTACAAAGAGAGAAAGCAAGAAGCCAAGAGAGTTGTGGCACAGGCGAAGGCCATGGCATATCAAGATCTGTATGATCAATTAGAAACAAAGGAAGGACAGAGAAAAATTTACCAACTAGCGAAATGTAGAAATAAAGCAACTAAGGACATCTTACATGTGAGGCAGATCAAAGATGCTGAAGGAAGAGTATTATGGAGGGATGTGGACATAAGAAACAGATGGAAAATATACTTTGAGGGACTTCTGAATGAGGAAAATGCAAGGACTCACAGAGGAGATGGGCAGCCTTCTGAGGGGATGGTGCAGAACATCAGTAGAATGGAAGTGAAGGAGGCGATGAAGAGGATGAGGAATGGAAAAGCGGTGGGCCCCGACAGAATTCCAGTGGAGGCATGGAAGGCACTGGGGGAAGAGGGAATTGACCTGTTTATGAAAGTTTGCCAACAGGAAAATATACCCGAGGAATGGAGGGAGAGTACTCTTGTTCCCATCTACAAGAGTAAAGGGGATGCACAAGACTGTAAAAATTACAGAGGAATAAAGTTGATGTCCCACACAATGAAGATCCTAGAAAGGGTTCTTGATGGTAGATTGAGGGAGGAGGTGAGATTGCAAAGGAACAATTTGGCTTCATGCCTGGTAGATCAACAACAGATGCTATCTTTGGGTTACGACAGATGATGGAAAAATATCGAGAGAAACAAAGGGAGCTACATCTGGTATTTATTGATCTGGAGAAAGCATACGATCGAATGCCAAGGCAAGAAGTCTGGAGGTGTCTGAGGGAGAAGAAGGTGCCGGAGAAATATGTTAGGTTAGTGCGGGAAATGTACAGAAATGTGAAGACAAGTGTTCGGACCTGTTTGGGACAGACAGAAAGTTTTCAAGTAACAGTTGGCTTGCATCAAGGGTCAGCATTAAGTCCGTTTCTGTTTAATATTGTGATGGAGGTGGTAACAGAGGAGGTGAGAGAAGATGGACCTTGGACAATGTTGTATGCAGATGACATCTTGCTGTGTGTAGATTCAAGAGAAGAAGCGGAAACTAAACTGGAAAGATGGAGAAAAGTACTGGAAGAGAGAGGTATGAGACTGAGCAGAAGTAAGACAGAGTATATGTGTTGCGCAGTGGGCGGTGGCCAGGAGACAGACCTGGAGCTGGAAGGAAATGTCATCAGGAAGGTGAGAGACTTTAGATACTTAGGTTCGACAGTGGAAGAAGATGGAGGAGCTGAGAAGGAAGTGGGATGCAGGATACAAGCAGGTTGGAGGAACTGGAGAGAGATGGCTGGAGTGTTATGTGATAAGAGGGTGCCGATCAATCTGAAAGGCAAAATTTATAGGACAGTAGTGAGGCCAGCTATGACATATGCTATAGAAACTGTGGCCCTGAGGAAAAATAACATTAGCAGGATGGAAGTAGCAGAGATGAGAATGCTTAGGTGGATGTGCGGTGTGACCAGAAAGGATCGTCTGAGAAATGACTATGTCAGGGGAACAGTGAAAGTTACGAACTTAGGAGCGAAAATACAGGAGGCAAGGTTGAGATGGTTTGGTCATGTGATGAGGAGGGAGGACGAATATGTGGGAAGAAGGGTCATGCAGATGGATGTGCAAGGAAGGCGGAAGCGTGGGCGGCCAAAGAAGAGATGGAGGGAGCTGGTAGAAGAGGACTTGAAGATGAAGAACTTGGATGTGGTGACAGCCCAAGACAGGAAGGTGTGGAGGAGACTCATAACAAACAGTGACCTCACTTAAGTGGGAGAAGCTGCAGAAGAAGAAGAAGAGGTCTTAACGTCTAATTCTGCACTTGTATCATTTTCAATAGCTACGCCAAACTAACAAGCCTTTTATGTGACATACTTGTTCTTATGTAGGTTTTAATCAATTTCAACTTGGAAAAGGAACGTTCACCGCTCGCTACACCAACAGGTAAGGTTAATAGTATTCTTAAAGCAATTGAAAAGTTAGGGAAAGATATATTATTGGACACAATAAAATTAAGATTAACACAATAAAATATCGAAAGGGTTTTGAATATTTAAATTATCCTTCCGAAAAATATCCCGGAAAGCACATAACTCGTCATATAGTTCTATTGCATTTACGTCTTTCTTGTCGCCGTCCTCCAAGAGATTCTCTAAATCGTCACAATTTTTTCGAAAATCTTCGTTATTAATTTGTAGTAATCTATACAAGAAATTGAAATTATCATAATATGTTTTTAGTTGTTCAAAACGTTCTATTAACGAACACACTGCAACGTCTAGAAGTGCATAAAACACATTCACTCTAAATTTATCTTCGGATTGTGGTGTTTCGTCATGATGTTCGTAGTCAAATTGTCGTGTCTTCTTTCGTCGTCGAACTTCCGTACCAGTTTTAAATTCTTGTTCTTCATCCACCTCTTCACTCAGTTCTTTTGCCGTTTTTAGAACTTCTTTAAAATTTGTATCTGATCGATACTCTTGTAAGAATATTTTTAAGTTTTCGACAGATTCTAAAGCAAGTGTAATGTTCATATTTTTGTCTTGAAGCATTTTACTCACAGGCTTTATTCTGTTAACTAAATCATGCCAAGTTATAAGAAAGCAAATAAATTTGTAGTCTTTTATTTTAGCACATAATGTTTGTGCTTCATTCCGAGTTTCTTTATTAAAATTTTCATTATTTAAAATTTCCAAAAGTGCATCGTGAATTTTTCCTAACTGATATCGTAGAGGGCGGATAGCATTAATTTTACTTTCCGATCGCGTTTCTGATGGCTGTTTCAATGTTAAATTTTTTACGAAAAGGATTGCCCAACGTTTGTAAGAGAATGAAAAGAATTGTATATTTCTTGAATAATTGCAAAGAAACTAATTTTATCTGCATTCACTTTGGCTGCATCGTTAATGATTAAATGTAGATTATGAGCAGCACATTACGTAAAAAGCTCGAGGATTTTTGTTCATAAGCAAATTTTGGAGCCCATATTTTTTCCCTTTCATATTTGCCCCATTGTCATACCCTTGACCTCGCATGTCTTCAATGGGGATGTTCCATTTTTCCAGTTGTTCCATTATTGTTGCACATAAACCACGTCCTGTGGAATCTGATATATCTGCAAAACCTAAAAGGCTTTCCCTGATCTTGATAATTCCATTGTGACAGGAAACAAAGCGAATAATAAGGGTCATTTGTTCTGTTTTACTTGCATCAGATGTGCAATCTAAAATTATGGAATAATATTTAGATTTCGAATTGATAATAAAATTGTATCCCTGATTGCGTTACTTAAAGTTTCCAATATTTCATTTTGACTGTCAAATAGTATACTCTATTGTTTCGTTGTAGGGTCCTTTCAACATGATTTTCCATAATGGGATCAAACTTCGCAAACAGTTCAACTAATTTTAAAAAATAGCTGTTATTCCTTTATAATTTATCAGATGATCTGCAAAAAGCTAAATTTTGGCTACCAAAGAATTTTATAATTTCAATCAAGTGTTCTGAAACACTCGTCCAGTGTTTCATACATGCTTTGAGTCTGGCAATCAATAGTAGTTTTTTTTTTTTTTAATTTTTATCAAGTTCCTTCCATTTTAAGAAATTTTTCATGTGAGTTAAACTAATCTCATGTCTATGCAAAGCTGTACTTGCATTTCTCCGATCGTTATAACCTTCTACAAGACTACTTGATTCAGTAGGTGCGAAAGGTTTGCAACAAAAGCAAAAAACAGAATTTAAAGTTTCGGAATAAATGAGCCATGTTCTTGGCACGAGCTCCCCGTTTTCCATTTTTCTATTATAATACGTGTCGCCAAATTTACGACCATATGTATCTCTGGGATATATTATATTTTTCTTTTGAACAGGCCCCATTTCAATTAAAACAACTCGTAATTTTTCATCAATATTTCCCCAATCACCTGGATCTTCGAAATTTACAGAGACTAACAATGTGTTAGTTTCGTGGTCAACTACAACTAAATCTTCTCCTAACTGTTTTTCACTTAAATCCTGCGTCTTGTTGTCTTGTTCAATAGTTGCAATAGTACTTTCATGAAAACTGGATGATGTGCACAGTCCGTCAACTCTGATTTCTGATGTATCGAGTTGGTTACAATCTGCATCAGAATATTTTAATATTTTAACAAATTTATTACGAGCCCTAGTTTGTTTCTTAATATCTGTTTCTTTCGCAGCATGACGCTTACGATTTTGTGCACTGGATAACTTTTTTTTTTTTTAATTTTTGATTCCATTTCTACTTTATACCCACAAGAAATTATTACACAACACGACACAGAGACGAAATAATAGTCCACACTGCGCTACTGTCAGTAGACTAATTAGATGCGTACCATATGACTGGCTAACTAGCAACAAATGTTTTGTACGAAAATTCGTTTCTGCGCATAAAAACCGTTCGCCATTTCACTGTAGATAGACTGCAGTAAACACAACATTCTGCAGGCAAGCAGAATGTTGTGTCGGCAGTGAGAGCAGGCAAGCATTTAGCCTACTCTCGCTACAAAATTGTAAACAGCCGGCTGATCAAAGAGGCTGCAATATACATTTTTTTTTAATTTTTAATCGGTATATTCGGCCTTATTTATTTTAATATTGATCATTCAAAAATTTTTTGTTTTTATGATAAAAATTTTGTTTCTTAAAAATGAACTTATGAACCGGGCCCCGGTGGTGGCGGATTCCCACTTCTTCCGGCCCTGCAAGTACCTCAACATAAACTAAAGGAACTGCTACAAGAAGCCGAGGGCTATCCCTACTGGAACTATTGGACAAACGAATCAACTTATGTACTCAATAGCCTATGTCGTGACATCTGAAAAAACAGTAACACAAAAGCAGTAAGGCTCAGGAACCAAAATGGAAGCATCGATTGAGAATAAAATTCTTAAACTCAGAGCGGACATGTGCAGTTTGAAAAACCTTAAGGAAAAGAAGCTGAAAAACCCGAAATAACCTCATAAGAGATAAAATATTGGAATACGACCTATTGATGAAGTATTAGAGGAAATGAAGCAAAAAATAGTTGCAGTTGCAGCCAGTGGCGGCTCGTGAGTTAAATCTTGAATGGAAATTTTATTTTTAAAATTTGGTTTATTCAGGATTCAACAAGAATTGGAAAACAATTAAGAGATACTTGAGCTTTAGTATAGAAACTGCTTGTGAAAGGAGTACATAGAATAAATAATTCATATAATGATACAAAGCATGCATCAAAAATGGCAATTATTCTGTGTGAAGAATTATGTTTTAGTTAATTAATATGTTCTATGTGAAACGTATGTAATCTAAAGTTCAAGGTGCTTGGGCGAGAGTTATGTTTGCGGCAGTGTAAATTATCGGAAAGCGGCTCACGCTCGAATTCGCAGAAGATGCTGACCTAAGGAAACGCGGTGATCCGGATGAACTAGCAGGAAAAGAAGGTAATGTCGGGCGAAGATTCGTAAGGAAAACAGAGGGCGCTAAAGGTGCGAAATAAAAAGGGTTAACTCCCTTTTCAGAAGGCTTTTTGATCGTGGCACTTTCGCCCTTGCTCGAGTCGTGACCGTTTGGTTTTTGACCTGCTCTTCTCGGATGAGAGGTTCTATCTCGCCTTGTGATGGATCCAGGATAGCCCGTAGATGTTCTATATCAGCGATGTGGAATAGGATCACCGGAAACAGAACCAGACCAACGTGGACAGATCACCAGCCGTGCTGAAAGGGGCAGACGAGAAGTACACCATGTATGACCACGTACGTAAAGGTCATTCTACGATGTTCCAAACTAAGTTTTCAAGGAAGGAGAACCCAAGTACTGTATGCAGAAAGGGGACTATCTTGGTATGTTTTATTCTCTCTTATGTTAGAAGAGAAGCATGCTGTAAAATAAATGTGAATTGCAGTTAAGTATTAAGTGTGAACGAACATTCTAGTGAGGAACTTCAGGTGATTAGCGTTAATGCAAAGGCCTAGCTCTACAGGTATCTTTGTCTCAGATTGTGAATTAGGTAGAGTGTGATAATTATGATTTGTAGCCTTTAACATAGCTTGATAGGATAAATTGAGAAGATTACAGTTTTGATATGTGTATTATGTACAGTCAATGAGTGGAATCTTAAAAGGATCCCATGTTAAATTTCCAATTAAGTTCTAAATATCAATGATAGCTCATCACCTCAGTATGACTTTAATCTAATAGTGAGAATGAATGTAACTATGTACAATTTAGTGATCTTAATAAATGTTCTTTATGTTTTAACCTGAAATTAGCCTGTGCTTGAATTCAACTCATCGCTCATAAATTCGGAACCTAATGCGGAGAATAATTGAATATTTATATGCCACGATTGCAAACATCATTGAGTGAGATATTTAGGTGCTGAAGGATAAGTGTAGGGATAATCACCTCTGAATAATTTCTAAGAGAAGTTCCCTGGTTAAGGATTCCTCCTAACCTAAGGATACTGGCTGGCACAGCAGAACAAATAAATTTGTTCTGCTGTGCCAGTATCCGCCAGTATCTGACGGAGAAACAACTGCAGACAGTAATTACAAGGGATTTGTCTCAAATATGGAAATAGATCCTTTGTCAGAGAGTTCACTACACGTGGTTACTCTAAGTAGTCGGCCAAGTAGATAGACAGCCTTCGTAGTTTAGCGCCATAGCTTGTGTTAAGATAGGATTATCAGGATAATCCGTTTAAGGCAGAAATAAAGTAAATCGATTAACACAAGGACGAGATATTGATTATAGATATCGAATTAAAATAAAGAATTGAAGGTAGATATTGAAAGTAAAGAAAGTGAATAAAATATAAATACACATAAATATAACACGTCGCTTGAGATCGTGGGGTGCTGCAACTTTCGAAATATACACACACACACTGTAAGTACAGTGCATACGTGTTTGGATAAAATATCAAAATTATGGCAAAAATTAAAAAAAAAAACACGAAAAAATATTTTTTATTATCGATAAAATTATACCGTTTAATATAATTCAAAATTACTTAAAAATAAAATCCATAACCCCAATAATGTTCTAAAATAAAAAATATAACAAATGTTATGCCTTTAATTGTAATGTCCAAATATTTAAAGAGACGCAGTAAACACGATAAGCACTACGAACACTTTACTACTGGCGCAAACTACATATAAACAACAGTGGAACTGCGTGACGGACAGTGCCGCATGACGCTAATAGCTCGCATCTCACTATGACGTGCATATGCTTGCGCGCGTAGCAATACGACACTGTGGAAAAACACAGTGCTGCTAGCGTCCTTCGCCCTCCCAAGTGTTACAAGGTGGATTTTTATTATTTTTTTTATAGAAAATAAGAGAATTTTATAAGATTGTTGATGATAAAATTAAGTATTATTAGCAAATATAAATAAATTAATAAATATATTTATGTATCGAGAAAAATTGGGGGTGCTGCAGTTCTGCAGTACCGATGCAGATCCGCCCCTGGTTGCAGCTGAAATAAGAAGATACAGTGTACATATTGATCAGTACAAGCAAAATTCGATGTTTCGCGTGAATCAGCACCAATTTTACAAGAAAATTGATTGCTGCAAAAATGATAATCTTAAAGAAAATATAAATATAAATACCAGAGACAAAGAAAATACACTAAAGTTTTGGAAAAACCTATGGGACAAACCTAAGAGGCACAATAACAAGGCAAAGTGGATTGAACAAATTATGAACGAATCTCAAGAACGAAAAATGGACCAACTGAAAATAACAACTGAAATGGTTCAACAGCAAGCTAAAAAAAATAAAAAAATTGGTCAACACCCCGGAAGGATGAATTACATGGCTACTGGTTGAAAAATCTGAAAGGCTTACACGAAAGACTTGCTAACCAATTTTATGATGTTTTAGAATGCCAAAGCAAAGAAGAGTGGCTCATAGTAGGGAAAACGTTTTTCATCCTAAAGGATAAAGAAAAAAGCCCAGCGTTAGAAAACTTCCGACCAATCTCCTCCGTAGCGCAATTGAAAGAATGACAGTACATTGAGCCCTTCGATTGGAATAGGCCTAAGTTCGATTCTCGTCGCGACGGGAGGAATCTTTATCTGGACGATTTCAATCGAAAGTGAGTTAGCCGATCTCATACGGAGGTATCAGGGTTTTTTCTCCCGGGAACTCTGGTTTTTCATCCCACATACAGACAAATCGGCCCTTCAGAACTCACGCAATTTACAGACAGAGAATACTAGTTTTGGTGGTGGAGATGGGCGGTAGATGGCGTTGATGGAGATGATTCGTAGTAGAGGTTCGATGTAGTGGTTGAGACAGTTGTAGGTGTCCTCCCGCGATGAGTCTTCGGACTCCTTGGAGGTGTCAGGAATAATAATAACCTGTCTGCCAACAACTTTTAAGCTACTTACAGGCATACTAGCTGAAAAAATAAGCAAATTCTCTTTTTCCAATTGAACAAAAAGATTGCAGAAAAATTCAAGAGGTACAAAAGACCAATTGCTGATTGATAAAATGATTCTGAAAAATTGCAAACGTAGAAAAACCAACCTTCATATGGCTTGGATAGATTATAAAAAACCGTTTGATTCAGTGCCTCATAGTTTGATTTTATAATGCACAGAGCTATTCCGTATTAGCGAAAACATACAAAACTTTTTGCAATCCAGCATGAAAAATTGGAAAACAATGTTGGTTCTGAATAGAGAAGAACTTGGAGAGGTAAACATCAAAAGGGGTATCTTTCAAGGAGATTCATTATCTCCTCTATTGTTTATCTTGTCATTGATCCCCTTAACTAGAATTTTAAATAAAACTGCTCATGGTTATCAAACTGCGCAAAAGAGTGCAAAGATATCTCACCTTTTATACATGGACGATCTGAAGTTGTACCCAAAATCAGAGAATGAACTTGCATCATTGCTTAATACTGTGCACATGTTCAGTAAAGATATATCAATGGATTTTTGGCTTAGACAAATGTGCAATTGCTGGAATAACAAGAGGAAAGTTTGAAGATATGAACGAAATCGAGCTGCTCAATGGTGAAATAATCAAGGCAATAAAATTCGAAGATAGCTACAAATATTTGGGAATTTTAGAAGCATTAGAAATTCTGCACAATAGGATCAGAGAAAAAACTAGAGCAGAATACATAAGGCGACTAAGGAAACTCCTTAAGTCGATGCTTAATGCTGGAATTTGATAAAAGCAATTAATACCTGGGCCATACCTGTTTAGAGATATTCAGAAGGCATTGTTGAATGGACCCAGCTAGAGGTGGAGGATTTAGACCGAAAAACTCGAAAGTTAAATGACAATGCACCATGCCCTCAATCCTCGCAGTGACATTGATAGGCGCAAAAAAGGAGGCTGAGGATTATTACAAGTAAAGCAAGTTATTGAAGAAGAAACGAAATCTGAATGATTATCTGCAGTAAACAGCGATAAAATTTCTAATTGAGGTAAGGAAAGAGGATTTATTTAAACCCATAGAGACAAAATTGGAATACAAAACCAACCAAGTAAAAGTGAGAACTGGAAGATGGAAAAATAAGGCATTGCATGGAAAATACCTTCACAGCATAAAGGACAGCGCTGACAGCATCTTGACCTGGCAATGGTTGAGAAATGGAGCACTAAAGAAAGAAACAGAACTGGTAATTTTTGCAGCACAACAACAGGCCATTAAAACCAACGTTATGAAGGCAAAAATCAAAAAAATTCAAGACGACAAAATGTAGATTGTGCAAAGAAAAAGAAGAAACGGTAGACCACATTATAAGTGGATGCATCAAAATCGCACAAATTGAGTACCGTAAAAGGCATGATAACGTAGCTAAGATAATCCGCTGGCATTTATGTAGAAAGTATGAGTTTGAAGTATCTAAAGACTATTGGAAGCATAAAATTCAGCAGAAAGTGATTGAAAATTGAAAATGAAAAAGCTAAAATACTCTGGGATTTCAAAATCCAGACTGACAAAAGCTTGGAATGTAACACACCCGATTTCACAGTGGTTGAAAAAAGTGAAAACAAGGGTGTTAAGTTTATCGAAATATCAGTACCAGGAGATAGTCGGATTGACGACAAAGAAAATGAAAAAATTACAAAATATCGCGAGTTGCAAGTCGAAGTTGAACGAATCTGGCAAAAGAAAACGAAAGTTGTTTCCATAATAATGGGTGCTTTAGGCGCCATCCCTAAAACATTGAAAAAACATCTAGAAGCACTCGAGCTAGATGGATTAAAAATTAAGCAACTGCAAAAGACCGCTTTGATCGGCACAGCATTCATATTCAGAAAGTATTTCCTCAACTCATAGGCCCTGAGTAGGGCTCGAATTAGTGGAATATAACCAGCCTTTTACTTAAGACTGACGAAGCAAATCAAGCGTGGATGAATATTATATACATACATACTCACCTTGTTTTCCAATGAACGAACTCTTTCTTCGAGATTCCGAAGAGATGAAGTACAGTTGAGAGATTCTGGAAGTTAAGATCAAGTTTAGCGAGACCAGTGAAATATTCCAAAATTAATTGCAATTGTAATATTTATTTAGTTAGCTATTTAACATTACTGTTTACCCCAATTGGTACAATGTTGATACCTGTTAATGAATACATAACTAAAGAGGTTTCACTTTAAATAAAATGGTAGCTTATACACTGCTTGGAAAGAACTCAACGGGCATCATATACCTTGGAGATGGGTGTGACGGACATCCGCCACATCCATCCACCTGCTCGGAAGAGGATATAGCGTGGTTCGTCACTCTATAACACAGCTCTCCAAGCTTCCACGTCCCGCTGTGCATGCTCTTTTCGCTACAAAGAGACGACGAAGCATGTTGGTTCGGGTAATGTGGGGGCTTGCATATTGCGGTCCTACCAATGGAAACCCATCTTGTGAGCCTCGGTTCTGAATGTGTTTTCTACAGATTCGTGTTCCAGTCGATGCCTGGAGCTCCGCATTCAACGTGTCAGCCGACGAATGGTGATTTTTACACATTATCCTTCGTAGCACCCTACGTTCACGTTCGGTGAGTATGGTGGGTCGTCCACTGTGGGTTGCACTTGCAGTTGATTCCCTGCACTTCCATCTCAGTGGTATCAATGATCGTTGATCTGGGATGGCCCAATTTGTCAACAATTTGCCAAAATGATAAGCCTGTAACTGGGCATCCTATTACAAGGTCTCTTTCAAATTCAGTCAGTTCCCTTCTTGCAGTCATTTCTCCTGGACACGGTTGCACTGACTTGAGAGCATCATATTCCTCCCATTTATACCAGCTACATGACTCGTTACATGTCACAATGCACCTTGCCAACGGGGATGTCCGTTGAGTTCTTTCCAAGAAGTATATGCTTGCATTCAAGATAAGCTGCTAGGTAACTCAAGTTTTCTATTCATAAGGACAGTGATTTTCAATTTATTTTATTTAGTTTAACGCAGTAGTGAGCTATGGAAATTTTAACAAAGGGCTCGCATCGTCGAGAAAAAAAAAAAAAGGCTTAACTTAGCCGTTATAATACTTATATTGCGACTTTGTAGAGCTTCTGCCAGATATGATAATTCCTGTAGGACAGTGTTTCTCAAAGTGTGGTACGCGTACCCCGGGGGTACGCTAAAGGTCGTTAGGGGGTACGCGGCAATTTTCAGCTATGCATAATTAAAGGCGTCATTACAACCGAGATAAAAACGGCACTAATGAATCACATCCCCCCCCCCCCCTCCTACAACAGAAACTGCTGTATTGACCAAGCAAAACCATTGTCGGTGCAGCATATGGTTTTGCTTGACACCATCCCGTCGTGAACGTGTTAAAACTAAGAAATATATAGTGAATGTGTTTCAGATAATATGGAATTCGGTTGAAGGGAATTAGCATTTCAACTCAACTGTTGAAAATTTGTCGCGCTAAACAAAGACAAATTGCTAATTTGTCTTTGTTTAGCGCGATCTTTCGTTAATACCGCACCAATCATATGCACTTCTTCATAGCTGCTCTACGTATCTCAAGTCTTGTAAATTACTGGTAATTTTTGCTCGAAATAATGGGAAAGAAGATGACGCCATTTGGGTAGATGACTTTGACGATGCGCACAAAGAAACTGTTCTCGATGCCAAAAGTACTGATAACGAGCAGGAGCTTCTTGGTAAGTCGCACCATTTTCAGTTTTTTTCTGAAAACTTTTGTTTCCGAAAATTCCCGTACGTATCTCGCAACACGATTTTTTAGCTTTAATTTTGGTAAAAAAGTTAAGAGTTATATTCGTAAGAATTTGAAAGCTAAAAAAAAAATAATAGCTTTCAAATTCTTACGTATGGATCATTGGTTAAAGATTAGATTTATACCCCCCCCCCTCCCAAAAGAGAGCAATATAGCAAATAGAAGTAGCTGTAAGCAACAAGAAAACATTGATATTGCATCTGAATCAAATGAAATTGATAAGAGCGTGTCGTCTGACATCTCTAGAGAACCAAAATTTAAAAATAAACCATATTTTTTGTTTACATGAACATATAAATTCAAATAAAATAGATATTTAATTTTAATGAATATTTTAAATTAATTTATTAATTTTAATGAATATATTAAATTAATTAAAGAAAATTTTAATCAAGCATTTTTAATTATTTAGTCAATCATTTTAATTAATTAATTATTATTTTTATTAATTAATTAGGGGTACTTGGTAATAATGAAAATTTAAGAAGGGGTACGCGGATATCTGAAGTTTGAGAAACACTGCTGTAGGATATCAATCATTAATGGATAGATCTTTTAAAAATTCCAAATTGAGAAGTTGGTTTAAAAAGCCCTTATGTTTATCGTTCGATGCAAAATAAAGCTGGGTAATTTCCATAAAGCAAGAGCCGTTCGTAAACTCCAAGCTGCCCATCGTGGTCCAAACACACGGTCGATCTTTAAAATTTCGATACCAAGGTCTTTTGCAATCGTATTTAATTCTCGTTGATTATTTGGTGATTGATGATAAAAAGCATAATTTATCCATAAATATTTCAAAATGATTTATTTCTTTAATGTTTTTTTATCGAATCGTGTAATGCTAAATGTAAACGATGAGCTACGCAATGCCAAATCACAACGTTGGGAAATTTCTGTAGAAGTTTGATTGCAACACCAGATTTGTTTCCTAACATTACACTGCTAACAGCTCCATCAGAACAAAATGCAATGAAATGATTTTTTAAATAGTCATCAGAAAATCCACATGAATTTAAAGTAGTAAATAGTAGGATGTACACATTCCACGGTGGTATTTTATAGTTCTACAACATTATTAAACAAGAAGAACAAGGGGCTCGCAAATTTGAGAAAAAATTAACAAAGGGCTCGCGCGAGCCCCTTATAGCTCACCACTGGTTTAACGTCGCTACACACATGTACCCAGCCATTGGATTCTTTGTTATGAAGTAAAGAAGATATTCATGAAATTCGTGAAGCAAATAATTGGATGTTTCAATATATAAAAAAATAAAATATCGCTTATCAATATATTAATATTTATTTTTTATTTTCAGAAATATTTATTTTTTACTTCCAAATTTCATTTTAGTCACCAATCAGAGGAAGTACTTTTTTCCCTTGAAACTGTTTTCTAACTCTGTAAACCCAGACACGTCGACCTTAAATCTCACACGATTGCACCCTTTAATTCTAGGCAGGAATAAAAACATGGGCTAGCAGCAGCTAACTGCCATATTCTCTCACCTTCTCATCCACAAAACATGAGAAAAATTAATTGAACTGATGAAAGCTGAGATACAAGTTTGCAAAATTATGTCTAAAAGTGAAGTCCTCTCTTATTCTGGGAGAATGGAAGGGAATTAGCGGATTTGTTTTATTTCATTGTTATTTAGTATTATTTTGAAGTACTTCTGTAACCCTAAGGAAATTGTATTTGCCTCAAGAACAGCACTAGACTGGAAGCGGGAAGGCTTGTAGGTTCCATTCTACTCACCAGCAGGCGTAACCTTTCTAAGCACTTTTGGGGAATTAAAAACTTGGATTTTTAATATATATATATATATATATATATATTCCAGGAATATTCTTCCATTCCTCTGGCAAAGCTACACCTCATTGCTGATGATGGCTGCTGTAATCTAGAACGAATTCGGCGTTCTAATTCGTCCCAAGGTTGAGACATGGACTCTGAGCCGGCCAGTGCAACACTTAAAGGTTCTTTTGTGGAAAGCAGTCTAACACGCAATACGCTATGGCATGCCAAAAAAAACAAGGGTCACTGCCAAAGTACTTTTACCACGTAGGAAGCATGAAGTTCTCCAGGATGTCCAGGTAGCCATCAGACGTCATCGTTTACGGCACATCCACCAATGGACCAAGCACCATCCAACTGGAACACTTCCATACCATAACCGACCTTCCATCATATGTGACCGTTGGAATGATGCGGTCCTGCCAAAAGAGATTCCCCAGAAGTAATCTTCAGATCCAAACACGACCATCAGAGTGAAAAATTTGGAACGGCATGAAAGACGCCATTCCAAACGTTGTTTGGCATCCACGGGGGGGGGGGGGGGGGGGCAGTTGATTTGTGACTTGTTTGCAGCAGCTTTGTCATAGTAACCTAAGGCATGCAACCACTGTCGGTGCCAGGTTATTTCGCGTCCTAGGCAGAGTTTACAAGTGTGTCCCTTATTTCAACAACTAAAATGTTTCTAACTGACATTAAACAAAATAAAATTGTCTTTCAGGGTAAATTAATAGGGCTTTTTTTAATTTTCTTTTTTAATTAATTTGAAAATTCTCTGTTATAATTCATTTACAAAAAAAAGGTTATAAAATACCGAAATTTAATATTTTAAAATATTTATCTTAACTGAATTTTAAATAGCGGTAAGTTCAAATCATTTAGGTAAGGAACAAAAAATAACCAAGAGTTAAATAGTAAAATAGTGTGAAAAAGAATCGATACCTAAATCATATATTACTATTTAATTTTGATATTTTAGTCAAGTATGAATAAAGCATAGCTTGAAGTTTTGTGCCTCTTCATGGCTTGCGCCCTAGGAGGTTGTCTACTTTGCCTAAATGATAACGCCAGCCTGCATGCAACTCTCTGCAGAAGTTGTAGTGCTGACAGATGTCCCTGAAGCATTTTTCAAGTTGAGTGTGAGGGCTGCCCTAATAACGTGCAGGATGTTCGAACATTTGAGATAGAATCCGTCGATCTCGGTCAGTGAGTTTCGATGGCTTCCCAGAGCGTTTTTCTGAGCGATGTCACTGAGAGAAAGACCACTCATATGACACCCAACCACCATCCCACGTTCGAAACCTGTCAGTTCAGCTGAACATGGCGTCTTGAGTACAATGCAAAACATACAGTACATCCAACCATTTTTTACCAGATTTAGACACTACCTGAATATTTTCATGTGGTAGGATATATATATATATATATATATATATATTCCCCCCCCCCCCTCTTTGGAGGCATCTGTAGCTAAAACCAATAAACGGAATGAGACCAAATTTTATATTGAGACTTTTGAAGGCATGGGGAGATGATTTTCGCGAAAAAAAATATTTAGTACCAAAAATCGCTGATAGGGGAAATTTTGGAGCTGGCAGAGCCGAAAACAAGCGGATAATCACTTTAATGGCAGATAAAATGGAATAATAACATTTCGACGGTGTAAGCGACAGCCGCGTCACTCATTCCAGCTGGATATCTGATGCGTTACAATGATGATAATAATAATAATAATTAAACTAAAACAACAACTTGCGAGAGACACAGAATGTAGTGATTAAACTCACAGAAAATGTTTTATTCATCAGAATCAGGGTCCCCAGGACCACATACACGATTTTCAATGTGCTGACCTTTCTTGTGTACAACAAATTGCATCCGGTGTGCAACATGCTCTACAGCTGAGCATAAGGAGTCGGATTGAATGTTCATAACAGCCCGTTTTATGTTCTCTTAGAGTGCTTGGACCAGTACTGGTCCCTGTGTCGTCGAACACCGCAGTAGCAACGTCTATTACTGTCTCTTCTTGCACTGCATTCTGTCCTCTGCCAGGTCTAGCTCCTAGTGATCCAGTTTCTTCACACTTCTTTGTCATAGCTCTCAGTGCTACAGCTGACATAGGACCTGTATGCAGGTTATGAAGCCTTCTAAATTTCCGAAGGGTGGCTATGGCATTTCACTGTTTAAGGTAAAACAAATTAACAAGTAAAGCATGCTGAGGCAAAGTAGGATGCATATTGAGCAAAATTCGTCAGTCATTCGAATAACTCCCTGAACGTTCCCAATCCCTTTTTAAGTGAAATTGGTGGCGCTGCTGTTACGTACGCACAGAAAAATTAGCATAAACCTTTTTACCTGCGTTTACTGCAAATATTTGACTGCTTTCGGCTCCTCCGGCGCCAAAATTTCCCCTATCGGCGACTCTTGATACTAAATATTTTTTTCGCGGAATTCGTCTCCCCATGCCTTCGAAAAAAGTCTGAATATAAAATGTGATCTCATTCGTGTATTAGTTTTAGCTACAGATACCTCCAAAGGGGGAAAATTAATTTATGGCCACCCTGTATATATATATATATATATATAAAATTATAAAATGGCGGCACTTGTTTACTGTCTCTTCACTGGATGCTGCTTAAAACTAGTCTTGGATCGAATATTTCTGTTTGGCTACCAGTGGAGATTGAACTTAGAAGCCAAGAATACTTAGCACCCGCGCGGTTAGGCTAGTGGCTGTGCGCTTCGCAACCATATGCTTGGGGAAGGAGTGTCCCAGGTTCGATTCGCGTCGAAGACGTGAGGAGCTGAAGGATCTTCCTCAGCCATAGCCAAATTAGCCGGTCTTGTGTATTGGACAGTAGGGTTTTTTCCCCAGTTTATCCTGGGGGTTTTCATCCTGCAAAGCGGGCAAACCGGCTTTGATAACTCAACCTTACAGGACATAGGATACACCAGACGTAGGGCTAACCACCTTATCCTGTGAACGGTTTGAGGTCCGTTGATTATTAAACCCTCGACACCGCAAGGTAAAAGAGGATTAAAGGAAGATTAGATGAGAGAAGAAGACTTAGCAAGTTCTGAGTCCCTAGGGGCTTGTAAACACCATTAATGAATAAATTAATTAATAACATCGTTTATATATGTAAATAGCTGAGTTTAAATCTCTGATTTTCTTATTAAATTTAATGTTACTTCCCTCCATAATGTGATATCACATTATGGCAAATAGCAGTGAATGTCGTCCTTCGATGAGTCTCTGGACTCCTTGGAGGTGTCAGTAAAAATAATATACTTATAGATTTGGTGGCAATAAAACTCCTCGAAGTGCTCTTTTCATCTCTTGAATTTTCTAGAGATGCTAAAAATTCTTTAGTGTGTGGCATAGTGCCCTCTCGCGATGAGTCCTTGAACTCCTTGGAGGTGTCACGTAATAATAATAATAATTTAGAAAATTTAGAAATTCTTTAGGATATTTCATCACAGCGCTTTATCATCTTGTCATTTCTTTATAGATTGTTTTATCTCTTCATTTATTATGAAGATGTTTCTTTTTTTTTAATTATTATATTAATGTATTGTATTATTTTTTTATTGCTGGTTCTTTTGTGCCATTAGTGGCATCCTCAATAAAAAAATTTATGCAGTCAAAATAAATAAAACAATATATTAACTCGTTAAGTATTGAATTATCCTGTAATTTATAGAATAATAAATTGATCTTCTTTTCAGTACATGTATGTTTTTCGAGGAAAAAGAGCGTACACAAAACTCGAATATTGCTTTTGTAGAATTATCTGAACTACGTAATAGCTATGCACACGTCCACTATACTTACGTTGGTCACAGTTACTTCCATGATAACCAGTACAACATCTATAAACAGTATCGGAAATTGTTTTATAAGCAGTAATATATTTTGGTCTTCTTAAAATGCTGAAAAAAAAGAGAAAAAAAAAAAGAAGTTAAAACTCGTTATATCTGAAGTTTTATTTGTTTATATAAATAAAATTTTTATTTATTTTGAATAAAATAATTATTATTTCGAATAACTATTAAATTCACAGTCATGTATTAATTTATATATTTGGGCTTTAACATATTTTCTTGAACTGGCGTGAAATGTGTCACTGGCAACTTTCTCATTGTCAATTATGCCATTAGCATATTGTTTAAATAAATGTTTTATTTTACAAATTACAATATACATTTCGAAAAGATTAATAAACTCCAGTTAGTTTCAATTTCAATGATATTTCGCTTTTGCTTGTCTTAACTGAATAAGCTGTTGATTTGCCTTTTATGTACTTTCATTATCAGAAATGAAATTTGATATGTACATTATACAGGATGTAATCATAATTCCGGGATATTATTTTGAAACAATTGTATTTACAATAGGAACTATTTTAAGTGATACCTTTTAAAGTAGCCCTCTTCACTAATGTAGCAAGCCCACTGATGCCTCCGTGTCAAAAAAGAAATGAGAAAAATCATTGGATGCCACCATTTGAATTCATTTCCGAGAACAAAAAGTCTCGAGGTTTCCATATATAAAAACTAGGCAATGACAAATCAAAGCGAGTAGGTGCATTGTCATGGTGAAGAAACTAAACTCTGCTGCTCATATTTTGCTGTCTTTTACGTCGTACATCAACGCAATCTCTCCAAACATTTCCATAAAATGTTTAATTCACAGCTTGACCTTGCAGCATTAATTCTTCTTTGATTATTAAAATATGCTGCATCTGCTTTTCACATTAATCCTTAAATTTACTGAGCTATTCATAAATTATAGTTTCACCTACGAATTCTGAGGGTGGAATTTTTTTTTTGCCACGTTATATATACAAACAAAGCTTTTGTTCCTATGTTAACATCCTCCGCAGTTCAGTCTGTTTCGTTTCGGTTGGAAATACGACGGTTCCAATCTCATCTATAATACGAGGAATCAGGATTTTTTAAAAATGATGGTGAGTTAGCCAGTCTCATGTGGAAGTGGATTTTTTTGTCTCCCGGTAACTGAGGATTTTCGTCCTAAAAAAAAAAAAAAAAAAAAGGCAAACCAGCAAGACGAACACATGCAATATACAGACATAAGGATTAACCTTTTTTATTCTGTCCAATCTGGTTTCAAAAAGTTGCATGGCACAGTAGGGGTCTACGCGTAAACTTAAAATAGGGGAGCGAGAGAGAGAGAGAGAGAGAGAGAGAGAAAGCATCAAGAACCTATATGAGTTACTATGTACAAAGCAGATAGCCCTCTGGAATAATTTCCCAAAGTTTGTTGGAACGCACTTCACGTATCCCAATTTTGAATGAATTTTTATTGATGTCCAATATCCTGAAACTGAATTAATGGTTTAAATTGTTAATACATCTGATTTAGTAAATTTATGTGAATTATTTGAAGCAGTATGTGAAGTACTTCAAGATTTTGATGTTTCAAGTTCCGCCTCTAGTACTTTAGATAAGTGATACATAAAACTTCGAGAACTTCGTATGTTAATGATCATTAACTATTTGCCTTGACGTAAGTAAACGCTTTTTTCCAGATGACTTTGCCATCATACTCGAAGTACACTTTGGAGTACTTAAGTAGAAGAGACGGCAATTTACAAAAAATAAGATAAATTTTAAACGTCGCCGATTTTTTTAAAAAAATCGATTTTAAAAATTTTCAGAACTATTTTTTCGCTACCCGAAGGAAGCAGAACCTTAGTATCAGATGGTGTAATCTATATATCATTTTGTATTTCCTCCATTGATGCCAAATGGTTTTAGTGTTAGCAACTAAGCAAAGCTTTTCAGTTGTGAGCCATTTACTGTCGTAAGACATCGTTTTAGTGTTTTTTGCACAGATGGCCAGTTCGGCCTTAGCACCAAGTAGAATGTCCATCTGGCAAAAGAATTGTTGGTGGACTGAATGACCAATGGGTCAGTTCAATTATATTGTGAAACTGAAATACGTTAAAAATGTGGGTCATTGTGTTTTAATTGCCAGAGTCAAATCTGTGTCTCGGTCGGTGTACTGCTTGGCCAGTGTAATTCATCAACTATTTGTCTTAAACTAAGACTTTCAACAAGGAATATTAAATCAACTATTAAATCTTCATTAACAAGATTGTTTTTTTTTTAATTTGCAATTTCCCATGCATCAGAGAAAAATTGTTACGAAATACCTACAATTATGATCTTATTAAAATACAACCTATCGTTTTTTTTTAATTGTTGCTGGTGTTTTTAAATAGCGTATTATACTTAGCGCCTACTTGGAATTAATAAATAAAATTTAAAAATCACTGTGCCCTATAGCAATGAATAAAACTATTGCCACTATTCAAACTTTTAATGATTTATGGGATATGGTAATTTTTAAAAGATTTTCACCATTTTCTTAGAACTTTCCGAGCGACACTTCGCCAATGAAAAAAAATAATAATAATAATAACAATTTGTTTAAAAATCAAATGATTTTTATACAAATACGGAAGTTTGGTCAATAAATTTTCCATATATAAATGTATATTTGTTTTCAAGCTTTGATCAGCTTAACTTATAACATCCACCTTGTCATATTTTCAAATTATAAGATTAGCCATTTTTAAAATGTAAAAATATGTTAAAGAGACGTTTCTAAATCTAAAATATTCAGACTTTTTCTAGAAATCATCCTTCATCACACCATTAATATATTATTTCCTCCTTCCAGCCCCGCAAATTGTCGTTCTTCCAGACTTTTCTTATCCCTAAAAGTTATGACTCTAAAATTATGTAATCTCTGCAACTGAAAATACATTCTTTATCAACACATCCTCAGTTAAAAAAAATAATAAATAAATAAAAAACATTAGATGTACTGCTTTCTTTTCGTTTTATTTATTTTAATTTTTTCAGTGCTGCGGTGGCATATGGTTTTACTCTTTCAGTTAATGTTACTTCAGTAAATGCACCCAAGTCCTTATCACAGAACTAGCCAGAACATCCAATCTTTTTTTTTTTCACTTAATAAAAATCTGCGTAGGTTTAAGAATGTGATGTGTCAACTTATGCGCAGTCAGCATGTTATATTCCTGAACCTTTTCTCATGAAAGGAAGATCTGTTCTGCTTTCATGATTTCCAAATGCATATTATCACTATTACAATTAGTGGCGAACTTTGAGCACCAATTATGAAGATCTTTAACATGTTATAAATACATTCAAAGACATAAATATGAGCTGAATAATAACTGTTGACAAAAATGACATAAATAAACTGACAGTAACCATTTAGATGAGATTTATAAAATTAACTTAACTTACGAGTTCGCCAACTGAATTTTTCGCTGATACTACATTCTCTGATGAGGCTTTATGCCTCAGGTGACATGGAAGTAACTAATATTTTTATTAGTAACCACTAAGTGAACTCAGGCATTCTTAGCGATTCGTTCTGAGAAACAGTTTTCTCATTATTATTATTATTTAAAATATATAAACAATTACAGAATACTAAAACACGAACTGTGAAAGCTGTATCAACACAGTAGTAGATAATACTAAAGAAATTACAACTCCTACCTCCTCTGCTCCATCCCTAAAACGCACCAAACAACGTAAACAGGGCGTGTTAATCTCTCTTTCTTCATATTTTATAGGCTTCTGCTGTGGTATTCTTGTTACTTTGATAATCCTACAGCTTCAGCAGGTCTTGTTATAGTTCCCTCCATTGGTCAGACAAGACACTGACAACACCATCACCTGCCTTAGTATCCCATAATGCAAAGCACATTTTGCCTATCTCGAAGTAAGGTTTTTTACTTATTAATGCAGGCAGTATTTACAATCTCAAAATGAATAAGTAATCAACTCAGCTGATTCCTTTCCTCCCGATTTTCATAGTTTCCTTTTAAATGTTTTCATTCAAAGGGGTGATTTCTAATTCTTCTGATCAGGCAGTGTATCTCCTTGATGAAAGTTTTCTCATTGTTCATGCCATTTAAAATTTCTAAATGAAATCCTTAGACTACGTAAAAGAGAGCAAACCAAACAATATCTTGAATTCCATAATGCCAAATAATTAGCAGAATTCTCAGCTTCTTAATATACATTGAAATGTATATTAAGATTCCGTATTCAATGTTTACACCGAAAGGTGTAGACATTGAATAGGGAATAATACAACTGCTAGTGTGACGTCTGTTTATTTATTTATTATATCAGCCCCACACACAAGAGATTACAAAATCGATGCACATCAGTACCGTGCGTGGGAAAGATTAAGAACAAAGTAAGAAAGTTTTTGATGTATTTTCTGAAGAGCTGAAGATTATAGTCTATGGAAAACATTGCTTGTGAAAGCTGTTCTAAAGAACAGAAGTGGATGAAATGAAAGAGGAGGAAAAAAAGTTAAGCTAAGAGGAAGCGAAGTTTCTTTAAGTAAATTGGAAGCTATAAAACTATCCAAAAGTATAAGCAGAAACAAAACGTCTATGACTAATTGGAGTGAATCTGAAGAGACCAATAGTCCAGGGAATCGTCTTCAATTTACCGGATTGATTTCTGCTGAATACTGTTTATTTTATAGTTTGCTATCTATAATAACCATGAAGAGAAAGTCCACCTAGCCATGGACGGAAACTGTATTTCAGCATAATATAAATTGTTTGTGGTTTATTAAGATTAAATAAAATGTATCATGATAATAAATACAAATTGCCCTTCTTTAATGTACAAATGAAAGTGCTCTTTTTATTTTAAAAAAATTTTCATAGTCTAATTTTGGTAAAATCCGAGTGTTAGTTTATTTATTTTTTAAGAGAATCAATGTCAAAAACCTTGAATCTGGAAAAGTCTTACTTATGTTCTGTAACTACATTTCGTTGTTAAAAAGACCAATGTTCGATTTTTTCTGTCAAGGATGAAGGAAAATTTCCTAAAACTTTTCCAAGGCCTATAAGGTGTTGGATGGAACCAGGTATTTCTGTAACGCATAATTAATAGCATCATCACCATTATCATTAAACTTTGAATGTGTACCATCGAAGCGTGTACCGCAGAAATGATAAATTTACTAACTTTTAATGAACAATTTTCCTCCAAATAAATCGGTTATTTCTCAAAACCACCCCAAGATTGTTAGTCTTGCATTTCGGCCTTCTAAGGCAGTGCTTCCCAAACTTCTGGATGTCAGGGTCCCCTTCGGAAAAATTAAAATATCGTAATATCGACATATATCATTATAATATTTATTGTATTTATATTCAATACAAAACATACACAGCGAATATCGCAAAAACCAAATGCAAATATTACTTTAGCATCTTACATACATTTGACATGACACATTTTCTTATTTAATATAGATATTGTTATTGTACATTTTCAGCACAAGCACATGAAATGTAAAGGGATTAGTAATAAAGGAAGAAAGAATTAAAAACATAAAAGAACTTTAATAACAATTTAATGTGCTGGATGTGTTTCGATACTGCCACACCAATATCAGGTGAAATATTTGAAACTGCAATTCTTAGATTTCTGCTTTGAAATGAAACTCATATGAATAAGCTTAAATTTACTAATATTCATTAAGCGCCGAAATACGCAGGAAGCAAAATTTGTGAACCCGCGCCAATGTGTGATTTTTTCCATTAAAATCTAAAAAATAGCAAAAAAGAAATAATAAATATTAAATTTAAATACGTTTCTTTTAAGATAAAAAAACCTACTTAGTCTTAAAACATTTTAAATTTGTTTTCATTATTTCACGGCCCCTCAACAAAACCTACGGCCCACAATATGGGAAGCGCTGATGTAAGGTCCTTTTTAACTGCATCAGTCCACCTGGATGTTGGTCTTCCTCTGGATCGTTTTGTTGTCATTCTGGCATCAAACACCTGTTTTGCTAAGCTTTCCTCTCCTATTTTGTAGAAACTCTAAACATAACAAAGGCAAAGAGGAAAATAGGGAGAATAACAACGGAGGCAACAACTCATCAACAGACAGGGAAGAAAAGAACTTCGCGTTACAAAAAGGCAACAAAACCACTGTTCCAGAAATGTCTATATCAAACGATAAGAGGGGGGAAAGCAGAGAAAATGAAATTCCAGAAAGTCACCCTGAGCCATTAACGAGGGAAGGGATTAGTGGAAAGAATTGTACAGGTGACAAGCAGGAAACCTGAAATGAATCACAAATAACCCCTAATCCGAAATCCCAAGGGGAAACAAGTAGCAAATCGCCAGCAACACAAAACGTAGCTCCTAAAACACAGCGAAGAACATAAATTAAAGTCACGCCAAATACTACCAGAGCCAGAAGCAAAACATAAAACAACCCAAATAATTGTAACAGAACAAACCTGAACCAAAATGAAGTTAATGAGCCTAAATTGCAACGGGATAAATACCAAAGAATACCAGAACCTGCTGATCAATGAAATTCACAAAAAATTGCCAGACATCGTAATGCTGCAGAAAACAAGAATTCACGCGGCAGAGCCAATAACACGACTAGAAAAAAGACTCGCCCATCACTACATCCAAATCAATGAACCTGCCAGCAGTAGTTCTAGCGGAGGAGTAGCTATCCTTATCAAAAAGACACCACACATGCAACTGTTGTCCCACAAAGTGTCTATCAGGCACAGAACCCTAGAAGTTGGCATATATCTCGACAATAAAATAATAACCTTAATGAATGTATACGGCCCAACAAAAGGTGAAGAAAAAACATTTTGGCAAATAATCAAAGAAAATCTGCAACAGAAGAACGTAGCAGTAATTGCAGGTGACATGAACTTCGTGGAACAGCCCTTCATTGATCAGGAGAAAGGGTCACAAGCGCCACAGAAAGGACACATCAAGACATTTGTAGATTGTGGGCTAACAGATGCCGTCAGATTCCTGCATCCAAGAAAAAAGGAGTTCGCATATTTTGCTCCTGGGAACGCCTCAAGAATGGACAGGATTTACCTGTTCCAATACAGAGGCTTCACTGCGAACAGTGTTGAATATACCCCTGTAACTTTCAGCAACCACTACATGGTAATAGCAGAATTTCAACCCCTCACAAGGAAAAAAGAAAAAATTCGTCAACAGAAATTTCCCACTGTATAAATGTAATCAGAACTTAACGAAAGATGAAGAATTCAACAAAGAAGTACAAAATATAATATCAGACGTAGAAAAACTAGTCAATCTAATCATAGCCTGGGAAACCTTCAAAAGAAAAATTAAAAACGCAGCCATAAAAATTAGCACTAAGAAAACACCAGCAAAACCAAGAAAGAGAGACAGACCTAAAGAAACTATCCAGCCTGCAATACATGGATTGGACCAAACCAGAAGTTAAATAAGAAATAAATCTAATTAGAGAAAAAATTAAAACGCAACAACTTCAGGAAATAGGAGCATGGCTCCGCTCTGTTTTCGGAAACTGTTTTAACACTGTTTTCGGAAAAACAAAGCGAGGAACAGGACAGAAACAAATTCCTCCCCCTTCGTACCTAAGATAACCCAGCAGGAGGCAGAGGAAATTGACGTCCCGATAACAGTAGCAGAATTCAGGCAAACAGTAAGACATTTACCAGACAAGAAATCCCCAGGAGAAGACGGTCTTACAAACGAATTTTACAAGCACTACTTCTAAAAATTCGAGCATTTATTTATGAGAATGACGCAAGAAATATACGAAACACAAATAAAGCCAGACAGATTCAGCACCCGAAAACTTCAGACACAGAGAAATTAAAAGACATAAAGCAATGGAGAGGAATAACCCTTTGAAACACCGATTAAAAGATCATCTCAAAAATCCTGTCCAATAGAATACAGAAGTACCTACAGAAATTAATATCTTCCCCACAGACTTGTGCAATTAAGGGCAGAAATATAGCAGCAATTACTCATTTAAGATCAGTATACGAGTACTACAATCTGACCAACAAACCCTGTGTCCTACTAGGCTTGGATATAGAAAAGGCATTTGACACCATAAGCCACGTGTATATATTCAAAGTTGTAGAGGAAATGGGATTTGATCCAAAATTTAGGAACTGGCTGCAAACTTTCTACGAAAATGCAGAAAGTCAAGTAATCGTGAACAGGAAGCTATTCGCATCTTTTAAAATGAAATGCTCAGTGGGACAAGGAGATCCCTCTCTATGGCCTTCTTCGTCCTTGCACTAGAACCAGTCATCAGAGCGATCAACTCCAACAAAGAAATCAAAGGAACAAACATTCACGGGGAGAGCCAAGCAAAAATATTGGCATATGCTGACGACATCACATTAACCCTAGAGACGGAAACATCCATAGAAGAGTCAATGAAATTACTAGACGCTTTTGCAAGAGCTTCTGCCCTGGAAGTAAACCTAAATAAATCTCATTGCATGCTAATAGGAAAATGGGAAAAGAACCCTGAGATTCCTCAAGGCATAAGAACTCAGGAATACTTACCGGTTCTGGGAGTTAAAATAGGCAGCCCAGAAACGTATGAAGAACAGTGGAAAGAATGCGCCCAAGATATGGATAAACACTATGCCCCCAAGACAACTACCTGTAAGAGGAAAAGCGCGAATATGCAATATATATTTATCCTCTCGCATCTGGTACCAATTGAACAACATCCCGTACCATGGGCAATGGGCAGACAAGATCCACAGGCTGTGTGTCACCTACATCTGGGGCTCTCGGTACGAACCGATGAGGAGAACAACGCTCTTTCACGAATTAGAAGCCGGAGGTCTAGGTCTACTTAATATCCACTTAAAAACAGTTATCACTAGAGCGAATACTGCAGAAACAGCAAGCACTAAGTTCATACCACGGATATGCAATAGCATTCCTATAGAAATGCCTTCCGCACAGAATAATCAGGACAATGCCAGAGATTCACGGAAGATTTCCCAGAATGTTTACAGAGATGGCGGAGGGATACGTATTTGTGACAGAGCGCATCAACACCGAAACCTTAATAAGTCAAAAAACAAAACGAACATGCTACAAACTAAGCAGAACAACCATTCCCATACCACAACGTAGAGAATTAAGAAGAGGCCAAATCACACTCATTCGGGTATTAAACAATACCTTCCAGCTCCCAATACATCCAAAGTATAAAACCTTCTTCTTTAAAGTGCACCATGCCTGCCTACCAACCAAGATGTGGATAGCGGCTAAATGTATACCCCCTTGAAGGGCATGCAACATGTCAGTTTTGCCAGGAACCGGAAACACTATACCACCTAATGTTATATTGCAAGGAAGCAGAAGTAACTTGGAAAGCCATTAAAAGATGGCTTCCCGAAATCAAATTAATCAATGAGGAAATGTTATTCTGGCTAAAAGGAAAACATATAAACAGGGTGCAAACAATTGTTCTAATTCTATGTTTGCAATTTGGGCACACAGGTGCGACCAAGCGTATGGAAGGGAAGACAGTCCCGGAACATTATCGAAATTACATCACTACATCCAGGAGGAGATCACCAATTCAGTCCAGTCTAGAAGAATGACTACGGAAGAATGGGCACACTTAACCTCCAACCTTACATCAGACGAACCCTCCAACCAACAACAGAACGACACCTTCATCACTCCCTAGTGGAAATGGGGCAAATCGGAAGTAAAATAGGAAGGATATTAGCTCTCCACCTCCATCAGAGGAAACAGCGCCTGAGTCACTCGGAACAGATCTCCTAGCGCAGGAAAAAAGAGTGCTCTCTTACTTCAATGCAAACAGCGAACTCAGTGTTACAAGTTTAAAAAAAAAAAAAAAAAAAAAAAAAACACTATCAGGAAAATTACAAAACGCCGAATTTTATGTAACATACGTGAAAGTTTTGTATGTGATTATAACTCCCACTTGTAATATAATAGAAGAAATTCTGTAGATGATTGCATATGAATGTTATTTCGCTGTACAGATGTATATGTGATTTTTCTTGTAGAATATATAGTTCGCTAAATATATAATAAATGTGATATATATTTATATATATGGTATGTAAATATAATTTACTGTATATTCCTTAAAGAAAAAAAAAAGTGTTAAACCCAACTGAGAGAGAGAAGAAAAGAAAAAAAAAGCTAACAAAGCTGAATTATACCTTAATTGATGTAATAGAAAGTAATGTGTATATGTAAGTACCAGTTATGATATTCCCTTACTGTTTATAAGTAAAGGAAATCAAGGCATTTTAAGAGAACAGTAATGTAGCAACTACATTATAACATGATGATATAATATAAAATGAAACTTCGATTGAAATAATGGTATAACAATTGTATATATAATTCATTATGATGTAAATAATTGCGAAAGTTGATAATAAAGTTGTTCATAAAAAAAATAAAAATAAAAAATAAAATAAAAAGTATAGCTCAGTGGATGCTAACTTCGAACGCTTGACTGCACGCACGAAGGAAGACTTGCTTTCGAATCTAGTCGGGAACTGAAGGAAATTTTTCTAAGCCTTTTTTCGACCGGTTCCCGAGTTAGTCGATCTTTGGCAAGGACAAGCGGTTTTTTCTCCGGGAAACTCTGGTTTTTCGTCTCGTAAACACAAGAAAATCCACCGTACAGCCCACATTATTTCAGATATTAAGTATTTCTGGGAGATTAACCACACTTTTTTTTTCCTTTACTGAAAGATTGTGTTAGGGTTAGGGACCAAGAGATGGCAGCACTTGTTGCGCCATCTCTCTTCATTGAGTGCCGCTTCATTAGTGATAGCCTTGGGCCAGCTGTCCTTGATTGGGTACCAGTGGAGATTGAACTGCCCACTCAGTCTCCAAAAGTTAGATAGGGCTAAAACGACCTCGCCTACTCCCTATACGGGAATAAAAAGGAGTTAGCTGATTTTTTTTTAATTTTTTTAAAATAATAATAATAAAGTGTTTCGGATTGCTTATGCAAAGTTATTTCAATTCACAGTTTATCAGAAACACATAAACATAGAGAAATATCAAACTGAAAGAGAAAAAAGTCACATTAAGAAAATTTTATCATCTTATATGCTTTTTCATAGAGTAGTTGGAAGAACGTCACAATGATGGAGATCTTTTACTGATGGATGGTAGGTAGGTTGTATAGTAGAGAGTACCCTAGTGCAGAGTCCTTGGATTCCATGAAAATCTCACATAATGATAATAATTATCTTGTTCCACATTTATAAAGATATTCAACATTCTCTTATTTTATTTATATGGAAAATTGAAATGTACTCTCACCGATAGGCGCCTCCACAAGCTTCGCGAAAAGGCCACTGTCGACAACGCTGATAGTGTCGACTAAGGTAGGTTTCTGTTCCGTTAGTCTCTTTACAAGTTACTGTTTTAGTGATTGGATATGGACACCAATTTCTGGAATTTAAAAATATATTTAATTAAAAATCCTTCATTGGAGTGAAAAAAAGATGGTTACTTGATTAAAATATTTATAGGAAGAATCAGAGGCATTAATGTAAAACTTGGACAAGAAAAATGTATTAATTTCTGGGAGAATAACCTGTTTTTTTTTCTCCCTTTACTGAAAGATTGTAAAGTTATTATGTAATAGTACCATGAATGGATGGGCTATGAGTTAGATAATCCGGTTCCCATCCCGAGAGATCAAACATGGAATTTTTTCAGGCCCCTCAGATGAAATCCGTTTACCATCTAATGACATTCACAAACCCTCATGCTTTATAATATTCGAATCTACGGTTATTAGCTGCAAACCGGAAATGCTATCCACTCGGCAAACTATGTCGTCAATCAAAATTAAAGTATTAAAAAGGTGGTTTTACTTACTAAAGCAGAGAGCTTCAGTTTGATATAAGTAAGATATTAAAATGGAGGATATTATTGGATCCATCCATATTTATAGCCCAATATAGAAAGAAACTTAAAAGTTTTGAAATTTATCAGAAAGCTTATGAGAATATAACCTTCAGCATTATAATTGCCTTGATATGCGCTACTTAAAGACAGAGCTGTACTCAGGAGCCCGTATGTTCGCCTTTTATTAGTGCTTAAATTAGGTTTACTGATCTGATGTTTACGCTAGGTGGTTTTATGTTAGTAGTTAGCCATAAGCTGACCAACAAATATCGTACTAAACACAAAGTCTATCTGCCTAGCATATTATATTAAAATGTACAGTAGGGGGGGGGGGGGGGGAATACAGTTAAGGACGAAAGAAACAGGAGACTTTTAGAAGCTCAGAAAAATGCTTAAAAAGGAATAACGTAAGAAAAAGAAATACTGCTAAAACTGATGGATATGGAAACCCAGCAGCGAGATTATAATCCAGCAAAATTTCCTTATGCTTAATAAATTCATAATAATAAACCGTTGAAAATTAACATGAAATGTGTATGAATTTTTTTTTTAAATAATTAAGTTTATAAGGGAGGTGAGCAACGGAAGATAATTTTGCTTGTCATGAATCATAACATTTTTTCCAAGCTTTGCCAGAAAGTTAAGTATACACCAACCATGCTATCAACCGCTTTTCAACCAATGAAATATATACTTCTGACAGTTGATTTAGAATCGCGGCCAATGCAACAAATTATGAAGCCAGTATTATTGTTTGTTAATTGTGTACATTCTTGAGTCGGTTTGTCTTTTTGCAGGAGAATAACCTTGACACCACCAGATTTGACACAGGAGTCAAAGTCAATGGTGTCAAGGTTTGTTGAACTCTCACCATCAGTTGAAAAGTTCTTTATTAATTGTTGGATTCATTGTAAGTTTCATGTGTGCAGGAGAAAAGGTGGAAGTGGGGAAAGGCAAAGGAACTGGGAGATGGATATAAATTGTTCTACTCTGGAGCGAATAACGAGGGAAGAAATGGAAATGTGGTGTGTGGCAGAATGAAGGGCGAAGTACTGGAAGTGGGTAGAAGGAACGACAAGATCATGCGAATGAAATTGGCTCTCGGAGAAGAGCGGGTGGTCATATTATGTGTATATGCCCCGCAAGTTGGTTGTGCAGCAGAGGAAAAAGATGAGTTCTGGAACGTGTTAGATGAAGAAATGAGGGAACTGGAAGAAAATGAGATGGTGATTGTCGGAGGAGACTTGAACGGACACATAGGGAGACAGAATAGAGACTGTGAAAGGGTGCATGGTGGCCACGGAGTGGAAATGATGAATCAGGAAGGAGAGAGGGTTGTGGACTTTGCAGTAGCGTTTGATCTGGCAATTGTGAACTTGTCTTTCTACAAGAGGGAAGAACATTTGATAACATTTAGGAGTGGTAACAACAGTTCACAAATTGACTGTATTTTGACTACAAGAAAACATCTTAAGGTTGTGACAAATTGTAAAGTAATTCCAACAGATCAAGTAGCACAGCAACACCGACTGCTGTGCGCAGACTTTGAAATAAGATCAAAGAAAAGAACCTCTGGATGCCATGGGATGAAGACAATTAAGTGGTTTCGCTTAAAAAAGGAGAGTGTGAGGAATCGTTTTAGAGAGAGGGTATTAGAGAGGATTTCGGATGGACTGGAAAGTGTACAAGATTGGTGTAAACATAATTCAAAAGTAATCCTGAGCTGTGCAATCGAGGTGCTTGGTGAGACATCTGGAAAGACAGAGAGCAGAAGGAGGGTTGGTGGTGGAATAATAATGTACAAGTGGCAGTGACAGCTAAGAGGAAGGCAAAGCAGAAGTGGGATGAGTCAAGAGTGGAAGAGGACAGAGAGATGTACAGAGAGAGAAAGCAAGAAGCCACGAGAGTTGTGGCATAGGCGAAGGCCATGACATATCAAGATCTGTATGATCAATTAGAAACAAAGGAAGGACAGAGAAAAATTTACCAACTAGAGAAATGTAGAAATAAAGCAGCAAAGGACATCTTACATGTGAGGCAGATCAAAGACGCTGAAGGAAGAGTATTATGGAGAGATGTGGACATAGGAAACAGATGGAAAATATACTTTGAGGGCGTTTTGAATGAGGAAAATGCAACCACTCACAGAGAAGATGGGCAGCCTTCTGAGGGGATGGTGCAGAACATCAGTAGAGTGGAAGTGATGGAGGCCATGAAGAGGATGAGGAATGGAAAATCGGTGGGCCCGACAGAATTCCAGTGGAGGCATGGAAGGCACTGGGGGAAGAGGGAATTGACCTGCTGTTGGACCTGTTCATGAAAGTTTGCCAACAGGAAAATATACCCAAGGAATGGAGGGAGAGTACTCTTGTCCCCATCTACAAGGGTAAATGGGATGCACAAGACTGTAAAAATTACAGAGGAATAAAGTTGATGTCCCACACAATGAAAATCCTAGAAAGGGTTCTTGATGGTAGATTGCAAAGGAACAATTTGGCTTCATGCCTGGTAGATCAACAACAGATGCTATCTTTGGGTTACGGTAGATGATGGAAAAGTATTGAGAGAAACAAAGGGAGCTACATCTGGCATTTATTGATCTGGAGAAAGCATACGAAAGAGTGCCAAGTCAAGAAGTCTGGAGGTGTCTGAAGGAGAAGAAAGTTCCGGAGAAATATGTCAGGTTGGTGCGGGAAATGTACAGAAATGTGAAGACAAGTGTTCGGACCTGTCTGGGACAGACAGAAAGTTTTCAAGTAACAGTTGACCTGCATCAAGGGTCAGCATTAAGTCTGTTTCCGTTTAATATTGTGATGGAGGTGGTAACAGAGGAGGTGAGAGACGATGTGCCTTGGACAATATTGTATGCAGATGACATCTTGCTGTGTGTAGATTCAAGAGAAGAAGCGGGAACTAAACTGGAAAGATGAAAAAAAGTACTGGAAGACAGAAGTATGAGACTGAGCAGAAGTACGACAGGGTATATGTGTTGCACAGTGGGCGGCGGACAGGAGACAGATCTGGAGCTGGAGGGAAATGTCATCAGGAAGGTCAGTGACTTTAGATACTTATGTTCAACAGTGGAAGAAGATGGAGGAGCTGAGAAGGAAATGGGATGCAGGATACAAGCGGGTTGGAGGAACTGGAGGGAAATGGCTGGAGTGTTATGCGATAAGAGGGTGCCGATCAATCTGAAAGGCAAAATCTATAGGACAGTAGTGAGGCCAGCTATGACATATGCTATAGAAACTGTGGCCCTGAGGAAAAATAACATCAACAGGATGGAAGTAGCAGAGATGAGAATGCTTAGGTGGATGTGCGGTGTGACCAGAAAGGATCGTCTGAGAAATGACTATGTCAGAGGAACAGTGAAAGTTACGAACTTAGGAGCAAAAAAAAAGGAGGCAAGGTTAAGATGGTTGGTCATGTGATGAGGAGGGAGGACGAATATGTGGGAAGAAGGGTCATGCAGATGGATGTGCAAGGAAGGAGAAAGCGTGGGCGGCCAAAGAAGAGATGTAGGGAGCTGGTAAAAGAGGACTTCAGGATGAAGAACTTGGATGTGGTGACAGCCCAAGATAGGAAGGTGTGGAGGAGACTCATTATCAACAGTGACCCCACTTAAGTGGGAGAAGCTGTAGGAGATTGTAATTGTCGAATTATTTGTAATCATGACTGAGGCGAGGTTATGAGGCCAGTATGTTATATCTGTTGATTGTTGTGGTCTCCGACTGGTTTCCTGTTTTAAGTAATGAGGGAACAAGAGTTTCCAACAGGGATAAACCCTAGAGGTTCCACAACAGACCTGCTAATTCACCTTCTAAGAAATACATTTTGAAAGGTTGCTTCTAAACGGGACTCATCTGGTGATGAAAAATGACTTAGAAAATAATTCGGATCGAAATCGAGTATAACTAAACATGCCTAACAAGATTCTGCACGGTAATCAATAAACGATTCACTTTGTGATTTTTTTAAACCGTTGATAAAGTGCGATAATTATAAAACAGAAAAAAAAATTATGTTCATCTTTCCCTGCAGATGGGGTGAAACTGTAACAGTTTTAGAAAAAAACGTTTTCAAAAACTCATCTGTTGTTCTGTTATCAATAGTAGTGTAGGAAAGATCTGCTATGCAGAGATCTTTCTAAAATTATGTTATACATTTAGAGAAATTGGTACAAGTGTCACATTTTGCAATTGGATTCAAAAATAAATGTGAAATCATTTTCTTAAAAAACTCTTCATTTTTTATATTAAGGACACAATAATATCTTTTTGAATAAGCCAAAAATAAAAACAGACCTACTATTTTCTATTAAATTTTAAAAATATTGACTTTTCTTAATTTAGAGCGCTTTAGCTGTAACTTTCTGGAGACTGAGGGGAAGTTCAATCATTCACACGATGTTCATATAATACCAGTTAGGATTAGGAACATGAGATGGTAGCAGTTTACCATACTTGCATATCTTTTTTTGTCTGCAACATGTATTCCAACGATGATACAGTTATGTACTTCCAACCAGTTTTTAAAAAATGTTACGCTTAAGGAGTACTTCCTAACCCTTTTCGATTTTACACCCGAAGCTATACTTACTTACTTAATGTGTATAGCCCATTCTAGTTATAAAAATCTCTTATGTTCTCATAAAATTTAAATAAATTATAATACCGGAATAAACTCCCGTAAAATATTATTTTATTAGTATAATTTTCGCCTAAGTATCAAAGGCATCTTCAGTACACGTAAAAAAGCTAATCGAAAAATAACTGACAATTCCAAAAGGCGCCGCCTAAGTAGCTATATAAAATAACTAGCTAAATATATATTTTTTAATAAGTTAGAAAATGTAATGACCTTTATTAGTTATCTTACATTAGATAACTAAATAAATAAACTAAAGATAACTAACTAAATAAAAATATATATATTTTTTTTAGCAAGTTAGGAAATGTAATGATCCCTTTTGGTTATTTTACATTATTTTACATTAGCTACTTAGGTGTCGAATTTTGAAATTGTCAATTATTCGATTAGCTTTGTACATGCACTGAAGATGACACTTTGACACTTAGGCGATAATTATACTAAGAAAATAATATTTTATGTGAGTTTATTCCGGTATTATAATTTATTTCAATATGGCTATTCATGGTATTTCCTTATTGAAACAATTCTCATAAAATATTTCGACCTTACTAATTAAATGCTTTGGAATTTCAATTACAAATGGAATGTTTTTTAAATAAAAGCACCAAGAATATAGGGGAAAAACAAAATTTTTAAAATAAATGAATTCTCCCTTTAAAACTGTATCTTTAATAATTATTTTGTTAAAGGCTAGTCAGTTTTACAATCAAAAATTGAGAAATACGTTGTTTGCGAGAAGCTAAAGTACACCTCCAGCTATCATTACCACATACAACGGTCTGTAATAATTAAATTTGGTTAACTTCTTGAATTGTGGAAATTCGTATCTACGCGAATATGAAGCAATCTTACTTACCCTTTCTTTGAAGGAGTACATCCTGCTAATTGCCATATAGCCACTATAAACACCAAACTGAACAGTAACATTTTACTTTCTGCTGGGGAACTTGATCTACATGTCATAATGATAAAATAATCCACAAAAACACCATCACAAATTCCTCTCCAAAAGGAACATTTGCTCGATGAGATTAAGAATGGCTTTTTCTCTTAATCCCATTTCCTCAATTCAGGATCACTTATCAAGTTGAGTAATCATCAAACCAGCTTCTAAGAGTGCACCAAGCGACTGTTTAGTACTACCTCTTTTATCAAATTGAACGAACCGTCATCTGTACGTCTGCTGCAGCTATCGACCAAACCACCCTTGTGTGGGGGGTGAGTGGAATTTATTTCTCTTGTTTTGACAAATATTCGTTGTGAACAGTTATTTCCCCCTCCTTCAACAAACTCCTACAATACATGCAAGCTTTAATTGCGGAAACCACGAAACTCTAGTGTACCATAACCATACAGACATAAACACACCAGATACACAAAGTTCTAATTGTGTCTGCTTCAGAAAGAGGTCCCTAATTCTTGGCCTCGGTTCACTGACATTATATAGCGCCACTTCAAAGAAATCCAGTACTGCGGGATATCAGATTTCTAAAACATTCAGCGTAACCTCGCCTTCATTCTCCGTTTCCACCACAGTCGACCTTCAATTCTTCGTAACAGCAGGAAAACTAATTTAACTTTGTTTGGTAATAGCTGAGTTCATTTTTTCTATAAACTATAATAGCAGCCGATCTTCTCACACTGCTATTATACGTTAATTTGACACTAGAGGGCGTCAAATTAACGTATCTAGTAAATCATCTTCCACGTCGAAAGCTTTTGTTAGTATAAATTTTCGTGCTTTTTGCGTTAAATTAAATGTCGTTTAAAAGTTAACTTGAAAAATTTATAAAGGGTAATATCCACAATTGTGAACGCAAAATTGTTCTGCTCAATATTAAGTGAAATTCAGTATGTAATAATCTTCGGAAATTATGTATATACTAACTTTGAGGACCGGTAAATTAACCAATTTAAATCAAACTCACAAGTTTGTATATATCTTAAATACGTTTGCATATATCCTAGATACAAGTACTAAATGACTTTTCAAAATGTTTAGTGAAAGCTTAGCAGTAAATCAGAAAACGATAGTTATTTAACATTTGTGTACTCATTTTCTTGTTTTGTATTGATCAGCTAAAGCTATGAGGCGAATGTATTATGCCTGTAATTTCTGTGTTCTGGCTGGTTTGCAGGATGAAAAACCCTGTGACTTCCACATAAGACCGTCTATAGATTGGGAAGTCCGGTATAATACTTTTCTATCGGGCGATATGTGGTTTGATTATTTTTTAAGCATTTGTGCTTAAAAAATAATCAAAGCTGGTTGATGGACAGCTGGATAAAATAATGGACAGCTGGATAATTTCCACTTCTACTTCAAATACTCCGCGAATTTTGTGTCAAAAACACATGAAATATGGATTAACATTCATTCTGTGCTGATCTATTCTTTTTGATGAGACTTTGGTGAAAAATATGTGCATTCCCTGTTTTATAGGTCAGTACTTGGGTATACTTGTATACTTGTGGCTGTTGTCAGTATTGTATTGAGTAACCGTTTTTTTTTTTCTTTCACCCAAAGACGTTGGATAGGGATTACACATACATACACTTAGGACTACTAATATTAGGCATTGAAGATAAATTTTAGAAATAAATCACATTCAAACAACAGAGAATCAATAATAAAAAAAAACGTCCTAAAAATATCGATAAAATACTCTTAAACCCTTTTATTCGCCAAATTTGAGGAGTACGTGAGGATGTTTAGCCCCAGATTTTGAAGCCTGATGGATAGCCAAAATCCACCTTTAGCCAATCACGGATAACTGGCTCAAAGCTATCAATTATTTTAACAGGCATCGGACAGCTGACCTGTATCGGTCAGTGTCACAGATGTCAACTAACTCGGAAACCGGCCTAAAAAGGGATTAAAGAAAAGTTCCAGGGGTCAGGGCACAGAAAACCTGTAGCGCAATTGGAAAGTGCCTCCTTCGATTCTTGTCATGACGTGAAGAATGTGCGCTTTTTTCCATTGAATTTCACTTAACGAATCTCATACGGGGTAGCAGGTTCTTTCTTTTTTCGGAAATGCTGGTTTTTATTCCGCATACAAGTAAACTGACCAAAGATCATATGCAGGTAACAGATAAAAATATGATTAGTGAACTGTCTTAGATGGCGTGGTGTGCAAATAGATTATGTAGTATGTAGGTGGTGTAGAGACCCTCATGCGATGAATCTTTGGACATAATGAAGGTGTCACGTTATAACAATAAAAATATCTAAAAATAACTATCAAGATGTGGATAATTAATGTGAATATGATAAGACGTTGGGAAAAACAACCATTTTTTAAGTTTTAATTTCCACCAGTTTCATGCTCATTAAGCAGTGGTACACTTCTTCATGAGAGCCAAAGTTTAACTATTATTGCGTTGATCACCTTTTGCAACAAGCAAGCAAATGGTATCAGTAATATGGAATACTTGAAATAGACTGAAATGTGTGCTTGTGTTATTCACGTTTTAAAAACTATAACACGTAACTGCATAACGCTTACTTGCATATAGTGCTTATTTACTTAGAGGGGAAAAAAAAAAAAAAATCGCCAACTGTTTCTTATATTTCTATAAGAATTTGGGAATTATTTGCCCGGTTAACTGTATAAGACCTATTCGCATATAATCCTTTTTAGCATACCGAAGCCTAGTTGAATTTCGCATTTTCTAACATATTTCATAAATTTTAATAAATATATATATATATATATATAACTTTTTTTTTCATATTTTTTAACACTCACCAGTTGAATACTCAAGCTACATCAACCAATATTTTTCAGATTGCTTGCTCTTGAAGATGTTACAAAGCAATGTATGTATGTATGTATGTAACACACAGGAATATGTATGTATGTATGTGTGTGTGTGTGTGTGTGTGTGTGTGTGTGTGTGTGTGTGTGTGTGTGTGTGTGTCTGTGTTTGTGTGTTTTCGTCAATAAATGTCCGCGCGGTTAGCCTAGTGGCTATGCGCTTCGCAACCATATGCCTGGGGAAGGAGTGTCCTGGGTTCGATTCCCGTCGACGACGCGAGGAACTGAAGGATTTTCCTCAGCCAAGTTAGCCGGTCTTGGGCGTGGACAGCAGCGTTTCCCTCCAGTTTATCTGGGGGTTTTCATCCCGCAAGCAGGCAAACCGGTCCAGTGAACACACACGGATTACAGTCAGGAATACTGACCAAGCCATAGGTCTGCTTCATCAGCTATGCCGGTTCCGGAGCCCAGATAAAATTTGGGGGGACTGAGATGGTGTCGTACCTCCCCGTAAAGGGGACTCACGGCCGTGTATCATCATACGATTATTATTATTATTCGTCAATAAATGAAATATATGAGAAATATTCTTATAAATATATTAATATATATTATTACATAAACAAAGAGCTATGTTCATGTATATGGAAGATATGCAGTGTCAAAAAGTGCCGTGGATTCCATGGAAAAAGCTTTCGGTTCTTGATCCCGAAACGGAACAAACATTACAATGACACGTGGAATGTGCGAGATCTGTGGTTAGATTTTGATGAAAGACGACCAAACCAATGTTGGCCCATTACCTTGTTTCTTATTACATTATTTTTTTTGTTGTTATATTTTGTTTTTTATATTTCCAATGAATTTATTCTGAATCGTATATAACCAAAAAAATTTCAATTGCAATGATTTTTTTTTTTTTTTGTAAAGCACCATATTTTTGGGAGTCGGGAAGCGAAGAGAATGAGATAGAATATTCTATATGTATACATTTGCCATCTGAGTGATGAGACAATATGGAATGTGTTTTTTCCAACTGAAAATGCTCTTGAAAGACTCGTTTTTTTTTTTAGTTTCTATTCGCTTATCATTAGTATGCTATACCAGGCACTTTTCTTATAGAGAGTTGAATTTTTTTTTTTTATGATTAAATAAAATAAAAACAGCCATGCGGTTAGTATCTAAGTAGCCGCACTTAGTGGATTGCACAATAACTCTCTCACCGATAACAGTATGAAATGCGAACCCTTGTGACATATCTGTATATTTATAACGATACTAGCAGAAACCATGTTGAAAGTAAACAGGGGACACAGAAATCGGTTAATTTTTTAAAGTAAACGTTAAAAATGCCTCGATTTTTATAAATTCTGACAGGAAATTGCAACAGGGACCAATTCTGGAGGAAATTGGAGTGTTTTCCAAGTATCGCTCGGAGACCTGCTCAACAGTGCAAAACATTATTACATTCATGGAGTCCAAGCCGCATTTTGTTTATCATTTAAGGGGAAGAAGTTTCTCTAACTCAGTCGCTTAATTTATTGTATTACTAAGAAGAAAATGTTTTTTTACCCCCCCCCTCTCTCCAACTCCCCCAAGCAAGGGCGAACCATTTAAAGTGACACTACCGAGAAAGACAAAAGAAAAAGAACATGCAACAAAGCTGGATCCACTAATTTGCACCAGTTTTCCCCCGATTCCTTCTCTTCAGTCCTGGTTGTTGTAATGGGGCAATAGTGCAATGGCTTTGGTGTAAGTTTTGGTGTAAACGCAGTTTAATGATATAGAAATCCTGAAATTACTGGCGATACACGGCTTTTTTTTCCCTTTTTTTTTTCCTGTATAGAAATATCAGGATATTCGGGATGAAAAGAAGAGTATAGCATATAGAATTTCAAAGGTGAAAAGGTTAAATAAGATAGGATTAGAATGGATGAATGAATGGATTAAGCATGAAATGTAGAAGAAGAAGAAGGCACTATGGAGACAATACATGATGAATATTGGTAAGAATCAGTTGCATGAAGATTGCAAAGAAAAGGCCAGCTTGTGGTGACTTGTTTGGTAAAGACAATAAAAATGTAATATGAGCAAAAATTAGCCAATCAAGCAAAGCAAAAATCCTAGTGAGTTTATTATTATTTGACACCTCCAGGGAGTCCAAAGACTCATCGAGGGAGAGTGTGCCAACAGCATCGAACGATTGGTCCCCTTCCAACTACTAACCGCGCTCAAACTTACTTAACGGAACCATTAATAGCAGAAGCTCTACCAATCGACCAACCTTAGCCGGCACTTTCAAACAAAACAGTGACGGCTCATACATAAGCACTGCGACACTGCAGCATCCCCAAGTAAAAAACGAAAAAAATTAAATTTTGTTTGTGTTTATAAATAATAACATAATAACAATGCTGACATTATATAAATGCAATACATGTTAAAGGTTGCAGCTTATGTTTCGACATTGATTGAATAGTTAATAATTGGAATTGTTCGATTAACGCTTTAGATTACGAAACAAATGCACTGCGATCTAACGCAGTGTCGGAATTATCACGTTCGGCCAATTGCAGCTAGACTCGCCGATATTCGTTTGCACTTGTCACTGCATGTAGCAAGTGAATCCGACACTGCTGGTGGAGTAGCGACATTATTTCTGTGAGATACGAAACTTTTATTATTGGTGTGTGTGTTCATTGGTGAGGTTGAAATATTTTTGGTAAATCTTATTTTATTCTGTTAAAATAACATTTATTTATTATCGATACAAGGCTGAATTATGACGAGTGTCACTGTTGAAAATATGAAAATAATTATATTTTTTCAATTATCGTTACACGAAACAAATGCACTGCGATCTAACGCAGTGTCGGAATTATCACGTTCGGCCGATTGCAGCTAGACTCGCCGAGATTCGTTTGCACTTTGAGCAGTGTCGCTATAGATAAATTGTATGCTTGTTATTTCTGTGTGCGAAACTTTTATTATTGGTGTGTGTTCGTGAAATATTTTTAATAAAGCAATTTTTTTAATATGTAAATTTATTTATTAATAAATTGGTTACTGATTAGGAAAAAATGAATTATTTTTCTTATTTTGTACATGCAGCACCCCCACTTAAAATTTTCGCCGGCCGCCACTGTTCAAACACTTGGAAGAATGACTATTGGAGGAGGATGACAATGGACGATTGGTAACTGTTTCAGAGAATATAGTTGAGGTATTCAGTGAGCAGTTTATCAGAGTATTTCATCCTCATTAATGCAACACCATGAAAAGCTTGAGTATACAGGGTATGTTGGAGGAGGAGGGACTAATGGTGAGTGAGCAAAAATAGATGAGGAATTTAGCGAACATAGTGTTAATAAGGCAACAGGGCTTGACAGTATATCACTGCATATCTTGAAGGAATGCTACAGGGAATTAACACACCTGTTTATCATGCGTCTTGGAACAGGGCAAGTCCTATAGGAGTGGAAAGAGGGTATTCTGCTTCACAAAGAGGAAGACAAAACTATGGCTACAAATTATAGGCCAATCTGTATGCCAGCAGTAATTTTTTTCTGTTTTTCTCTTAAACTGGTGTAATTTACAAATTTTATTCTAAGGTCTGATGGAATGGTTTGTTTTCTCTCTGATATACACCGGAAATCATGAAACAGTTTCAATAATACCAATCAAAATAGCTCAGTTGGAAGAGCATTACATGGAAGATCTAATGGTCCCAGTTTTGTGGTTGTGATGGGGGAGTAGTATCTCAAAAGAGGAAGATCAATAATGGAGTGCTACAGAGCTCTGTTTTGAGACCATTGATTAACGTTTATGTTAATGATATTGGAACAGGCTTAACTGTAGACATGCAGATGATGTGAAGAACTGTGAGGAAAAGAGCTGATGCAGACTGTGTGAGTAGAACTGTCAGGTTAATGTTGCAAGGTGTAAGTTCTTGAAATTTGGTAGGCAAGGATGGGATTTGGAGTATACAGTTAATGGGAAATATTTAAAGGAGGTGGATGAGAGATCTGGCAGACAGAGATGAAGTCTAAGTGTTACATTGCTTAAATTGCAAGGTCACAGTGATTTACGGAAATGTACCTAGTACCTAGACATGCAGAAAAAAGCTATGGTTCCTTGTATAAGGTCTTGATCAGGTGTTTGGACTATTGTGCATAGATATCTAGCTTTCTGATTTTCAAGATTATATCTTAGAGGGTCCATTGAAGATTCACTGAGTCACTGTCTAGTCTGTGGAATATGGAATATGAAGGCAGATTGAGGGAATGCAATTTGCAGAGTTTTGTGAACTGAGAAAAAAAGGATATGAGATATATATATATATATATATATATATATAGGTTGGTGAGGATTGTCACCAGATTAATGTGGAGATTTTTCAGAGTAGAAGGCAACAAGAGTAGATGTGGAAAGTGTGAGCAAGGGACGGAGGAGCAGGTTCTTTGCAAGGAAAGTGGTAGGTGATTGGAATGCATTGCCTGAATGTTGTGAGTGTAGAAACTGTGAATGGATTTCAAGTATGGTTCAATGATCTTTCTGCATGAGTGCAGACCACCTACTATTCGTCTTTTGACTCCTTGGAATTCTGATGTTAATAACAGTACATTTCAGCAAGATGAGAGAAAAACAGAATGATGGAGTGTTACTTATGATGGCTGAGGATTTGTGACATCTCATTGTAAACAACAGCGGTGGTCGGTGAAATTTTAAGTGAGGGTGCTGCCTATATAAAATAAAAAAATAATTATTTTTCATAATTATAACCAATTTATTAATAAATTGGTTACTAATTAGGAAAAAAAGAATCTTTTTTTTTTTTGTATGGCAACCAAGTGGGAAATAGCCCTCATGGCTCTGAGGATGTATGGTGAAATGTAGACGAGGGAAGGAAGTTATTTAAGCAGTACAGTATTGCTATAAATCAAGGAACCAGGAGATTGATGAGTGGGAAATATTTTGATATAAGCTTGTTAAGTACAAAGTCTGGCCTGATCTACACTAACCCAGCTGGCCGAGTGGTTAGCATACCTGCTCTCTCCAGCTAAGAGGTTGCAGGTTCGAATCCTGCCATGGGCATAGATGTGCGATTGTCCTACTCTGTGTGGAAAGGGCATCTGCGACCCTGCCATTTCGTTTAGCAGATGACTTCATCTCCCAAAACCCCAGTGAGGTACAGGAGTGACAGTACATCATCAAATGTGAATTTTTTTTTTTAATATGACGTGCAAAGTGGGGTGATCAGTATGGAAGATTGCAGTTAAAGTAACATACATTAGATATAGGAAAAGTATATGGCAATAATGAACCAGCTCATAGAATTCATGAAGGCCACAAATTGATCACGTGGTGTCAGGAATGCAAGGATCATCTGAGAGTATGATTTTTGCTGCGATATCCTTACTTCCAGTTGGTGATAGCAGTCATTTGATCTCGCTTTATGGTCACAAAAGCATGCAAAATTCTTAAAGAGGGAGGAGTTTGTGCAGAACTAAAAGACGGGTAATAATATAATAGCCCTAGAGACCAGCAGGATACACTACTGTAGGTGGAAATATTTGAAGATAAAGAGACAGTAATGTAATTGAACTAGTTAAGGAATATTTGTGAAAAGCAATTGCAAATTATGTACCAAGTGAGAATAAGATAGAGATTTAGAGTAAAACGATTAACTAGGCAAAACAGGTTAACAAGTATATTTTGCACAATATGGGTGATGGAGAGCAGTTGCATGAGGAATATAAAGCTCATGCTAGGAAAGTAGCTGGTATGGTAAGAAAACAAAAATTAGATTATGAAAAAATGCTGGTAATACAGTCCAAGGAATTTTTTCATTCATTATATGATAATCATTCTGCCTACTATAATGAGAGAATTCCTAAGAAATTCTTTCATAGTAGATTTGTCACAATAGCCATTTGATTTTTAAAAGAGTAGGCTACTCAATTCTTGCAAGTGGATTTATTTAGAAGTATATCTTCTGAACATTACTGTATGAACAAAATACTCTTAAAAATAAATATTAAACTAAAATAATTTTTCTCACAAATCAGTCTTTCTCCTGGGTTTCACAAGGGTGATGCAAAGACCAATGTATCCAACTATCAAACAACCAGTATCTCAGGAGTGGTAGCAGAGATTTTGGAAAAATTGGTCAGGGCTCGCATTCAAAAATAGGTTGGCAGAGAATCTCTATCTGTGTGCAAAACTTTAGTTTTGCACACAGGTGCCAGACACTACTGGCGTGCTACTGGGTATAGGGGCACCAACTAAAGTTTTGCACACAGGCACGCCCCTGGTCAAAACTCCATTATCAGATCTTATATTTCTATCGTCTAAAGCACTTTGTACTGTATCAATCCACCTATATTCCTTTGGGTCATTTTCCACCTGGCAGAGAACACTTGTTTGGCTTAATCTTTCCTTGCCCATTCTGTTTAAGTGACCATACTACCTGAGGTTAGCTCTGCTAATGAATTCCTGGATGCTGACAATGTCAAGTTCTTTCCTAATATCCTCGTTTTTAATATGATATTGCCATTGATATTGATGCCATCTGTTCATGCTTCTAATCTTTCTCAGGACTCTCATATCTGCGGTCTCTAGTCTTTGGTCAAGTGTTGTACTTCTGACCCAACTCTCAGATCCATAAGTTAAAACTGGTTTGAACACTGTCTTGTATATACAGCTAATTTAGTGTTCCAACTAATTTCTCTCTTATTCCATATGATATGAACTTATTCAATTGACTTCCTACCATACCAGCTTTGTTAATTCTGTTGTCAATTTCCCTATTTAATTTATAATTTACCATCTTCACTAAAAATCGTGCCTAAGTAGCTGAAATGTTTCTTGTTCCACAGGTTCTGCATATACACATACAACAACACAGTTGATATTTTCAACGATTCTGCCTATTTTCATTGTCTTTGTCTTTTTATTGCTGACCTTCACACCATATCTATTACAACAGTTATTCAATTTAGTCAGGGAATCTTGCAGACTTGTAGCGGATTTATTTAGAAGTATAATATCATCCGCATAAAGCAAAGAGCAGACATCTCCAATTTTGATAAGTTTAATACCACTTTCCTTCATAATGTGATCCATATAGATAATGAATAATAGAGGGGATAATGTACATCCTTATCTGACACCAGATTTAACATTTAACATTAAACCATCTTCCTGTACTTCATTCCATTCTAAATGCTGACTTACAACTCAAATAAAGACTAAGTATTGCTTGATATAATGCTTCATTGACACCATATAACTATAACTGTAGCGTATTGATAGCTTCTCCCTTGTAACTGTAGCGTATTAAATAGCTTCTCCCTTGACACCTTGTCATATGCCTTTTCTAGATCGACAAAACTTAAATACAAATCTTAAAAAAAAAAAAAAAAAAAAAAATCAGCTAACGCCTTTTTATTCCCATATATACGGGAGTAGGCGAGGCCATTTAGCCCTATCTAACTTTTGGAGACTGAGTGGGCAGTTCAATCTCCACTGGTACCCAATCAGAGACAGATGGCCCAAGGCTATCACTAATTAAGCGGTACGCAGTGAAGAGAGACGGCTCAAATGTGCCGCCATCTCGTGGTCTCTAACCCTAACACAATATATTTTAATGTCTGAAATAATGTGGGTTCTACGGTCGATTTTCTTGAGTTTACAGGACGAAAAACCCGAGTTTCCGGGAGGAAAAACCTGCTTGCCCGTGCCAGAGATCGACTATCGACTAACTCGGGAACCGGTCGAAAAAAGGCTTAGAAAAATTTCCTCTAGTCGCCGACTAGACTCGAAACCAAGACTTCCTTCGTGCGGCCAAGCGCGATGGTGTGCAAACGCCACATCCACTGAGCTACACAGGCTCTTATACAAATCTTATTCCCATGATTTTTCAACTATTTGTTGTAAAGTGAAGATCTGATCCTGACTGCCTATATTTGACCTGAATCCAGCTTGTTCTTCACCAAGCTTTTCTTCCACAATTCTTCTCAACCGTTTCTCAAGTATACTTGCATAAATCTTACCAGGCACACTCAGTAGGGAAATACCCCTGTAATTCTGACATTGTTTTATTTCCCTTTTTATATATGGGTACTATGAGAGGTCTACCCCAATCATCAGGAATTCGTCTCTCTGTCCAGGAATTCTGAACTATACAGTGCAGCCACTGTAAGACTTTTATACCATCATATACCACCATACTTCAGCATTTCTGGTCGAATATAATCTACTCCTGCTGCCTTTCCACATTTCAAGCCTTTGATGGCTTTTTCTACTTCAAGTATGGATATGTATTCCTGACTGCATGTCTGTCAGCGTTTATTACCATTGTGCTGTCATGACTGCTTGTTTCATTTAGCAGTTTTTCAAAGTAATTACTCCATACGTCAAGATATCTTTTTCTCACGTTTTCATGTCACCTTTATCATCTCTAACTCCTTTTATAGCACTCTTTCCTCCATTTCTAAGCTTCAACAACCTGCAGAATATTTTTTTTGCCACCTTCTTGATATTTATTTTCTGTGTTCTTGCCAAAGTCCTCCCATGACTTTTGTTTAGCTAGTTTTACACACTGTTTAGCTTTCTTACATTTGTCTCCGTATTCTTTAAGAGAACAAGCAGACTTATTTGCCAGGAACTTTTGATATGCTTTCTTCTTTTCCTTCACTGCCTCTTTAAATTCCTGTGTCCACCATGGAGTTCTGATTTTTCTATTCTTGCAGACCTCACCACATGCCTCTCTGGCTGAATCAATCAGGGTTTTCTTCAAGGCTTACCACTGAATCTCCAAGGTTTGATTCCTGTTCTCAAACTCTTTCATTTTTTCTTCAATCATCTTTGTGTATTTTAGTCTCAGTTCACATCTGAGAGCTGCTCAACTTTTATTCGCTTTAAAACTTTCTTACATGTTATTCTTTTCAACATAAAATTCAATTTTATCCTGCTCAAGACTAAATAGTGATCACTTCCAATTTCAAATCCTCTGTACACTCTGGTGTCCTGCACCAGGGAGAAAACATCACTATCAACAATAACATATAGTCAATGAGACTCTTTTCTCCAAATTTTCCCAAAATATTTTTGTATGTCTGACAATCATTTCCTACTCTGCTATTTAGATTCCCAACAAGGACCAACTTTTCCATTTTCATTGTACTTAGTAGAAACTTCTGTGGGACCATAGGCACAAATAAGTCTTTGTCCCGTTCCCCATTCTGATATTTGCTCACATCACTCTACTTGAGACTGCCTGCCATTCAAGATTAGCCTCGTATTTAGTGTTGAATACTATCGCTGCTCCTTTTCCTTGATTGTCATTGCCTGAATATAACATTTTGTATTTATTGCTCAGAAAGATCTCACCAGTTTTTGTCTCAGTCACCCCTATTATGTCAATCTAGTACTTATCTAATTCCTCAGCTAGCTCCATTTCTTTGCCATTCAGGCTTCTTACGTTGATAGTACCAATCTTTAACTCTGGTGATGTTGAGTTGGGGTTTGTTTTCAGATTTGTTCCAGTAGTTGACTTTTTGCTGTTTGCCCTGGCAAAAACAATAGGGGGGGGGGCGCTTGTTTAACCGGACAATGCTCCAGCCAGCATGAAATTTGGTCATGTCGTATACCATAATTTTGTATTTTGGTTTATTTTGGTTTAACCAATAAGAATCCAATTTGGTCGGCTAAATCCCAAATTGCCAGCCCATCCTCGTTCGTTCAGTATCCAGGTTGGGTATCTACCTGTCTCTAATCCACAAGGTGAGGACATTAGGTCAGAAGCCCTGGTCGGTTCTCTGCATTTCTTTAAAGGTTATGTGGATGTGGAGGTCTCCTCTCAGTTATAGTTTAGTTTTGACCCTTAAGCACCCCCCCCCTCTTGGAGTGTTAGTAGATAGAAAGTTGAAGTTCAGCAGCCATGTAGCAAAGATTGCAAATACAACTGAAAAGACAATTGCAATGTTGAAACAAACTTTCACATGTAAACATATAAACATAAATAAACATAAAGATGCCATTTTGCCTCTTTACAAGGCCTTTTTGCACAGGTCTGATGTCCTGGTTTTTGTTGCAATTCTGTACAATGGAGGGAGTACAAAGGAGAGTGTTGAAAATGATATCAGGATTGAGAAAATGTAGACTGCAGACATTAGCAAGCAGTTGAAAGAAGGATGATATGATTGAGACTTACAAATTTCTGAAAGGATCATACAGGATTTCAGTTGGAATTTTTCATTTTACGGTGGGTGGAGAAAAGATAAGAGGACAGGCTTCTTGAAAGCTGAGAATGAATGCTGCTAAGCACTAGATTTCTCACATAAAGTGGTGTGATTGGAATGGATTGCCATTGGATGCTATGTGTGCAAGCAGTGTGAATGAATTCAAGAATAAGTATGATAGCTGGTGCAAGCAGTATGTGGCCTTCCTCGTAGTCTCTCTTCATAATAATAATAAATCCCATATGGGACATGAGGAACCTTTATACAAAGAATTTTGAATTAACTGGTCTCATAAGGAGATAGTAGGGTAAAACAGACAAGCCATTGAGCGTACCACATATTAAGGCAAAAATGGAATGATAATCTTTTAATTTGAATTAAATTTATTAGCATTATAATTTGCTTATGGGGGTGCTTAAGGGTCAAAGCTGTATAACTGAGAGGAGACCTCCACATAGCCTTTAAAGGAATGCGGAGAACCGACCAGGGCTTCTGACCTAATGTCCAATCCTCACCTTCTCGTGGTGCAGCCTGTTGGGTATCTACTTGGATACTGAATGAACGAGGATGGGCTGGCAATTTGGGATTTAGCCGACCAAATTGTATTCTTATTGGTTAAACCAAAATAAAAAATGATGGTACAACATGATAGAATTTCATGCCGGCTGGGGCATCGCCCGGTTAAACAAAGCCCCCGTTGTTTTCGCCAGGGAACCAGAGCGAACATCAAAAAGTCAGCTACTGGAACAAATCTGAAAACAAACTCCAACTCAACATCACCAGAGTTAAAGATTGGTACTATCAACGTAAGAAGCCTGAATGGCAAAGAAATGGAGCTAGCTGAGGAATTAGATAAGTACCAGATTGACATAATAGGGGTGACTGAGACAAAAAAGACAAAAACTGGTGAGATATTTCTGAGCAATAAATACAAAATGTTATATTCAGGCAATGACAATCAAGGAAAAGGAGTAGCCATAGTATTCAACACAAAATACAAGGCTAATCTTCTTGAATGGCAGTCAGTCTCAAGTAGAATAATGTGGGCAAATATGAGAATGGGGAACTGGACAATGAGACTTATTTGTGCCTATGGTCCCACAAAAGGTTCTACTAAGGTAGAAGTGGAGGAGTTTTTTGAGGCTTTAGAAAAAGCAACTGACACAATAAAAAATGAAAAGTTGGTCCTTGTTGCGGATCTAAATAGCAGAGTAGGAAATGATTGTGAGACACAAAAATATTTGGGGAAAATTTGGAGAAAAGAACAAAGCTAATAATAATGGCAAATATCTGTTGGATTTCTGCTCAGGACATGGACTGGTTATTATTAACACCATGTTCCAACATAAAAATGTGCACAAATTCACATGGAGAGAAGAGGCTAGGAATAAGAAAAGTCTCATTGACTATGTTATTGTTGATAGTGATGTTTTCTCCCTGGTGCAGGACACCAGGGTGTACAGAGGATTTGAAATTGGAAGTGATCACTATTTAGTCTTGAGCAGGATAAAATTGAATTTCATATTGAAAAGAATAACATGTAAGAAAATTTTAAAGCGAATAAAAGTTGAGCAGCTCTCAGATGTGAACTGTAGACTAAAATACACAAAGATTATTGAAGAAAAAATGAAAGAGTTTGAGAACAGGAATCAAACCTTGGAAATTCAGTGGCAAACTCTGAAGAAAACATTGACTGATTCTGCCAGAGAGGCATGTGGTGAGGTTGTCTGTAAGGATAAAAAAATCAGAACTCCCTGGCAGACACAGGAAGTTAAAGAGGCAGTGAAGGAAAAGAAGAAAGCATATCAAAAGTTCCTGTCCTAACAAAAGTCATGGGAGGACTTTGGCAAGAATATAGAAAATAAATATCAAGAAGGTGGCAAAATATTCTGGAGGTTGTTGAAGAAGCTTAAGAATGGAGGAAAGAGTGCTGTAAAAGGAATTAGAGATGATAAAGGTGACATGAAAACAGGAGAAAAAGATATCCTTGAAGTATGGAGTAATTACTTTGAAAAACTGCTAAATGAAACAAGCAGTGATGACAGCACAGTGGTAAAAACACTGACCAGGCATGCAGTCAGGAATACATATCCATATTTGAAGTAGAAAAAGCCATCAAAAGGCTTGAAATGTGGAAAGGCAACAGGAGTAGATAATATTCAACCAGAAATGCTGAAGTATGTTGGTATAAGAGTCTTACAGTGGCTGCACTGCAAGACTCAGAAAGCCTGGACTGAGGGACGAATTCCAGATGATTGGAGTAGAGCTCTCATAGTACCCATATATAAAAAGGGAAATAAAACTGCATGTGAGAATTACAGAGGTATTTCCCTATTGAGCATTCCTTGCAAGATCTATGCAAGTATACTTGAGAAACGGTTGAGAAGAATTGTGGAAGAAAAGCTTGGTGAAGAACAAGCTAGATTCAGGCCAAATAGAGGCTGTCAGGAATCTTCACTTTACGACAAATAGTCGAGAAAGCATGGGAATATAACAAGATCTGTAATTAAGTTTTGTCAATTTGGAAAAGGCATATGACAAGGTGCCAAGAGAGAAGCTATTCAATACACTGCAGTTATATGGTGTCAATGGGGCATTATATCAAGCAATACTTAGTCTTTATTTGAGTTGTGAGTCAGCAGTTAGAATTGAAGGAAGTACAGGAAGATGGTTTCATGTTAAATCTGGTGTGAGACAAGGATGTACATTATCCCCTCTGTTATTCATTATCTATATGGATCACATTATGAAGGAAAGTGGTATTAAACATGATATCAAAATTGGAGATGTTAATGTCAGCGCTTTGCTTTATGCAGACGATGTTATACTTCTAAATAAATCTGCTACAAGTCTGCAAGATTCTCTGACTAAATTGAATAGCTGTTGTAATGGATATGGTATGAAGGTCAGCAATAAAAAGACAATGACAATGAAAATAGGCAGTATCATTGAAAATGTCAACTGTGTTGTGAATGGAGAACCTGTGGAACAAGTAAAACATTTCAGCTACTTTTCTTTTAGGCTTGCACGGTGATCCGAATGCATTTTTGGAAATTATGGAGACAACTACCGTGTTTGAATAAAAACTTTAGTTTACTATTACTAAAATTTTACAATTCGACGTTTCGACCTTTATGTTAAGGTCATCTTCTGGAGCGTACAAATATACACAGGAAACAAGCTATACCACAATCATACTGGTTCGTTAAAGACACTGACTAACCGCTACCACAATTGTTGGCCTGACCTCTGGTAGAAAAAAAAATAAATAAATAAAAAAAAAAAATTATACATCAGCGCTAAAGTCCTATTATTTGTGTTGTCTACTATATACATATATTAACATTATATTAACATCATTCCAGCCAGTTGGAGTGGAATGGTTTCTAATAATAGCAGATTGGCTAGAGTCCTGACTTGTGTTGAATCTTTCAAATTAGGTTGGCTGAATGTGTGCCATCCAGATCCTTGGAATTTTCATACCATCTTTGTTGTTGATATTTGGGTGGTTTATCAGGATTTCGCAGGATTCTTTAAATTTTCTTTCGTACCATGTTTTTGTACAGTGTAAGGAGCAGGTGCTTTTCCAGTTGATTTGGTGTAAGGTGTTGAGTGCGTGGTCTGAGAGGCCTGCTTCACCATAATGGTTATATTTAATGTGTCTAATGTGTTCTTTTTTGCGTATAGGGATTGTCCGTCCTGTTTCACCAATGTACGGTAAGTTACAGGTGCAGCGGATGCAATAGACTCCAGGATGTGCTAATGGGAGGAGAGGGTCCTTAGAGGATCTGAATATAGTTTTAAGTTTAGTGGGTGGTTTAAAGGTGGCATTAAGGTTATAATGTTGTAGGATTCTGTTGATTTTTTCTGATAACCCTTTAATGTATGGGATGGCTATGGTTTTACTGTAGTCTAGATTCGTTTTTGTTGTGGTTTTATAGAGTATTTTATTGACAGTATTTTTGTTATAGCCATTGTTGATGAATGTGTCACTAATGATTTTTAGTTCTTGTTTCAGGGCCTGCTGGTTAGAGCAAATAGTTGTGGCTCTGTTTTTAAGGGTGTTTATGACTCCATATTTTTGTGCTGGGTGGTGATATGAATTCGCATGTATGTATTGGCCCGTGTGTGTAGGTTTTCGGTAGACCGTGAAGGATAGATTGCCTGAAGGAAGACGTGTAACTAGTGTGTCTAGGAACGGGAGCGAATTTTGGTTTTCGATTTCGATGGTAAATTGTATGCGTTCGTGTTGTTTGTTTAGGTGGCTGAGGAATGTGTTTAGCGTTTGTCGACCGTGCGGCCAGATCGCGAACACGTCGTCAACGTATCTGAGCCAGATTGTCGGTCGAAGCGTGGCGGAATCAAGAGCCCTTTGCTCAAAGGTTTCCATGTAGAAGTTCGCGATTGGGGGGGATAATGGTGAGCCCATGGCCGTACCTTCCTTTTGTAGGTAGAATTTGTTTTGCCACACGAAGTAACCGGACTTTAGTACGTGGGCAAAGAGGGCCGTAATGTCGGGCGGAAATTTGTTCTGTAGTAGGAGAATTGTGTCATTGATGGGGACATTAGTGAAAAGGGCAGAAACGTCAAAACTGACTAATAAGTCGTCTTTGTCGAGTGTTATGTTTTTGATTATGTTTATAAAGTGTTGTGTGTTTTTTACGTAGGAGGGGGAATGACCTACCAACTCCTTGAGTGTTGCCGCTAATTTCTTGGCTAGGTGGTAATTGGGACTGTCTATTCCTTCCACTATTGGTCGAAGGGGCACATTTTGTTTGTGTATTTTCGGAACCCCATATATTCTGGGGGGGCGGGCGTAGTGGGGTTTGAGTTTTTTAACTGTGTCTGGTGGCCAAGAAGTGACGGACTTTAATAGTTTTTCTGTTTTGTCCTTTATCCTCTTTGTTGGGTTATAATTCACCATTTTATATGTGTTGTTATCGGCTACTAGTTGGTTCATTTGCAGTATGTATGTTGACCTGTCAAGGACAACAGTGGCACTGCCTTTATCAGCTTTCGTTATTATTATGTTTTGTTTGGCTTTTAACGATTTGATTGCTGCTAATTCTGTTTTAGTCAGGTTATTCTGTATGGTTTTCTTGGTATTTAGGATATTACTGGTTTCTAGTCGTATTTTGTCTGCTATGTTGTTAGGTAGGGATCTGATGCCTCTTTCAATGTGGAAGATAAAATCTAATTTGTTTACCTCTTTAGGCGCTATTGCGTAGTTCAGTCCTTTATTCAGCAGCGTGAGTTCGCCGTTGTTCAGGGTGTGGCTTGATAAGTTGATCACATGGTTCTTGCTAAAGTCCTATTATTTGTGTTGTCTACTATATACATTAGGGAACAGATCCAAACAGCCCGCCGAAACCTAGCCACAACACAAAATCTAGTTTCTGAATTACAATTAGAACTATCCAACTATGTCAACCAAGACATTCTACAAACACTTGAAAGAATTACTGACAGTTCGGCCAGGCATACCCTGGAAAAGAACAAAGAAAAACTCGAGAAAAAATTCCACTGGTTGAAACAACGGCAAAATATGGCGGCCAATCAGAGGACTTCCTCCCCGAGAAACAACAATGAACAACAGACAAGGAGCGACCAACCACCGACAAGCAAGAACCATGTGATCAACTTATCAAGCCACACCCTGAACAACGGCGAACTCACGCTGCTGAATAAAGGACTGAACTACGCAATAGCGCCTAAAGAGGTAAACAAATTAGATTTTATCTTCCACATTGAAAGAGGCATCAGATCCCTACCTAACAACATAGCAGACAAAATACGACTAGAAACCAGTAATATCCTAAATACCAAGAAAACCATACAGAATAACCTGACTAAAACAGAATTAGCAGCAATCAAATCGTTAAAAGCCAAACAAAACATAATAATAACGAAAGCTGATAAAGGCAGTGCCACTGTTGTCCTTGACAGGTCAACATACATACTGCAAATGAACCAACTAGTAGCCGATAACAACACATATAAAATGGTGAATTATAACCCAACAAAGAGGATAAAGGACAAAACAGAAAAACTATTAAAGTCCGTCACTTCTTGGCCACCAGACACAGTTAAAAAACTCAAACCCCACTACGCCCGCCCCCCCAGAATATATGGGGTTCCGAAAATACACAAACAAAATGTGCCCCTTCGACCAATAGTGGAAGGAATAGACAGTCCCAATTACCACCTAGCCAAGAAATTAGCGGCAACACTCAAGGAGTTGGTAGGTCATTCCCCCTCCTACGTAAAAAACACACAACACTTTATAAACATAATCAAAAACATAACACTCGACAAAGACGACTTATTAGTCAGTTTTGACGTTTCTGCCCTTTTCACTAATGTCCCCATCAATGACACAATTCTCCTACTACAGAACAAATTTCCGCCCGACATTACGGCCCTCTTTGCCCACGTACTAAAGTCCGGTTACTTCGTGTGGCAAAACAAATTCTACCTACAAAAGGAAGGTACGGCCATGGGCTCACCATTATCCCCCCCAATCGCGAACTTCTACATGGAAACCTTTGAGCAAAGGGCTCTTGATTCCGCCACGCTTCGACCGACAATCTGGCTCAGATACGTTGACGACGTGTTCGCGATCTGGCCGCACGGTCGACAAACGCTAAACACATTCCTCAGCCACCTAAACAAACAACACGAACGCATACAATTTACCATCGAAATCGAAAACCAAAATTCGCTCCCGTTCCTAGACACACTAGTTACACGTCTTCCTTCAGGCAATCTATCCTTCACGGTCTACCGAAAACCTACACACACGGGCCAATACATACATGCGAATTCATATCACCACCCAGCACAAAAATATGGAGTCATAAACACCCTTAAAAACAGAGCCACAACTATTTGCTCTAACCAGCAGGCCCTGAAACAAGAACTAAAAATCATTAGTGACACATTCATCAACAATGGCTATAACAAAAATACTGTCAATAAAATACTCTATAAAACCACAACAAAAACGAATCTAGACTACAGTAAAACCATAGCCATCCCATACATTAAAGGGTTATCAGAAAAAATCAACAGAATCCTACAACATTATAACCTTAATGCCACCTTTAAACCACCCACTAAACTTAAAACTATATTCAGCTCCTCTAAGGACCCTCTCCTCCCATTAGCACATCCTGGAGTCTATTGCATCCGCTGCACCTGTAACTTACCGTACATTGGTGAAACAGGACGGACAATCCCTATACGCAAAAAAGAACACATTAGACACATTAAATATAACCATTATGGTGAAGCAGGCCTCTCAGACCACGCACTCAACACCTTACACCAAGTTGTTTATTATTTTAACGGTATAATAGAACACAGAAACTAAGTAAATAATTAATTTATTCACTTGATGCTGATATTTCGCTGGTATTATAACCAGCATCTTTAGAGCACAAAAACACTGTTTGTCACAATACGCGAGACTAAAACAACATGGTGTACATTAACAAAATTGTAGCAGCAACACAAAGACTAGAGTCCTGATTTTGGCGCCCTCTATCTGGAAAAAAAAAAAAAAAAAAAAAAAAAAAAAAAAAAAAAACGCTATCATATATTGCTAGAGTCCTAGAAAAGTGCTAGTTTTTCCTTAATATGACTGTCTCCCAGATCTTCGGCAAGATAATACAGCCATATTTGTTGAGATTTGGGGTGTGTTTTAGGGCTTCTGTCGCCTCTAAGAACAATCTCTCTGATTTATATGGGTTTCTGTGTAGTACTTTTGTGTTTTTCCAGTTGATCCTGTGTGCAGGGGTATCCAGAGCATGGTCTGCTAGGCCCGACTTCCCATAATGATATTTCCGGACGTATCGTTTATGTTCGCTGATGCGGATATTCACAGTTCTTCCTGTTTGACCGTAGTAGGCTTGATTGCATGAGCAGGGTACTTGGTAGACTCCTGGATGTGATAAAGGAGGAATGCTGTCCTTGGGTGAGCGGATGAGGGTGGCTAATTTGCTACATGGTCTGAATGTAGTGCGTAGTTTATGTTTAATGAGAATTCTTGAGATCTTTTCGGATGTGCCTTTAATGTAAGGGATGGTGACTGTTTTGTTGTAGTTCTCTGTGGTGGATGGTGGGAGGGGTTTCTTAGGAGTGTTTAGTATTTTGTTTATTTTTTGTGGATTGTAGCCGTTGGCCAAGAAGGTGTGGCGTAAGTGAGTCAGTTCAGCAGTAAGAGCCTTGTCATTTGAACAGATTGCTCTCGCTCTATGGGTTAGCGTTTTTAAAATGCCATATTGTTGAGAAGGATGATGGTGTGATTGTTTGTGTAAGTATCTGCCTGTATGTGTGGGTTTTCTGAAAACTGAAAATGATAAGGAACCATATGGGAGACGTGTAATGAGTGTATCCAGGACAAGGCTCTCACTTCAAATGACAAGGCTCTTACTGCTGAACTGACTCACTTACGCCACACCTTCTTGGCCAACGGCTACAATCCACAAAAAATAAACAAAATACTAAACACTCCTAAGAAACCCCTCCCACCATCCACCACAGAGAACTACAACAAAACAGTCACCATCCCTTACATTAAAGGCACATCCGAAAAGATCTCAAGAATTCTCATTAAACATAAACTACGCACTACATTCAGACCATGTAGCAAATTAGCCACCCTCATCCGCTCACCCAAGGACAGCATTCCTCCTTTATCACATCCAGGAGTCTACCAAGTACCCTGCTCATGCAATCAAGCCTACTACGGTCAAACAGGAAGAACTGTGAATATCCGCATCAGCGAACATAAACGATACGTCCGGAAATATCATTATGGGAAGTCGGGCCTAGCAGACCATGCTATGGATACCCCTGCACACAGGATCAACTGGAAAAACACAAAAGTACTACACAGAAACCCATATAAATCAGAGAGATTGTTCTTAGAGGCGACAGAAGCCCTAAAACACACCCCAAATCTCAACAAATATGGCTGTATTAACTTGCCGAAGATCTGGGAGACAGTCATATTAAGGAAAAACTAGCACTTTTCTAGGACTCTAGCAATATATGATAGCGTTTTTTTTTTTTTTTTTTTCAGATAGAGGGCGCCAAAATCAGGACTCTAGTCTTTGTGTTGCTGCTACAATTTTGTTAATGTACACCATGTTGTTTTAGTCTCGCGTATTGTGACAAACAGTGTTTTTGTGCTCTGAAGATGCTGGTTATAATACCAGCGAAATATCAGCATCAAGTGAATAAATTAATTATTTACTTAGTTTCTGTGTTCTATTATACCGTTAAAATAATAAACAACATGTTCGACGAACACATAAGTCTGTCCACACCTTACACCAAATCAACTGGAAAAGCACCTGCTCCTTACACCGTACAAAAACATGGTACGAAAGAAAATTTAAAGAATCCTGCGAAATCCTGATAAACCACCCAAATATCAACAACAAAGATGGTATGAAAATTCCAAGGATCTGGATGGCACACATTCAGCCAACCTAATTTGAAAGATTCAACACAAGTCAGGACTCTAGCCAATCTGCTATTATTAGAAACCATTCCACTCCAACTGGCTGGAATGATGTTAATATAATGTTAATATATGTATATAGTAGACAACACAAATAATAGGACTTTAGAGCTGATGTATAATTTTTTTTTTTTTTTTTTTTTTCCACCAGAGGTCAGGCCAACAATTGTGGTAGCGGTTAGTCAGTGTCTTTAACGAACCAGTATGATTGTGGTATAGCTTGTTTCCTGTGTATATTTGTACGCTCCAGAAGATGACCTTAACATAAAGGTCGAAACGTCGAATTGTAAAATTTTAGTAATAGTAAACTAAAGTTTTTATTCAAACACGGTAGTTGTCTCCATAATTTCCAAAAATGCATTTCAGCTACTTAGGCACGATTTTTACTGAAGATGGTAAATTAAATATAGAAATAGACAACAGAATCAGCAAAGCTGGTATGGTGGGAAGTCAATTGAATAAATTCATATGGAATAAGAGAGAAATTAGTCGGAACACTAAATTAGCTGTATACAAGACAGTGTTCAAACCAGTTTTAACTTATGGATCTGAGAGCTGGGTCAGAAGTACAACACTTGACCAAAGACTATAGACTGCAGATATGAGAGTCCTGAGAAAGATTATAGGCATGAACAGATGGTATCAATGGCAATATCATATTAAAAACGAGGATATTAGGAAAGAACTTGACATTGTCAGCATCCAGGAATGTGTTAGCAGAGCTAATCTCAGGTGGTATGGTCACTTAAACAGAATGGGCGAGGAAAGATTAGCAAAACAAGTGTTCTCTGCCAGGTTGGCAGAAAAACGACCCAGAGGAAGACCAAGATATAGGTGGATTGATATGGTACAAAGTGCTTTAGACGATAGAAATATAAGATCCGATAATGTTGGAGTCTTGACAAGTAACAGACTGATTTGGAAGAAAATTGTAGACAGGATGTTAATAATGATGTAATTTTTTTCATATAGTACTATCATATCCTGTACACCCCTTGAGGGTACATGGCAGGAATTTGATGATGATGATAATTTGCTTATCTAAGTTCTGATTTAATTAATTTTAAATTATTTATTCTTTTTCACTGATAAAATAAAAAGCAACATCACAAAGAATGTTGATTACAGCATTCCAGTGAATAAATAAATAAAATTCAATTAGTATTCGAAATTAAGCATCACTTTTAGTTGTTAGAGGTGTGTGATACAATTTTTTATTTAATATTAAATAAAAAGTTGAACAACCTATCAGCCATCTTCAAATTCTACTTATTAACCTTCATAGGAGGGACTGATGCCATAAAAATATTAAGTTTAGAAGTAAAATATATCTTGAAGAGAGAAAAAAACAAACCAAAAACATTTTAGCTCTCCACTATTAAATAAAAGAAATTCAAGGGTTGCCTTGCCAGTAGCTAGTCTTTCAAGACTATAGTTTTTCAAGCTGCATCAAGTGCCACATATATAAAAGTCTCTTTGGCAATCACTGATGTTATCAGCCTTAACCATGTAACCTATGATGATGATTGTGGTTTAATCAAGAGAGTATACATCTATATTTATATTCTTTATTAATGCACTTTTCAGGATTTTTAAAATTGTGAGCTTTAAATGTTACCATCTTTATATGGAAAACTTTAATAAATAGAATAAAATAATACAAATAAATAAACTTCAAGCTTTCAATATTCTGTAAAATAAAATTTATTTTCCGCTTAATTTATATTAACATTTTTACAAAATGATATATATACAGTTTTTACAAATAGTTTGAAATATTTTAAAATAGAAAACATTGATATGTCTCCAAGCTATCAGTGCAAGAAAAATTATAAAACAATCATCCTAACCTGCTGAGGAAAGCAGTACATTTAAACCATCATCTGAAAAATATACTTTCCTTCAGATTATATGCCACAAAATGGTCAAGAAAAATTGCATCCTTATTAGGAAATATCTCGTAAATATAGATATTTGATGAATAACTTCAAATCCATTATGTAAGTTATAAATTTCAAAAGGACATGAAAAGTGAATATTTCTAATTTTCCACAAAACAGAATCCTCATTTTGTGACTTGCACTGGTACAGCAAAACGGTAAAAGTGAATAAAAACAGTACAAAACAGTGAGTATTTTACTTGGAGAACTGTGGGAATTTTCTGATTTATGAAACTATCAGGAGTTTCCAGAATGACTAGAAAAACATTTATCTAAAAATACCAAAGTACCTCTATATAGTACTCCTGCATACTCTCAGTTGTATATAAAGAGTAGTTATTGAGTAGTGTCTTTCTTGGGACAGGAAGATGCTAAAAGGCTCTCTCTATCATAATTCATTGTTCCATTAACACTATTTGAAGGTATCCAACAAGTCCTGCAAGGTTCATTTGGCAACACTGGATAAGCTGACCTTTGTGTTGGGCCATGATGAAAATAGTTGGAGGATGTTATTGGAGCATAGGGTGAATATAAATAGTCTGGCCTCCAGGACATGTATGGATATTGTTGGAGTGGATAATTATATGGCAAAAAGGAAAGGAATGGTTGATGAGAATAAGGAAGGTACAAATCTCTTCTATACATATCAAGTCCTGGTTGATGGCTTATTCTTTCAGTAGATTCCACTGGATGATTTATTCTTTCAGTAGGAAATGTTGGCATACCAGAAGCTTTGACTGGAATGTGATTAGTAGAGGGAAACATGTGCTCAGGTAATTTTTTTTCACTAACTGTTGGGGTTTCTTTATTTTCCATTTTTACAACATCAGCATTATGTCTGTCAAATGGTCTTGGCTGATGACTATTATCAGTAGACGGATCACTATATATTAAAGATTTCTCTTTCTCACCAATAGAAATGTTGCTGGAAGTTCTCTCAGAAAAATTAGGAATAAAAGACATATTTTTCTCCGTGTTTATCGATTCATTGCATTTCTTTCCTGTTTTGGGACTTAATGGTTCATTGTTCCTAGAGACATCTTCAGCAATAGAAATAACTGATGACACACTGCTCTCTGATGTTAAATTATTGTGATTTTGCAAAGAGAATGTACTATTATGATCAGAGCATACAGATGGTATATCTTGCCTCATTACTTCACTTTCAGAGTTTAATAAATTTTCCATGACACTAAAATTTAATTTTGTTTTATCACACATTTCATTACTATCTGAAACTGGTGAGGGAGTAAAGAGCAATGTTCTGTCTCTATGTATATCATTGTTACCATATGTTTGTACTGCAACTTTTGGCTCTCTAGTTGGTTCTCCTTCAGAATCAGCATCTTCAGAAGTGGAACTGCCATTTATACATTTTGGAGAGGCTTCTATTTATAAGAAATATAAAAATACTATTACTATACTTGAAATTTAAAATAACTATTAATGTTGAATTGTACCAAAATTAATATTTAAAAAATGCAGAAATCAGTTGAATTTTTTTTAATGGTTCACTGAACATTAAGAATAGAAACTATGCAAGTCACTATATAAATATACAGTAATGCCCGGTATGTATTTCATGAAAAGAGCAGTATGAAAGGTGATCATAGCATTTTGTATATATACAATATTCATACTACATTAAAATAGCATTATGTCTTAATAAATCAGAATGTGCACTGGCTTAACAATGTTTATGTCTTCAGGAATTCCTTAGACGACTGCTTATCTTGATTACAGGTGGTCTCAGCTGGCTGTACAAAGCTTCACTGAAGGCAAAATGAAGCTGTGGTGCAGTGATTGAAAGAGGGGTATGATGTTAAATAAAGAGGATGACATGTCCAGCATACCTAAGTCAATGTTATGAAGGTTTTTCTGGTAGGATTGGGCATTTACCAATAAGGCTCTAGGCTATGTTCTTCAGAGTAATAATTTGCTGCTTGGCATGAAATCCCAAGGCACAGGAATATCACTTAAAAAATATCAACTTATGTTCTATTCAGTTTCAAATGTTTCATCAGAAACATGACTGTTTCTGATGAAACATTCACGTGTGTTTGTTTCAACTTGAAATTTTTCTTCCCTACAATAAAAGAAAAGTTGTCTTGACATCCTTGAAACTTGACATGCATTTTCTGTAACAGGAGTGACTTAAAAATGTAGGATCTTAATGTAGGGAAATGCTTAGCTTGTTTCCTTTTCAGCATTCACAGTCCCATATATAATTGCATACACTCCATTAAAACGACGAATAAAAAGTGCAACAGCATGACCATGCAAATGTCTCCATTGATGGTAAAAGATAAACGCTATTTGGCTTTGACTGTTTTCAAAATATTTAAAAGTTATTTGAACATGTTTAAATAGCTTTAATGGCTAAGCGAGTGTAAATAAAAATATGAACTGGGAATAACTTTTGATTTGTATTTTGGATTGTTTTTTCCCCACTTGGTTAGACTATAATAAATTTAGTTAAATCCTTTATCCAAGTGTAAGCAAACAAAGTTTGCACCTGGAGTATCTTCAGGACTGAGGCAAAGGATTAAACTAAATTTATTATAGTCTAACCAAGTGGAAAAAAATTACCAACATCCTTCTCTAAATCCAGAGTAATTTAATAATAAGATGAGACACCTTTTGGCAACTCATATAGGTAAATATGACTTCTCCATTACTTCCACCTTAGTGTCACCACCTCTGGGTCTGGCTCCCACTGATGAGATCTCAATAAAGGTTGAAACCAGTCTGGGTAGTGGCCCTTCCCTTAATGCATAGCATTATATATGTCTGTAAGGAGATGCGCTTTGCATTATGGGAGATACTAAGACAAGTGATGAGAGCTTAGTCCACCTTTACCACGAGTTGCCTCAGTCCTGAAGATACTTCAGGCACAAACTTTGTTGCTTACACTTGGATAAAGGATTAAACTAAATTTATTGGATTGTTTTTTATGAGATGCATTCAAAATGTATTTAGAGTGGATGTAGCTTAATATCAACTGCACATGTCATCACAATAGTGATAAACATATCTAAGCTTAGATAAACTAAACCATAGGTCATGTTTATTTATGTAGTGCTGGTCTCTGCAATGAGCCAATGAAACTAAGTGAATTTTGTGATGTATGAAAGTACACAGCAATGTGTGTTTATTAATTTTGTTAAAAATACTAAGGAAATAAAGTTTTACATTTATTATATTTGTATCACTGTGTCAAAAGTGCAATTTAATTTGAAATGATTGATATAATCAACAGCATGAAAGATAGAAGAGATCTCCAAGTGTTCATGAAGTTCAGTTTTAACTAAAGCAGACTTGGATATTTCTTCTCACAGAGGAAAACATTTTTGATGGATTTGGCTTTACACAAATACTTTCTACCCAAAACTACCCAAACACTTTCTTCAAGATTAAGAAATTTTGAAAAGATACAAATTTGATGATAAGTGAGGGCATGAGGACATCAAATAAAGTTCAAATAAGTGCTTCTGACAATGGATTTTGACAAATATTTTCAACAATGACAGAAACAAGGTAAAATACTTGTCTACAGATAAGGAGCTAACTCAGAAGAAGACTAACCTGAATCCTGCAAGTTCCTGCCAATCTGGATACTTTTTTTTTGTTAACTTCACATATTTGACTGTGTCAGGAATCATCCAGGATGCCTATATACCACTAATGACAAACACATGGTGTAACTACTCCACATAAATGTGTGAATGTGTAATTGAATCAAGAAGACCTGTGCTGATTGATTCAATTACACATTCAAGCCTGTTAAGCCAGGTATGTCTGCTGCACTTCAGTTTAAAATACATACATAAAAGAGCAGCAAATCTACATTAAATTTTGTTTAGAAATGGCAAACTAAAATTCATGAAATCTTAACAGTGTCTGAGTAGTATGCCCATTCAGAAATGAACATACCACTCAAATTTCAAAAAAATGTATTCAATTAATGATAATACAACTCAGAACATCTGATTGATGCACTCAGTGAAAATGCATGTTTTTTTTTTGTTGTTGTTTGCATTAAATGTTTGTTCCTAGTAATTGTATATCAGTCAGCAAATTTATAGGACGGTTTTGAAAAGAACACGAAATGCAATCAGAAACAACTGTTAACACTTTTTTTCTTTAATAACAAAACACAACATTCTGTTGCATCTTTGACAATCTCATTGTCTTGACTTAGCATTATGTATCTTTCACTAGTTTCCAAAATGAATACTGGGAAATAATGCCCTTTTTTAACCTTTTAACTGCTGAGATACTAAATAACCAATATGACCCTCGTTGAGTTATTTTCACAATTATAAAATATTTTATAATTATATAAGATCATGAAAAAAATGAACATAAATGTTGTAAAAACTCACCATTCATGATGTAGATGATCCAAATTTTCAAAAATTCTCTTTTTTAAATATTAAAAAAATACCACACGCAACACATTTCATGCAGGGTCGTCCAACAGAGGTCATTAATGTATATTGAATTGATGAACTGTTGGATGAAAATTTGTATCGCGCCATTGAAACAATGAAGCGTCAGTACAATTTCTTTTTGGCAGATGCACTGGTGCTGGTGATTCATTATCTGAACTTCCACTATTTTCTAAAAAACAAATATCATCATTGTCACTGATATATCGGAAGGTAGTTTCTAATACTTCTAATAATTCCGCCTCAGTAAGAGAACACTGCTGTCTGCTTGTAGAAGCCATTTTTACTAACCCGAATCACCGCATCACGTGATCGCCTGGCTCCTATTGTCAATGACGGCTCTGATAACATTGTGCATGGTCTCATAGTTTTTTATGAAGATAGTGCCACAAAGCAGACAGAAGCTTGAAAATTAGTTCCTTTTAATCCTAAGACATGGCACTATAAGCCAGCTCAATTTAAATACCTTCACAAACTAAATTAAATGAGTATTACACATTGAAAGGTCAAATCGAACTAACTCGATCGTAGTAAGGTCGCCATTTTTTTCCGCGCTCGAGTTAACTCGACCATAGCAGTTAAAGGGTTAATGAGGGGGGAAAAAACTGACTGCATTCTGAATTATGGCAGTGGAAGTGACAGTACAAAGCGATGATATCAGTGCAAATAAAATAAGCAGAATCTGAGTTTATGAATGAAGACAATGATTTCACTAAATGGCATTCATTGATAAATGAAAGATGTTTATTGGGAAGAGATGGTAGGCATCATTACTGACTGATATTTGAAGGGTGCATTGTGGAAATTTGAAATTTTGCAAACTTGAAACATGCAAGCCTGAAGAGTGGAAGTCTATGAATAGACATCTGATATTGTTCATTACATTTATACCACTGAAATGATCAAAGAGAATCACACAGCACAGCAAATCATAGAAAACCAAAGCAGAATTGGTGTGGTGTGTGTGTGTGTGTGTTTGGGGGGGGGGGGGGCTGCAAAACTAATTCAATACAAAGACATAGATTGAAGGCATTCATTCTGATATACAGAAACTTTTTGTCCAATCTGATAGTGTACCCATATACTTACAGGAACTACAGAGATTTGCTGCTTGGTTTTATCATCTTGGACTACCCACTATATGACCCAAACTTCAGTTTGATTTCCATCTCTTCCTGAAACTGAAGGAACATCTGAGAGGATATTGCTTTGTATCAGATAAGGAAATCAATGTGGCAATGAAGATATGGCTCTGACAAGGCACTCTATTCTGTAATGATTCACGAACTACCTGAACACTGGTGGAAGATATACTATACGACAAAGGTGATTAAGTTAAAAAATAATTGCATGAAATTACAGAATAAAACTCAAGGAAAGTACCCAATTTTGTTTTCATGAAATATCTATGTATATTACTAGGAAGTCTTTAATTTTCACATTGTGCCTACATATTTTAATAGTCGATTTATTAAAAAAATGATTATGCCTTACGTATATATTTTGTAGGAATACTTTGAGAGTAGTAGTGCTATAATGAACAGTGCTAAACAGACAGTGCTCTGTGAAATTTCGTTACTACTAGGAGAAAGCAGTAAATATAATCGAGACCCATACTTTCCAATAAAGTTATTATTTATTCTTGTTGAGAGGCTTATATGCTGGTTAAACATGATAACTAATATTTAAGGAATTGACAGCGTATACTAGAAATATAGATTAAATAAACTTTAATATATACTTTCTGATATTTCGGCGAACGTCACGTGGCCATCTTCTTGGGAACTTACTAAAAAGACACATGCACACAAGTACTAATAACAGCAAATGAGACTGAAGCTAGGAAGCTAGCGTTTTCCTAAAGTCCTGATGGTGCCCCCTGGCGGGCTATATTGATAGTTCTTGGCCTTTGGGCTGAAGTTCTTCTGATAAAAGTTTCCCAAATTTGGGGCAGTTTCATGCATCCAAATTTGTTGAGGTTTGGCATGTTCCTAAGGGCCGAGGCTGATTCCATGAATAGTCTTTCATACTTGAACTTGCTGCGGTGTATTACTGTGGCTTTCTTCCATCTTATTCTGTGGCGAGTATCCAGAGCGTGGTCTGCAAGCCCAGAGTGGCTGTACTGGTGAAATCGGATGTAATCCTTGTGTTCTGAGATTCTGATATTTGCTGTCCTGCCTGTTTGGCCAAAGTAGGACAGTTTACAGCTGCAAGGGACCTGGTATACTCTGGGCTTGCAGACCACGCTCTGGATACTCGCCACAGAATAAGATGGAAGAAAGCCACAGTAATACACCGCAGCAAGTTCAAGTATGAAAGACTATTCATGGAATCAGCCTCGGCCCTTAGGAACATGCCAAACCTCAACAAATTTGGATGCATGAAACTGCCCCAAATTTGGGAAACTTTTATCAGAAGAACTTCAGCCCAAAGGCCAAGAACTACCAATATAGCCTGCCAGGGGGCACCATCAGGACTTTAGGAAAATGCTAGCTTCCTAGCTTCAGTCTCATTTGCTGTTATTAGTACTTGTGTGCACATGTCTTTTTAGTAAGTTCCCAAGAAGATGGCAACGTGACGTTCGCCAAAATATCGGAAAGTATATATTAAAGTTTATTTAATCTATATTTCTAGTATATGCTGTCAATTCCTTAAATATTAGTTATCAAAGTCATTATTTGTAATATAATTTCAGCACAATATAAATAATTTTTTTTGTAATAGTTTATTTTATTTATTCGTATGATGAGGTAACAGCCGTGAGGCCTGTTTTAAGAGGAAGTATGGCACCATCTCAGTCCCCCCAAATTTTATCCAGGCTCGGGACCGGCATAGCTGACGAATCAGGCCTATGGCTGGGTCTTAAGTATTCCTGACTGTAATCTGTGTGTTCACAGGGCTGGTTTGCCTGCTTGTGAGAGGAAAAACCCCAGATAAACTGGGGAGAAAAACCCTGCTGTCCACACCCAAAACCAATGTCGGCAATGAGAATCGAACCCAGGATACTCCTTCCCCAGGCATATGGTTGTGAAGCGCACATAGCCACTAGGCTAACCACATGGACATTTGTAATAGTAAACCAAACAGATGCAAGAAATATGACATACAACATATTCCAGATAGACCAAAAAAAGCTAATTGTTGCTTCATCATCAATTTGAGATTTAAAATTTTGTAGCACGGTCTATTGGTATATCATTCATTTTATTTATGTTGCTTAGTGATCATCCTATTTGCTTTTATTCTGAAACTATATGCTCAAAATCACTGTCAATGCTTTTCATAGTGGGGGGGGGAGATCAAAATTTTTAAAGTGAGTGCTACATTAATCATATAAAATGCTTAAACAATAAACCAAAACTTTTTTGATAACTTTTTATTTTAAATAACATTATGATTAAATTAACCAAGCTTAACCAAAAAACAGTTACCTATTTTTTCTTCCCTGGAATCATCAGAATCTGCATCGGTTCCATCTGTAAATTGTCTATAAGATCAAGAAACAAAATATTGAAGTTTATATTTAGGAAAATACATTATCATAAAAATTATAATACCAATGCCTACCAATATCAATAGACTTGGCTTCTTAGAAACCTGACTGCTGCTATTGATAAAGTTAATCCTATTTGTATTGCCTGCAATGTCCATAAATTACATATGTTTTTTGGCCAGTTTGCTCATTTTGCAGGATGAAAAAGATGATTTTTCTGGGAGGAAACACTTTGCCACCTCTATACAAAAATGATGCCTGATAAAGGTTCTTTACATCCATATACAGGATTTGAACCAGGGGTCTTTTGGAAATAAAAGGCATCATCATTATATGCACATGCATGTGTGTGCACACACAGTGTCTGCCTTTTCTGTTGATTCATATGACAGTACTATATTTAGCTGTTGGCAGTAATAATATGGTAAAGTCATTTGAATCTGAAATATCGTCAACTTCTAATTTATATCTGAAGGAATGTATCGGTGCTGTCTTAGAAAAATATGAAATCTTTTATGAAACTGTGGAGAGCTAAGATGTTTTTGGTTTGTTTGTTTTTTTCTCTCTTCAAGATATATTTTACTTCTAAACTTAATATTTTTATGGCATCAGTCTCTCCTCTGAAGGTTAATAAGTAGAATTTGAATTTGATCAGCTTAATTTTAACCATCTAAAGTCCTTTTAACTGCATCACACACACACACACAAACACATCTATATATTTTTTTCTTGTCACTTTGATATCAAACACTCTTTTGCCAATCTTTCAATACCCATCCAGCTGACCCAGATGGTCACAGGTCTTGTAAAATGTTCCTGTGAGGACAGAGTGAATGTTTGTGGATTGCAAAATTTGATTGCGAGATAGAAAAGAGGAGATATGATAGAAATATAAAATTATTAGAATGGAGTTTTACATACATAAGAATTTTTCAATACATGAAAAGAGGAGAGAACAAGAGTGATTCCAAGTTGAACAAGTGTGTTAATGAAAGAAATGGGTGGCCAGTGGCAGGGGGGGTATGAGTGCACTGTCAGTGAATGAGATAAAGGAGAGTGGAGAAGAGATATGATAAGTACTGGGTATATAAAAGTTAGTGTGGGCTTTCACAATGAATTCTGAGACTACATAGAAATGTTTTTTATATTATATAGAGCCTCCATGAGACCAGTAAACTTGCCTTCAGTGGAAAATCCCTGATGAAGGTGTGAAGAACCTTCATCGTAGATTTTCCACTGAAGGCAAGTTTACTGGTCTCACACAGAGGTGGAAAGATTTTCTACCTCTGTGTGAGAAATATTAAGAAACTTGAGATACTTACTGAAGTCTGTGGAAATGCATAAAAATTATACCTTGATGCAGTAGTGTCTGTGTGCAAAACTTTAGTTGGCGCCCCAATAAAAAATCATTTCATAAAAACATATCAAGTGAGTTAAAATAAAATACGAAATATCTACTCTATACTATAAAATGATAAGCTGAAATTGAAATGGGATGTAGGCTGTAACATTTTTATGTAACATTTTTGTCAAGTTATTTGAAACGTTTTGAAACTCAGGGGCTACCCTGAGTGTCAAGTCTTCAAAATTCAAGGAGAACCAGCCTACCAGTCTAGAACATGGGGGGTTAAGCACTGTAGGCATCAGGGGGCAGAACCCCCCTAGTATTAATTATAAGTTTATTGAACAAAAAGCAAAAATTACAAAAAAAAACAATAAACATACAAGGTTACAAAAATAACAAAAATAATTTGGAAAAAAAATAAAGTAAATAAATAATAAGATAAATAAATAATAGAAACTTACAAGTATAAAATAGGAACATACTAAACATTATTGGGTAAAGAAATAGTTAAATAAATATTTAAACAGAAAGAAAAATCACTTAGTGAATTGAACTTTTCTAGTTTTCGTTAATGAAAATTCTCGAATAATATCACGTATATCAAGTTGATCCAAAACTATTGATATAATGGCAAGATTTGAAAGTCTGTCTTGTACCATTATATCGCAAGTATTTTTTAATAATTTTAAGTTCAGAAAAGGACTGTTCTGCAGATGCTACAGATACTGATAATGACAAAAGAATCTGAAGGGCAATTGTAAAGTTTGGATAAACTGTGATTAAGTTGTTTGAATAAATATACTGAATTATCTGATATATATTGTTTTTAAAATTAGAAATAAATGGTTGACAGTGTAAAATTTCTTTGCATAAATCATCTGCGTCAATGTCTGAATGATTCTTGTGTGTTAATTTTTGTCGTAACTTTTTACAAGAAAATAAATATTCTTTATTTCGTGAAGTACTTAACAAATACAAAAACTGAAATAAATTCATATTTTCATTTTCATGTTCGTAATCAAATTGTGTTGTCTTTTTACATTGCCTTAGTGGTCTACTACTACAAAATACAGATTCTGTGTCAAATTTTGCTGCAATTAATTTTAGCTTTCTACAATTTCTTTGAAAGTTTCATCAGACCTATAATCATTTAAAAATTGATTTAGATCATTCAATGCATCTAAAGTAAGTTGGAGATCCATAGATGAAGACTACAGTATTTTGCTGACAAAATTCATTTTATTTAAAATATCATACCAAATCTTTGGCGCCTTCACTATCCTGGTGCCTGTGTGCATTGCACATATGGCCGGCATGCCCCTGCCTTGATGAGGAAATAATATACAATGATAACATTTCGTTTCAGTTAGCAAAAAATATTATTTATATTTAATGAATTATTTCTTACCTTTTCTGTTGTCTAAAACCTCGGGCAAATGGATTGTATTTCACTTTTAGTCTAATTACCTGAAAATAAAGATTCGTTATTTATTTTTTTATCCCCATTTCAAGTGATCAATATAGCAGATTATGCAAACAGGATTAACTACATTATCATAGCTTTAAGTTTCTATGAAGTTGAGTTACTTGATTATAACAGGAAAACAAGACAAGATAATGTATTATTTAATATATATTATATGATTATAAGACACATGATTTAACCTTATGTTTCCAATTATGAACAAAAAAACATTTTAAAAAAACATACAAGATTTTTTGAAATTCAAAAAAATAAGATTTTTTTTTTTTTTGTAAATCAATTACACTACATTATTCCATCTGTTAAGCATAAAATGACAATGGCATTTTATTGGACATTTGTCCAGTTAATAGTTCATGTGATACGATTACAAGTTGCAATAATTTGCAATAATAATAAGCAATACAACTTATGGGTTTAAAATTATTAGGGATGGATGTGTGTATGCACGAAGATACGCACATTCAAACTAAATGTTTGAATAGCGTTGGTACCCCACTAAACTTAGTATGCATTAGTGTGGCATACTGAGAACTTGTTTTCACTTGATAATGAAGTTAAGGAAAACTATATTTAATGAAGTTTGTTACCTAGGAAACAATATTTACAATAACTGTAAAGAATGAAAGGTTGAAAAATGAGAGGCCATCCCTGAAAACTGTGTAAAGGCGTAAAGAGGGTAGTTGTGGATGAGTGGAATGCATTTGCAAATACTAAATAAAAAAAGCTGAATAAAATTATGGTTCAGTATGATATGTTTCTGGCTCAGTAAGACTACAAGTTAGTTGACTCCACTGATGATGATAATTAAATAATAATGGATACAGAAGACCAACAGTTGTCTGAGTTATACAGAGGGTTTTAAAAATGTGCTTGTCTGCTCATTCATAGCAAGTGAAAATTTTTTGTTGATGAGTAAAAAAAATCAGAAAAGGAGCTTCAATTTGATTGTAAGTTTTATTTTTGTCTCTTCCATTTCATGTTTTGTTGTAAATAGGTTTTTTTTTTACAGCTTATGTTTTGCATCTATTGAGGAATGCTAATCATTACAAGCACTTGTTTTTATCAGTTATCACTGATTGTCATAATGAAATACAACCAGTGAGAGGATAGGATACATCTGCATCATTTTACCTTTCACGAGAGTGTTCAGTCATACCATGGTATAGCCAATTAATCATGAAAACTTAATATAGATATGCTGCAGACAGCAGTAATTAGCAGAATTTGACTATTAATAGTGGATACTAAAACTCAGAAAGTTGAGAAAGAAATATTTATTTGCCATCATCATCAAATTCCTGCCATTTACCCTCAAGAAATATACAGGATATGATAGTACTACATGAAAAAAAATTACATCATTACTAACTTCCTATCTGCAATTTTCCACCAAATCAGTCTGTTACTTGTCAAGACTCCAACTTTATCAGATCTTATATTTCTATCGTCTAAGGCACTTTGTACCGTATCAATCCACCTATATCTTGGTCTTCCTCTGGGTCGTTTTGCTGTCAACCTGGCAGAAAACAGTTGTTTTGCTAATCTTCCCTCTCCCATTCTATTTAAGTGACCATATATATAATCCATAAGCAGTCTTATTTTTCTTCTATTTAGTCCTAGTTTTAATTAGAAATGCAAGATCCTAAAATCTTGCTTTTTTTTAATTAATTCTGCATTTAGATGCAGAAAATATATCAGATTTTAATAGCCTTATTGAAGTTCATGCAGAATTATCTATTATTATTGAATTATTATGGTTTGCAAAAAATTTCGGCCATCATCAGACATCATTTTAGGAAATGTATCAAGAAATTTAAAATATGTAATTACCTCAGGATTTTGATATGCTGTAACAGCTATAAATGTTGTTTCTGAAAAGTAAAAGGTTTTGAAAACACTCCATGGTAAGCGTACAACATCACTCCCAGCTGCTATATGTACTCTTGTCACATATTTATGCATAGAATTGAGAATAATCTAAAAAAAAAAAGAAAATACAAATATATATATATATATAAATAGTGTTTGGATACATAAAGAGAAAAATATTATAATCATAACAGTTATAGAGTAACTATTCACTGAAGGAGGTCTCACTCAGCAAGCAAAATATCATACTGAACTTATTCATACTCCTGAACTTTCCAATACATTCTGGTACTGCATTCCATTCATCCAGTTTTCATGTAAAAAACCAATTCCTCACTTCCCCTCTTCACCACAAAACTGCCAGGGACAGCCCTCTTATTCTTCCCTATGTACAATCTTTTCTGTATTAATACTGTAAAATCCTAGCAAGTTTTTTTTGCATATCCACTAAACTTCACAATTGACATTTCCCCCGACCTCTTTCCATAACCAATATTTCAGTCTCGATGTTGTCATAGTCATTCAGTTTCTAGATCCACTTCAAAGTTTTCACATATAACAATGGAATCAGATGACGAAATCTACACACAACAGTCCATGTGTAGCCTGACCAGTGCCTTGTACAATGGTACACCACCTCATCTCTACTTGTGTGTTCTTTATTATAGCAGCAATGTACTATGTATTCTTCATATTTGCAACATGCCCACTGAAGTTCAGACCTCTCTTTACCATCACCCCAAGATCTTAAAATCTCAACTGCCTCCTGGACACACAGTTCCATTAACAGAATACATACATAACCCACATTTTTGCAGTATAACACTTTGCACTTATTAACATTAGAACTGCAATCAAACTAAATCTCCCTGAAAGGATCCAAATATTGGCATAATCAGTAAACAAGTGAACGTCTATCATTCCATATGAAATATTATTAACAATTAAGTTAAAACAGCAGGGACTCAAGAACAAAAACCCTATGGAATTCTACTGCTATTTTCCTTTTTTAGGACTGCTCCTCCCCCATGCACAACTAGCTGGTTTCTGTCCATCAAAATAATTATTGCTAATTTTTATCTCTCCCAGCCTATACACAAATTTGCCATGGAGCCATATATATTTGCCATATATCAAAAACTTTCATAAAATCTAAAATCATCACCACCATGAATCTTCCTTATCTAACACATTCATCACTTAATCATAAAATGTTAAGCAAGTCTATCTGTTAAAAACTCGTGATGCCCATCATAGAGAATTCTTGTATTCTATTCCTGCCAATCTGTCAAGGACTGGTATATAACTGCAAATCTCTTCTAAAACAAGTTTCTTTTGGTTATAGTCTGCCCACAGTTGTGAGAACCCTAGCTGGCACAATGTCAAGAAGAGTTCTTGACATTCTTACTATTCCTAAAGTATGGGAAATACAAAATACAAAAGTATGGTCATACAAAATTGTGTAAAATAGTCTCTTTATATATGTTGTTATTATTTTTTTTTTTTCAGTTATATTTTAATTTACTTCTATAACATGTTACTGCACGCATATTGAGATTTCATTGTAATCATGCACCCTAACTGCATGTTATTCTTGTAGTATTGTTTGAATTGCTGTAATGAGGATGTCCCAAGATACTTGGTATGAAATATTTACATATTAAAAGTTATCACTGTGGTTAGTACGTGTTTTTTAGTGATGAATTCATCACAGGTTTCATTATATAAAAGGTGATATACAAATTCATCACCGACACACAAAATCACATGCTTTTTATGTAAAATTTTCCAACTGTTATACAAGCAAAATAGTTACTACGAAATACTAGAATGTTCCTAAAAGAAAAGCTAATTTTCTGACACATAATAATAAACACCCATCCACAAAACCCATTGATTATTCTGATAATAGGATAATCAATGTGTTTTGTGGAATGAGTGTTTATTATTATATGGATGATGGCAATGAATGGCTTCGCCTTCTTCTGCCATGTGCAGAAGTGTCGAGGGGTCTTGCATCTGTTGGCAGACTATTGTGAACAGCATCATTCATTATATGGATATACTGACAAAGTCTTATTAAAATTTTCTAATGCATCATCCACTAGCTAGTGGAACATTTCCATAAATATTCTTTCTTTCTTTTAATTGCCACAAAACAAAAGAATCCCTTATAATTACAATTTCTATTAGAATCATCCAACTTTAGAGTCATAGTCTGTCTGAACATTTCCAGAATTATAACAATATCCTATTACCATTCCATTTATTCCAATCCCATGCCAAACAGGCAATTTAATAGTTTGTGGATTTACTTTTGTAGATATTATTGCTTATTATTAATTATCACCTGATGAAGTCATGTTGTTCATCTTTTAAGTGACATCATCTTATTAATTCTATATAATTTTTAAATCATTTACTACAATGTATTTTAAATTTAGTTAAAAAATTATGTTAAAAGTACAATTTTCAGAACAGAAATATCTTCATTCAGAAGAGGTGAAATGAATTATCTATTTTCCCATTAAACTAACAGTTAAATAGAAATACAAAATGAATGACCCTGTGAAGCAAATTAATTCTGCAGGAGTCCACTGCACTTCCATACCTCTTTAGATATGACCAGTCCGCTCTCTCTCCCCCTTCCCCACTGTGACCACTCTTCTTCCGTAACCAGCTTCTCATGTTCCTCATTTCTCTCTCTCTCTCATCATTTGCTATATTCACTTTATCCTGCTGTTGTGTATCCTTTCTCTCTCTCTCTCACACACACACATGCGTGCGTGCACACATGCAACGCAGCAGCTCCATCTACATTCAACCATTCTAACTTCCTGTCAACTTCATTTCATACCATCACAAATAACACTTTTGCTTCATACTGCTCAACCATTATGCATTTGTTATCTCTACACTCTTCAACTTGCTATTGTCATATTCTGGGCAACTAACTGACATTTTTTCAACTGCGCTATTGCTTTTTACTCCTGCAACAATTTCCGCAAATTTCTTTAACATTTTTCTCCCCTTCCAGGTCATTTGTGCCTATAATTACCACTGATCACGATGATCATTTATTTCTTCCATGACATGCCTCAATTATATGTCTTATTGCATCACCTGGAAAGCATATTTTTGCTCTGTTATCTACTGTATCTCAAACAATCAAAATCTCCACATAATGAAATGCAATATAATCATCTTTCTTTGTTTACCTTACTCCTTCTTATTCTAAGTTAATCAATGGAGTCTTCAAATGTTCAATTTTATTCTCCACATTTCGTATCCTTCTTTGTTTTAACCAACTCTCAGCTATCACTCTACTTTCAATACTAATACTTCTGTCCATTTGTTTACTTTTGGTTGCACTAATCTCTTTCTTCAAATGCACACTTTTTTTTTGATGCATACATGAAAATTTTTGCAGTATCTCCAGTAGTCAAAGTCCAAATCTGTAATTTGTAAATGTGGAATGTGAAAATATATATAAAAATAAGCACAACTTTATTCTGGCATAAGTTACCTAAATATATAGCAATTATCACAGTTGACTTCTCACTAAAGTGAACTTGGGATCTGTTATAGCAGAAAGTTCCTTTAAAAATGGCATAGGTACTATGGCAGTTTGTTATAATAAGCAAGTATGGTTAATTGGTATTTACCAGTGGCGCCACGTGCCCTTTTTTGTTAGGTGTGCTGTCGTGTAGCTAATGTGACCCATATTACAAAATACATATTAATTTGACCGTATGATTGCATTTTTATCCATGTATGAAATTTTAAGAATGCAAAGTTATCCTACAGTTAATTGGTCCAATGCAATTAACTGTAGGATGGCTTTGAATACTTTAATTTATCAATTAATATAATTTTAACTATGGAAAGCATAAAGGTCAAATGAACAATTGCTATTTTTCACACTGGCCATTTACATGAGAAGGACAAAGGGCTTACGCTTTGTGGTGAGATGATTAGATTATCATTGGCAAATACTAGAGTGAAACATGAATAATTTGAATTTTGGTATGATTTGTAAATACAGCCATATAATACACATGGCAATCGGGAAAAGTAATGACATGGGAAATTATTCTTTTTCCAGAACTGAATCAAAGAAAGGCTGAAATAACTTGTTTTACTTATTATGCACAAGTTCAACCTCATTTGACTATAACCATACAATCTGCGAAAGGTCTGGTAAAAACAGGACTTCAGTACATTGTCAAAACTGTTTCCCCATTGTAAATATGGGCAAAAATGTTATAAATTATTTATAGAAATTATAAATATATATTAAAAACTTGTCTATATGGGTGTCATAAACATGTCAGTTCACACTTCATTCATGTAAAAGAGATGAAATTCATAAAACAAAAACAACTCATGAGAAATGACAACATTCAGTTGGAATGCTTCACACAATAACCAATCACAGCTGCTAACAACTTCAGGGTGCTGATGTCTCAGCACACACCCCGCCTTGCCTTCTGTGCTTTTAAAGCTATTGGAACGTTAAGATTTTGACATGCTGCGCCATCTGCAAACAAATATAATGCAATGTTTACGTGCCGAAAAGTATCCTCTTCATGAAGCATTAATATATTGTGTTTAATTTTAGGAATCACATGAAACCAGGAAACAATTAGGGGTCTTTAACAGGAGTAAATGCAAAAATATAATATCAGCGATATTGCTATTCTCTGAGTATACACTGCACACCTAGCACACCTGAAATATTCATCACTGGTATTTTATCATCATCATCATCATCATCAAATTCCTGCCATGTACCCTCGAGGGGTGTACAGGATATGACAGTACTACATGAAAAAATTACATCATTACTAACTTCCTATCTACAATTTTCCTCCAAATCAGTCTGTTACTTGTCAAGACTCCAACATTATCAGATCTTATATTTCTATCGTCTAAGGCACTTTGTACCGTATCAATCCACCTATATCTTGGTCTTCCTCTGGGTCGTTTTCCTGCCAACCTGGCAGAGAACACTTGTTTTGCTAATCTTTCCTCTCCCATTCTATTTAAGTGACCATACCATCTGAGATTAGCTCTGCTAATGCATTCCTGGATGCTGACAATGTCAAGTTCTTTCCTAATATCCTCATTTTTAATATGATATTGCCATTGATGCCATCTGTTCACGCCTCTAATCTTTCTCAGGACTCTATCTGCGGTCTCTAGTCTTTGGTCAAGTGTTTTACTTCTGACCCAGCTCTCAGATCCATAAGTTAAAATTGGTTTGAACAGTCTTGTATACAGCTAATTTAGTGTTCCGACTAATTTCTTTCTTATTCCATATGAATTTATTCAATTGACTTCCCACCATACCAGCTTTGCTGATTCTGTTGTCTATTTCTATATTTAGTTTACCATCTTCAGTAAAAATTGTGCCTAAGTAGCTAAAATGTTTTACTTGTTCCACAGGTTCTCCATTCACAACACAGTTGACATTTTCAATGATTCTGCCTATTTTCATTGTCTTTGTCTTTTTATTGCTGACCTTCATACCATATCTATTACAACAGCTATTCAATTTAGTCAGAGAATCTTGCAGACTTGTAGCAGATTTATTTAGAAGTATAACATCATCCGCATAAAGCAAAGAGCTGACATTAACATCTCCAATTTTGATATCAGGTTTAATACCACATTCCTTCATAATGTGATCCATATAGATAATGAATAACAGAGGGGATAATGTACATCCTTGTCTCACACCAGATTTAACATTAAACCATCTTCCTGTACTTCCTTCAATTCTAACTGCTGACTCACAACTCAAATAAAGACTAAGTATTGCTTGATATAATTCCCCATTGACACCATATAACTGCAGCGTATTGAATAGCTTCTCTCTTGGCACCTTGTCATATGCCTTTTCCAAATCGACAAAACTTAAATACAGATCTTTGTTATATTCCCATGCTTTCTCGACTATTTGTCGTAAAGTGAAGATCTGATCCTGACAGCCTCTATTTGGCCTGAATCCAGCTTGTTCTTCACCAAGCTTTTCTTCCACAATTCTTCTCAACCGTTTCTCAAGTATACTTGCATAGATCTTGCCAGGAACACTCAGTAGGGAAATACCTCTGTAATTCTCACATGCAGTTTTATTTCCCTTTTTATATATGGGTACTATGAGAGCTCTACTCCAATCATCGGGAATTCGTCCCTCTGTCCAGGCTTTCTGAACTATGCAGTGCAGCCACTGTAAGACTCTTATACCACCATACTTCAGCATTTCTGGTCGAATATCATCTACTCCTGCTGCCTTTCCACGTTTCAAGCCTTTGATGGCTTTTTCTACTTCAAGTATGGATATGTATTCCTGACTGCATGCCTGGTCAGTGTTTTTTATCACTGTGCTGTCATCACTGCTTGTTTCATTTAGCAGTTTTTCAAAGTAATTACTCCATACTTCAAGGATATCTTTTTCTCCTGTTTTCATTTCACCTTTATCATCTCTAATTCCTTTTACAGCACTCTTTCCTCCATTCCTAAGCTTCTTCAACAACCTCCAGAATATTTTGCCACCTTCTTGATATTTATTTTCTATATACTTGCCAAAGTCCTCCCATGACTTTTGTTTAGCTAGTTTTACACACTGTTTAGCTTTCTTACATTTGTCTCTGTATTCTGTAAGAGTAAAAGCTGACTTATTTGCCAGGAACTTTTGATATGCTTTCTTCTTTTCCTTCACTGCCTCTTTAACTTCCTGTGTCCACCAGGGAGTTCTGATTTTTTTATCTTTGCACACAACCTCACCACATGCCTCTCTGGCAGAATCAATCAATGTTTCCTTCAGAGTTTGCCACTGAATCTCCAAGGTTTGATTCCTGTTCTCAAACTCTTTCATTTTCTTTTCAATAATATTTCTGTATTTTAGTCTACAGTTCACATCTGAGAGCTGCTCAACTTTTATTCGCTTTAAAACTTTCTTACATGTTATTCTTTTCAATATGAAATTCAATTTTATCCTGCTCAAGACTAAATAGTGATCACTTCCAATTTCAAATCCTCTGTACACTCTGGTGTCCTGCACCAGGGAGAAAACATCACTATCAACAATAACATAGTCAATGAGACTTTTCTTATTCCTAGCCTCTTCTCTCCATGTGAATTTGTGCACATTTTTATGTTGGAACATGGTGTTAGTAATAACCAGTCCATGTTCTGAGCAGAAATCCAACAGATATTTGCCATTATTATTAGCTTTGCTCTTTTCTCCAAATTTTCCCAAAATATTTTTGTATGTCTCACAATCATTTCCTACTCTACTATTTAGATCCCCAACAAGGACCAACTTTTCCTTTTTCATTGTGTCAGTTGCTTTTTCTAAAGCCTCAAAAAATTCCTCCACTTCTACCTTAGTAGAACCTTCTGTGGGACCATAGGCACAAATAAGTCTCATTGTCCAGTTCCCCATTCTCATATTTGCCCACATCACTCTACTTGAGACTGACTGCCATTCAAGAAGATTAGCCTCGTATTTTGTGTTGAATACTATGGCTACTCCTTCTTTTCCTTGATTGTCATTGCCTGAATATAACATTTTGTATTTATTGCTCAGAAAGATCTCACCAGTTTTGGTCTTTTTTGTTTCAGTCACCCCTATTATGTCGATCTGGTACTTATCTAATTCCTCAGCTAGCTCCATTTCTTTGCCATTCAGGCTTCTTACGTTGATAGTACCGATCTTTAACTCTGGTGATGTTGAGTTGGGGTTTGTTTTCAGATTTGTTCCAGTAGCTGACTTTTCGCTGTTTGCCCTGGTTCCCTGGCGAAAACAACGGGGGCCTTGTTTAACCGGGCGACGCCCCAGCCGGCATGAAATTTTGTCATGTTGTACCATCATTTTTTATTTTGGTTTAACCAATAAGAATACAATTTGGTCGGCTAAATCCCAAATTGCCAGCCCATCCTCGTTCGTTCAGTATCAAAGTAGATACCCAACAGGGTGCACCACGAGAAGGTGAGGATTGGACATTAGGTCAGAAGCCCTGGTCGGTTCTCCGCATTCCTTTAAAGGCTATGTGGAGGTCTCCTCTCAGTTATACAGCTTTGACCCTTAAGCACCCCACTGGTATTTTACTATAGTTGAATTGACTTGTCAACAACACCAGTAAAAAAAAAGTGATTCGATACAAATTCACTAGTGGAAATTTTAGTTTTAAATGGCAATGAAAAATAAAGCAAACCCGACGGATCCTGTAGTCTTACTAAAGCCTGATAAGAGTGGTGACTTAGTTGTAATGATATTAGCTTAGGATAAAGAATGGCTCTAGTAAAAAAAAAAAAAAACATATTTACACATTCAGAATGACATCTTACACAGTACTTGTAAGATGTCATTCTGAAACACTAAAATGCAAAACCAAAATCATACCTTTCCCTCCTTACTTCCTGAATAGTTATTTGTAAGTTTGACTCTGTGAAAAGCAAATGACATCCACTCAGAACCCAAAGCTGGAGAATTAGGATGGATATACATCCGATTCATTAATTGCGACTCTGCATTACCAGACACAACCCACTGGCAACCAGAATATCTATATCGACAGCTGTCAGCAGGTACAATATCCATTACCACAAAGTAGTATGTATTAGGGTCAAGTCCAGTTATGCTAAGTTGTAAAGTAGGAAACATACGCCTGAAAAAAATAAATAAAATAATATATTCAGTTTGCAGAAAAATTAAGAATGGTACTATTTCCTTTCATTCTTAAAAGCTAAAGTTAATCAGGAATTAAATTAATTTATCAAATTTGAAAGAATAAAGCTATTAACTGAATATACTGATATTCTGTTCTTATTAGAACAACAAAAAATTCTTTAACATATGGGGGAGGGGGTTATAAAATGACTGCAGCTTAGCCTACTATGGACAGACAAGATCAATTACCATCCACCTTGAACATAAATATATATGCTATCATCATTATGACAAACTGGGACTAATAGTTCATGTCCTACCCGGGGGTGAATACTGGTCTTGAAATTCACACTTGCTCTTGTTATCATTCAGGGAGTGAGAGGTGTGATTGAAATCTGATTAGCAGAATAATGAATTACTGACCATTTAAAACTATATATTTAGACATTTATGTACATTTAATCATACAAATACAACATTTATTTTACAAATAATATTCTATCTTTTTCAATTTAGCTACTTGAATACAAATTCTACCCTACGGTTCTTCTTTATGAACTGGTCAATAACATCATCATAAAAAGTTGGTTGTAACTTAATTTTTCCAAGCAACACGCACACTTGTAAAGGCTGGCTGAAGCTCACTGGTGCTGAAGCACCAGTGAGCTTCAGCCATAGGCCATACGCAGTCAACATAGCTAGAGCTACGTTGACTGCATATGGCCTGTGTTTAAGCAAGAGTGAGACGACGTGAAATGGCTATGTGAGTGCACGAAATCAGTGCTGCTGCGGATCACAGTGATCTGGAAGCTCCTACAACTGAGCAAGCAAAGGTAGCTTTGACTAGACAAGCAGGCATTGGCCTTCGATACACAATGCAAAGCTCGATTATTGCTACACAAACTTAAGACGTCTTCTATATACAAAAATAAAAGCCTAAATGGAATGTTTATAAATGCATGCATTTATAAACATGCAGTAAACCATAGATGGGTTCGCCATCTACTGTATAAAGTGTTTATTGTTGAAAATTGTCTTCGTTTTCTGCCAGGAAAAAACATTTAAAATCGTGTGTTATTCTCAAGCTGAGCAGTTTATTTTCTGGTGAGTTATATATATGTAATGCTTTTGTAATATATTTTAATATTTGTAATGCATACATATGTAATGCTTTTTTTTATGTTAAAGTTTATTTTTATTGTAATGGCCACTAAAACTGCAACGAAAAGGAAAAAACCAACATTGAAGAGGAAACTCACTTCTCTCGAAGAAAAAATTAAAATCTTGGATCAGCTGAAAATTGGAGAAAAACCAGGAGTTGTTGCAAGGACTCTGAATTTAAATGAATCAACAAAATAAACATAAAATCCAAGAAAGTGTTATTGCTGGGTCAACAGTAAGCAAAGTGCATTGCTCGCGTTCGCGATATTCTAATAGAAAAAACGGAGAAATCTCTAATGATTTGGATAGAAGATTGCACTCAAAAGAAAATTCCTTTGGATGGACACCTTATTAAGCAAAAAGCTCTCAAAGTTTATAAACATTTAAAAAAACTTGATCAAGATTCTTCAGAAGAAATCTCTCAGCATGGATTTTGTGCCATTAAGGGTTGGTTCAAAAACTTTAACAAGCGGTTTTCTTTGTATAATCTTAAAATCCAGGGAGAATCAGCATCAGCAGAACTTTTAAAAATCATTAAAGAAGGTGGTTACAGTGCAGACCAGGTGTTCAATGCGGATGAATCTGGGTTATATCTGGATTATAAAAAATGCCAAAACGCACCTATATTTCAAAAAATGAAAGTCAGCTCCTGGATTCAAAGTTTCCAAAGATAGAATTATTCTACTGTTTTGTAGTAAAGCATCAGGTGATTACATGACAAAACCAATATTTATTAACCGATCCGCAAATCCTCGTGCAATGAAAGGGCTCGACAAGTCCACCCTACCTGTTTATTGGCGAGCCAACAAAAAGGCATGGGTTACAGCTAGCATGTTTGAAGAGTAGTTTTTCACGTGTTTTGTACCCGATGTAGAAAGTTACACAAAGAAAAAGAATATAGACTTCAAAATTCTACTAATTTTAGATAATGCACCAGGCCACCCAACAAATTTAAGCCATCCGAATATTAAAATAACTTTTTTGCCACCTAATACTACTTCACTTATTCAACCACTTATTCGACCAAGGAATAATATCAACATTTAAGTCATATTATATTCGGCAAACATTTCAATTAATTTTGGAAAAAATGGTATCTAATCCAAACATGACACTGCCTCAAAAATGGAAAGAGTTTTCAATACTGAATTGTGTAAAAATTATTTCTGTCCATTAAGGAATTACAACCCTCTATGCTGAATGCTTGCTGGAAAAAAAATATAGCCTGAAGCCGTTCTGGAACAAAATTTCGTACCTCCAGTGGATGCCGAGCTATGTCGTATAATAAGCGTCGCACACATCTTTGGTGGAGAGGGCTTTTGCGATATGGTTGAAAATGAAATTAGTGAATTAATTGATGAGGAAATAGATTTAAATGAGGAGGAACTGGTACAATTAATAGATGATGTCAAACCAAATGTCAGGGAAAGTTCTGCCGAAGATTCTGATTGTGATGAATCCATTAAAGAATTCAGTTTCAAGAAATTAGCAGAAGGATTGTGCTTGGCAAGAAAGTTAAGAAGTTATTTTATGGATAATGATCCCTCAATGGAGCGCTCCAGAAAATTCACAAGAAAATTGGATATTTGTTTAACTCCATATTATGAACTTAATAAAAAAAATTGCAGTATAGTGAAAAGCAAAGTCTTATTACTGACTTCTTGATGACTAAACCAGCTGAAGTATGCAATGAGAATTATACAAATGATATCCAAGAGATTTCAAGTGGTGACGCCCTCCAACCACTTAAAGAACATCTACAAAAAGTTATTTCTGAAAACAGTGATGAGGATTAAAATATGCGCTTTATTTTATTGTGTCTAAAACATTTATGCATTATATGCAATGAAATTTATGTACAATTTGTAATTTTTATAATTTTATAGCACGTATTTGTCTCATGGTTTGTTTTCTTAACTTACATGAATTACCTGAATTAAATAAAAATATTGTTTTTGTTGGATATATCATTGTTGTTTATATAATTTAAAAAAAAAAAAATTTCGGAAACTAATCCTACTTTTTCTATGTGATCTGAGTCTCATATAACACGACTTATATAACGCGCCATTTCTATGGAACCTAACATTTGCGTTATACGAAAGTTACCTGTACATGCTATAACTGCTTCAGTACTGTACTGTAACATTGGATAAGAATATCTATAACTTTTTTTTTATTGTGATTTTCAGGAAATATAAAAGAAACTTGTTCAAAGGATGAAAGCAGAAGAAAAGCATACTGGTGAGTTTATATTGAACTACGAACAGATGGTGGCTAATTCTTAATGCTCTAAGTTGCTGTACATATTGTCATAAAGTAATATATTTTATAGTTCTCTAAATAAGTCAATGGAAATATATTTTGAACAGATTAGCAAAAAAATCTGAGTCACTGTGATAGGAAAAGCAGAATGAATTAGGAAGAGAAAAACCATTAGATTGTGCTAATTAGATTATTCTCTTCAGAAAACAATTATCTTTTTGGAAATGCTTTAGGAATTTTTGGAACATATTCCTGACGCAGAAATAATATACTGCAGCAATGCAGATTTAAGAAGTGTGCAATTAACCACCTTAACCAGCCATTATGGATCAAATACGCATCCTCATACGTTTCGTATCCATCATATATTTCAATGTAATATCAAAAGGTATTACAATTTTAATATGCACTTCTCATCAAACACTAAAAATCTTTACCATCCAAATGGCAGCTTTTTAGAAAATAAGTTAGATTAAGCCAAATTTTTAAGATAAATGACAGTAGAACAGACAGTGGACAAAAAAGCAAATATACTGTAAACTAGAAGTTGACTTGCAGCACGAATCAATGCTATTAGGATCAAGGAACTTACTGAAGGTTTGAGAGTTGACTTATTTCTTTAAATATCTATAAAAAATTCTCAGGAGTAGAAAATAAGTTAAGAAGAAAGGGAAATTAGTTCCTGAGATGAACTATGAATAGTCATTGCAATGAATCAGGTAACTAGACTAAATATTTATGGATGGCAAGTACTATATAGCATTTTTTTTTTAAATCCTGAACCCTAAAAATTCTTCATCACAGCTCCCTTATCCCTAATATCAGCCTGCTAAATAATTCTTGCAAATTAACTAAAATAGTACAGCTACTTTTGAAATGAAATTTAGCCACATATTTAAAAAAATCTTAAGATCAGTATATACTTAATTGTAAGTACATGTTACATTAGTCAAAATATATTTAAACACACAAAAAAGTAAAACCTGATGAAAGGGGGAAAAAAAAACATCCTGTGCAAATCCTATTTCATTCTTTTCCATTAAAAAAAATACTTAAATTAAAATGATTATAATTATGAAATTAACAAAAATATGTATATAAATCTTCCTGACATTAAAATAAGTCAGGAAGATTATACACCTTAAAGAGTGAAGCACTTGCAAGACTTGAATGTGGCCAGAGAAAGAGAGGGAGAAAATTTGAAGACTTTTTTTTCTAATCTTACCTGCCATTCTTTGTGATGACCATTTCTGTTCCAGCTTTGTTAAAAGTATCCCACATTTTTTTATTCTTCAATTTAATTTCCACACCTTTACCAAGAGTGCTATTTCCCACAACATTTGGTGATATCTCTCTTGGTTCTGCTGCTGCTGTTGCCATGTTAGGATAAACTGGAGGCCAACTACTTCCATATGCTGATGGTGGAAGACAATTCAAAGGGGGATATGGAAGTGTGGGAGACAAAGGATTGCTGTAAGAGGTTCCTGCTGATGAAGCTGGAAAATATTAATTTTTAAAGGTTATTTATTTTGAATAAAAATAGATTGTGACATACACAAAAAATATAAAATTATAAGGATATTTTCATATTACTCTAATATTGGAATTTCACATTAGATTTTAATAATATAGAAGTACTGTATATATTTTAATATATAGTACTTCTATATTATATAATAAATAAAGAAAAGCAAGAAATGCATCATACCAGCACCATTAAAAGCCCTTTCCAGTGACTGAGAATCCATTGCTGGTGTTGGTAAGGTATTACTAAGTGCAGTGGCAGCAACATGGGGAGGCTGCAATGTACCAGGATAGGCAAGTTGCGCCATAGTACTTTCATGCATATCCTAGAATCTATATAAAAAAAAAAAATACTGAATCATTTCAAAATACAACACATTATAATTTGTATTCTATTAGAACATTAAAAAAACATGAATGAAAGTAAGTATCTCTAGGTTATAAAAACTTACCTTTCCCAAAAATGGGGACAAATTAAGATGTTTTATGGCAGTTTCACTCGTGCTGATATCATAATCCAAAGTTACCAATTTACTTACCAAAATCCTTGATCATCTAAATTGCTTCCAATATAAGGATGATGTTTCTCTCTCTCTCACTCACAATGTGCTTTCTCATTCCATAGTGCCAACATTTTGAATGGAGGAGACACATAAGAGAAGTTGGAGATTCATACTTTTACTGAATTAGTTAACAGCAGTTAACACTACTGATAACTAATTCAGTCCAATTCATTTTAAGATGTGGTCTAGCCAGGCTTTTCTTCTCTTTTTCTCCTCCATTCTTCCTTCTGTAATTGTTTCTAAATTGCAGCATGCTTTAGTATAGTCTGATAAAATAATCATATATACTGGTTTTTGTTCTTATTTATCAAGCAAGTTTTGGGATAAATAACGCTTTATCAACCTTTTCACACTGCGCTTCATTTTAATGAATTATATTTCAAATATTATATTTTCAATAAGCACAGAATTTCTTGATGATTGGCTTGCACTATGATCAAAAAGAAAAAGTTTCATGCTAACTTTAGAGAGAATCATCACACGTGTGTTGGGGGATGCCTCACCCAAATCATTCTTTAGTTTATTAGCATATAGAAGATATTTGAAGACATTAAAAGATGCTTTGGAGCTTTATTTAACAACAAATCTTCTAATGAAAAATTCTGTTTCCTCTTCTATGCTGCTAATGGGAAGGTTTTTGCTTTTTAATTAAAAAAAAAAAAAGTGCTATTAATAGCATTTCATTTAATAAAATTTCCAGTACTCTAAATCGTTTTTTTAAACTATTCAAGTGAAACCCTTTTAAAAAGATCAGTAAAAAAAAACCATATGGTAATCCATTCCTATTAATTTATGAATAATATCAATAATTAATGTTCAGAAAATTGGAGATAAATTTCTGTAGAAATGGTATTCTCCTATCAAAAAAATATCTATTTTCATCACAAATGAACATTTTTGTTAATAAAAAAAACTCTTCATGTGTTACTTAACTTAGGCAACTAATTATAAATAAATGTCGTAAAGTGTATTTATTATTATTATTATTGGCACCTCCAGGGAGTCTCCCATTCAATCACCAAATGACTGCAACTACACAACATTATTAATAATAATAATACACCAACGTCATCTACTGCCAACCACCACTGGTATATTTCCACAGACAAATTGCAAACATCCATTTCAATGGCGGGATTCAAACCTGCAGCCTTTTGGCTGGAGTGCAGATATGCTATCCACTCGACCAACCAGGCCGCTATTTTGCATAGAACAGAACAGAACACTATGCATGTAGAGGACTGTGGAAAAGTTTGGTTACTAAAGTATTTCATTTTATACTGCTCCCTTTAAATAATAGCATGTAAATTTGCTGAAAAATGTGATAAGAAGTCATATTTGGGATTAATTATGCTCAGTCAATTAACATTTTGCATCACACCCACTCATTCATAACACACAACTGATGATGCTTGCTCTTTTAAAATGATGTGAAAAATCATAATACTTCATGTTACTGAATTCATGAACATGGAAAAATGCAAGGATATAAGAATTTCCCTGTTACACACAAACATTCCAAATATACAAAGCATTTTTGAAAATGATTTCCTTAACATATACACTCAAGTAAAGATAAGAAGCATGGTACTCAAATTTCTGTTAAATAAAAGCCTTCTATTATAAAGAGGACATTTTTATTTATCGAATTGATAAAACCAGAATTTTATATAAGTATGATAAATATTTGATAAATATATGATAAATAGAACATGCCCTTAAGAAAATGAGTCAAGGAAAAGCCTCAGGACTTGATCATGTTAAGGCTGAAGAAATCCAACAAGGTGGACCAATTATTTTCAAAGCCTTGGCTGCCAGATTCACGTGGTACTTCAAAGAAAGAAAAATTCCAGAGGAATGGAAAACCTCAAAAACCATACTTCTATCCAAAAAAGGGAACAAGGAAGACAAACTATCATCCAATCTGTCTACTCTCTCACATATATAAGATCATGAACAGAGTAATACTGAACAGAATCCAAAACACTCTAGAAGACAACTCCAGCAGAGAGCAGGCAGGATTCAGAAGAGGCTTCTTCTCCACAATAGATCATATCCAAGTCATTTCACAAATAACAGAAAAATGCAGAAAATACCGAATCCCTCTATGTTTCCTCTTTATTGATTTTAAAAAAGCACAATGCAGTCATCAGTGCCTTACTGGAAATAAATGTGGATCCTACTTATATCCACATGATAAAAGAAATTAACAAAAATCCGACCACACAAATAACCCTATTTGATCAACCTATAAATATAGATATAAAGAGAGGGGTCCGCCAAGGCGATGTGATCTCCCCAAATCTATTTACCAGCACTTTAAAATACATTCTGAAAAAAATAGACCTAAACGGAGGAATAAGCATAGATGGTGAAAAGCTACAAATTCTTATGTTTGCCGATGATCTAGTACTGATATCCCACAACCCAAAAGACCTAGAAGAAATGAGTGAAAAAGTATACACGAACAGCAGTAAGATAGGCTTAGAAATTAATCTAGAAAAAACAAAATGGATCAAAAACATCTACACAAGTGATAGTCACCTATGTATTGATAACATCCCTATAGAACAAGTTGACTCATACAAGTACTTAGGACAAACAATAAAAATGAATAACGATTTATCTGAAGAACTACCAAAAAGAAAGAAAGTTGTATGGCTATCATTCAACAGACTAAAAGAAACACTTACTGATCCAAATCTTGACATCTCTCTGAAGGCAAAACTATTTAATAGTGATATTCTACCATCACTCAATATGGATCAGAAACATGGAACACGACAAGAAAAGAAGAAGAGACTCTCAGAATAACTCAGCATGCAATAGAACGCAGGATTTGTAACATCAGCAGAATGAAACATGTTAGAAACATGGAACTAAGAAAGAGATCAGGCATAAAAGATGTGGTAACTGCAGTATATGAAAGCAAGATGAGATGGGCAGGTCACATGGCCAGACTCAGGGATAACAGATGGACATATAGAATACTCAACTGGCAACCAAGAATAAAGAGAAAACCAGGAAGACCACTTACAAGATGGGAAGATCCACTAGTGAAATCTATGGGTATAACATGGAAGAGAGAGAGAGGCTCAAGATCGAGATCGTTGGAGGAATCTTTGTGACCTGCACCCATGGAGAAATCCTGAGTGAAACACGTATCCATCAAGGTAATGTTAAATATAATAAACATATATAAGAATAAAGCATAAAATTAAACAAGAATTCATAATAAAAAAAAATAATAAAATACAAAGAAAAAGTAAAGAAAAATAAAATAAACAGAATTGAGTTGAACCAAAATAGTAGATATTAGTTCAAATAGTAGAACCAAATTAGTAAAAATAGTAGATAAACAAATGTACCAAAAAGAAGAAAAAAGACTGGGTAAACCTAAAACACACACATACACACACATATTAGATGAAATAATGGGAATGAAACAGCAACTCTGTCCGTAATTCTCATTTCTTTTTGCAAGTCTTGTCAATAAGAATTACAATTTTATATATGCAAGCCATACTTTTTCTACTGCTAATGTGATTCTCTGTTATGAACTTAATTTTTGGATAACTTACAATAATTATATACACCACATCATTAACATGACAATGATAAAATGGCTAGCCTTACATCAATGAGACAATGTCCCTAAAAATAAGAATTACTAAGATAGTCAGGGACAGAAGGCAATTCCATGGGTTATAGTGACATAATCATTTATTATAAATGACATCAAATCAGTGTATTCATTGTTAGAATCTGCCATTGCATATTTCGATATCCATATCTTTGAATTTTATTTAATTTATGCACATTGACAGTAAAACAATTAAATTCCCTTAAGTGGTGGATCCCCCCCCCAAAAAAATGTCTCCAAATGTTATATTTTGTAAAACTACCTTTCACATAAATCTAATACTTATGTGAAAAGCTATTCATTAAATCATGGGTATCTGCATCAATTTGAACCTCATCATTTGGCATGAAAATTAGTTAAATCTCCATTTTTTTTTCCAATACATATTACAATAAACCTTTTATTTAGCCAAAAATATTAGTTAATAGCAAATCAAAAAAGATCACTAACATTCCACACTTACTGCCATGGATTTTGTCAAGTGTTTGATAGAAAAATTTCCAGTCATATTCCTCTCCAACCAGAGCGGTAATACATATCAATACTGGAGACTATTTTGTGGTTTAATCGTAATCATTATATAATCAAAGTGAACTTTAAATAGGTCATGAAAAATAAAAGAAAATAATTATTCCATTTTTTTTTTTTTTAAGTTAAGGGATATTACATCCCATATTGTTTCATAGCCGAATAAGAAACTCAAAGAGTTTCATGCCGAATATAGTAAATATGTATATAAGTTTGGCGAGTCCAAGCGTAAGCAAATACCTGGATAGTGTTACAACTGACCCTTTAGGGAGTGCAATACTGAGGCAACTCATGGTAAGGGTGGAGCAAGTTCCGATCACTTGATATTTCACATTATGGGGAAATATCAAGAATAGTGATCGGAGCTTGCTCCACCCTTACCATGAGTTGCCTCAGTGTTGCACTCCCTAAAGAGTCAGTTGTAACACTATCCAGGTATTTGCTTACGCTTGGACTCGCCGAACTTTATATATATATATATTTACTATATTCGGCATGAAACTCTTTGAGTTTCTTATTCGGCTATGAAACAATATGGGATGTAATATCCCTTAACTTAAATAAGTTTAGGTCGCCGAATTGAAGCCTTTGGCTCTTCATATAATTAATAATTATTCCATATGTCCAGGACTGTTTCAAGTACTGAATACATATTTGAAACCTGCATTTGTATTTGTAAGAGGTACCAGTGCTGTGAATATCCACAGGAGGGTTTCCCATGGGCTATCAAATCCAAAAAATGCACTTCAAGTGACAGGGGGAAAATAAAATGTCCCATCTGTAAAAAATCTTGTCTACTTAAAAAAAAAATTTTTTTTCATGCAGTCCCTTCTCCCATGGTTTCAGTTCTGCAATTTATTAGCTGGAACAATATTTTCCCAACATAACATCCATTGCAAAATGTGTTTGATACTCTCTCTCTCTCTCTATTGCATCTGTCAGTACGGTTATCTTGTCTACTGAAAATAGCACTGCTTCATTCTTTGAATTTCTTGAGCTATATCAAGGAGCAAAGATCCCATTGTGGTATTGCATTCCTTTCCACTTTTATAAACTTTAGTATTTAAATTTTATTTTATTATATTTATGCTACTTTATTAAAATAGCATAAATTTTATTGTGCTATAAAGTCAATTGCTTGTTTTCTCTTATATTTTGTGATTTGAAATACATCAAAATTATCTGGGACCAGATTGTTCAAGTCATGTTAGGCTAAAATAATAATAATAATAAATGGATAATGCATTTATTATTTCTGCAAAATATTTAAAGGAATAAAGCTTATCTGATTTAGAAAAGCACTTTACTTTACTTTTCATTAAGAGTTTGTGCAGTTTCATATTCTGAAACAATGTTTAAATACTCGCATATGAAATGTTTAATTAGAACATTTGCATTTTGATTTTCTAGACTTTTTTGTGTATTATCTATGGTTAATCTGAAGTAAATATTAGTATATTTCAAATAGGTTCCATAACACAAGTTACAAAAGTACAACCATACATCTTCAAAACAATTATGCTTTTGATGAGTCAAATTTCTGCAAAACATGTTTTGCATGAATAGATATGCTTTTTTACATATGAAAGTGATGCAAAGCATTCCTTATGTGGGAGATAGCACTGCTTTTATTCCAAGGTTTCCTACTCAGACTATTATTAAAACTACTTAAATCAAAATACTAAAAATATGTTTGAATCAAAGAAAACTATGCCAAATAAGTTTATAAAACTCTCATTATTTATTATAATTATATTACATTTAATGTTTTAACAGAAATGTTTAAAAAAAAAAACAATAAAGATCACAATGAATGAAATAACTTAAAAAATCAATCTAGATGACTACCAATTCCTAAAAGTTCATCCTCAGCCATCCTTTGCTCTTCTGAGATTTTAGAATATTTTCTAGTACTTTCAATTTCTTCTTCATCTAACATTTCCTGAAGTTTCCTTTTATATACAACACTGTCTGGGTTATTCTCTTGATTTCTACATTTATCCAATTTCTTTTCTAATGCCTTGCACAATTCTTTAGGGTGATTTTCTATATTTCTTATCATTAAACACATATTCTTAACTGCTTCCCTTATGTTGACTAGTTTATCACGAGAGCTTTTTGAAAACAAAACTTCTGACAAGTAGCTATCTAGATTTTCTTCCAAATGATTTGCAGCATAGAATATTGCAGCTAGAGCAATCTGAGAAGGTGGATACAAAAGAATGGCATCAGTGCATAATACATTTTCCAGAAATTCGTCAATGAAAGGTCTAAAACGTTCGGGGTCAGCAATACTTTTGTATCTTGTCTTTATATCAATTAACAGTCCTTCAACTGGCCGATAAGGATTGTGAATTGTGAGATGATAATTAAGCTGCTGCATTAAAAGGAGCTCGTTATTCAAAATTATTTCAGTGGCTTTGTCTCTATCTCCTTTTATATTTGCAACAAACTGTGCAATCGAAACATTGAACTCTTCAACTTTACACGCCAAATAGATACAAGTCACTATAATCTGTTTCGGATGATAATCCATAACAGAGTTGTATAGGTAGAAGCGCTTAAAATAATGGAAAGAGGTCCCCATTACACTCCTTGGCATTGGCGGCTGGAAATTTTTACAAAACTGTTTAAGCAAAGATTGATACTGTTCGCAAAGTACCTTCTCTTCGCTGGCTGATAAGAAATATTTCTTACAAACTTCTTCTGATCTGCCTTGTGCATATCTTTCAATGAACTTTCTGTTGACTTCTGTTCGAAGGTTTATTAATTTTTGTTCACTACTGAACATCCAGTGCTTACACTGCGAGCTAGTTGGGAACATTTTTTGAGAACTTCGAACACCAACCGACAAGTTTCTCACCACGCTTCGACGTTAGCTGAACGGAACGCCATCTATCGGCATAGATAGATGGCGTTCCGTTCCGTCTTAAAAGTATTCCATGTCCTTTCATAAAGTCCTTTTTCAAAACAATTACTATTTCATGTCATTGCAGTCCTTTTTTGTGTGCTAAATTCGGGTTTTAGATAGATAACGATTATCAAAAATTATCGAAAAATATTACTTCGTTTAGAACTTACGATCAAAGCTAGCATGCGAAATACTTAAGACCAGTAATCGATTACGCTAGTGGTAAATCGTATTCATCTTAAGCCAAACTTAAGCTGTAGACCCTAAATAATTTGAAAAGAAAATTTTCCAATAGAATGTACATTCAGTAACAAAAGAATCTGACTTCAAAATTCTGTCGTGCTGGATAAGAAACGTTTTGTATTTGGCACCACTCTGCTTCAAAACCCGAGATTTTTTCTCTCTCTCTCTCTCTCTCTCTCTCTCTCCATATACCGGGAAAAATAAACTTCCTTTTATTGTCAGAACAAATCAAAACATTAAAAAAAAAAAAAAAATTAAAATTTCAAAAACTTCCCCTCCCCCAGATATTTTATGTCATCAACCTTTAAATAAAGAGTATCTGATCAAAATCAATTCAACATTTGAACCTAGGGAAGAGCAACTCATAAATAGTGAACGGAACAATTACCGAGGGAGAAAAGGTGCAATCGCAAAAGTTTATACTGCTCTCGATTTTTTTTTTTAATGTGAAATATTGTTAACCTGTACTACATCAGTAGTAAATACGTGGATGGAGTAAAGATTATATAATCCGGAAACCCTGCCCTAAATCCCAAACATGGCACTCAGCGCCACTTCACGCTTGCAATAAAAAGGGTGTGTGTGTGTGTGTGCGAGTCTCATCCCGAGTGATGAAATTCCATCACCCAAAGGTCTTCACAAAATATCTACGCCCAGGGTAGGAACCGAATCCACAGCCTGTTGGTCTAATGCTAACCATCCGGCCAACTTCTGATGTTTAAATCAAGACTAAAACATCCTCGCCCTGCTCCTGAGGTAAATTAAAGGCGTTAAGATTGATTTATAGTTTATTCATGTATGGGTGATCGTGTTTAAGTTTTTACTAGAAATGACATAAAAAATTGGAATGTTCACCAAAAAATTTCATATTTATAATTTTTATGCGCATTTCACAAAATGCGTGTTATTTTTGAGTCTGTCTGGAAGAATTTTATTGGAATCAGTATTCGAAATCCATGCTTGGCAAAAATTGAGTCACATCAATAGGAGTAAAGCGTTTCGAAATTATATGTATAAAGCAACAACTCTGCTCTATAGTGAATAGTCTTTGGTAATCTGAGCTTTAGGATGTATTTTAAAATGTATGTCCAGTTTCGTTTGTCTTGCTTTCAGCATCGCACAAAACGATTCGAAATGTTAACAATTTCGTACTTGCTCAATGGAATTTAATGAAATTTGGTATTTAAAATCTTTATTTAGATTTATCCAATAACCTTAATTTCTAGTTCAATCCTAGTCATTTTAAAGGCAAAAATTAGCAAAACAAAATTAAACGTATATAAGCCCACAGCTAACAGAATGAACCCCGACACTGACACAAAGGTGGATTTCTTAATAATTGCATTCTTGTTTAGATACATTATTCATTATTACAACAAACAAACCTAGTTTTTAAAAAACATTTATTCGAAATATATGAATATATGAAGACAGTAAGTAACAGAAACTAAAATAACAGGATTTGCTCGTAGATTTATTGGAAGAACTAAACTTCAAGATATCGCAAATTCCAAAACAAGTCAATATCAAATCATATTAAAATTGAGATGTTATGAGTTCATATTTTATACCCAAATATAAAGAGAAATTTAATATAGAAAAAACCAACCAACAGAGGTTGAATTAATAATAATAAACCTTGCTGTTGGAAGTGTTCAGATTTTTTTTATACGTGTATATATTCTCTAATACATTTGTCTTTCCCACCAAGCTGTCAGTCATTCGACTGCAAAATATGTAGAAATTTATTGTTTAGATTATATTTGGTCATATAAAGATCAATATATATATATATATATATATATATATATATATATATATATATATATATATATATATATATATATATATATATTGATCTTTAATTGACCATGATTTATGAACATTTTCTCTGTACCAGCCACTATGAGTTTTCTCTTACCGTTATAAGCCCTGAAGAAGCCGGACAGCCCCGTCGGCGAATTTGTTGGTATTAAATGTTTATAAATCATGGTCAATTAAAGATCAATATATATTTCATTTTAATTATATGTAGAAATTTAGTTATTCTTATAATAAATCCAGTTGCAGTTTCTGAACCTACAGCTGTGTTTGGCTTATGTGCTGCAAACATTATTTTGCTTTGTCTATTATTTTCCTCTAAAAATAGTTCGATTGAAATCAAAATTGAGATGACTCGACAGATTTTTTTGCCGAAATCTCAATATTACATCTCAGTAAATTATATCCACACAGAGTTGAGTTATTACTATGAAGATTAATCATTTTCAGTAAATTGGTATAAATATAACTATGTAGTTCAAAATACATTTAATTACATCCAGCTAATGCGAAGCTATTCAAAGCAATGCAATGCAATGGGCTCTGCATAATTTCAAAACGTTTTGCCAAATTTCTAGGTGAATATCTGACTCCATGGGGCTTGGGTATTTAATAATAATAAGTTCTGCATTTCCAAATAGTCTCTTTGTAATTTTGGAAGAATTCCCAATCCCAAATTTTAATAAAATCGATCAAGCCTTATTCGAGGAATAATGTACTCACTGAAGGACAAAGTGAATCTAATTTTGCGAAAAGCATTAAAAAATAGCTCTGATAGTAGAATTGTTGCGATAACGAAAACGAATGATATAGCTATACAAAAAAAAAAAAAAAATGTAGTTTCTTTATGATTATCGCAGATCATGTTCTTAAATTTCATTTATTTTTAAATATCAATTTCAGAAAGAAGAGGTTCAGAAACTATATCGTATCAATGACGTATGCATGCAATGGTTAGGAATGGAACTATGATTAGTTTGGAAATGCTGGAACATTTCGAGAGAAGGCTATTCTGGAAAATAAAGGCTGATCGAATAAACGTGGAAGATGAGAATCACATTCAGCGAGTTTGCGGTTGGACCGTAAAAAGCATGCCTGCAATATGCCTTGAAGTGGCAAGTTTTGAGAGCAACAAAAACGACAAAATTGTCCTCAACCATAAAAAATATATATATATATTTCGTTTTTAAATGTTAGCTATTTTCTTGAATTTAGGGGCGACACGTACTCAACAATCCCGTGGACAGCCGTCGTTTGCATTTTACAAGCTCTGTGAGACGTGGAAATGCTGCATATCACTTCAGAGAAATAACATCCGCGGTTGAATATTATCGTAATTTTCGTAACAAAGACAGAGGGGAACTGGAAAAAAAAATGTTAGTCAGCCAGCAGCTAATATAGAAATTCATTATTGATAATAATTTTTTCATAGGGAAAGAAGTTACTAAAAATAATTACATTGTGCAATAACATGAGAAAATTGCCGCTCTGGTTTGTAGAGATTAGGATTTTCACCTTCCAAGCGACATGGATAGCTCGATGTTCCATGCTTCGTCTCCAGAACAGGATTTCTATTTATCTAACCTTTAGTCCTCCTACGTTATTAATGTTGTACAGGTTTCAAAATTTCGTGCTTGGGATTCAATAATAAAATAAAATAAAATAAAACAGGCATCACTTTTGTGAAACGCATAAAGTTGTGTTCAGTTATTTGGAATTATAGCTGAAGCAACTAATGCCAACTTTCATCCGTGTGTCTGTTTTGCGGGATGAAACTTTGACATTCCCCCGTATACAACAGGTTAACTCATCTTCCGATGAAAAGCCCTTTTAAAGGTTCTTTGAGTCATTAACGGAATTCGAATCCAGTTCTTTCTGACCAGAGGAAAAATTCTGCCTCTCTTCATGACTGTGCCTTGAAGACCCTCAGTATACAGTATCAATCATCTGAATTGCTTGGTCTTCTCTTCAATCGACATATACATATTGGAGACAATTGTCTCTTTTCTGAATTTTGATGCAAAAACAGTTCTGATCTTTGTCATATTTTCGTTTATGTTAATAGACAATCATTTACATTAGTGTTTGAAGAAATTGATTATATTATATTATATTATTTGCAACTAATATAACATATATTATACTATATTATGGATTGTGTTGAATATGCTGCCATTGATCATGTAAACCTAAACTATATCGGCAAAATTAGTTAGAGGTATCGATGCATCTTAGAAGAAATCTAGCTGATAAGACTTTTTATATTCTAGTCACTAACTCGAAAGCTTCTTCTCTAAACCTGTTTTGAGCCGATTCCAGATCTTTTGCAGGTTTATTATCATCTTCCGTAAACCTGACTTTAACCCAACTTAGCATTATCGATCATACCACCACGCATATTTTACATTAGAAACGGGGAATGGTGATAGTTGTCAGATATATAGCCGGCAGATGGTGTGATCACTGTCCTGAACTTATAGATTTCAGGAATGACAAGTTTACTAATCCCAAGAGCCACACATGGAGTCATTCAGGTGCTCTCCGAGTCGCAAGATATTTTTATACTACGATAAAGAGCCAAGAGCCTATTTTATTCCGGCGGAGTAGTGACCTCTCCTCATAATGTAAAACAGTAATACATCTCCTAGGAGCTGCGTTTTACATTATGAGAAAATATTAAGTATAGTGATGGAGCTTGCTCCATCTTTGCTCCGAGTTTCCCTAGTGTTGTACTACCCAGATGTTGACTTACGCTTGGACTCGCCGATAGTTTTTCGGCATGAAAACTCTTTGATTTCGATCTCCGAGTTTCGTATCCGGCTTTAAAATAATGAGGGAATTTTTATCCCCTTAACTTATATTTTTATACTTATGTTGAAATAAAAACTCATCCGTGATGAGTCCTTGGACTCCTTGGGTGTCACGTAATAATAATAATAATAATAAATATAGACTATATATATTAGAACATAATAAGATTAATAATAAAATAATATAAATAGAGAGAGAGAGACATCGTGAATTTTTGTCTTTTATGATAAACACATGGGGATAAAGAGTGTCATGCTTCAAGAGGATTAAATAGGCACGATCATCCAAATATGCGCTCCCTGAGCGCATATTTGGATGAAGCCCGTGTTCTGTCGGATGGCTGCGATTTCGAATCCCGCCGAGGGATGTTTGTGACTGGCTGTGGAAATGCTAGTGGTGGCGGCGGGCGGTAGATGGCGTTGGTGTGGAAAGAGAGTTATAAAGTAGGTGCTCACATTGCGTGTTTCAGTCGGAGTCAGATTTTAGGCACTATTTTTTTTCTGTGCGTCTCTTCTCATTTACTAATTACAATATTATTTAAAAATGTTCAGTAAAAATATATTACTTAGGAGTTATGGAAATTTCATTAATCACTAACTTCGTGGTGTAGTAATTACGGCATACTCCTCTTTGAAAAGGGGGAGGGGCTTTCTACTTTCAAATGTCACTTAAGACATACTGGAAACATTGTAAATATTTTTCCGTGCCGCGGAAAAATATTTATAATGTTTTAATTTATTTAATTTATTTTAAATTAAAACTTAATTTAAAATAAGTAATAATTATATTCGTTTATTAAACACATCTCGATCTAAATTTAGGAATATCCAAAAACTCATGATGAAATGGGCAATAAAAACTCCAAGTGCACCACTCCTTTGAATTTTGTTTGAGATTTTACTAAAAGCCGCTTTGTTTATCTTTATTAAGTTTATTCATGCTATAATCAGCTATAAGCTTTAATAATGCTATAAATGCACTCAATCTTAATTAAGATTAATGTACATTGCACTTGATTCAAGATTAATGTATAATCCACTTAATTAATCTTTATTATTAATACTAAAGTCCGCTTTAATTAGAACTGCAACAGCTTAGTCATGGCTGTAGAATGTTTAGTCGTGAATATTTAATTTGGTCTCGGTCGAGAACTGGGTAAAAGTCTGCGCTTTATCGCCCACAGGGTTTGAGTCTTGTTATGCACAGATGTTTCTGTGGATAACTTTCGAGAAAAGTCAACAGCTATAAGCTTTTTTGATACAAGATTATTCTGAAAAATATAACTATCATCTAGGGAAAAAGAATCGCCCAATAGGGAAGAAGCGGATTTAATCCTCTTAGTCTTGGGCTGTCTTCCCTTAAAGCAAACATTTAAAATCTAAAAGAGTTTGTTTGCAACATATTTCCTGATCTAAAATTATATTTCATTCTTAGCATATTGCAATTCTCCTTGTACACACACACACACAACCTCCTGATGTTATGCTAAATTTGAACGAACATTATCAAGAAAAAGGCGACAAGTCATATTAGTTTTCATACTACTTCAGTTCATACTCATTTCTATTCATATATACCACTTTATGAAAAGGGTTCTCTCGCTTATTACGCTATGCATGAATGGTACCTTTTACGACGGGTAAAGGATTGCAGAAAATTCTAATACTTTACCCTTAGTGAAAGGATACTAGATTTCACTATCACTTCCAATGCATCCCCGTCACCAACTTCAAAATGTAATGGCTTAATTTTAAATCCATAACATGAAAATTTTCAAATATTTCTACATATTGTCTTTAAACGTAATGTTCGAAACAAACAAATATCATTCACAGTTCCGTGCATCGTATTTGAAGAAATATTTCGTTAGTTTTCAGCAAAGAAAATTTCAACCTCGGAAATTTGAATAGCAAACACCGCTCCTGTCAGGTGCTTTGCTGTTGAAAAATTAGCTATAACAAAAATATTTTTTAAAAAATATGAAAATCAACTTATGAATGACTTCTAAAGAATCGGAAACCACTCATGTATTTCCACTTGCATATATAAAAGTAGGAAGAAAGAAAAAAATTAAATTATATATTTCAACGTACCGACCTCCTCTGGCAGAAGCAAACTAAACAAGTGTCTAAGTCCGTTGAAATACCAAGTAGTAAGACTGTCTCGTCCTTTGGAGACAAGTCACTCTGGAGACAACACAGGTTGATAGTCTGGAGACTACTTACATCTAACATCCAGTCTTGTCCTTGGTAGGTCAGATATAATCCGGGCAGGGGGAGGGAATAGGATTGTGTCAATTGGTTGTCTAAATACCATGCGCTGTCCACACCGTGAGGGGTCCCTTTAGCCCAGCCGATAGCGGGCTATTAACTGCCCATTAGACTATAGTGCACGATCCTTTGAACATTGCCGCCCTGGTGACCATACCACGAATTTTCGACAAGCTGGGTCAATCAATGACCATCGGCAAGCTGTGCTATTAACTCATAAACCAGTGTCAACTATTCCTGCTGCGATGGAGGACAGCACGTGGCCAATGCTTACAGTTTCAAGTGGGAAGGGGAGACGGTTAATTGTCTCCTAGGAGAATTAATTTTCTTTTCCTATCACGAGACCTACTCGCAGTTACGCGTGATATTTATGTAGATAAATATGGAAAGTAAAATATCGTGGCTTCATACGTACAGTAAACTAGGTTTACGTCCTTGAGCAGGTAAAGATGGGAAAATAAAGGCATTCCCACCACTTCGAATAAGAAAAAATCAAATATCTTTATATAAAAATTATCTTTCTTAAAATCCTTCGGGGATTTTAAGAAAAGTTAAAGGGACGTTAGCGGATTTATTTATAAATAAATTTCAATTATTTATAAAAGAAATAGTCATATGTAAACATATTTCCCTGTAGTTTGAAATATATATGTAAAAATATGTAAGACTGATATATATATATATATATATATCAGTCTTACCTTTGAAGAAACAAGACCTGCTGAGTCTCTGTAAACACAGTATAAAATTAATTATTTATTTTTGAAACTATTTTTAAGCTCTTTGAACCATTTCAAGGAATTAGGGTTCATGTGACAGTTAATTTTTTATTTCAATATACTAAACTTTTTGTTTGTTCATTTACACTTGATAATGAATTTAATGCAAGAAAATAATAGCATGTAAAGCAAATAAATTCATACTAAAAATAAAAAAAAAAACGGGGGATTAAAAAGGTAGACATATCTACAGTATGATTTGGAACATTAAAAAAATGTCTGTGCATTCCATGAAAAAACAGCTTGTTTTTTCAGTAAATTTACAGAAAATAAAATATTATAAAACAAGCGATCAAGTTACGGCAGGTGGCACTTTTAACAAAATCGAAATAAACAATTGTAAATAATTCTACTAAAGAAATCCAAAAGCTAAAAAAATACTACTAAAGCCAAACGACAGTTTTTCATGCAACTGATGAAATTTCGTATGGATCTTTTTTTCCAGAATATAAAATACCTGTTTGTATAAAATAAGTTCAAGTATTATTTGCTAAACTTTAGAACAAATTAATTAGGAACATTTGTGGATCAATCGGAAATGACAATGTCTTTTGTCAGAAATACCCAAAGTTCTAATTCTGTCTAAGAAGTGAAAAATCTTTAAAAGAGCTTTTCAACTGAAAGTGAGGTAGCTGATCTCATAGAATTAGCAGAGTTTTTTCTTCGGGAAACTCGGGGATTTTCTTCTTCAAAAAATTCTAGTTCGTCCGTTCCCTCACCGGCAAAATAAGTAAACGAGTTAGGGAACATGCGCATTTAATAGAAGAAAATAAATAATAATAAAATACATTTATGAAGTAAATTAACGTGGAGCAACCGTACTAGGTAAATACAAGTGTTGTGGAGGGGACTTCCATAGTGAATCCTGGGATGCGGTGCAGTGAAATAATAAATTATTATCGGACTAGAATTCATGCAGTGGCATATCTGAGAGTATGAACAATAAGGGAGATCGCTCTTTCCAGAAAGAATCATAGTAAAACAAAATATTGTGCATGTTCAAGAATTTGAAATAAATATCGGTGAAAAACTGAATTAAACTATAAAACAAGAAATGCAAAAAAACATTGATAAATATTTCTCAGTCGTTCTCTAAAATTGTAATCGTCCTCCAAACATTTGTCAGTCACATTCTCTTCTCTTTCTTCAACACACAAAACGCCAAAAGTCTAGATCCTCTTCTATTCTAACTACAAAGTTTCTAAATATCTCTACGATAAAAATAAGGTATAACCTTATAATGTTCTAATTTGCTGGAGAATTTAAGTAGTTTTTAATTAATATACTTATTATATTTTTCTGTAGTGACATTATTAGTATCGACAGAATAAGAAGGATACCAACTGTAGCATAGAAATGGTTTGGTCCTTTTTCCTAAGGGGAAAAAAAAAAATACTTCTTATATTCTAAAACAGTTTCTAAAACGAAGTGAGGGGAGAGAGAGAGCTTCTGACATCAAGCTTATATACGGATCCGATGTTTCTATTCATTTAACATGTACACCCCCTGTCCATAAAGAAACCGAACTTTTTGAATATAGAAAAAACTAGTGGCGCCACCTATTGTATCTTTTTGTTGTTGAAAGCGCCAACCTTCATTAGTGTTGAGTCAACTGCTTATGACATTTGTTTCATTAGAAGCCGAGTTATAGTGCCAAGAGGGACAGTGTGTTTTGACGAACGGTCAGGAAATGAGTTTCAAACAGAGCTGCGATTGACTTTTGTGTTAAACTTGGTAAATGTTTTACCGAAACGCATCAAATGCTTTAAAAAGCATACGGTGATGAATGCTTATCCCGTACTCAAGTTTACGAGTGGTTTAAGCGATTTCAAAGTGGTCGTGAGACGCTTGAGGACGACGAAAAGCAGGGCCGTCCAAAAATTGGACTGAGCGAAGTTAACGCAAAAAATGCGTGATTTCATCTAAGAAAACCTGAAATCGTCCGAAATTGATTGAAGATCAATTGGGGATTCCAAAATCAACTGTGCACAACATTTTGACCTGTAGCTCGGGCCTTCGTAAATTGAATTTGCGATTTGTTCCCCACAAATTGACCGACGACCAAAAAATGTATCGAATTGAACCCCGGAAGGACCTCATTAAAACCGCTCGTAAGGACTCGAACTTCCTTGAAACGATTGTTACTGGTGATGAAACGTGGTGTTTTGAGTATGAGCCCAAAACAAAGCGCCAGAATGCTGAATGGATACCACCAGAAGAGGGGCATCCGAAAAAAAAGTCGCTTGGAGAAGTCAAAAGTAAAGACAGTGCTGATTCGATTCCAAGGGCATTATCCACAAAGAATTCGTCCCTCATGGCTAGGGCCGGTCCGAGAATATCTTATGCTCCCAGGGAAAGTAAATTTAGGCGCTCCTATACATTTTCTCTCTCATCATCATCTCTCATCAACAACATCTACAAAGAACCTTCACAAGTAATGGCTACTCGTCGAAAACTATTAATAACCACCGCCATCAAAACAACTCAGAAACACAAGACAATCCAAAAGGTTATATCTCCTTACCATATATCAGCTCGCTCTCCACGAAACTAAGAAGAATTTTAAGAAAGTTCAACATAAAAACCTGTTTCTCTACTCTTCCTAAACTAAGATCGATTTTAAGCAAATACAAACAAGCTCATAACCATCTACAATTCCCAGGAGTGTACAAAATCACGTGTTACTACGGGAAGCAATACTATGGCCAAACTGAAAAATCCATCCTCCTACTTCTAGAAGAACACCAGAGAGACATTGCCTACAAAAGAACTAGAGCAAGGTCCTTACAAAAGAACTTGAACTCCCTGTCAAGCCATGTACTGTTTTCAGTAAACACAAATGATGAAGGCCGTCAACATGAGATAAACTGGACAACAACCTCAAACCTTCATATATGCCGTGACGAGGTGGAGCGACACATAGTCGAGTCTAAGGAAATTGTAACTAATAACGCGTGAAACTGTAACTAATAAAAACTAATAACGCGTGAAATCAGACACACGCAGGTACTTAGCAATAGAACTTCAACACGGACTGTAGCTACAGTTCAAAGCTAACTGATTTTGTAATAGTCGTTTTATAGTGATACGAAGTGTTTATAGTGTTTACTTGCTTTCTATGTTCCCACGCCTGAAGAAGTCGGACAATCCGATGAAACATGTTGCGTTTTGAATAAATTTAATTGTTATTCTAGTCTCGGTTATAGTCAGTATATATAAATACGAACATATCCCAGTACCGATTTAATACTACAGATTGCTATATATAGTATTATAAATATCCACATGTGGATATTTATAAAAATAATATCATTATGAACATTAAAAAAATTTAGTAATCAAAACCAATACAATTGCATACATATATGATAACTCCTAATATCTGTATAGCAAGAAAATTATTCCATCTTAAATACAAAAATTATGAAAAATTAATCTTTCTGGCTTTTGCCTTTTCAAAGTTGTGAATTAATTCACAACTTTGTCAAGCCGTCCCGGTGAATTAATTCACCGGGACGGCTTGACTTATTTCAGTTTTTTGTTATTAATCAAGGTTTTACTCATTTTTTTTCGAAGGTTGTAATTTTTCCTCGAACTATGTAGCAAAATCTGGCGCCCCGACGTCTTAACGCCCCTAGGCGATTGCCAGGTTCACCTAATGATAAAACCGGCCGAGCTCCTGGCCAAACGGTCAACGGTGATTTTTAACTCGAAGTTTTGAAACGATTGATAGCGAGAATTCGTCGCGTACGGCATGAATATCGTGATGCAGGCAGGTGTTCACTTTTGCACGATAATGCGCCATCTCACCGTTCGAACATTGTGAGACAGTTTTTGAGCAAAACCAAGTTTGTGTGCTGGATTACTCTCCGTATTCACCTGATTTAGCACCCTGTGACTTTTTTCTCTTCTCCCGACTTCATTTGCCGATGAAAGGAAAGCGATACGACACCATTGAAAATGTTCAAGAGGCAGTAACCACGACCAGGGGAGCGCCGGCCACATGTGCAATGTGTGCGACGCACACAGGCGCCAGGATAGTAAAGGCGCCAAAGAGGAGCAAATACTTTAAAAAAAAAAAAACGGGTTTTTTTAAAGTGATTTTTTATTGGAGGGGGGGGGAAGGGGAGCCAACTAAAGTTTTGCACACAGGCGCCGGACACTACTGGCGCGCCTTTGACCACGACCCTCAACAGCATCCCAAAAACCGATATAAAAAACTCATTTAACGAATTAATTGACGATGCCAAACGCTGTACCGAAGCTGAGGGAGAGTATATTGATTGAAATAAATGATTTGAATAATTATAATTGACCTGTGTTTTATTTTCTATCAAAAGTTCGGTTTCTTTTTGGACAGGGGGTGTATGGTTCTGAGTGTCTTTTTTTTTTCTATCATTCTTTTGAAATTTAGAACGCCGAGATTAAAGTCCACGCTATTTGTTTATTTCTATTCCCCTCCCCCCCCCCCCCCCACACCTGAACGAGTCGAACATAAAATGCAATGATTTGCAATAACGATTTTTTTTCCGTTTTGCCAATTTTGTTCCTAGAATAAATAGTGGCATGTATTTCCTGTGTACTTCGAAATGCACACAGTACGTTTTTTAAATTATTTTTTATGCGACTCCCACCTACGTATATAAAAGGTTGTAAACCAAAGGTACATAATTACCATAATGGGTTAACGTTTTTTAATTCAATTTTATATTTAGTATTTTATTATTATTTATTTACGTATTATTATTTTATACTTGTAAACATAATCCATAAACCCTACTTAAGAGACTAATGAACTTCATGAAGCCACTTACCTTCAATAAGTGGGACACTGACTGGTCTTACGTACGTACGATAAAATTAATCTACCACCTAAAGACAGTCAGAGCACCAGCGCCACTCAGCCAGCCTGTCTGGCGAGCAGTTGAAAAAATAAATGTACATAAAATAAACTGCAGTCTTGATAAAGAGTGAGGTAGAGAGGAGCATTCAACCTAACATTAAAGCTCTCAGATATTTGGATTTTTGGTCACTTCTAATTCATAGCAGAAAATTATCCCCACTGCCTGTAGAGTAAACAATATAGAACCTCTTGGACCTTCAGAGCGTGAATAAATTTCATTGCACTTATGTGCATATTTCCAGGTATAAATAAGAATTTGGGTAATTCTTCATGCCGTTGCCTCCCTAGACATACTATATTTCTTAATGGAAGGCCGATAATAATGAGCATAATAGGAATTTTGGCAGAAACTATCACAAAATTTCATAACATAAACAAATTGATGCCGCGATCAAACTTCAACGTACATGACCTTGAAAGTATCGAAGGGATTAAGAAATTCTTCGTTGCATAATGTTTAAGATTTTATAACCAGTTATACCTTAGCGACTTTGAGTTCCGAATTATTGTGATTTAAAATTCGAATTTTATAATTTTTATGCTCAGTTTGATTTGTGTAATATACAGAATGACTTTATGGTTATTAATTTTATTACTAAGGAGTAAATAATATATTTAAGACATTTTACTTGAAGGGACACCTTTTTCTAATTTGCACATAGGCGCCGTATGAGCTAGCGGCAGTCCTGCCTTCATGTCGTGCATTTTATGATGAAAGCAAACAAATCCAGATTACAAAAAAAAAAGAATTTTTTTTTTTTAAATACCAGGAATATATAGTCTTCCTTGTTTTTGTTTATCAAAGAGCTATATGTTTCTTTGAGTTTGCATTTTTCTTTAATTTTAAAAGCGAGTCTATGTCAGAGTCCCTTCTTGAGCGTAAAGTCAATAATATTAATAAATGGAGTCATTTCGAAATAAGTTGGTTCAAGATAAAACTTTTTTCATTACATAAAATTCGTTGCTGGTGAATATTGATTGTAGATCGTGTAAAAATGTTTAAGTACAATGTCAGGATAGTCTCCAAACAGAAAAAAACACCCCTTTCCTCCTCAGTTTTGTTTCTACATCGGGGAGTTCTAGTGCGATCCACAACGCCTACGTGTTGCACTGATTATCTAAAAGCAAAAATCCAAAAGTGGTATGTAACATTGGAAACGACAAATCTTCTTCTTTAGCCTCTTCCATCCACTGCTAGATGTAGGCTCCTGTCCTCCTTAATTTTCCAGTTCTGTCTGTTTTTAGACAATGTCCACCATCTCGTGTCCAGGATTTGTAGATTGTCCCTCCATCTTTTTTTTTCTTCTTCTGACGATCTTTGCTTTTCTTTCCTTCTCTTGGTATCCACTTAGTGCTTAATTTTATCCACCTTCTACTAGTATGGCCAGCCCATCTCCCCTTGCATGCTTTGCAACATTTCACAATATCTTCTGCTTCAGTCATCTATCTCACTATCTCTAGTATTTCTTATTCTATCCCTTTTTGTAACGTGAAACAATCTTCTCTCCAAGACTCTTTGGGTCACACGCAACCTGTCTTCCTGTTATTTAGGATTCATATTCTAGTTTAGTTTTTTAAAAAAATCAAGGCTCTAACAAATTCAATGCATGAAAGCATTTCTGGACAAACGCCGAGTCTGCCTGAGTGTTGCATTTATTATCTAAAAGCATAATCCAAAAGATGCTACGTTGCTATGGAAATGACAAATAGCAGGAATCGTATTCTAGTTCATTTATTTATGTATTTATTAAATCACTGTTTTGGTTGGAAATGACATCTAAGATGTAAAGAAATTTACATGCGTGCAAACTCCTCCTAAAAAAAAAAAAACTCACGTAAACAAAGCTCTATTAATATACTGTATACATAAAATATTATTTTTTATATTTTTAATACTAATTATAATACTCTAATAATAAATACAATAACATATTGTTTACAACTGGACCTCAGAACAGTTTTAAAATGAAGAAAAAAAAATTTTTTAAAATGAAGGAATATCCACAAATTTCATTCATTTCCGACAAAGTATCAACTTGCTTTTTTTTAAATCATTAGAAAGAGAAAAACTTTTTTTTTTTTAGTAGATATATATACGTTTTTCAGTAATGAAAAAATGGTGGCAATTTCTGTAAAATAATATGTGGAATTCGAAAGAAAATAAAAGGAAGGGGTATCTTCTAACTGGGAAGGGGTTTGGTGTAATTCTTTTTAATACTTTTTATATGCACGTTGTGTAAAAACTTGCAGAAAAACTGGTGAGAATTGAGCAATCATTCTTTATTTATGAGGAATTTAACACGAAGTTACTTTTACAGATGTGCTACAAACGTACTAATTTCCGGCAAATTTATATTACTATTTCTCAGAAAAGCCTCACTTGTTTTTGTCAGTTTGGTTACACATTGCTTCGAAACATGCTGTGCGATTTTGGTAGTATGGAATTTAGGTCATAAAGCGACAATTCTCAGAATTATCCAGCGATCAGTTTGCAGCTTGTCATTGTGTTTGCGGGAAAACATCATTGTGTTTGCGGAAGCAGAGCTTAATTTTGAATGCCCCTGAGGAAAATCACGGTTACGGTCTTCGGAATGCTCTGGAAATACTGTTCTGTGGGTTATGTCACAGCGAGCGGTGTTAAATTCGATTTGCCGAAAAAGGGAATATGCGCAGTTATATTTTTAATAGTAAACCAAAAGGTGCGAAAAATTGTTCTTCCGGTGAATCTGATGAGAGAAAGGGTGGTCACGATAACTCACGGCTTGTTGAAAGATGTGTGTGACATTCATAACGATAGGTTATGAATGTCATATATGAATATGAATGTAATTATAATGTCTTTTTTTTTTTTTTTTTTTTTCAGTGTGCCTGCCATCCACAAAGTGCTGTAAACCTATAATGTATTAGTTCTGTGAGCTGGCTTATAGATTTGTTTCGTTTTTTTTTTTTTTTAATTTATTTTTACATACTCCGGAAAGTCTGCTTTAGAAACTTATACGGAACTTTCTCAAGAAATTTTTCCAGTAACTCTGCCATCTTTCATCTAATCCAGGAGTCTCCAAACTACGGCCCGCTGGTCAGATGAGGCCCGCGATATGATTTTATCCGGCCCGCCAATTGGACTAATTTTTCAATAAGAATCCGCAAAAAAAAAAAAAAAACACGGGGTGTTGATAGATTTCAAATGCATTAATTAAAATTATGTTCAAAATATATTCCCAAATAGCAAAAAGTAACCGTAAACAAAAAGTAATTCAAGTTACGGTCTTTGTGACTGGTCGGTTAAAATGGACTAACGAAGAACAAAAAATTTAAAAGAATTCAAAACGAAATAAAAAAGTTACATCCGAATAAACTTTTTTATCAACAAAAAAAAATTATGTCGCACGAAATAAGAACACTTAAAAAAATCGGTAAAAACACGGTTAAAATGAACTAACGAGCAAAAAACGAAATAAAAACAAAATTTCCCGATCTGTATTCACTGACAAAAAACTCGAAGTTATACGAAATTAAAAAAAAGTTACATGTAAATTGTCGGTGTATATTCGGTTGAAAAATTAACGACTAGCAAAAATTTGCTGATAATGTTCGTTGTCATTAATATACGATAATTTAATCTCACATACTCTGTAATCAGTTTTTATCTGCTTTCAATAAAACTCATAGATCTAGTTCTAGAGTTTTTTATTACTACGGCCCGCTGAATAGTGCTGAAGTATCCAATGTGGCCCTCACGGCGAAAAGTTTGGAGACCACTGATCTAACCTAAAGTGCACGTTACATTTAAAAAAAAGAGTGCATGAAATGGGCCAAGTATGAAAAAGTAAGAGCGAGTTAAATGAACTGCTTAGCTGACATTATTTTCATTTCTGCCTGCATTAGTTGTACTCAAAAACTGGATTCTCGACAATGAAAACAACAGTGTCAGCCAGGCAGCCGTTTCTGCATTGAAGTCAGTTGATCATAGCATAAGAGATCTACGTTTTGCCGATAATCGAAATGTGAACAATAGCACGTGTACGTGACGTATCACATGATTTCGTCACCGTAAGCGATGTTATGGGCTTTTTTTATATTTATTCTTCTTCTTCTTCTTTGAGTGCCATCTCCTATCGGAGGTCGGCGACCACCTTCGCAAATTTTGAGCGATTCTCAGCTATTCTGAGCAGTCTCTCAGAGTTCATACCAGTCCACTGTCTGATATCTGATATCTTCGTCTTCCTTGTCCTCTTCTTCCATTTATCTTCCCTTTTATAATCAATTGAAGTATCTTTATATTTTTCATTACGAAGCAGGTGACAAGGATATGCAGTTTTCCTTCTTTTTATGGTATCTAAAAGTTCACGTGATTTCCCCATTTGTTTCAGTACTTCCTGATTGGACGTTTTTGCTGTCCATGGGATTTTTAACATTCGTCTGTATAACCACATCTCAAAGGCTTCAAGTCTTTTTATTGGTGTTGTCTTCAAGGTCCAAGTTTCTGCACCGTACAGCAGTACAGACCATACATAGCATTTAACCACGCGTACTCTAAGCTCTAAGTTTAAACTGCGGTTACGCAGTGTTGATTTCATCAAGAGAAAATTTTTTCTTGCCATTTCAATTCTAACTTTTATTTCCATTTCTGGATTGCAATCTTCATTTCACCAGCATCCGAGATATTTAAACTTTGCCACTCTTTCTATTTGTTTCCTATTTAAAGAAAGTGCTATTAAGAATTGGTTTCTTACTTATGACCATGAATTTAGTTTTGGTGATATTTATTTTTAATCCCATTTTTTCACTCTTTGCATTTATTAGCTCCAAAAGACTTTGAAGATCCTGAATATTGTCAGCCAGAAGAGCTGTATCATCGGCATATCGGATGTTACTGATGATTTCACCATTTACACTAATCCCTTCCTTTCTTTCTTCCAAGACTTTTTGAAATATGGCTTCTGAGTAGATGTTAAAAAGAAGAGGTGACTGCACACATCCTTGCCTTACCCCTCGTTTGATGTTAATGGAGTCCGTAATAATGTCATCAACTTGAACAGATGCCTTTTGGTTCCAATATAAGTTCTCAATGATCCTGATGTCTTTACCATCTAATCCAATTCTCTTTAATAGTACAATCACTTTAGCATGTTGGACTTTGTCAAGTGCTTTCTCGAAGTCGATGAAGCAAATGAATATTACCCTGTTTTGGTCAATACATTTTTGAAATAAGATCTGAGAACAGAAAAGGGCCTCTCTTGTTCCCAAGCCGTTTCTAAAGCCGAATTGGGTATCACTGATGGTGTCTTCACATTTTCTGTATATTCTTTTTTGAATTATTTTCAGAAACATTTTGAGAACGTGACTCATAAGGCTGATCATTTTATAGTCATTACAAGTTTTCGCATTTACTTTTTTAGGTAGCATGATGAAGGTCGACTGTAACCAGTCTTGAGGGATTATGTCTGTATCGTAGATCTTATTAAATAGCTTTACTAATATGTTAATGTTGTCATCTTCTAATAACTTTACTATTTCTGCTGGTATTCTATCTGGTCCTAGGGCTTTACCATTTTTAGCTGAGTTCAATGCACATTCTACCTCTGATTTTAGAATGCATGGACCTTCCATATGTTCATAAGTATTTTCTGGGTTCTGTCTGTCATCAGTTGAATTTTGAGCATGAAGGCGCGAGTTTGGATTTAAGGCCGAGCAACTTGGCTTATAAGGCCAGGTATCTATTATGTGCGTTTATTCCTTTGGCTCTGCATTAACGGTATTAATTGTGTGTGTTCTTCTGACTGGCTTATCTGTTTTAGAGGGGAAAAAATCTGTGACCACCTTATGAGTCTGACTAACTCACCTTCTGGTAAAAAGCTCTATAAATATTCTTCGCGTCCTAGACGAGATTCGAACCTAGGTTTTTCCAACAAAGGGCATCGTGAATACCGACCCAGCTATGAAGGCTCCAAGGCATTTTTTTTTTTTTTTGGAAGTGGGGGAGTCTTTGCACTATCGTTTTTTCTTCTGTAGTACTTCTGTGCGTGTTTTCTTGTCCGAAGGGGTGTTGACTCTCGATTTCACTCATTCTTATGTGGATGTTCTAGTGGTCGAAGAGGCGATATCATGTTCATTGGTGGCTCGTGGGATGCTGCAACTTTCGAAATATACATCCACACTGTAAGTACAGTATATACGTATTTGGATAAAATATCAAAATTATGGTATGAAAAAAATTAAACATGAAAAAATATTGTTTATTTTGAATTATACTAAACTGTATAAAATTATACAGTTTAGTATAATTCAAAATTACCTAAAAATAAAATCCATTATCATAACCCGAATAATGTTCTAAAATAAAAACTATAACAAATGTTTTGTCTTTAATTGTAACGTCCACATATTTAAAGAGACGGAGTAAACACGATAAGCACTACGAACACTCTACTCCTGGAGCAAAGTGCATATAAACAACAGTGGAACTGCGCCATGGACAGTGCCGCATTGCGTCCTCCTAAGTGCTACAAGATGGATTTTTATTATTTTTTATACAAAATAAGAGAATTGTATAGGATTGCTGATGATAAAATTAAATATTACAAGCAAATATAAATTAATTAATAAATATATTTATATAGCGAGAAAAATTGGGGGTGCTGCAGTTCCGCAGTGCCTATGCAGAGCATCCCCTGATCATGTTGCTTTCAGTGCTATTATGCTTATCAAAGTATTTGGAATGGTAATTTCTGAGTTTTCAGTATGACAGTGGTGTTAATTATTGTGTGTATGTGCGCCCGCGCGCTACTATTGCTATTATATTGTTTTTATTATTGTTATGTATTTTATAAAATTTCCGTAGAGTGTGTTCAGTTATGTTTTTTAAGCTTGTTATTATTTTCTTATTTGCATATTGCTTCGTAACGCGATTTCTAGTGATGATAGTCTCGTGACACTACTTACGTCGCTTGGTTTTGTTGATTTCTCAGTGTTTTTCATTGTTTTCCTACCTACATAAGATTATTTCCTATACCCTATAGTACATTTGTACCATTGGGTGGACTAAGGATTTTTTCCCCATTTTTATCAATTATATATATATTTTTTATTTTTTATTTTTACATATTCTAGAAAACCTGCTCGAGACTAAACATGAAACTTTTTTCAAGCCACTTCAGGCCTCCAATAAGGGAGGCGGGTATCACACAGGGTAATGAAATTCATTTCCCACTTAAAAATCGGGTTATCTGAGGGAAATAGCAGCTGAGATATAGATGGTCAAAATCGGTGACGATGTCACCTAGAAGTGTCTGCGGAGAAAGTTACGCCTTCTCTACCCGGCATGCTTAATTTTACAACTGGGATAGAATTGCTAGATCTTAAGCAGTAACATAAGAAACAACTATTGTATATTCCGAACTTGATGGAACCGAAATAATGCCTAAAAGTATTTGTGGAGAAATTTATCTTCTTTTTTCCTCCTTTTAAGAAGAAAAAAAAAAAAACGTTCTTTTATTTTTTTATTTTTTTTAACTTTCAAAGTCCTGCCAAGTGTCATCTCCATCCAAGAGGTTGACGATTATGAATCTGTATCTGAGATTTGTAACGTGCAGTAGAAAGATAAGATGAAGAGGCTCTAATCTCTTCCATCTTGCACTTAGCATCATATGCCTGTAGATATGTGTGTGTTCACAGGGTTGGTTTACCTGTTTGGAGAAGCGAAAAATCCGAGTTTCTGGGAGAAAAACACTCCATCTCCGTATGAGACCGGTTAACTCAAAATATGATTGGAAACACTTGATAAACGTTCTCTTTGTCATAGACGTGATTCGAAGGTCTTTCCAACCAAAAGGTTCGTCTATACAAGCGAGTTAAGGAGGCTCTACTTTCAAAGTACTCTAGTTTATTATTATTATTATTTGGATTTTCAAATTTGGCAAGCTGTGTGCTGTGGAATATCTCCATCTAATGAAAGTGATGGACGCTATAATATTTAATATGGAACTGGAGTTATGTTAGGCTAAATTTTCGCCGTGACGATTCTTCTAATAAGAGCATTCAGCAACTCGCTACACTACTTGACTACAGAAATGGTTTAAAAGTTATTGCAGTGACTTAAGCTAAGCACCCAAACTCTCTCACCCCCAACCCCTGCCGTTTTCAATGTAAAAGAGAGTTTGAGAATAAGTCAATAAGAGACTTAGTCTACCCTTATTTTGGAAATCGACAGTTTAAACCCCCCGCCCCCCTCTATCGCTGCAGTTCAATGCATTTCTGCCAAAATGATTGACAAAATAAGGCAGGTAGGCAACCACCATCATCTCAATGTTCTCAGTCCTAATTACTTTTATTCTTTATGTACGATTTTTCTAAGTTACGGGGTTAAAACTGAACTATTTTCTGTGCTGAGGAACCCTACTTGTCCTGTACCAAAGATCGACTCCTGAAATTCACTGAAAAAACACCCAGAAAAGTGTTCAACAATCGATCTTATGATGGTCTTTCTTTCTTTCTTTCTATCACGAGGTTACGGAGATACCGAATCATGTTTTTAATATATTTTATTCCATTAATATAATTTATTTAAAAATATTAATTTACATTAGCATTAAAAAAAAAAAACATATTGATAGTGGAATTGCTTTTAGTGTGCTTTTTCACAATATTATTTTGCTCTGATTTCTTGAACGGAATGCCCGACGATCTCCCCATCTGGATTCGCCACTGAACTTGGATGTTTATCATTGTGTGTTTGATGAAGCCGAGGGATTAAGAAATGATAACCAGATGACCAATATCAGCGTACAATAATTTCTGTGTGGTGCAAGATTGATAGTTTGCTCCCTTCGTTAAATTTTCTTTCGAACCAATACATACTTCGATAACCTACCCGTCTTTTACTTGTGATCTCCAGAAAGGGCAAGAAAAATTTTTGCCAAAGTCATTTCTGCCTAAACATAATCCTGCCTTCTTTACTGCAAGGATAACTTGCTCCACCTCCCATTACTTTCATAATATTCAGTTCTCTTAACAAGATCAGATTTCTCTTATTGGGGTGAGTTACGTTTATGGCCTTTTCTAGTACCAAACACATAACACAGAAGTGTGACTGAGAATTCTGTTACGATTTCTTTTTGCATTATTATAAGCGAATTAAACCATGATGCATAAGTTTGTGCAATAATTATATTTAAAAAAATTCTGAAATTTATAATTAAAAAAAGTTAAAAGATCAAGGGCCCGCAAACATAGTGATGAAATGCGCAAACCTATAAGTTTGAAGTGGGAGAAGGAAATGGAAGACGAATGGAGGCTGATGAAGGAAGGTTTAACATGTGAATAACTCTGAATTTGGCTTGTTCAACTGTTACAACCTTAATGAAGAATTCTGAGAAAAATTAAAAATCTTTCCAATTATCAATTCACGTCAGCCACTTTGGAGCATTAAGAGGATGATTCAGTTGCTTGTGTTATTGGTTGATGATATAACTCGATGCACTATCCCCTATCATACAAAATAAGGGCTGGAGTTTGTTCAATGAATTGAACAAAGAAGGTGGAAAAGAGTCTTTAAATGTAAGCAATGGTTTTTAAGATTCAAACAATGAACCAAAATTCGCAGTGTTAAAGTTTCAGCATCTTTCAAATGTCCTGTGGATGAAGATGAATATCCTCATGTATAAAATGTTTCCTATTTAAGTCCTTAGATTAAAGAGACGGAAGAGAATTCAAGGAGGAGTGATTTTTGTAACCATGAACGCATATCATCGATTGAATACTATTATCTCTTTTTTTTTTTTTTTTAACGTTGCTATGTCCACAAACTGGATCCTGTTGTAAACGGAAACCGACTGTTCAACTATTTCGGGTCCTGAATAATCAGGGTGGTGATCAACACGCGACGAAAGAATAATAAAAAAACATCATTCACTTATTAAGGAAGCCTACAAATACCCATTCTACAATTGGACTCGAACCAATAGCCTGCTAGTTGCAAAGCGGAAATTTTCTATGCTTGACCAACCCGGTTGATCAAAATATATTTCCAAAATGGGTCTGGTACATTACTCCACTATCTTGATAGCAGTAAAGATTTCTTATTACCAATTTGTCGGATTTTTTTAATGTTTAAAATTTTTGTTACTAATTGACAACAATATACTGGCATTTTAGAGCTAATGTTTAAAATGCCAGTATAATCTTGAACATTTTATTATCATCGTCACATCTCCATACCATTCTCTCTGTTAAATTGGTAAAAATTATTATTATTATATAATATAAATTTCTCTTCAGGAAAATCAAGTCTACATTTCTCTTCACACACACCACCTCATGAACTGTCATTTACTACTGAGAGAGAGAGAGAGAGAACGTGCTGATACCGTTGTAGAAATAGGCCCAGTTGCACGGATTTGACTGACAAAATATGAAAATCAAAATAAATAAACAAGCTTCAAAATATCGGATTTACTTCAAAATATTTCAGTTTCTTTGAAGAAAGCATACGACAAGAATTTGTATAATAAACATACGCGATATTGCTAAATTATTTAAAATATACTTTTTTTAACGGTAAAAAGGTACCGATTATAGTACTACAGATCTTATTTCTTCCAGTCACGTCTACGATTCTCCGTGTTCAATTGAAGTCTCGAATATAAACTGATAAATTTTACTTTCTGCGAACGAGAAATGGTTAATTCCTGTAAATTACAGATGGTCTTGCACGTTGTGAAGTGCCCAGTTGTACGAATTGCTACCATATTTTCTCAGTCGGGCAACATGTGATGTTGCACATCTGGTTAATCCCGCTAAAACAACACTGCGAGGAAAAAAAAAAAAAAAAAAACTTCGATTACTCTTATTTTAACGTTGGGTGAGCCAACGTTTGCGAGTGTTATTGAGACTGTGAAAGAAACACCCCCCCCCCCCAATAAAATAAAGAAAAAACCTGAAATTCATTAGCAGAAATAAGAATTTTTTTTTTTCCGCTTATCGTTTGTTTCTTGAAACGTCTTGACTGCTGTTCCTCATTTAGACTCCAATTTCTCTAATTATTAATTACAGAAAGTAGAAAGAAAGTAATTTATTACCCATTCTCCTCCTTTGTTTTCTGCCGTCAATGTTTCACATAATCATACTCCAACGTGGCTTTTAATATCCGATCTGATCGTAATATCGTAATTCGCATTAAATCATACGTGAAATAAATAAAATCCTCCACATTTTATAAAATCAATATTAATGAAAGTGAATATAACCACTTTAAATGTGTGCGTGCGTGTTGTGATGCGTTTTTTTTTTTTTTCCCTAGACTTCTACGCCTGTGCCCCATGTGAAAATAATAAATAAATAAATAATAGGATTGTAAATACGCAAATATTGTTTTTAAAACTTCCAAGTATATTTTTCGATATTCAAATTTCAGTATTCAAATAATTCAACATCTGCTGGAATTAAACAATTTATTTTTTAAATGTTAATTGAATGCTTTAGATTACATACTGCTTTTCTAATGTGAAATATTAAACATTTTTTAAGAAAATCTTTTGCCTTCTTTATGAAAATATTGCGTGTAGCTCTCGTCAGAAAATATCATTCATTACATCTCAACCTGAAAAAGAAAAAATATATATTTATTTATTTATCTCCTTACCCTGAAATACAAATAAATAGCAGAACACATTAATTATGAATATTCGTATTATTTTTATGAGTTTATTTCATTTTTAAAGGCAAGGAATTAATATTATAATAGGTAATAAGTAATGCGTATTCATTGGTGGCAGTTAAGGTATTGAGTAATTTGATTTCTTCTCTCTCTCTCTCTCTCTCTCTGTGTGTTTATAAAAGGAAAAATATTCCCTCTTATGTTTATTTTTCTTCATCCTCTGAACACGGTAGGCTTAATGACCAGGCACAGTCAACTAATTTGGATATGGAATGGGGCGTTCAATAACTTCTGCATATTTGCTGCGCCACTAAATTGCATTTGTTTTCTGGTGGAATCTCGTGTCTTGTGGAATGAAAAACTCGACTTTTTGAGAGGAAAAATCCTGCCAGAACCACTGTGGTCCACTTTTTATTCTCAGAAAGAAAGCGGCTTACTCATCTTCTGTTGAAGAGTCCTTATAACGGTTTCATACAACCTAAACAAAAAAGAAAAAAAGAAAAAAAAAGTGGGGGAGGGATGTACACGTAATGAGAAAACAATAAAAGTAAAAAGTAATAATAATTAATAAAATGAACAACTTTAGTACCCCCCCCCCATGGTACTAATGTAATATAGATTTCTCTTTGTGGGTGGGATTTCCCTTCGGACAATTAAAACACAATTTATCGCACGACAATGCACCGCAAAGCAATTTACCAAATGACAGCTCACCAACTACTTATCGGGAAAAATAAATAAATAAAATTAATGAAAGACAATTCATACGACAGCAGTTAACCTAAAAAAACAATTATTAAAAAACAGTTCTTTGGAAAACAGGTAATCAATCGCAAAGTTTTGCGCGTGAAAAAAACTTTCTACATCTTTCTCTCATCCAGAGATTATTATTAATAAGGTCGAGCGCCTTTTGTCCACTCGTATATGAGATATATATGACTTTTGCATTACTTCAACCTTGGTATCTCTCCCGGGTCTGGCTCCCACTGAAGAGACCTCAATAAAGGTCGAAACCGGTCTGGGTAGTGGCCCTTCCCTTAATGCATAGTAATATATAGGCCTGAAAGGTGTGTGTGTGTGTGTCGGAGGGGTGCTTTGCATTATGGGATACATACTAAGGCAAATGATATGAAGTCATCAGCCTCTATGTACAAGTAGCTCTGACGTGAATAGATTTCACGCGCAAAACTTTGATTTGCTTACTTGGGAAAAAGGATTAAAAACCAAATATAAAATTTCTTGGTATCTTTAACGTATTTTACACCCTTCTATATATATAATTCGAATTTTTCCAATAAAAATAAACATTTTGAGAAAGGTGGATTTTGCTGAGGTAGTACAATAAAAGACCAAACTCCCTCCCCCCTATTTTTTATTATTTTAATCAAATAAGACCAGTTCTGCTATCTTGATAAACGCGTTCATGTTTTCCATCGCAGCACTAAAGCCGAAGTGCCAAATTCCAATCCCTTTCGAGTGACTTTTCAGTGGAACTAGAAATTGTTTATTTCTTTTGTCTTTCCTGCAATGTGCAACTTCCTCTATATTCTCCTCCCTTCTTTCACGCATTTAAAGTCCGTGCAATGTGCCCAGAACATGGAATGTGGCACTGATCAAGTATCCAATACATACATAACATGAATGCTTGCTCTAAGAATGCGGAAGTCGAATTGGGAGGGCGGAGGATATATACTATTGTTCTAATTTGGTTTACAGGTCTGAATATAGCTTAGAAGTCTTTGTGAATACTACTGCCCTCTCTATGACAAAACTATATATATATATATATAATATATATATATATATATATATATTTTATTTTTTTTTTCCCTCCTATATGTTTCTAATTATAATTCTTGGAGAAAGCGTTTGCTTCAACACTACAGATTTCCTTTTTCATCGAGGGGGTGCTTTAGAAAATGCTTTAGATATCTTCCATTTCTGAATTTAGAGATGTGTTCGTGCTGTGAGGAAAATTGAGAATGATAAGTTAGATGGGGATTCTAAGAATTTCTGAACACGTGGAGATATATGCCATCTGATCACCCGTCTCCAAAAATCAGAAATTGAAGATAGTTAAAGCATTAAAGCACTGCACCATGTCGATAGGAAAATAAGCCTGCATCACTAGAATAAAAATTCCAGGTGATCAAAGATACACTCTTAATGAAGGATTACAATATGAAACAAATAATAATAATCATATGCCGCCTTCTAAGACCCCCCCCCCCCCACACACACACACTGCAGCGTTTCGAGGAGCAGTCACTCTGATATTTGTACGAGCACATGTCTGTAAAGATTTTCTAGATCCTAAAGAGGGATGATACACCAAATATCAGTTTCTACAATCTTGATATGTTAAGCATCAGATGTTTATGAAATCTTGTTAGTATTTTCATACTTTGCCCAGACATAACAGGCTTTTGAGGGGGGGGGGGGAGGGGGGAGAATATGGCGAATGTCTAGCATTGTAGGAAACACAAATTCGGACTATTCTCGCATCACTGAGCAGTCACACGATGTGGAGTGGAATTTGAAAAGGAATTCGGAATGATGTGATGCAAAGTAGCATATTCTCATCTGCTTTGTCCTATCTGATGATGATGACAATAAGTAATAACACGAATGTATTATACACAAGATGTGAGACAGATAACAATTATCCAAATGTTATATACCACTTTTTCAAACATCCACTTGATGAAAGTAGTCGAATTTAAAAACCGAAGCGTAGAAAATAATTTTTAAAAAGTTTTCCGCTAGATATAACTATAGAAAGAATAGAAAAGCCGATAAAGTATTTTTGACAATATTTGCTCCGCTGTCGGCGTGGTGTACTAACTAATAAGACTAAAGAGAATCGACTTTGAGTGGGATACCATTATTATTATGGAAATTAATTTATGAAATATAGGTAGCTATACTTTTGTATCTAACTTCTAAGAAAATCAAGATTTTGAAGAGACATAGCACTACGAGGGTGGTCTGAAAATTTCTGGGCCTAACAATGAAAAAAAACGAACTTATAATTTCAAAATTATTTTTATTTATCAACATAACCTCCCTTAAGACTGATATATTTATTCTAGCGATGCTCCAGCGCCATTATCCCGTCCCTGTAGTGGTTCTCAGTAACCTCTGCAAAATACCCATCTACAGCTGCAATCACCTCCTGATTCGAAGAAACATGCTGACCAGCGAGGAAGAGTTTTAGTTTTAGGAAGAGATAGAAGTCAGAGGGAGCCAAATCTGGGGAACAGGGTGGATGTTCCAACAATTCATAGTGCAGACCCCTTAATTTTCCCATTGTCAAAACACCTTTGTGGGCAGGGGCATTGTCCTGATGAAAGAGGATTTGTTTCTTCTGCAAACCGAATCTTTTCTCACGAATTTGTTCGTCTAGTCTGGTTAAAAGATCGGAATAATATTCCCCGGTTATTGTTTTACCCTTTTCAAGATAATTAATAAGCAAAATGCATCCCAAAACACCAATACCATGCAGATGGAACCGACTTTGTCTTCTTTGACACTGAACAACTGGCTTCTGTGCACTGTTTTGACTGCTGTTTGGATTGTGGTGTGTAATGGTGAATCCAAGTCTCATCCACAGTAATAATCGACGCACAAAATCAATTTTATTCTTGTGAAAATGCTCCAAGCACTGTTTAGATTTTCATGCTAGTACGTTTATGATCTGCTGTGAGCAAGCGCGGCACCCATCTTGCGCAATTCTTCATGCAAAATATATTCTACACGTTCTTTTGAAATGCCTATAGTCTCAGCAGTTTCACGCACTTCGATTCGCCGGTCATCCGATACCATATCGTGCACTTGATCAACGATTTCTGGTGTTGTTACACTTTTTGGACGTCCTTCACGTGGATCATCTTCAGGTACGGCCACGTTTAAACTCGGCAGCCCATTTCTTAATTGTCAAAAAGAAATAAGAAGAGTGCCCATAAACTTTTATGAACTTCGAATGAATTTCTATTGGCGTTAAACCTTCTTTAACAAAGAATTTTAAAACCGCACGATACTCAATTTTATCCATTTCAAGGGATACAGACAACACTTTTGCTTCAGATAGCTGTATAAAACAAACTACTTGATGGAATAACTTGCAATTTCACATGGACGCTTATGACAGATGTACCTACTTAAAGAAAAAAAATCTTACTGATAGTGTTGCCATCTATGGTCGAGTTCTGCAGGAGCTACGACACATAGTGATATTCTGAAGCTTCTTTCATTTTTTTTTCTTTTTTTAAATAACCGAATGGTATCCAGGAAAACCTTCATAAGTATATCTACTCTATAATATAAAATGATAATCCTTTTTTTGTAACGTTTTTGTGTCAAGTTATTTGAAATGTTTTGAAACTCAGGGGTTACCCTGAGTGTCGAGTCTTCAAAATTCGAGTCATCAGAATTCAAGGAGAACTGGCCTACCAGTCCGGAACTCGGGGGGGGAGCCGGGGGGGAGGAAGCTCCCTTTCGAGTCATCTGAATTCAAGGAGAACTGGCCTACCAGTCCGCAACTCGGTGGGGGGGACCATTTTTCGAGTCATCAGAATTCAAGGAGAACCGGCCTACCAGTCCAGAACTCGGGAGGTTTGGGCGCCGAGAGTGGGGGGGGGGGAGGAACCCCTTTCGAGTCTTCAAAATTCGAGTCATCTGAATTCAAGGAGAACTGGCCTACCAGTCCGCAACTCGGGGGGATTGGGTGCCGTAGGCGCCAGGGGGCGGAGTCCCCTAGTATATATATAATTCTATATAATATTTGTTTTATATATAAATATGTAAAAATATAAATAAATAAAAATGCATATACATGTATAATTTATATACCATTATATAATTGTATATAAATTGACTGAAAAATTGACCTTTCGTAGCGTGTGATAGAATAATAGTATTTCCTTTTGGAGTGCATGTCAATGTTAAAAACGCGACCATTCAGCAACATTTCCTGTCACCTATTCTTGTTCACGATGCGATTTTCTGAAAAAAAAAAAAAAAAACACGATTTATGGCGAATGTCTTTTGGACAGTAGAAGCGCGTACATTGCGAACAAGTAGAATCTAGTATTACTATGGAAACACCGAGGCATGACGTCACATGTTTAAGTAGCAATAAACCAAACTTATTTTTGTCGAGACATAACTAGATGTGTTCGATATTTCGAAACGTTCATCTAGAATCTAGATGATAAAAATATATGAATAAAAAATAAAATAAAAAACGATTATTTATTTATTTTTATATTTCTATTTTTTGTTCAACTTTGATCAAAGACAACTAATGAGAAATGCTTATGCATGTATACACGTTTCTGAATAGATTTTTACCCCCTTTCAATGTGAATCCCAGCCACGAAAAGTTGGAAAGCCATAGTATACGTCGGTACTGTGGATGGGTTGAGGGTTAGATAATCTAGAAACTCTGTTCTAGAGAGTAAACAGGGAACTTATTCAGCACACATTTCCTGTCACCTATCCACTTCAGACCTCCAATAAGCTGGTGATCTCATATCGGGCGATGAAATGCATCTAAGCTATTTATTTTAATGGTTGTAACATGTATGTGTTGCAGTGCCAAGAATAAGCTAAATACGTTCACGTATTTAGCTTATTCTTCATTAAGCTAAATAGTTCTCAAAGTCAAATAAATAATAAAGAACGGTTATTTATTTATTTATTTTACGTCTTCTTTCCTTTCTTTCTTTCGTTTTTTTTTTTTTTTTTTTTTTTCATGGTTTTTGACAACGTGATCTGGTTACAAATGATAGACCAGCATTTGTCGTACTGGGATCCATTTGTTTTACCATACACTTTTGAATAATAAAAAACGCTTTGAAATATACGACTAACAAAAATTTAACGCAGTAAATTGCCTTGTTTGTAATTCATTTACTGATGATTTTGTTCACCATGATAAGATCGAAAGAAAGTCAATTGTAGATCTTTGCTTTCCAGTATTTTGAAACGCCTAAACACTTCGATGTCCAAAAAACTGTTTGTCACTTGTCGCACGAACTTCACTAATAAGCTGAAAAGGCCGCAGACGACGGCACTCTTACACCTGATTCCCCAGGTGCAATTGTTAGCTATTCGCTAAGAACTCGGAGAATGATCTGACAAAAAGTGTCATATAAAAGGTGACATCGAAGCAATTCTTTCGACAAAAGGCAAATGGAAAACTGTAAAGCGGCGTCTTTTCGTATAGTTCAAGAGAATGCCGACTAAGGGTCGTTGTGGCTTCTTTTCAGCTTTACGACCAGAATTTCACCAATTACCAGCAATTGAATGGGCGGGAAGCCCAAACCCGCGGTGTCCGTTCGCCAAAGTGCACGTGCCGGGAACAAACATAACAACCTTGATCTAGGAGTGTGTAAACAAGTAGCGCCGAAATGAACACCACGACCGCCACCACCTAGCGTCTCCGAGGCGCCCTTGGTAACGAGAATTGTCGTGCGTTACGTCTTCAGTGTAATTGCTTGATGCACGTGGAAGAGTTTCTGCCTAACTGTCCTTATCGTAAATAAAAATTCCTCCCTTTCTTTTTTTGCTGTTTTTTTTAAACTGTGATGGTTTAGCGATAAACTAGTCTTCATTAACAGTACTGTTATGCGTTGCGCAAGACCTTGTGGGCACGTGGAGGGGAGGATCTGGGTGGAGTTCTACAACTTCTCTGATATCCACGAAGGGTGGTTGTCAGCCGAAGTAACCTCAAACTATTTTAAATTGCAAAATTGCCAAAAGCGATCGGTCTGTGTAAACATAAAACAGCGAGCAAGCAACAGACAAAAACGGAGAAGAAGAAGAAAGAAAATAAATTCAGTAATTATCTTGCTATGAATCTTAATACACATATAATAACGATTTAGTCTCATATCTATTTAATAACTTGTCTTTTGTTCAAGGCTTTTGTTCATTTTTTTATTGGAAGTGCTAAGAGCCCTAGCTCTTAGCACTTCCAATAAAAAAAATCCTACTTTTTAAAATAAGAAAGAAAAAAAAAACCAGCAACAAACTTTATAAACTACTTAAAATAATACAAAAAATATACTTTTATTTATCCTCGAGTTAAGTACAATTTTTTATTTTATTTTATTTATTTTTTTAAATCAGTTGTCAAAACCCCAAAGTACATAGGAATTAATTTGAATTAAAAATTAAAATTGAATTAATTTGGTGTTTTCATTGAACAATAAGTCTTTAACTCTGGCAAAGACTGCATGTCAAGAATCCTCTGTCGATGATTCTGACACCCTGGTGGTGTATAATAATAATAATAATAATAATAATAATAATAATAATAATAATAATAATAATAATAATAATAATAATAATAATAATAATAATAATAATGCTATTTAATTCCTACTAGAAAATCCCTCAATATAGTTGTTGTCATATTATTATGTATTTAAGATATGAAATTTGTATTTACGATGCTCTCAACTTATTTAAATATTTTGTATATTCTGAAATATCTTATTATGTTGACATCAATGCAATAAAATCGCATATCCGTTCTCTACCTTTCTACGGACAGTTTTATGTACCTTAATGCATTGAAAAGTACAACAAAAAGTAGAACAGTTTGTAAAAGGGACAAAAAAGAAAAAATCCTTAGTAGGATATAGATGAGAAAGTGGTACTGCTTTTATACAACATCTGGGAAGTTTACAAGCTGTTCAATAAACATATATTTAATGGATTATATTGCTTACTACGGTCACTCTATGAGCACATTCCAAAACATTAATTTTGGAATGTGCCCATTTTTCTTTATATAATAATTTATGCAAATTTATTATATAACCAGGATCTTTTATTTTCAATTATGAAACGCTTATGAAAAAAAATTAAAAGTATTAATGCTATACTATAACATTTTCACCATAATGAAAAATTATGAAAATGTTATTGTAAATTTGGACATCGTAAAATATTTTTTAGAATATTATAATTAAATCTTTTACTAGTTAACGCATTGCCGAAGTCACTTTTATATGGAGAAGACTTCAAAATCGTAGTTATACATTACGCGATGTTTTTTCTTTATTTTCAAATTTGCTGCGAAATTATGCGATACGAAATCTCATACATTTATTTTGAATTTGGGGATTATAATTAAAAAAAAACCTCGTAATAATGATCATTGATATTTCCAAATTATCTTAAAATTTAAGTCATTAAATTTGTGTACGTTTTATTTTATTTTTTTTTTTTTGGGGGGGGGATTTCCTTTTGCCGCACCGTGCTAGTTGTTTAAATCAAATCTGAAATCCCTTCTTCCCTACAGTAGTTGGGTTTCAACGTCGAAACGGCAGTAAGCGAGACCTAATAATAATAATAATAAATTCCAAATAGTGATTTCACATCTCCTTTTAGCTAGCTATTATGCATTGCATTAATCCTGGTGTGCTTGGAATCCAAAACTATTTTCCCTTTAAATTGGTGACGTGAATGATAGATTGAGAAACGAAATATTTACTTAATCAACATTACAGGTGTGCTAAGAACGCAGTTCTGCTCTCGGTGATTCAGCTTTTCAACAATTTTCCGGTCGACCCTTCATTATACCAAACAAAGAACAGCTTCCTAACAATTCAACACGTCTTACCATGCTGGAGCCGTTATTTACTGATGCCGAGACATTACTCCGTGAGTCAAGCAATCGAACTGTCTGAAAAAGGAAATGTTTCTACTCTCTAACTGCAAACTCGTCCACCTCTTGCGCGGCAGGACATCCAATCTTCATAATCCCCTCAAACTTGCATCTCCGCTTTGTCGTGTTGGTAAGGAATGTTAAGTTTCTCGCTTTTGCGAGTTTGGGTTTACTTTGATCTAAACAACGCGAAGGTCATATTGTCTCTGAGGGATTGGCTAGAAATACTTATAGATTCCACAAACAACAATAGTTGCGAAGAAGAGAGGAACGAAATAGGATTTAACTTTTTCGGTACCTGTAGTGGCACTTGGTGATTCCGATCTTCCAATGAATATAAACAAAGGATACTCGGAAACAAAAGTAGCACGAGACACGTTACTGCCATGAACATCGGCAGGTGGGCCAACTAGTGTCACTTCTCTTTGACTTTGAAAATGCTTTGTGATTAACAAATGTTTTTCACAGTTGCTAGGCAAAATTCCTTTGCGTTAAGGTAATGTTTGTTCAATACACCATTTCTAGAATCGAAAATTGAATGGGGAAACATTAATGAAATGGTTAACAAGATGTTTACATTTAATGTTAATGTTAACATTAACATTAAAAAGATAAAAAAAAAAGTTTCTGCAGAAACGACTGACACCACGGAGGCTATGAAGCTAGTATGCACGTTAATGTTTGTGTTCTTCTTCTCTATGTACCTGTTTTGTTGTTCCAAAGTTTTTTATCCCTCAAAATTTTTAAGAGATGAAAAACCCTACACTGTTATATAAAAGAAGCCAAGTGAAAAGTGGTAAAGTTCTTGACATCTTAAAAAGAATTTGAAAAAATTCTCTCCCGCTGCAACAAAACATTGTTTTGGGATTTGGGGAAAGAAAATTCTCCACTACGAGACTGAGTAACTCACCATTTAATTGAAAACACCTGATAAAGGTTCCTCGCGTCACAGACTGGATTCGAACCCGAGTTTTTCCCAACACTAAACAGCTCGTCTATACCAGCTGAACTGCATAAGATGTGTTGAAGAGTATAGCGACTGGCAAACCAATTTTAAGTTATATGATAAACTGAAATCAACTATTGGAACTCGTTATTAATGCTAACCTTAGGAAACGGGCTGATTAGTTTTAAGTGCATAAAATATCGCAGTGCATAACTGGAATAGGAGAAGGTAAATTACTTCTCAAAAAGCTAGAGATCCCTTAAGTCAATCTGACTCCGGATACCAAATATGTACAGCAATATTAATAAGAAAAATAAATAACACTACAGAAAAAAAGTCTAGTACAGGAGAAAAACTGAATTTAAAAATAGTCATAAGTATCAATTTTTCTTCGCTTTAAAACAGTTATCTGAAAAACAAAGACAATTCAACTTAAATACTTATATCCTCTTCTTAGATTATGAAAAAGCGCGTTGATCAACTGAAAAGAAATCAACTTTTATTTATTTTATTTTATTTTTTAGTAAAAATTAAATTTTCTCTTTGTTTAATAGAGTCATTTCAAAAATTCTGCACGTGGCCAGTAAGATGACAGAAAAGTTTTCATCTTCACTTCAGTTTTAAGCCAGCTCTGGGTAAAGCGCAGTGAGATTTAAAATGGAAATCTAACTCGGGTCAGATATCGTGCATTTTTCATGACAGTGAGGTTATCTGCATCCTTATTCCAGGATAGGGTGGTTAGTCCCATGCCTATAATATATTGTGTGTGTGCTGCTGGTCAGTTTGCTGTTTTACGGGATGAAAAACCCGAGTTTCCAGCAGGCAAACCCTTTCACCTCCGTATGAAACCAGCTGACTCATCTTCATTTGAAAAGACCCGATACAGGTTCGCATCCTAGACGGGATTCGAACCCTACGTCTTTCCAACCGAAGGGCATTAACGAAACCGACAGAGCTACGGCGGCTCTTAATTAACGCTTAATAAGCATGAAAGCTGTTTCAAACTCTTAGATCCAGTCACACACAACTGGCTTCGTGTTTGTAAGTTATGTATTATTATTATTATTATTATTATTATTATTATTATTATTATTATTATTATTATTATTATTCAATCCTTCCACCAGGGGGAGACTTATGTCCATCTAGGGTACCAACGGCATTGAACTCCATGAAAGATCCAAATTCATATTTATAGATGTAGCTAAAACCAAAATGTATTCAAGATTAGTTTTATATTTCTGAAAATATAAAACCAGTAACCGGAAATGGGAAAACCAGAGTACCCAGCGCGAAACCAACCTCATAGCCACAGTTTAAGACTAACTCCATGGAAAAATGGAGTAACTCATGTTTCTCCATTTATTTATTTATTTATTTTTGTTAAACAGAAAATCATTTATTATTTGATGATGATGAAATTTTTTTTAATTGTTCTTTCAAATATTTACATACAGGGTGTTCGGGATAAATTTGACAGTTTCGTAAGGAAAAAGAAAATCTTCTTTGTATCTATTAAATTTAATGAATTGACAAAAAAACATTACAGGCAGAGTTAATTACAATACTATCAACAAGATTTACTCAAAATAACCACCATTAGCATCGATCACAGCTTCAATTCTGCTTCGGAACCTCGAACAAGCTGATGCTACAGTCTCCCTGGGAAGGGCCGCAAAAACTGTTTTAATTTTATTCATTAACTGGGCTTTTGTATTACTGGAAGTGCGATTGGTGTCTTTTTCAACTGCGCCCCATACAAAATAATCCATGGGGTTAAGGTCTGGGGAGTTTGGAGGCCAAACATTTGGACTGGTGAAGTCGTAGAAATTTTCAGACAACCATTTTTGACTTTTCCCAGAGGTGTGGCAAGGGGCCGAATCCTGCTGCCATACATACGGCCTACCATTGGCTACCCTTGTTATCCAGGGCTTGACTACAGTTAGCAACTGCACGAACAAAGCCCGAATTCCAATGCCAGGGTTCTTCAACACCTGTTCCTGCAGATTTGCGAGGAATTCTGCTGTACGAACGCAATCAGATCGTCTGCTAGGGATCTTTCTTCTTGCTACATCCTCGTAGTCACCATTGCAAGTCTCTAGTTCATGCCTGATTGTTTTTACTGTATTCAGGGAGCATTGGGCAGCAGTCGTAATATCCTTATTTTGATGGCGGGCACGAATCATCATGATACAAGTTATTCTCTTCCATGATTCAGGTGGGTTCCAGCTATCCATCCTTTCTGACATCTTGTATATGAATGAAGAAGGGTCCAAACTTTTAAATGAAGAGAAGTGTGTGTTAATACATGTAACTTACGGAAAAATATAATTAATTATAAATATGTCAAATTTATCCCGAACACCCTGTATGTACAAAGATCATCTATTCAGTATATTATTTTACAAGGTTCAGCACTTTGTGCTACGTATAATGAGATTTAAATAGTAATGATGATAACAGTTTTTTTAATATAACAATCATAATAATAACTTACAATTATATTGTTCAGTGTTACATAAGTTGTATAATATTGCATGTTGTAGTTTACTTTTTTTTTATTTTCAAGTTTGAAATGGTGTGATTATGCAACAGTATTTACACATATGCAATCTAAATATTATATTTCCTTATTCTCACAAACATACAATGTAAACTCATGATTTACATTTAAAAATTTTTTTTTTTTTTACATTACATACATTTGTTTACATATGATACATTACGTACATTTGTTTACATGTGATATTTATATTACGTACATTGGTTTACATATTCTACATACATTATATACATTGGTTTTCATGTGATACGTACATTACATGCATTTGGTTACATATGATACATCTTGGATGAGGACTAATTTCTTTGCTTTCATCCTCGAAGCTTATATGTAAGCTCATCTGAGGATGACACCAGTTGGTTATTATGTATTGTTTTTTTTTTTTACTGTTTTGGGAAGCTACGAAATCTATGATTGAGAAATTCGTGCGCGCGCACTCACACTCACGCACGCATCCCCCCCCCACACAATAATATAATTTAAGTAGCTAAACTAAGTGGTATTATAATTCTATAATGAAAGTATTGATCCTATATAGTTTTTGGCCCTTTGTTCGAATACTATTCTGCAAATGTTAGCATAACGCACATGAAAAGTTCTGAGTAATAGATTGGGTGTATGCCGAGTTACAACATGCGGAGTCACAATGAATTTGTCCACCCCCCCCCACAAAAAAAAAGTTACGCTCAAAACTCTCATTTACAATATTTTTTATGCATCTTAACTGTTTCAATATAAAGTTTTTAATTTAAAATATCGGTATTCTTTTATAGAAACCCTTACATAAATCAAAAACAGTTCTAGATTTAATTACTTGGTAAGGATTACTTCCCTAAACAAGAATGCCATTTCACCTTTTTTTATGATTGCCTCCATTTCCACACTTTTTTTTTTTTTATGTGACCCTTATTCATTATAAAGCTAGAGCACATTAGTACCTGGGTAAGCTAAGGATTTTTCCCTCTTGCTTTATTAATTATATATACATATATATATATATATATTTTTTTTTTTATTTTTTTTTTTTTTATTTATTATTTTTACATAAGCCGGAAACCATGCTCTAGACACCAAACATGGAACTTCTTTTCAAGCCACTTCAAGCCTCCCATAAGCGGAGCTTTGTCTAACAGTGGACGATGAAATTCATCTACTCTCTGAAGACAATAAAAAATATCCATGTCTACGGCGGGAGATTCGAATCTGCAACCTGTTGATTGAAAAACGGATATTAACTACTCGGTCAACCAGACCAATAAGTTAGCGGTTTGCTAACTAAAAATTGACAGTATTTTTTTTTTTCGCTGACTTCTCATGAGTCAACGTAACTAAGGTATCGACAAGTACCCTTTTGTTGTAGAAATGTAAGTTCTAATCCCATCTAGGCGTCCAAAGAACTTTTGTAACGCGAAGGTTTTTTAAATATGAAATGATTAGTTTTATACGAAAGTAAGAGGTTTTTTCATCCCACAAAACAGGCAGACTGGCTAGAAAAACCCACGCAACAAACACAGACTTCATAACCTTAGTTACTTCGGCCATAATCCAAACAACAATCGCTCTTCTCCAGATCCATCTCCGCAATCAACCTCTTTATTGTTTGTGTTTCCTTTTCTTCCTTCTTTGAATATCGATTCAAAAAGAGCTTCTGTCAGCTTCTCCTGAACATTTGCAGAGCAGGGGAAAGAGAGCGAATGGAGGCCCACACATACCACATGTCTAAATATTTCAGTTATAAATCAAACGAACAAACTATTAAATAGTTTGTTCGTTTGATTTATAACTGAAAGTTTTTTCAGTTATAAATGTCTGGGTGTTCTGTCGATGGGCCAACGATGTTTCGATGAGTAATAAAATAAACGCATAATTCATAAATTATTATAGATTTATTCCATAAAATTTCTTTTTCCATAAGAGTGATTTTGGATCTTTAATATTTTTAGCTCTTATTTAATACATTTATTTTTATTAATAAATTTTTTTAAAATTTAATTTTAGGAATAAAAAGCCTAGAGAATATATTTTTATTTTAAGGATACATTATTTCAAAATCGCGCATAAAACAGCATAAATCATGACCGCTATATAATACCATGAATCAGAGAAAAATCCGATTTTCATCTCACTTCTTTTGAATTTGCGATATGATCAATATATGGTAGATGCTTGTAGCACCGTATTTCAGATGCACGCAGTCAGTTTTTGTCTTATTCTAAAAGGATCCATGTTTTACTTCAATTGGGGCCCCAACCACCGAATTATATAATAAGTCAATAAAGTGAAATAATAATATTATTTCACTTTATTCACTTACTATTTCACTCCAAGGGAGGCAATAGTAAGAAAACATTCATACTAACAGAGATAATGTTTATCATACTTCATCTTAAACTGTGGTTCAATGTTTGCGCACTCACCGCATTTGGCAATAAATTCCACTCACCAACCATCTCCATGCAAAAAGTCATGCCGCACTCTTTTATGCACCACATCTTTATACAACTTCCAAAACGACCTTTTGTCTCTATCCCCATCCCTCCTTCAACCCTTTAAAAAATATCCTGGGTATTCATTTTATAAGCACCCCTTAATAATTTATATGTGTCAATCATATCGTTCCCTCCTCCGCTTATTGACCAGAGTCTGTAATTTACATCCTCTCAACCTGTCTTCATAGTCAGTATTCCACAATCCCGATATTGCTTTTGTGATTCGCCTCTGAACTTTTTCAAGAGCTTGCGTCTCACCTAGGAACGCAGGTGACCAAATCGATGCGCAGTAGTCCAGATGTGGTCTAATAAAAGCCTTGTACAGTGGAATGTACAAGTACCTTATCTCTACTTGTCAGTATTCTTCTTAGTATTATTTTTGATGGTTATTTTTAGGAGTACCCCTTTTATGATGTCATTGACTGTTTACTCAATTTTTAGGGCATTACTGATGTTTTAAAGATATATGAAAAATATACGGATGGAATAATTTTGGATACACCCTTGTAGGATGTTCTTGGTTGTCATCTTACTGAGTGGCATCCGGCGTATGGCGAAGTATGACTGAAGTATACTGAAGTATGACTGAAATGAAGGGGGGGGGGAGTTGGAAATGGGGAGATAGAGAGATGTGGAAGAATCTTTGTCAAGGTACAGTATGTGAAATTTAAAACCCGGGTTTTAAGGGTGGGCGTTGAATTCTTTGCGAAGAAGGGGAAAGGAGAAAGATACAAGATGATGAAACAAGATTAGGGTTCCCCTTAGTATACTGGCATTTCTTTGTGCTGTTTTTATCACCTTTGCAATATGTTCCCTGAAACTGAATTCTTTATCAACCAATATCCCATCATCCTTCGCTTCCTCTACCTCCTGTAATACAACATTTCCAATTTGATATAACTTTACTTCTTTGGGATCCAAAGCGCAAACCTTACATTTACTTTCCCGCTTAAATTGCCATTCCCACTTGTAAGCCCACATAGCCACTTTATTCAAATCGCTCTGAAACACCAGTACATTGCATTCATTCCTAATCATTGGCGCACCCAGAGAGGGAAACAAGGGGCCCTGGCCCCCTCCAAAAGAAAAAGGAAAAACACTAGAAAAGTTTCCAAAAATCTCTGCTACTTATGAATTAGCGGTCACATAAGGAGGGAGTACCTTATAGCTCTCGGGAATCCTGGCCGCTTTGAACGCAAGGCGAATGAAGTAGTGCTCGGGCTCTACTTCGTTTCCCTGAGCAGGGCCAGAGGAGATAACTGGTATTATGTACTGGCGATCAGTGCAGATGCTCAGCCATAGCTCGTATGCAATGCACAGTGTGTATTCTCAAATTGTCTACTCAACTCCTCCCCCCTCCCTCAAGATTAAATCTTGACTGCTCGGCTTCCTCCAAGTTTAAATCCTGAGTGCGCCACTGTTCCTAATAACTTTAACCAGCTTAGTGTCATCCACAAAGTTGAATATCAGCTTGCGAACCACTCACAATATCATTACTAAACAAATTAAACAGCAGTGGTCCTAGAACAGAACCACTGGAACTCTCCTCCTGAGAGACACGGCACCTCTATTAACTACCGTTTGATATCGATTAGAAAGCCAGTTTGCTATCCATTCAACCAACTGATTTTCCAATCCCATTTCATCATCATCATCATCACAAACCATGGGCTCACTTCCCGTCGGTGTCCGATGCTTCCTTCACTATCTTCTTCCACCTGTCTTTGTCCAGGGCACAGTGTCGCAGTTTCTGTACATCCATTCCACAGCAGTCGTTTATGTCATCTATCTATTCTCTGTATGGTCTACCTCTTCTGTTTACACCATCCAAAATACCAAACATGAATGTCTTTATCTTCTGGTCCTCACTCAGTCTGCAGATGTGTCCAAATTATTGCAGCTTCCGTTTCATAATCTTCTCCATTGGATTCTCATTTGGTTGTATCTTCCGATAGAGCTCTTCTTTTGTGATTTTTTGTACCCATCCAATTCTTAGAATCTTCCTGTAACAAGTTCTTTCAAATGCCAAAATTCTTTTTCTTGATTCCTTATTTATTACCCACGTTTCAGATCCGTACAGCACTCCGCTAAAGATGAATGTTTTGTTTGCAGGCTGATCACTTTACTTTTCCAGATGTTATCCATGCCCTTTAGATTTGTTCTTCCCTTTGCAATCCTGATCTTTATTTTATTTTATTTATTTTTTTTTTTTTGCAGTTCAAGTCATATGTCATTTTACTTCCCAAATATGTGAACTACATTTTCTATATCAATTCCATCCATTTGTGTCTTTTGCTTCACGTTCTTCTCACCAAATACCATTGTCTTTGTTTTTTCTAAATTCATAACAAGTCCAAATCTCTTCCCTTCCTCATTTAACAGTTTCAGTGTTTTTTGTAGTTCTCTTTCGTCTTCTTCAATAATAACAAAGTCATCTGCAAATCTCAGATTGTTAATTTTCATCCCATGTACCGATATTCCTTTTGCACTTTCGTTCATTTTATCCATTGCTGTTTATAAATTTGAGATGAAAATGCTTGGTGATATTGGGCCCCTCTGTCTAGTACCTCTGCTTGTTCTAAACCATTTCCCCAAATCATCACCTATTCTAACTGCTGCAACTGCATTCTTGTGAACATCTCTTAATATAGCTATTAGTTTTCTATCAATTCCGAAGGATTCTAACACTGTTAACACTTTCTGGTCAATACTGTCAAATGTCTTCAGAAAATCAACAAAGCAAGTACGGTATGTATGTTTTTTGTTTTTTCTCCTAGCTTTCTCTGCTGTTAACCGCAGTACCAAAATCTGTTCAATTGTGATTCTATCCTTCCTAAATCCTGCTTGCTAGTCTGCAAGGTATGCTTCCAATCGTGATCCTCAATCTTTCTATCAATATCATCATCACCTTACCAAGGTGACTCGTCAAAGCAATTGTTCTATAATTTTTACATTCTAGCTTGTTTCCTTTCTTGTATAATGTCACTAATATCGATTTAACCCACTCCTCTGGCATTTTCCCTTCTTTCCATACCATATTACATAGTTGGTGCATTTCTGTAACATACTTTCACCACTATATTTAATCATTTCTCCAGTGATGTTATCGTTACCAGGACTCTTGTTGTATTTTAGCCGTCCTATTGCTTTTGCTACCTCTCCTCTTAAAATGTCTACATCATACTCATTACCTGGTGGTGATATCAGCTTGAATTCTTCAATTCAGTGGCGCACTCAGGATTTAATCTTGGAGGAGGCCGAGCGCTTAGGATTTAACCTTGGGGGGGGGGGGGGGCGAGTTGAGTAGACCAGCGCTTCCCAAACTATGGGCCGTACGTTTTGTTGAGGGGAGGCCGTGAAATAATGAAAACAAATTTAAAATGTTTTAAGACTAAGTATATTTTTTTATTTTAAAAGAAACGTATTTAACTTTTATTATTTATTTTTTGTTATTTTTTATATTTTAATGGAAAAATTCACACATTGGTGTTGGTTCACAAACTTTGCTTCCTGCGTATTTCGGCGCTTAACGAATATTAGTAAATATTACTTATTCATATGTTTCATTTCAAAGCAGTGGTTAATTGTATTTACTTCGAATCCGAGCTAGTTTTCTGTTACCAATAAAAGTTTCGCATATACTTCACACATGAAAAAAAGCTTAAACAAGTTCATGTGGGGATATAGTAACTCGCTTGCAGTGGTAAACAACACGCCCTCCCTAAGAGCCACTATACTGCAGAGGCAATAAAAATTAGTACTTTTATTATGCCAGTGAATAAGGTATGAGGAGTCTGTAATATATTTCTCAACAAATAGTGCAATTAGAGACAACTGGATAAAAACACACTAATTAATGAATCACATGTCCCCTCATACAGAAACTATGCTGTATAGACTGAAACAAAACCATATGTTGCATGGGCAAACACAGTATCTAACTAAAAACTATTGTTATTAATTAGATTATGTGAGTTCGATTTCCCAAGGCAGCAATAAAATTCAACCGAACGTGTTAAAATTCGTAAAAGTGTTAAAACTAAGTAATATATATATATATATATAATGAATGTTATGGCAGTTTCACATATGGAATTCGGTTGAAGAGAGTTAGCATTTCAACTCAATTTTCTGCTATGCTTTTATCTTTCGGTTGCGCGATCTTTTGTTAATACCGCACCAATCATACGCACGTTTTAATAAACAGACTGCCTTTGCTGATTGTTTCGCGTTAGGCTTAATTACCGTAAAAGGAGAAAAGTCACAAAAGTGAAAAATGTTCCTGGTCCGGGGGGATTTCCTTATTCAGGTAATATTCACTAATTTCCTGTTATCAGTCTGTGGTGTGCCAGTATCGGTAAGTGGTGATGTTATTTGATCTATTCTACGTTAAAACGTTAAAAAAATTAACCCTGAGATGGATAAGTGACTGATAAAAAATAAAAAAAAAATCCCTCGAACAATCAGAAGAAGCAGAAACATACTCAAAAAAAAAAAAAAAAAAAGGATAGTATTTCATATTTTACCAGAACAGCCCGCATCATCTTCAGAACCAAACGGTAAGAGGCAAAAAATGTAATATTTGCATTTGATTTTTGCAATATTCGCTGTGTATGTTTTGTATTGAATATAAATACAATAAATATTATAATAATATATCTCTCTTACGATTTTTTTTTTCGAGGGGGGCCATGAAATATTTTAATTTTTGCAAAGGGGGCCCTGACATCCAGAAGTTTGGGAAGCACTTGAGTAGACGATTTGCGAATACACACTACGCATCGCATACGACCTATGACTGAGCATCTGCAGTGATCGCTAATTCATAAGTAGTGTAGAAATAGAAGACACGACACAACATAAATAAAAAAAAATGAATTTAAATTAGGAAAAGATTTTCGGAAAATTTTCTAGTGTTTTTCCCTTTTCTTTGGGGGTGCCCGGCCCCTTGGCCCCCCCCCCTCTGGGTGCGCCACTGCTTCAATTCAATCCCATTTGTCATAAACTTATATATATTAGTTTATTATGTGGTAGTCTGTCAAATGCCTTTGTAAAATCCGGAAGTATCTCTGCATATGAATCAGCCTTATCTAGAACTGTAATCACGTTATTATGAAATGTAAATAAATTTGTAAAACAAGATCTCCCTTTAACGAACCCATTTGACCCCTTTAACAGAATCCTTTCATTTTCCACCCAATCTTGTATTTCCATTCCTAAACAATTTCTCCAAGACTTAACGACCACCCAGAAATGAAAATTAGTCTATAATTTGAAATATCTGTTTTGCTTCCACTTATATATACTGTATGTACTACTATCCCCCAATATTCTGTTCTGATTCTACAGCAAATGTATCCAAGTCAAATATCCTTATAGTCTTTACATATAGTTTTTTATAGTTTTTTTTTTAGAAAAAAACTAGTTTTTTTCTCCCGAAAACTCGGGTTTTTCATCCCGCATATAGACAAATCGGCACTTCAGAACACACGCAATTTACAGACAAAAAATACTAGTTGTGGTGGGCAGTAAATGACGTTGATGGAGATGGTTGGTAGTAGAGGTTCGGTGTAGTGGTGGAGACAGTTGTATAGTAGGTGTCCTCCCGCGTTGAGTCTTTGGACTCCTTGGAGGTGTCACGAATAATAATAATAATAATAATAATAATATAACTAAAAACCACAAAGACTTGTTTGCGTTTTAGATTTTTGGATGTTTATAATTCGGATACATTTTTGCGACATATAATCACAAAATGTGATTTTAGAGGTCGTTATCATTGTCTTTTAACCTTTTTCAATCAAGATTTTGAACATCATACTTTTATTTATTTTATTTCCTTTTTTAATTTGAGTATCCTTAAGGGTTTTATTTTACTTTATTTCTAAATATCCAAATTTATAAATAAATGCTTTAATTTGACATTTGGAAAAAAATTTCCGCATTTATCAAACTTTTGCACAAATAATCGCAAATGCCATGAATCCTGCCCAAGAATGCTATATCAATGCTAAAATGGGTACCCAGGGAGGGTACCCATTTTAGTCGCCTCGTACGACATGCATAAATTACAGTGAAGCTATTCTTGATTTATTTGATTTATTCTTGATATATATATAAAAGACAACATAGTGTCGTTGATATATTAGGACATATGTGATACCTCATTATCTAGCTTATGCTAGATAACTCAACGTGCGTTGATTAACTGCCTGTATAGTGAGTGACTCAGCCGATTTATATTGTCAAGTTCAAATTTTTATTCTGAGAATTATTAACAAATGAAAGCGAAATGAACTGTATATATACACTTGGGTACAATGTCTGTTTTCATGTGTCGTCATGGTAATTTGTACAGTTTATTGAACTTCACTATTGTCATGGACAGTTTCCCTCCTTGTTTGCAATTTGTATATTATACTTGACAAGAAATTATATTCTTTTTTTACTATACTCAAACGTAAGTATAAGTGAGAGGTAACTTCGCGACTAGTCTACCTGTACACCATATAGAGACTGTTGATTTCCCATCATTTTTCTTAGCATTAAATTATGCAAAAACATTATGCGAACGGTCACTATCCAGACCAATTTCAATCTTTATTGAGAAAGAACTGTTAAAGTAAGGGGTTCCTCTTTAGAAAAACAGTGAATAATCTAAAAGATCACTCGAGCATTGAAAGCTCAAAAGGATCACTAAACTCGACACTTCTGACCTGAATCACTTAAGGACAGGACCATCAGATTCATTGACAGACAAAAACCTATCACTGAGCCGAATTGCTTTATTTGCAAGAAACCGAAAGACGAACATTAAAATGAATATTAAAACGCTATCAGTGGAGCCAGATCCAGGAGGGTATCAAGGTTAACTGTTCTGGCACCATGGGTTGACTGAACCCGTGGTCCCTTATTTCTTTGTGGGATCTGCAAATAAATTATTGGATTAAAAGGGATTGTTGAATACTTGGGCTAACAGCACAGTACTTGTTTGCAACTTTTTTTTTTGTCCCGAGATATTTGATTGTTGTAATATTTTGCTAGATAGTAGACTACCATGCACTTGGGATATTATTAAACTTTTGGATCGTCCATTTTGGGCGCCCAGCTGTGAGTTTAAAAATCTTACCTGGTCAGTATGGATTCGAGACGTTTGCGTTTTTCAGTCATGCTCATTGTAGTCTACCGCTTGGTGTATTAATGGGTTGGGGGGGGGGGGGTGAATGGCAGCATTTGCAAAGAACGTTAGAGTCCTTTCGCGAAGGAAAGGTATGATTTCAGAGATACCGCAATGAAGCTGTACGTTTTCTTATGAACCTATAATGTGCTGAACGCACTAGTTGTAAGTTTGTTTTATATTAAGTGTAGTTTGTTAACATTTAAGCTGTGTGACTCCAGGATGGTGAACATACATGAGGACAAGTCTAGTTGAACTGTTGTATCTTATATAGCAGAGTTTAAATTCCATACTTACGTCAGTGGCGTAGCTAGGGGGTGTGCAGAGGGGGAGGCACTTTTCACGTATTTTTTCGACGATTATTCTATTTATGTTAACTGAGTAATTTTATTACTTAATTAATAATTAGTCTTCAACAACTATACTTACAACTAAAATAAACATAAACACAGTGTTTTAATTTCATTCTACGTCGTTTTGACTTTTTGTAGCATTTTTGGTGTGTATTGAGAGGGTCGACAAACTCAGGGACCGCCCCGGGCGACAAAAGCTCTAGCAAAGCCACTGACTTTTTGGTGTTTTGCTACTCAACCGGCTACGTCGGTTGCGTAACAAGTATCGCTGTCCCCTTACCCTATTTGCTTTTGAGCAGACACGAGTCGTTAAATGAAGCTCTTTATCTACTTGTACTTGGAAGTATTTGGCAACTATTTGCCATGGAATGGGGGGGGGTCAAACTGGATCACTTCGTATTCTAGGGACATTTATCTTCTTGGAAATAACACTGCAGTCTTTGTCTATGTCGCCATCAATTTGTCTTTATTTTTATTTTTTAACCATTGTGTTTTGAAGTTGTTAATCTAAGTTAGGGCGCATACCATATAAATAAATAATAAATCAACTAACGCCTTTTTTTATTCCCTAATAGGGAGTAGGCGATCTTTCAATCTCCACCGGTAGCAAATCAGAAATAGCTAACCCATGTCTATCAGTAATTATAGCAGCCACCAATCAAGAGGCTGGCAAACAAGTGCTGCCATCTCTTGGTACCTAACCCTAACAAGATATGTTACTGTCTGAAATAATGTGTGTACTACGGTCGATTTTCTTGAGTTTACGGGAGGAAAAACTCGCTTGTCTGTGCCAGAGATCGACTAACTCGGGACAGGTCATACCATTATTGGAGTATTGTTTGTCTGCATACAGGACCATTGACTATGTGTGACAAGTGATAATATTTGCACTTATACCATACTTTTTGTTTAAATCAGTGGCATAGCTGGGGGGGGGGTCTACCCTGGGCGGCATAGTATTTTTAAAATTAAAAAAAATTAAAAACATAGTGTTTTTAATTTATTTCCCTATACGTCCTTTTGACTTTTTGTAGTATGTTTAGTGTGTATTGAGAGGGGAGGCAAAAGCTCTAGCTACAACACTGGTTTAAATGCCAGTATTTATCAACTAGAGCCCCCGTATCTCAGCTGGTATAAACGAACCCTTTGATTTGAAATACCAGGAGCAGAAACCCATCTATGACGAAAGAAACATTTATCGGGTGTTTTCAATCAAATGGTGAATTAATCGGTTTCATATGAAGATGGCATTTTTTCTCTCCAAAACTAAGATTTTTCTTCCGCAGAACAGGCATATCTACAAACATTATTATTATTACGTGATACCTCCAAGGAATCCAAGGACTCATCGCTGGAGGGCACTCTACTGCACACATCTCATGTCTTCCCTACTACTACCTAATTATTCCACTACGCACATAACTACTATTAACGCCATCTACCGCCGATCACTATCACTATCAGTATGTTTTGTTTTTAAATTGCCAGTGTCCTGATGGCCGATTTGCCTGTACGCGAAGTTATAAGATACTAACTGCGAGATGGAAGAGAATAGAGCCTCACCATCTTATCTTTCCACTACACATTATGGATCCCAAGTAAAGAGAGGTCCATAATAATCAGTCTCCTGAATAGTAGAACTTATAGATTAATCAATTTTACAACGTAAGCAATAATAATAATAATGAGTAGAAGACAGAGACGGCCGGTGGAAAGTTTAAGTGGGGGTGCTGCATATACAAAAAAATAAAAAATATAATAATAATAAAAAAATAAAAAATAAAATAAAAATCTAATCAGTAACGAATTTATTAATAAATAAATTTACATATTAAAAATTGCTTTATTAAAAATATTTCATCCTCACCACGAACAAACACCAATAATAAAATATTCGTATCAATAGCAATGACAAGCGCAAACGAATATCGGTGTTAGATCGCAGTGCATTTGTTTCGTGTAACGATAATTGAAAAAATATAATTCTTTTCAGATTTTCAACACTGACACCCGTCATAATTCAGCCTGGTATCTATAATAAATAAATAATTCTTTGTTATTTTAACAAAAAATAGTTCACCACGCACACGCACCAATAATAAGCGTTTCATATCTCACAGAAATAACGTGCGTAAGGGTACTAAAAATACACTGCCGTTTGGGTAGTGTCTGAATGACATAGCGTGCAATGACAAGCGTAAACGAATATCGACGTTAGGTCGCAGTGCATTTGTTTCGTAATCTTAAGTGTTAATCGAACAATTCCAATTATTATTACTATTATTCCTGATACCTCCAAGGAGTCCGAAGACGCATCGTGGGAGAACACCTATAACTGTCTCAACCACTACACCGAACCTCTACTACGAATCATCTCCATCAACGCCATCTACTGCCCACCACCACCACCAGTATTTTTTGTCTGTAAATTGAGTGTGTTCTAAAGCTGTAGACTTTAACATGTATTGCATTTATATAATGTTGTAAGCATTGTTATTATTTATAAACACAAACAAAATTTAAAATTTTCATTTTTTCCTTGGGGGTGCTGCAGTGTCGCAGCGCTTATGTACGGCCACCACTGGTAGAAGAAGAAGAAAATTTCTTTGCAATGGTTCTGCTGCAAAAAAAAAGTCGGTAAAGTCAGTTTCAGGCCGAAACCGACTTTTCCTATCTGATATAGCAGTAGAAGAAGTTTTTTTTTTTTTTTTTTTTTAAGTCAGTAATGATCATTAGTCAATTTTAGGTATTTCTAAATTGTGACAGTTATCAAGGCTTCACAACTTTTTTTTGTTTCTTAATTATCGGTGACCGATTTTTTTTTTAAAGTCAGTAATAATCAATAAGACATTCCGAGGCGCTTAAAAAAAGCCATAATATGAATTAAAATAACAGAAAATTGAACTAACTCTAAATTTCAATTTACGAGGAGTTGGCAACGGATGAACAACTGAACGGTAACCTTGGTAATCATGATGACCTCTAGGTAGTGGGAGAATGGCGAAAAATGGGCATTCAGATGGTACTCTAGAAGAAATCGATATATATCGTGACACTCCTATTCGCCTTCTCGGTAAGAGAGTAGGAACTTAGAAATTAGTTCATCTTTATGTTAAGTAGAAGAAACGCACAGGTTTTGAATGCCTTTTAAATATTTCGAAGAGACAATTAATACCGCAAAACTGCTTCTTGGTAACCTTACTAACTATGGTATTAAGGTATTCGCACCCCTTGGCGGCATGTACAAATGTGTAATTTGAGCACGCTGCTTTAATCTCTTTGATTTGAGCGGACTTTGGACAGTGTTTATTATTTATTGACCCCAGAAGAAAGGAGCATCAGTAATACTCCATCTAACATGCAGAATTAGTTTTAAATAATACAATTGAAAAAGCATTACTTTCCATATTTTCTTATAAGGGGATATGGTTAAGCATTCAGGAAAAAAAAAAAAAAAAAAGGCAACTATAAAGCATGAAGTATTTTCTGTATTTTTAACAAAGCATTAAGAAGGGAAATGAGAACACAAAAATGCTGAAACTAATTTCATGTCTTATAGTTGCATTTTTTTAAAATTCTGAATGCATCCATATCTCATTGAAAAAAAAAATATGAAAAATAATTTCATGTTTGCCAATTGCATTTTTTTGGATGTGAATAGTACATAATGTTGTCTCAGTGTTGAGCTGAGGATGGTTTTGTCATTTACCTTGATGATATATATTTTGATATGCACATTACTCTATTCATCATAAAAAGAAGTATTGTCCCCCCCCCCCCTCCCCAGGCCAACATCTCCTTCCTGGTAGTGTATCAGAATTGGTTGATACTTCTACACCTTACATGCTGATGGCCTTTTTATTGTCAGTTGCATCACTTTTAATATATTTTAGCATTTATTTAATTTATAGTTATTTTTTTAATTCCTATTTCTATAAGCGATACTCTGCACTGAAGTATTAAATTTTACCTTCTTCTTTAAACAATAATATCACTCTCTTCATGTATTTTTGCAGAATATCACCAGTCCTGTTATTTGCTAACCTACTAGTTTTAATGTTATTTGCAAAACTAGGCAAGGAACTCGAAACATCAGCAACAATGAAATTAATGAAAAATCAGGAATAGTGTAGTAGTACAAATGTTTCATACCAATTTTAGACTATTCTGAAGCTTTATCATTAAGAAATACTGCCATCTATCCTGTAACCAATTCTTTTATTTATTTTTTCTATTTTTTTTTTTTATAGTGTGCCAGAATTAACCATCTAGAAACAATAACTAATGTTTATTAACTCTACTAGGTTCTATGTTCTTTGTGATGCACTTCTTCAGGAGAAAAAAATACATTATTATTAGTATTACGTGGCACCTCCAGGGAGTCCAAAGTCTCATCGAGGGAGGGCTCCTACTCTACAACTGCCTCCACCACTCAATCCCAAAAACCTACAATGAATTGCAACTACGCTAATGCCATGTACTGTTCACCACTAGTATTTTCACAGACAATCACAAACATCCATGCCCACAGCAGGATTCGAACTTGCAGCCTTTTGGCCTGAGAGCGGATACTCTAACCGCTTGGCCAGCCAGGCCAGTTACATTACATGCATTAAAATGTTCAAATCAAAGCCAACTACAGCATTTAGACAACAGCAATGGAATTAAAAAGTTAATTAGTTAAACAATTATATGCACATAGTTGTATCATTTGTATGAGGTATTGTTGCAATGAAAAGCATAATGTCTGTCATCATAGGTCTGTCTGGTTGAGATATTTGGTAAGAGAGAGCCAGACTTGGTTTAATGTAAGTCCTTGATTTTTATTGTTTGGGTACGTAACATTTCAGAAGCACAATTGAATTTCTTGATGTAACTATTGTGAGCAACAAATTTCGGTTCATTGCTTGAACACTTGATATCCTTCATTTATTGCATGGAGAGCTAGAACTGAGTTACATTTTCTTTTCTTTTTGATGTCTTAAATGTGTTTTGTCATGTGGATTTCTCCAGAGGGGCATATGAAGCAGATACCACAAGAAGAGTAGATTTGGTAACCTCCTGGTTTTTTAGAGGAAGATGTGGAAATGTGGGGACCTTATGTTTCTTGGTTTTCCCTGAAGGTCTCGAAAGCTTGTCTTTTTTTTTTTTTTAAGGACTTCATAAGTTTGCCAGAAGTGGGAAAGCAACAAGTCCACAGGTAAACCTTTTTTAGTGTCTGTCACCATACCGAAAAACATACTATCTAGGCATATTTTGAATAGTTTGATGGGGAAAGAAGGCAGAGTATGAAAGAGTGAAAACTTGACTATAAGGATTGAAAATTTTATAGGGATTCATTGATAAGAGTAGTGCTTGATGAGGATGTGATGAAATTGTATTTTCTTGGTGCCAAGATTAAGGATTGTAGTGATGTTGAAAATTTTTTCACTTGGTTATACTATAAATTAGAGATACCAAGAAATGATATACTTGGTTTAATCCTTTATCTAAGTGTAAGCAAACAAATTTTGCGCCTGAAGTATTTTCAGGACGGGTAACCCATGGTAAAGGTGGTATGACTTCACATCACTTGCCTTAGTAACCCATATTGCAAAGCACATCTCCTTGCAGACATGCATAATGCTGTGCATGAAGGGAAGGGTCACTACCCAGACCAGTTTTGACCTTTATTGAGGTCTCATCAGTGGGAGCCATACCCAGAGGTGATACCAAGGTTGAAGTAATGCAGAAGTCATATTTCCATATACGAGTTGCCAAAAGGTGTCACACCTTATTATTATAATACTCTGGATTAGAGATAAATAAATCTGTCTCTTATAGATATTAGAGATAATATCTAATCCAGAATATTATAATAATAAGGTGTGACACCTTTTGGCAACTCATATATGAAAATATGACTTCTGCATTACTTCAACCTTGGTATCACATCTGGGTGTGGCTCCCACTGACAAGACCTCAATAAAGGTCGAAACCGGTCTGGGTAGTGACTCTTCCCTTAATGCATAGTTATACATGTCCTCAAGGAGATGTGCATTGCAATATGGGATACTAAGGCAACTGATGTGAAGTCAATACCACCTTTCCATGGTTTGCCCCAGTCCTGAAAATACTTCAGGCGCAAACTTTGTTTGCTTACACTTGGATAAAAGGTTAAACCAAGTATATAATTTCTTGGTATCTTTAATTGATGGTAGTGATGCTGTAAGGGTGTAGAGAGTGAAGGTGAAAGAGATGTCACATGCTAAATCGTACCAGCCAAAATAAACAAGTGTGGTATATGAGAAGATATGAAAGAGCTGCTATGCAAAAGAAGAGTGAGAAAGTAAAAATTGTGAGTCTGTTACCATGGTATGATAGGGACAAGCTGAGATGCAGAGCAATGATCATGAATGAGTCAGTGCACAGATTGTGCAGGAGGAATGATGTTTGGTTTGTAGATGTTTGGAAGGAGTTTGTCAGAAGGATTTTTATATAAGGTGGATGGTTGCATTTTAATGGATTTGGAGTCAGGAGTCTTGAGAAAGTTTTGTTCGGTGAGAGTTCAAAAGTGCCGTCAGGGAAACTAGAATGTTCAAGGGCAGATGCAAGTGAACATTGGCCCAGTAACCTACAAGTTAGTAAGTGTGATCACATGATACTAAATATAGCATCCCAGATTCTTAACTTTGGGGAGTTAATAACACAAAGTGTAGGGCAGGTTGTGTAATGAAGGGGGATATTGCAGTTATGTGTACTAATGCTAGAAGTATTCGAAATAAGGGTGAGGAGTTATTGGCATTGGTTAGCTCAACTTGACCAAAAGTTATAGGCATTAGTGAAACTTGGTTAACTGAGGATGATATAGGAATAGAATGCAAAAGATATGGTATCTTCAAAGAGGACAGAAGGAACAGGATGGGAGAGGGGTTTTCTAATGATAGCAGAGGAATTGAAGCCAAAAAAAAAATAGAAATACAAAGAGGGATGCAGAGGGCAGTTCATTTGAGGCTATTTGATATGAAATAGAGGCCAACAGGATCAAATATGTAATTGGTTACTGTTATAATTCAGGAGGCATAAGGGAGAATGTAGATGACATCATTGGCAAATTAGCATGATAAATGCAGGCCAGATTATGGGGACAGATTGTGAGGAAGAATGGTCACTGGGAGGGAAATAGAATTTATATAGGTGCTGAGAGATAATTATCTGAAGCAGCATTTAATGGAATGGATATGAGGTGTAAGAGTGCTGGATTTCATCATAGCATCAGAGAACTTAACAGTAACCAATCTAGCTAAACTGTCCCAATTTGGAGAAAGTAATCATGTAGTGTTGACCTAGGAGATTTCCAGACATGCAAAATTTTCTGTTAAGAAGGGTTATATATGGAATTACAAAGTATGTGATTATGATAAGCTCAGGTAAGCAGTGCCATAGCATACGAATTTGGAAGTAGAGATGTTTGTGGTGCATGGGAGGTAGTCAAGGTGTGTTGGAAGAAAGCAGTATCAGAATATATATCCATAGTCAGAATGTTAAATCAAGCAGGAGCTAGATGGTTGAATAGCATCATTAAGAAGGAGTTGCAGGCAAACGTTTTTGAGGGAATGTAATGAAAAAGGTGATCAGCCATGCAAATGAGCAGTATAGGCACCTGCAAAAAGGATGATATGTATGGTAGGGTAGGCCACAGCTAATTGTGAAAGAAAGCTAGCTGATGATGCTAAAAGAAATACTCAAGAGTTCTTATGCTATGTGGCAAGTAAAAAGAGTGACTATGGAAAGATGACTTTCAAAAGTGCTGATGGTGGGCAGGACAGAAGCAAACTAAATAGGTGAATTATTGAATGAGCATTTTTCAAAGTTGTACCATTTAGGTGGTGAAATGCAATGCTGGATGTGATATTGACTTGTTGATCAACCTTTCGTATACAGTAACCAATTACATATTTCATCCTGTTGGCTTCTATTTCATATCAGATAGCCTCAAATGAACTACTCATATGCAGTACTACATTAGTACTGCATATGGGTAGTGGGATGGGAAAGGAGGAACTTGTTTACATTTGATTTAAAAGACTGTATATTGCATTCCTTGGAAAACAACAGGGGGAAGACTGTTCTGCAATACAGCAGTTACAGGGATGAAAGAGGAGGAAAAGAAACTTGTTCTGTGGGTTTCAAGGTGCACTGTGGAGGGATGTTGAGGAGCTGCTGCAGGTGAACATGCCAATGGAATGGAAAGAGTGCAAATAGTTCCACTGCATAAAGGAGGCTCACAGACAGAAGTAGCAAATTATAGGCCGGCCGGCATCTCAGAAGTGGTACTTAAGCTATTAGATAAATTGGTGAAAGACAGAATTCAGGACTGGGTGGATAGGAATATGATACTTTATAAGGAGCAGCATGGTATTGTGAAGGGTAGGTCTTATCTTACCGTAATGATTTGCTTATTTTCATAATAAAGTGACAGTGGAGTAGGATTAAAGGAAATGGCTATTCAGTAGTACTGCTGGACCTTGCAAAGACAAATATTTGACAGAATTCCACATAGAACATGGAATGATTGGGCACCCTAAGTTAGAGAGAAAGTCATTAATGTATAGAAGGAAGAGTGTGGGCAAGAGTACATGTCTTTAGGTGGTAAATGAATTTCATTGCCCAGTTTGAGATCATTGTCCTGCTTATTGGAGGTTTAATGTACTATAGACTTACAACCTTTTGTGAGTGGAAGTCACATTAAAAAAAATACAAGGAAAACCTGAAGTTTTCATCTTGCCAAACAGATAAACTGGCCAGAAAAATACATGCAGTTAATAGGCATTATGCTCTGGCCTCATAGCCTTCAGTTGCTTTGGCTGTAATTCGAATAACAGCAGCAGCATGGGTGACAGAACGACACTGCAAACTATAGACATGTTTGTATTTCATCTGTTAAAAGTTTGGCAAAATTAATAAATGCTCGTATACAGAATTGAACAATTGAGGATAATATTATATATGAATATCTGCATGTATTTGTTATGGGGCTCTCATTTTTCAGTAAAATCTGGTCTTCCTATCTTGGCCTTGGTCTTCCTGGGATGCTGCATACTCTATTGGAGGAGCTATACTGGAAGAAGTAGGGGAGACAAGAGATCTGGGGTTGATGATTGATAGAAACCTGAAATTCAAGGGATATATTGCAAAGGTGGTGAAGGTAACACAGAGGATTGCTGCAATAATGAGAAGGATGCTGACCTGCAGAGATAAAATTCCGTTGTATGAGACCCTAATCAGACCACACTTAGACTATTGTTCTCAGATTTGGTCCCCAGGATTTGAAGAAGATAAATTAACTGTGGAAAGGGTACAAAGGTAGATAACAAAGACAGTTTCAGGACCGTACAATGTTAGTTATGAGGATCAGCTGAGGAAATGTGACTGCAGAGTTTGTTAGATAGAAGAAGGAGAGGTGATATGATTGAGACTTTTAAACTGTTGAGAGGTGGTTACAGGGTTGACACTGGGAAGGAAGAAAAGGAAGAACAGAGGGAAGGAGTGATGACAAGGGGACCATCCCTGGAAATTATGAAAGGAAACTGTGAGCAAGAGGATGAGGAGTGGTTTCTTTGCATGGAGGGTGGTTGAACCATGGAATGCATTGCCTGATAGAGTGGTGAGAGCGAGAACAGTCACTGAGTTTAAGGAGTGGTATGATAGACTTTGTGTTTCCTAGGAGGGATATCCCACGATGAGTCTTGATAGACTTGTGTTTCCTAGGAAGGACCTCCTGTGATGAGTCTTTTGACTCCTTGGAGGCCTAAATAATAATAAAAATTTTTTTCAAAAATCATTGTTTTTAAAAAAAATAATGACTTAAATAGATGCTTGGCATTTTAAAAAAAGTATGCATGAAAACATGTTAAGTGGACCATATAATACTCATTTGACTACATAGTTTCACTATGTAGTCAAATGAGTATTACATTTTCATAAAGTGGATATTTATCAGCCATGCTTGTGACTTTTGAAATATTCACATAAATAACAATGGAAATCTGTCTTTCTTTTGGCAATGAAGATCCCAAGGAATTTATTAACACATCACTCTTAATTTTGAAGGAATAAATTGTTAGCTCTGTGCAAATAGTCTGTTATATATGTGTTCATAGACTGGTTTGCTAGTTTTATAGAAAAAAAAAATCCTCTACTGTTTATTATTATTCCTGACACCTCCAAGGAGTCCGAAGACTCATCGCGGGAGGACACCTACAACTGTCTCAACCACTACACTGCACCTCTACTACAAATCATCTCCATCTACCGCCCACCTCCACAACTAGTATTTTTTGTCTGTAAGTTGCATGTGTTCCAAACGGCCGATTTGTCTGTATGTGGGATGAAAAACCCGAGTTTCCGGGAGAAAAGTTTATTAATTTAGTCCTGCTTGAAAAAGTCCTATAAGCTGGATCTGGTAATAATGTCAGAAGATATGGCTGCTACTTGCAGTCTGATACTTTATACTTGCAATATACAGTATCAGACTGCATACCTAGTGGGGGGGGTCAGGAGGATATGCCAATTCGGGTTAAGTGGGTGAGTAGTGATATAATGCAGGAGCTGCAAAAACAGAAAACGTTGTGGAGGGAATATAAAGAAAAACGTGATCAGTATACTTGTGAGTAGTACAAAGTGCAGGCAAGGAAGGTGACTAGCATGACAAGAAGGGCTAAATCAGGATATGAGAGGAAATTAGCTAACAGGTCAAAGGAAATCCTGAAGAGTTTTTCACTATGTAGTGAGTAAGAGGAAGAATAATTGGTTGATAACTTTAATCATTGCCAATGGTAAGAAAGTGACAGAAGCAGAAGAAATAGTTGAGATATCAAGTGATCATTTTGCAAAGGTATATCATCTGGGTAGAGATGTTGCACAGAAGCTCATATGAGAATTGGAGCAGATTAACTGTAGATGTCCAGCATGTTGGGAATTATCAATGTGAATACAGCATTGTGATGCAATGGTCCTTCAGTGCATGTGTTATGAGCATGCAAGAGGATTGGCAGTTCTTCTGTTGAGGCTGATTAAACAGCTTCGACAGAAGTATCAGCTCTGGCAAGAGCAGGAAGAGGGATTGGTTCCATTATATAAAGGGGGCTCATCAAAGACAAGAGTAGCAAAGTACAGACCATTTAGTATCTCAGGAGTAGTTATTAAGGTACTGAAAAAGTTGATTAAAAGTAGAATTCAGGAATGGGTGGATAAGAATGTGATGCTATATTGGTGTACAGCATGGCTTTGTAAAAGGTAGGTTACATTAGTAATTTACTCACATTTTATAATAGAGTGATAGTGGAGTTAGATATGGGAAATGGCTGCACTATCAGAATACTTCATGGAAATCTACTACATCAGTTGGGGAGCAAATGAGTGATGAAGGTGGCAGCATAGATATGGGATAGCTGACCAACAGACACCAGAGAGTAGTATATGGTGAAGGTAGAATGAGAATGACTAATGGAGGGCCTTAGGACTCTGTACCACGATGGCTACTGTTTAATTTGTATCCTAATGATATAGGGAATGATTTTAAGGAATATTTAGTTAATTGATGCAAAACTTGGGAGGGCATATTTGTCAATTTAGTGTGGTAGAATGCAAGCTTATGCACTTTGGGATGAAAAAATTACATACCGTGTATTACACTGCACGAGGAAATGATGTTAGGGATTTGGGCATGATGGTGGACAGAGAGTTGAAGTTCAGAGAGTGTATTACAAAAGTTGGCAAAATAGCTCAGAGGATTGCTTGGATATTGAACATTGAACACATTGACAAGTAAAGATAGGGAGGTTATTATCCTCCTTTATAAGGGATTAAGAGGGATAACAGCTATATTATATTATACCTTGACTCCATGAGGTCTTATTAAACAAGACCTCATGGAGTCAAGGACTCATCTGGGAGGTCCTTTTATCACACACACATTTCATCATACTGTGTCTTAAACACACTCAAACTCCTTGCAGACACCACACTCTCAGGCAAGGCATTCCAATCTTGATTTGGTCATCTGGGTTCCTTGGTGATGAGGAGGAGTGAGGAGAGAGAATCAAAAGATGAGTAACTAAGATTGTAGCATTCTGTGAAATACCCCTTGTGAAGCTAGATTAAAGGTGTGGGGGGGGACTTGCAAATCACCCTTGTCAGAAATATGGTGTAATCAAATCTTTAGTCAACAGAGCTCATAAAATATGTTCTACAGATTCTCTTCTAAACAAAGAACTGTTTATTATCAGAACTACCTTTATCTCTAATGATTATAATGCAAAAATTATTTATTGAAAAAATAATCAGTAATTATGGCCATCATCTTAACCTGCCTTTCTGTCCAGAAGAAATTAATAGCAAGATTACTTCGACAGATCAACTTATGAGTCTTTCTGTCCAGTTCACAAACTTAATACCATCCTTATCTCACCTAAAGACAGATATCTTCCTCTTTCTTAAACTGGAATTTACAGAATCCTGCCTTCCTGCTTTTGCAGCTTATATTATTATGGCAAAGTGATCGTTCTGCACAATTTCGTCTTGAACATCAGGAATACATTTCACTTAAAGAACCTAACAAGTGTGGTTTAGCAAGCCGCACATTATCTCCATAACACAGGATTCAGTGGAACAAAACCAAAGTTGTTACACCCAAGTTATTTTCTTCTGGAAAGACTGTACAAGGAAAGTTGTGAAGCACGCATTCATAACCCAAACCTGAATAAAAACAATTGCCTAAAACTTTCTCTATTTTGGGAAGTTATACTGACTAATACTCACCATTCATGTGTTCCATAATTTGTAATTAGTTTTTTTTGTTTAGATTTAAAAATAATTTATTAACTAAATTATTTTATTGTAAATTATTTTGAATAGTTATTAATGCAGATGGAGCTATTCTCCTATACATAATAATGTGCAGGAGATAGTGCACATAATATCACATGCTTTCAGTTGAATTGTTGTTCTCTTTTTTTTTGTGTTTTCCTATGATTTTTTGACAGTGGCTATGAACATTTTATGAATAAATATATTTAATTTAACTGTGATTCTAGTAATAATAATTTTATGATGAATAATTCTAATTGATATGTACTGAATATTAAAGAGATGGTGTTTTCTTTCATAATGCCATTTAAATATATGAACCTCGTCATGCTTTATATTATCTTGTTTCTGTGAAGAAAAGCAGGTGCACAAATATTTGGGTAAAGAAGTAATGATATAATTTTCTGTCAGGTAATTAATTGTAGAAAAAATATAGGAAGGTCTTAGTCTAACTAGGTAGTCATGAAATATAAATCATCTATTATAAAAATGGCACATTTTTATAAAGTATTTTTATAATTGCTTAGTGTGCTTACTATTGTGAACTGTGTTTACAAACCCCCCCCCTCTAGGTTATGCAAATGAAGTAGGAGAGTCATTTCGTGCTTTAGTACATGTGAATGTGGTACGTGCAAGTTATGCTGTAGCCAGTGGTTATGTACTGGCTGACACTGCTGATAAAGTAAAGAAGACCAAAAAGGTTGAAACATGATTATTTTTATTTGTATAATAAGTTTGCTCTTTCTTTTAACGTTAACTGAATGCACAATGCCCCAAATTTCTGTGTTTACATATTTGTGTAAAATATGCAAATACAGTGATCTCTCAATTATCCACCCTTCAAATTAAAAAACCTGCAATTTACCAAACCCTGAATGGATTACTGAATGATAATTAGTGGATTAAAGCTGACTTCTGGTACAGTACCCTGTAATTGTTGTTATTGTTGAGTACATTGAAGAGCTTCTAGATATGCCCATGGATCTGTAGAACTGCTTTGGAATCTGTTGAACTTTGGTGGAGTAGAGCTTATCTCTAGGATTATTGTCAATTTTCTGTAGAGCAGCAGCAATTGCTGGACAAGAATAAATATAGACAGGTGTTAGTTCAACTCCTGGACAGTTTTTGCATGTTTCATAGCTTACCCTGTAATTGTACCTTCAGTTATTTGATTCGATAGGAAGAAAATTGCTTTCTGTTTTATTTGGATAATTGAGAGATTACTGTATATAAATAATAAAATATATTTGCTCTATCATGAATCCTATAATAAATATATTTATATAGCTAATATATATATATATAACTATGATATGTGTGTTCTCTCTGTGCTGCATTGTTTAATTGCAACATCTGGAGTAATATTTTGTCTTCAGTTTTGAAATATTTTACTAATGCACCTTATTCTGTTGAAAGTTTGTCAGAAAGTTGAAAGAAAGTCAAAATTTAGTTTAATCCTTTATCCAAGTGTGAGCAAACAAAGTTTGCGCCTTAAAGTATCTTCAGGACTGGGGTAAGGTGGTACAACACCAGGGCAACTCGTTGCAAAGGTGGAGCAAGCTACCAACACTCCTGTCTCAGTATCTCCTATAATGCAAAACATATCTCCTTGCAGATATGTCTAATGTTATGCATTAAGAGAAGGGCCACTACCTAGACTAGTTTCGACCTTTATTGAGGTAGAATGGGAGTTCATGTCTCTCATCATTGGCCTTTGGAGAATAAAGCGTGCTGAGGGTCAGCAGACAGTAAGAGAGGAGTATGATGTAAGATAGAGTAGGATAGTAGGAGGTAAAAGAGGCCTCAGTCAACCTGTTTAGCCGTATTAGGCTAATTGGTCTGTAACACGCAATCTCCATTTATCTGTTCAGAAAAAAAAAGGTTAAACATAGACTTTTGTCTAGGGTTCGCATATGATTTTATCCAAATTAATAATTTACTTAGAGGATCTTTTTGTGTTACTAAATATAATATCCTTATTTGTATTCCGGGTAATTAAATTTTATTGCTGTTATTGAGAAACTGAGGACTTATGGTCCGGGCTAAATATATGAATTGATCATAGAGGTCGAACTTAAGGTCCGGAGAGAAAAAATAAAAAAAAAAAAGATTTTTTTTTTTTTTTGAATACATTTAAAATATAAATTTTATTATTTAAATTTAAAAAAAATTCAAATAATAAAATAACACGACTTAAGGTCCGGTGAGTTGAAATGAATAGGGACTTATAGACTTGGTACCATTGGGACTTAGAATGGGGTAGAGACTGGCCCGGGAGATGCCGCTTGCGAGGAGCGGCACCACCTCGCTATAAGCCTTCGCAGCCAGGGTTCTCAGCTCTACCCCCCTTATTTGGAGTAAAAGAAACCGTGCCAGCGAAAGCTTTGTGGCTAGGGAAGACAGAATGGTTATTCGTTTTCCTGGGGTGGGGGTTTGGTGGGGTTTTGTGGGTTCTAAAAAGATATACAGGGCTTGATGCATCCGTGTATAAGAAAGCATATTGTCGGTGGTTTGCAGTATTGATTCACAAATTTAAAATCTCCTAGTAAGTGCCTTTCTTGTGCAAGAAATTTGAGTGGGTAGAAAAAGAAACCTTTCCTTATTCTTGCATACATTAAATTTGCGTCTCGTACCTGGGATTTTTTCCGTACCTTCCAAATGTGATATTTTAACACGTTGATTAGGAAGATAGCGAACTTTTGGGTTTTTTGGACTGGTGGGGGGAATTGTAGCCATACGACCTCTTCTACTGTCAGCATGGGAATTCCCAATGCTGTGCTGAGTCTCCGCCAGATGTTTTGGGCTGGTGGGCAAAAATAAAAGAAATGGTCCACCATTTTCCCCGTCCCGGCAGACATCGCAGAAGGGGTCGCACGGGCTAGGTACATACTGGGATGTCACCTGTTTCACCGGGAGCTGCCCGTAGGCTATTATCCAGGCTAGATTTCGATGAAAAGGCTGTCCCCAGCTGTTTTTGATATTTCTGAAGAGAATTTCATTATTTGTCCTGAGATTGGGTGTATCACGCCTGGAAAGTTGGAAGAAATCCCAGTATACTGCTTTGGGTTAGTGTGTGAGGATTGCTATTCCTCTGTCTCTGAGTGTTGTGATCGATTTAACCAATGTACGGTACCACTTGGGCACCCCCCCCCCCTTGAGCGGGGTCCAGCATAGTCCGTGATCCCAAAGAGGGGGAGGAAAAGTCCTATAAAGTAACTAATTAGCAGGCCAGAAATGTGGTAGGAGTTTAAGGCCTTCCGTAAGGTTTTGAACGTGTTTGCTTGTAGCAAGCTTTTGTGATCGGGCAGAGCGTAACTCCCTTCTTCCTGTTTGAGTTGTAGGTATTCTTTCTTTACTTCGTGTTTTCTCCCATTCCAGAAGAAATCAATGAGTTCTTTTGATAATGGGGAGGGGTGTTATTGATGATAGCTGATGAACTGCAGCCAAGGAGAATTGAAGTATTGCAGGATAGTGAAAGGAGCTCATTTGAGGCTATTTGGTGTGAGATTGATACTGGCAGAATAAAATATACAGTTGGGTGCTGCTATAGACCAGGTGATGGAATAGATGGTATGCATAAACAAATTGATGAAATGAGTGGAAGGAGGGTAATTATTATGGGGGATTTCAACTATGGTAACATTGATTGGAAGGAGGAGAGGACACATGTGAGGAAGGAAATGGATTTTATTCAATTATTAAGGGATAACTATCTGAAACAGCATGTAATTGAAAATACTAGGGGTGTGAGAGTGCTTGACCTGGTAATAGTATCTGAGAATTTGACTCTAATGAATATGACCATGTTGCCACCTATTGGTGAGAGTGATCATAAGGTCTTGACCTGGGAGGTGGCTAAAGGTGTGAAATTTGTGATTAAGACAGGGTATATGTGGAATTACCGTGCTGGCAAGTATGACAAGCTTAGGAGATTGCTTGGATCAGTGCCATGGCATGTACAACTGCAAGGGCTGGACGTTGATAGAGCATGGGAAGTGATCAAAGAGCATTTACAGGAGGTTATGGCTGATTGTATACCCAAGGTCCGAATAGTGAAACAAGGAGGGGTTAAATGGATGAATAACACCATTAAGCTTGAGCTGCAAAAAAAGAAACAACTATGGAGGGAATTTAAAGAAAGGGGTGACCTGCAGGCACACGAATGGTATAAAGTACAGGCCAGAAGGGTAACGAGTGTGGTAAAAACAGCAAAAGCCGATTATGAAAGGAAACTAGCTATGCAAGCAAAAGAGAATCTCAAACAGTTCTTTCAATATGCTGCAAGCAAGAAAAAAACTGTACATGGCAAAATGATTTTAAGGAATGACGATGGTAAAGAGTTCACTGAACCAGTCGATATAGTGGAGTTACTGAGCGCGCACTTTGCAAAAGTATATCATCCAGGTGGTGACGTTGAAAAAATGAAGGAACCATTAGTTTATATGGGAATTGTGATGAATGAAGTGGAGGTGAATAGTCTATTACAGAACCTTAATGTGAATAGATCTGTGGGATCGGATGGTATACCGGCACGGGTCTTGCATGAAGCAGCTAATGAATTATCAGTGCCCTTGACCATGTTGTTTAATCTGAGTCTCAGGTCTGGCTTAGTCCCGAAGGCGTGGAAAGAGGGGAAAATAGTTTCACTGCATAAAGGAGGATCCAAGACTATGGTTGCAAATCACCGACCGATCAGCATATCAGGAGTCGTTGTCAAGGTCTTGGAGAAAGTAGTCAAGGGAAAAATACAGGAATGGATTGATGAAAATGAGATACTGTACAGAGGACAGCATGGCTTTGTGAAGGGTAGATCATGCCTCAGTAACTTGCTCAAGTTTTATAACAAGGTGACGGCTGAACTGGATAAGGGAAATGGGTTTACAGTGATACTGCTGGACCTGGCAAAGGCGTTTGACAGGATACCACATGGAATTCTAATCCGTAAACTACAACATATGGGAAGGGATATAGGGTTGGTGAGATGGATAGCTGGGTGGTTGATGGAGAGATATCAAAGAGTAGTTTATTCAGGAGTAGAGTCCAAAAAACGGCCTGTGACTAGTGGTGTGCCACAGCGTTCTGTTCTTGGACCACTGCTGTTTAATCTGTTCATTAACGATATAGGGAAGGGTCTAAGTGGGACAGTTCATTTGTTCGCTGATGATGCAAAGTTGGGTAGGGCGATAGTGAATGCAGAAGATGTCAAAGTCTTGCAAGATGACTTAGATAGATTGGAGTTCTGGACTAAGGAGAATGGATGTCAATTTAATGTGACAAAATGTAAGGTTATGCATTTCGGAGTGAAAAGATTAGCAGCAGTATACCACATTGGTGGAACTGTACTCCAAGAGATTGATGAGGCCAGGGACTTGGGAGTGTTGGTGGATAGGGAGATGAAGTTTAGGGGGCACATTGCGAAAGTAGCTAAATCAGCTCATCAACTCACTTGGTTGTTGAAAAATACCTTGACGAGCAGAGAAAAACAAGTTATTGTACCTCTGTACCGAGCCCTGATAAGACCTCATCTCGACTACTGTGCCCAGATTTGGTCACCTCGGTTCCTTCTTGATGGGGAGGAGGTTGAGAGGATCCAGAGGCAAGTGACTAAGATGATAGCAGGTCTATGGAATAAACCATATGAGAACAGGTTGAAGATTTGTGGGTTGCAGAAACTAGTTGATAGGCGGAAAAGGGGAGACATGATTGAGACATTCAAATTGCTAAAAGGATTCTATAGGATTAATTCAGATGATATTTTTGAGATCAGGACTGGTGGTGGGAGAACTAGAGGACACCCATGGAAGCTGGGCAAGAGCGTGGTTAGCAGGGGTGTTAGAGCTGGGTTCTTTACTTTTAGAGTGGTAAATGAGTGGAATAAGCTGCCAGAGTGTGTTGTGGGTGCTATGACAGTGAGCGAGTTCAAGGCAAGGTATGATAGATACTGTGAGAATGTTGAACAGCTGTGTGAACATGATGTTTAGGGCCTCCCTCGATGAGTCTAAGGACTCCTGGAGTAGCCCGTGGTAATAATAATAATAATAATAATTTATTTTCTTGTGACAGTGTGATGCCTGTGATGTTGACAGTGTGCATCAGCATTGGGGTGACGATTGTTCTTATTACTGTCGCTCTGCCATAAAAGGAGAAAAAGGTTGGTTTGAACAGCCTTATCCTGTCCCTGCTTGTCTCCTGCAATTTTTGGATTGGTAGTGCTAGGGTGTCAGAAAAAGGCACGCCTAGTATTGTTAGGGGCTGTGTCTGTAGCGTTAAACCGAAGGGAAGTCCAGTGCTATGGAAATTTCCAAAACTTTTGATTTTAGTTTTTTGTGCATTAACGCGAAGAGCCACTGACTATGCTGAACTTTTGCAGCATGTGCAGATAGATGTAGATGGACTCAGAATCTCTGAGTGTGGCCACTACATCGTCTGCATATGCTACTATTTTGCATTGTCTGGAGACTTGGGGCAGTGGAATACCATTAATTGCGGGTGTGTTATCAATTCTTTTGATTAGGGGTTATAATACTAGGGAGAAGAGGAGGGGGGCTTAGCGGGCAGCCTTGCCTAACCCCTCTCTTTATGCGGATTGGTTCTGTCAGAAACCGATTAATAGATAGTTGGGTCGTGGCTTCTGCGTACATGTTTTTAATTGTATGCCGAAGTCTCGGGCCCACGCCTGTTTTTTGGAGGATGTTCTGCAAGTAACTGTGGTTGACGCTGTCAAACTTTCTCCAGGTCGGTGGAGAAAAGTGCCAGGGGGTATTTTTTTCCTTAGCCAGTCTGATCAAGTCTCTTAACAAGAAGAGATTGAGTTCCATAGATCTACCGGGGATCCCGTAGACCTGTGAGCTTGTTATTATATTTTCGATACTGCCCTTAAGGCGTGCGATAATTTTTGCAAAGATCTTATAGTCTAAATTGGTTAAGGAGATTGGACGCCAGTTATTCAACAAAGTCTGATCTTGGTCTTTCTTAGGGATAAATATGGTATAGCTCTTAACGAATTCCTCGGGGATGTTTCCCCGAAGTGAGGAATTCGTTAAAGGTGTTTATTAATGCTGCCACTGCACATTCCCAGATAGATCTATAGAATTCTATCCCCAGTCTGTCTGGCCCCGGGGTCTTCTTTGTTTTCATCGTTTTGCATGTAGCCTTTATTTCGGCTGCAGTTATCGGCCTGTCATGCAGGGCACTAAGATGATCGGGAAAGCTTGTTGCATCCCACTCACTGCAGTCATCTGTGCCCTGCTGGTCAGAGAAGATGCCGATATACTGTTGATGAAAGTGACGGAGTATTTCGTGGGTTGAGTGTAGAATCTGGCCCTTCTCTTCGATCTGGTAAATCGTTTTCTCGTCATTAGCTGCCACCCGTTGTTGGTTGTAGAATGCGGCGGAAGGTGTTTCCAGATTTCTGAGAGAGTCTCGTTCGCAAATTGAGGTCCTCGACTCTACTCTGCCACTCTTGCTGCAGCTCTATTTCTACTTGCCTGATAAGATGTCCACAGGGAACTCTGCTCCGTTCGTTTGTCTGGTACCAGCCGAGTTCCCTGTAGAGATCCCTCAGCCGTTTGCGTTGTTGGTAGGCCCTTTCATGCCCGCATTTTTGGAACAGTTCCCTAGCCTGCCACTTGAAGCTCAGCCAGTTTTCCCAGTCCCAGTTGGTGTTTGTCCATCTGTCACAGAGGTTCTGTAGATGGTCGCTAAAAAGACTGGGAAAGGTGGGAGGAAGCTTCCAAGGACCTCTGGCTGTTTCCCTAACCTCTGGGAGCGTGATTTTGAGTATGACCATTTTGTGGTCGGTTGTCATGTTGTGCACTGAGGTGTGACGTATCCTCTGAACATATTGTTCCAAGTTTTAGGACACGTACACTCTGTCTAGTCTTGTCGCTATCTGGCCGCGGCACCATGTAGTTTCTACTTTGGAGGGGTTATTCCACCTCCAGATATCGACGAGATCAAAATTTATACAGCATCGTTTTAAAGCATCAGTGCAGCCAGTTCCGGTGTTTGCATTCCCACTGATTTTGTGTAGACGTGTGTCTTCCACACAGTTCCAGTCTCCTTCAACTATTAGGTGTTCTGCTCCCAGGAGATAGTTTTCAAGGGCAGAGAAGAGACCAATTCTGTGGTATGGATTGTTCGGGGCGTAAACTGCAGCAAGTTGGATGGTACGGCCACCGTACTTCCAGTCCACCATTACTAGGCGTCCTGTGGCTTCTTTTTTGATGTTGAAGAACCCCCCCGCGATTGGGGGTGAATTAGTATTCCCACCCCTCGCGAGTGAGCATCCCCGAAGCACCAGTAGCTGGTGACCGGATAGCTTCTTGAGAAGTTCTCCACGTCCTAGTGCTTATAGAAATGGGTTTCTTGTATCAGGAGGATATTGATTTTGTGTGTTAACATTAGCCTCCAGACATCGCTTTGCGCAAAGGGGTTGCGTAATCCGTTAGTGTTTAAGGTTGCAATTTTAACTTCCATGTTGGTGTTAGTATGAGAGGGGGGGGTGTTATCTGTTGGTTGTTCTATGCAGGCCAGTTCTGGTTCCTCGTCGGTGCTGGTTGCACATTCAGCACCCGAGTCAATGACAAGCCTGTTTAGGGAGTACCTCTCCCCTTCGTCTTCAGAGTCCATTTCGTGGACTTCTGGTTCTACCGGTTGATCGCTTACTGGGGGTAGGCTCTCTAGCATTGTTACGTCATTGTCGAGGGGCTTTGTGCCTATTGTTTGACGTCGATCTGTAGTGTGGGTATACTCTGTCTCGTCCTCCGATGACATCAGGCTGCTTTGTTTCGCTTTTTTCTTTTCTTTTGATTCCGTTTCTCTTGTGCGCTTTGTTGGGGCACTGGGTGTGACTTCTTCCTCTTTCCTGCACGTTTCATGATTTGCCACCTTGATGCTGGCGATGTTGTCCTGCGTGTGGCGGCTTGCCTTGGGTATGTTTTGGGTTTTTGTGGAGGTTGTGTTTTCCGGTGATGCTCCCTTTTCAGCCTGTTTGCAGAGCTCTAGAAAATTGCTCCTTGATACTGTCTCAGGCTTCCCGATGGGTGTAGCCCGAATCGGTGTTATGGTCCCTCCAATTGCTTCTGAGAGTGTCCTGTTTGGACAAGTGTCCACTTTGAGGGTCAGATCCCCACACTTCAGACAAGGTTCTGTACAGCTTTCTATTTTATGTTTTGATGCTTTGCAATTTCTGCATTGTATTCGAGGGCAATCTGCCCCAAGGTGTTCCTCCGAGTTACATTTAAAGCACCTTCTTTTCACACCTGGGTAGTTGATCATTACCCTCGTTCCCCCCAAAAAAACGAAGTTGGGGACTTCTTTTTTCATTTCAATCTGGATTTCGACGTCTCCTGTTTTCCATCCTTTATAGTTTGCATGCTCAATTGCTTTAATCTCGTGAATTTCCCCCCATTGACTAAAGAATTTCTTGACTTCAGGTTCGTTCTCTAGGTATTCTAGTGGAAACCTGGTTATTTTTAGCGTTTTGCGTAGGCTCCCTACTAGAAACGGTCTGATTGTTTGTCCACAACAAATGAAACCCTCTAATAATTTCTTTTTTGTTTGTTCGTTTATGACCACTATTTGAAATCTATTGTTCCCATAAGGTATAAAACCGTATATATTTTCCGCCCCTACTGTCTCGATTAGAGCTCTCACTAACGCCCACTGATCTACGGGCTTTGTGAGCTCGATACCGAGTGTCCTAGTTCTAGGCAAAAAATGCGACATGTTTACAGAAATTCCTGACTAATGGCTGTAGAAATGGGATGTAAGGGAGGGCAAAATCGAGGAACGTTGGACGTTCCTCGTCGCAAACAAAGCGATACCAGAATAGATGGATAAAACAGGCAATAAAAAGAAAAAGGTCTTACCAAAGCTGGGGTGCTACTGTGAAATCTGAGCATGGAGCTCTCTTTTCGGGCCGTTGAAACTGGATCTTCTTGAGAGGTAGACATCCGCCTTTGGCTGGAGCTTTCTCGGGGATCCTTGGGAACTGTCGCTGGAATCTGCTGCGTTCTGCCGATGTTGATATTGAGGTGTCTTCAGTGAGAGCCAGGCCCAAGTTGAGACACCAGGCAGAAGCATTAGCAGGTCATCTCTACCTATAGGAGTTGCCAAATGGTGTGCCACCCTTTTTTAATAAATTACTCTGGATTTAGAGAAAGATGTTGAAAGTTTATTTTTCACTTGGTTAGAGTATAATAAATTTAGTTTAATCCTTGATCCAAGTGTGAGCAAACAAAGTTTGCACCTGAAAGTATCTTCAGGACTGGGGTAAGGTGGTACAACACCAAGGCAACTCGTTGCAGAGGTGGAGCAAGCTACCAACACTCCTGTCTCAGTATCTCCTATAATGCAAAACACATCTCCTTGTGGATATGTCTAATGTTATGCATTAAGGGAAGGCCACTACCCAGACTAGTTTCGGCGTTTATTGAGGTCTCTTCAGTGGGAGCCTTATAGAAGATACTTATAGGGAGCATTATAGGAGATGCTGAGACAGGAGAGTTGGTATCTTGCTCCACCTTTGCAACAAGTTGCCCTGGTGTTGTATCACCTTACCCCAGTTCTGAAGATACTTTCAGGCGCAAACTTTATTTGCTCACACTTGGATAAAGGATTAAACTAAATTTATTATACTCTAACCAAGTGAAAAATAAACTTTCAACGTCTTTCTCTAAATCCAGAGTAATTTATTAAAAAAAGGGTGGCACACCATTTGGCAACTCCTATAGATAGAGATGACCTGCTAATGCTTCTGCCTGGTATCTCAACTCGGGCCTGGCTCCCACTGAAGAGACCTCAATAAAGGTCGAAACTAGTCTGGGTAGTGGCCCTTCCCTTAATGCATAAAATTAGACATATCCGCAAGGAGATGTGTTTTGCATTATAGGAGATACTGAGACAGGAGTGTTGGTATCTTGCTCCACTTTTGCAACGAGTTGCCCTGGTGTTGTACCACCTTACCCCAGTCCTGAAGATACTTTCAGGCACAAACTTTATTTGCTCACACTTGGATAAAGGATTAAACTAAATTTATTATGCACCTTATTCTGTTTGATATTATTATGATCTGTATAGCATTATTTCATTTAGCATCCATCTTTTTGTAGCCATAAATAAAACGAAGGATGGAACGAACTTTCCATATCTCGTGAAAGTGACCTGTGACACACTGACAAGCACACCCAAATTAATAACAAGTTCAAGGACACTTGCCCAATCATGAATACATGCTCAACCTGACTTAACATTTGCCCAGAAAGAACAAGGATGTCATCTTTAAAGACAACTTAAAGAAAAATGCCAAAATGGAGACAACACTTGGATCATCGACTACATACAAGCTAAATTAGTGCAAAAATCACTACTAGTAGCCACCATGGAAACCAGTATTCAGGCACTTCATAGGAAATGTTCAAGACCTTTGCAGTCAAATATATGTTCCACAGAACCTTGCACATCCACTTCATTAACATCTGTGGCTTCAACTCCAACCTTAATAGTGTCCACTGCCATCTTCAGTCTATCAAATCCCCCACCTACTCTTTTTGGCAGAAACTCAAATCTCATCACCCCCAGCTCTATTCATCTTAACCTTGCAAACGACACACTCTTTAACTCTTTTTGACCCAAGGGTGGCATCTGAGCATATATCCACTCTTGACATACCATGTCTTGGATACAACCCACATGATCTCTTGGGAAAAAACTTCCATGCTCCACCACAGTAAATTAAAAAAAATAGAGATTATTTTTAGAATCTCCAGCAGCCCTCAGAAATCAACCAAATCTAAATAAATATGGTTGCATTAAACTTCTGGAGAATTGGGAAACATTAATCATCAGAGATCCTACCTTACATCCTAGGCCAGCTACAATCGCCCATAGAGGGCATACCACCTAGCTAATCACCCACGTGGTTAGCTTAGTATTATGTGGTATTTGTGTATATGTTACATTAGTTTTTTTGTAATCCCTGAAGATGTCTCAGTGACTGAGACGAAATATAGGAAGTATTAAAATCTGTTTTAATCCTTTCCAAGTGCTGTATACAATCTATCAAGCCTCCAGCATGATATGTGCTGAACATATCACCAAAGTAATCCTCACTGGCATGGAAACATACATTCCCCACACTGCTCTGAACTTCCATCCCTTAACTGAACCCTTCTCCAAAAGATATGCCAAGGCTGTACAAATGAAAAATTAAATATACCATAACTGGCTTACATCAAGAAACCCCCATCCTCCTTTAGTGCCTATACCCAAGTCCGAAGTAGGTGCAAGAAAAATATTGATGCTTTTTTTTGAAACAGCAAAAAAGCAGGAAACTTGCAGCATGCACAAATGGCAGATGAGCCTTTTGGTCTCTTGTCAAAGTAATTGGTCATGACTTTTGCCCAACACTATTGTCACCTCTATCATACCCAGATAGCTCTGTTATCTGGGTAAGCTATCTCCTGGCTTCACACCTTGTCTCCAATGAATGCATAACTGACACGATGGTAAATGCCCCCCCCCCCCCCCCCGCAACCATTCCAGAACTGCCCAATATACAATGACCCTTATATCTTTTTGCCAGAAAGAGATCAGAAAACTAGTGTCTAAATTAGATACAAAAAAGTCTCCTGGCCTTGATGGCATTTCTCCAATTGTCCTGAAGGTTTGTGCACCAGAACTGATTCCTATTCTGTTCTATGCCATTTGTATATTATTATCATTCGTGACACCTCCAAGGAGTCCGAAGACCCATCGCTGGAGGACACCCACTATACAACTGTCACCACCATTACACCGAACTTCTACCACCAATCATCTCCATCAACGCCATCCACCACCAACCACCGCCACAACTACTATTTTTTGTCTGTAAATTGCATGTGTTCCGAAGGGCCGATTTGTCTGTATGCGGGATGAAAAACCCAAGTTTCCGGGAGAAAAAACACTGCTACCGCCATATGAGATCGGCTAACTCACCTTCAATTGAAAAAGGCCACATAAAGATTCCTCCTGTCATGACAAGAATCAAACTTAGGCCTATTCCAATCGAAGGCCACAATGTATGCTCCACTGGTATCTATTCCATAGCCTGGAAATTGGCCTATATTCAACTCATTCCCAAGAAGGTGACAAATCATGCCATCTTACTACCATCTCACTATCTATCTAAAGTAATGGAGAAACCATCAATTCCTAACTCCTACACTTCCTTGCAGGCACTCAGCTAATAAACAACCACCAGTGTGGATTCCATCGCTGCCAGTCAACAGGAGATCTACTCACATACATCACCCATCTCTGGACAAATGCCATGGACAAGTTTGGAGAATCTCACACTTGATATCTCTAAAGCTTTTGACCAGAAAGACTTACTAAGCAAACTCCCATCATTTGGACTATCTCAGGGCTTCTGTAGTTGGCACTCTGCTAGAGGAAAGTCCATCAATGGGCCTGCTACCCATTTGGGGAGGTGTTTAGGGGCAACGCAAAAAAGATATGGTTCTGCCAAAGTACAGAAATGGCAACGACAATGGCACCAGACTATGGCTTTAGGCAACTGGAACATCTTCTCTCTGATAGGGAAGGAGTTGGAACTGGTCGAGGAAGCCAAGCACTACCGGCTAGAATTAGTCAGGCTTTCTTCGGCCAAGAGGAGAGGCTCTGGAACTGTCGACCTGGATAAGGGGTGGAAGCTCTGGTGTGAGCCCAACAATGTCTGCTCAGGCGGGTGTAGGGATACTCACAAGCCCCCAGCTGTCAGACTGTGTTGCTGAGTGGATCCCATTGGGGGGACGGGTGTGTGTGTTAAGGCTTCAGATGAAAAACCATGATTTGGCTGTGGTGCAAGCCTATGCACCTAATTTGTAGTCAGAATACTCTGCCTTCCTAGAGGAAGTGGATGCTGCTTTTGACAGGGTGGCAGACATGGAATCAGTCTTGCTAATGGGTGACTTCAATGCACATGTTGGAACAGATGACCAGACATGGAGGGGTGTGGTTGGGAGGAACGGTGCTCCTGACCTTAACGCGAATGGGTTGAAATTATTGGACTTCTGCTATACTAACAGCTTGTCCATAATGAATACCTTCTTCCAGCACCGAGAAGTCCATAAGTATACCTGGTTTAGGGATACACTAGAACAAAGGTCTCTGATTGACTTCTTTATAGTCTCAGCAGACCTATTTTCCTCAATGTTTGACATTCATGTGAAAAGAGGGGCAGAACTGTCAACTGACCACCACCTTGTTGTGTGCACTCTACGGCTTCAGAAACCAGATGCTACCATCAACGCTGGAAGGCCTCAGCAGCTATGCTGCGTGAAATGGGAGACATTGGCAAATGAGACTGTGAGGAAGAATTTGCAGATGACATTTTCTCCAGGTTCAAAGAGATTCCCAAGCATACTGCAGATGTTGAGAAGGAGTGGAAGCTGTTCAGAACAACTGTCACTGCCTCTGCACTCTCATGCTGTGGCAGAAAGCAGCTCGGCGTGGTAACGGGCAGTGAGAAAAGGACACCTTGGTGGAACCAAGAATACCAAAAAACTGTCCGAGCAAAAAAGGAGTCCTACCTAACATGGCTTAGGGTCAGGTCACCTAAGATGCATTTGCGGTATGCTGAGGCACGAAAAGCTGTTGCTGAGGCAGTAAAGACAGCAAAGCAGAAGGCTTGGGAATCCTTTGGAGAAAGATTAGACTCATCCTATGCAAATACAAAGTATTCTGGCAGACCATCCACCTGCCTTCGAGGGAGGAAATCATGCACAGCAAGAGCAATTAAGGCCTCTGATAGTGCACTTTTAACAACCGAGAAGGATATCCTCCACAGATGGAGGGAATACTTTGAGAGCCTTCTTAACCCGGGTGGCCCAGCAGTTATGGACATCCAAGAGGTGCAGATCGGAGCAATGACTAGTCTCACAGCAGAAGAGATCCATTTAGCAATAAAATTGCTAAAATCGGGCAAGGCTGCTGGCGATGATGAAATTCGGCCCGAAATGCTAAAAGCCTTAAATCGAGACGGTGTTCGCTGGCTGATTCGAGTGTGTCAGGCTGCTTGGATATCTGGGTGAGCACCAAAGCAATGGTAGACAGGCATAATAATACCAGTCTTTAAGTAGGGAGACCAGAAGGATTGCAGTAACTATCGTGGCATCTCTCTGCTCAGCCTGCCTGGGAAAGTGTACGCTAAGTGCTTGGAAAGACGGTGCAGGAGCATACTTGAGTCAATGTTCTTGGAAGAACAATGTGGCTTTCATCCTGGTAGAAGCACAACTGACCAAATCTTCACTTTAAGGCAAGTCTTTGAGAAATCTTGGGAATATGCCAAGAATGTCTACACATGTTTTGTGGACTTGAGAAGGCATATGACCGGGTTCCTCGGGATAAGCTTTGGTAAGCAGTACAGGAGTATGGAGTGGATGGCCAACTATTAGCTGTCATCAAGTCCCTGTATGAATACCCAGAGTTTTATGTCAGGGTAAACAGCACAAAATCTGAACCTTTCACAGTCTCTGTTGGCCTCTACCAAGGATGTGCTCTGTCACCCCTCCTTTTCATAATATTTATGGACTGGATTGATAGGCACAGCCGAGGCAGTGAGTGTGTCAGAAAAAATTGAAGATGTAGGGTTGCTGGGCTAACAAGACTTGACAGAGTCAGAAGCTCTGCAATTCAGGAAACCCTCAATACTCAACCGCTGCTTCTCCGTGTTGAGACATTACAGTTACGTTGGTACAGGCACCTGGTCAGAATGCCACAAGAGAGGCTCCCTCAACAGGAGCCAAGGGTGGGAGGCCAAGGACTCACTGGATAGATTATATCCAAAACCTTGGGTGGACACATTTGGGAATCCCACCAGAACACCTGAGCTTGGTGGCAGAGGATCGTGACCATTGGAAGTTCCTCTTGCAGCTGTTGTACCCCACAATCCAATTAGGAAAGGTGGGCCTTGAAGATGTATGTATGCATGTATCAATGACCCACTTCAGTTGACACCTCCAACATGCTCATACACAGTTTTGCAGATGAGCACATTGCACTCTGTTTCATTTGATAGACTTTACTCTACACAGCTCACCTCAACATACAGAACATCAACCACCACTGCCCTCAATTCTAACATTTGGAGTGCAGCTGCTAAGAGCTCCCTCAAAATGCTTGACTCAATACAGAGGAGAGTAATTACATTGATAAATGACCCATCTCTTACCAACTCACTTCCCCACACTTTCGCACAGATGTTTGGTTTCTGCAACTGATGTATTCTATAGATATTTTCATGGCAGATGCTCATCTGAAATAGCGTCAATAATTTCCCAACTCAGTACCAACAAGTGGCAGCCCGTACATAAGCACTGCGACACTGCAGCACCCCAAAGGAAAAAATGAAAAATTTAAATTTTGTTTGTGTTTATAAATAATAACAATGCTTATAACATTATATAAATGCAATACAACATGTTAAAGGTTACAGTTTATGTTTTGACATTGATTGAATAGTTAATAATTGGAATTGTTCGATTAATGCTTTAGATTATGAAACAGATGCACTGCGATCTAATGCCGATATTCGTTGGCGCTTGTCATTGCACGTTACATCATTCAACACTGCCCAAACAGCAGTGTATTTTTAGTGTCCATACGCACATTATTTCTGTGAGATACAAAACGCTTATTATTGGTGCGTGTGAGTGGTGAACTATTTTTTGTCAATCTTATTTTATTTTGTTAAAATAACATGTAATTATTTATTTATTATAGATACCAGGCGGAATTATGACGAGTGTCACTGTTGAAAATATGAAAAGAATTATATTTTTTCAATTATCTTTACACGAAACAAATGCACTGCAATCTAACGCCGATATTCATTGGCACTTGTCATTGTACGTCATTCTGACACTGCCCAAACAGCAGTGTATTTTTAGTGTCCATATGCAAGTTATTTCTGTGAGATATGAAATGTTTATTATTGGTGCATGTGCGTGGTGAGCTATTTTTTGTCAATCTTATTTTATTTTGTTAAAATAAAATATTTTAACAAAATATTAATTATGACGAGTGTCAGTGTTGAAAATATGAAAAGAATTATATTTTTTCAATTATCGTTACACGATACACGAAACAAATCTAATGCCAATATTCATTTGCGCTTGTCATTGCTATCGATACGAAATTTTTATTAATGGTGTTTGTTCGTGGTGAGGATGAAATATTTTTAATAAAGCAATTTTTAATATATAAATTTTTTATTAATAAATTCTTTACTGATTAGGAAAAAATAATTTTTTTTTTGTATATGTAGCACCTCCACTTAAAATTTTCACTAGCAGCCACTGGTACCAACCCTGTTGGAACACGTGTAGCTGCCACCCAACATCCTTTCACAGTACACCTTGAAACTCACAGCACAAGTTTCTTCTCCTCATCTGTCATCTCTGCTACTGCTGTACTGTGGAACAGTCTTCCCTTTGATGTGTTTTTCAAGGAATACAATATACAGGCTTTTAAATCAAATGTAAACAAGTCTCTCCTTTCCCAACCAACTACCAGTATATGGTACTAATGTACTATAGGTTGATCAACCAACCTCTTATGTATGGGCCGAACATAAAAAAAAAATTCTGTTTTCAATTTCCTGATAATATGGCAGAACTGCATGATTTAGTTTACATTATTACTATCCATGGGCATCTGCAGAAAATTTTCCATGTGGGTGCAAAGCTTGGAGACAAATAATTACATCAAGAAATTTTTATTTAATTATTTAATTATTATTTTTTATTCACCAGTAGATCCTAGGGGGAAAGTTCCCCGTTTGTCCCTCCCCCCCTTGCAGATGCACATGTTACTACCTATCAACAATTTTTCTCCCAATTAGTCTATTACTTGTCAGCACTCCAGTATTGTTATCTCTAACATTTTGGTCTTCGAACACACTTCTGACTGACTCAATCCACCAAAATGTTGGCCTTCATGTGAGTCTTTTTCCTGCCATCTTAGCATCAATCACCTGTTTTGCTAACCTTTTCCATTCTGTTTAAAAAGTGACCATACTGACTGTACCACCTTAGATTAGCTTTGCTTACACATTCTTGAATGCTAACAATATCAGATTCCTTCCTAATATTTGTATTTTTAATATGCTTCTGCCATTGATGCCATATGTTCAAGCTGCTACTTCTTCTCAGAATGCTTGTATTTGTGATTTAATCTTTGATCAAGTGCATTATTTCTAACCCAACTCTTAGATCCATAACTTAAAACTGGTTTGATAAACACTCTCTTGTATACTGTTAGCTTAGTATTTTAGCTAATTTGTCTTATTCCATATAAATTAATTCAGCTGGCTTCCCACCATATTTTGTTTATTGTTTTGTCTATTTCCATATTTAGTTTGCCATCTTGAATAAAAATTTGTGCCTAATTAGCAGAAATGTTTTACTTGTATAGGTTCTCCAATGAGAATGCAGCTGAAGCTTTCTGTGTTCCTTCCTATGAAAATAGAAAGGAACACAGATCTTTGTATTGTTGATTTTCATGCTGAATTTGTGACAGTTCTTATTCAGTTTAGTTAGAGAATCTTGGAAATTTGCACTGGATTTCTCTAGGAGTAGAACATCATCTACATAAAGCAAAGAGCCAAGTTTGATATCAGGTTTAATGCTACTTTCTTTTTATGATTAAGAGTGGAAATAGTGTGCACCCTTCCTTGTCTTACATGATTTTGATTCAAACCATCTTCTTGTATTTCCTTGAGTTTTAACTGCTGACTTAAAACTTAAATATAGGTATATTGCTCTGTATAATGTTTTGTTTACCTCATATAATTGTAGCATTTTGAAAAGCTTTTCTCTGAGCACCTTTTCGTATGTCTTTTCCAGATCTACAAAAATTACATACTAATCCTTGTTATATTCCTCTGATTTCTCATCTGTTTGTCCTAAAAGGAAAATCTGATGTTGACAACCTCCATTTGGCCTGAACCCAGCTTGTTCTTCTCCAAGTTTCTCTGTCACAGTTTTTTTTTTTTTTGGCCTCTTCTCAAGTATGCTTGCACAAATTTTGGAACATGTTAGTAGGAAAATTCATCTGTAATTTTCACATTCAGTTTTATTTCCTTTTTTTATAGATAGTAACTATGAGAGCTCTATTCCAATTACCTGAAATTCAACCTTCTGAGCAAACCCTCAGAATTATGCAGTGTAACCACTCCAAAACTTTTATACTTTCATATTTTATCATTTCTGGTCATATCATAATCCCTGTTGCCTTTTCACGTTTATGGCTGTTGATAGCTTTTTTTTATCTCGATTATTGATATTTACTCCTTTTTGCATTCTTGAATATTTTCTACTACAGTTCTGTTACTGCTTGTTTCATTTAGCAGTTATTTAGCACTGATTACCTCAGACATGTAGAATATCTTTATCTCCAGTTTTCATGTCCACTTTATCATTTTTAATTCTTTTTACACTTTCTTTCATTTTTAAGCTTTTTCAATAGCCTTTAGAACATTTTTTGGAGGCTATTTTTACTGAAGTCTTCCCATGATTTACTGTATTTAGCTACTTTTACACATGACTTAGCTTGCTTACATTTTTCTCTGTATTCTTTTCTGAAACAGAAAAAAATAATGCTTGGACTCCTCTAACTTCACCACGTCTCCTTAGATGAACCAATCAATGTTTTCTTTAGATTTGCCACCAAGGTTTGATTCTTGTTTTTGAACTGTTTCTTTTTTTGTTGAATAAGGTCTGTATAGTGGAGTCTACAGTTTACCTTTAAAAACTGCTCAACTTTAATTCTTTTTAAAACTTTCCTATATATTTTTCTTTTCAATGTAATATTCATTTTTATCTTTCTTAAAACTAGGTGATGATCACTTCCATTTCAAATCATTTGTATACTCTTGTATCCTGAACCAGCATGAAAAAATATATATACAGCAATCCCTCGATTAGTGTGCCTAATGCGTTCTTTAAAACAGGCGCATTAATTGAATATAATAACCTGTGGGAAAAAGTATAATTTGTTCCTCAAATTTCTTTTTTGAACCTTAATGTTTTTATAAAAGAATTAAGGTATGGCTCAGAGCCTAGTTGAAGGAAAACTATTAAGCTGATAGACAATAAAACATTCAGAATATAAATTTTATTATTCTACTTCTTAACAAAGAATTGAGCTATCGTAGTTTGGCAGGCATTTTGTTTCTTTTTTTTTTTCATACAACAGATGGTATTGCCCTATTGCCTCTTCTACTTCTCTCTTCATCAGGGTCAGCCTCTAAGCATTGCTGCTTAAAAACTTCGATTGTACGAAAAATATTTTCAAATTGTTTCTGTGAAATCTCTTTTGGCTGACTATGAGTGGTTAAATTTTCTTCATATTCTTTGGGATCTTCCCACTGTGCATCTAAATTTAGCAGGTCGGAATCACTCAATTCTTCAGAATGAGATTTAATTAACTCTTGGACGTTATCATTGAAGGGGAGAAAGAAATGAAGGACATACGAATGGTCGCCAATACACGAAATCACGTGCTTTATAGATAAAATTTCCTAACTGTTTTACAAGCAAAATAGTTACCACTTTAAAAACTACAATGATCATAAAAGAGAAGTTAATTTTCCCACGTAATAATAAACAACTCATCCCCGAAGACGGATTGATTACCCTACTACCTGAATGGATTCTTTTTTTGTGTGACGTGTAGAAGTGTCGAAGGGTCTCGAATCTGTGAGCGTACCATAACAGACAAAATAAATTTTTATTATTGTTATTATTATATATAAGGTGCCTCCATGTTGGCAATAAAAATTTGGAACATAGTATACATGGAAGTAGTGTAGTATGCTATTAAAAATAACTTTGTGAAATGTTTTAAATCGGTAACTAAATTATTTCATTCTGGTGAGTGATTTTTTAAAATAGTTAGCCATAAAAATGTATAGACAGAAAGTTTTTAAAATCTAATATTTATTTTTAAGATGTATATAGGCACACTAATCGAATTTGGGTATCGAAAAAAAAAATGACGCACTAATCGGGGGTGCATTAATCGAGGGATTACTGTATATAAATTACTTTCTCACTAGAGATGTGTAATAAACATTTAAGATTTTAATGTTATTTTGTATTATTATTAACTGTGATATGAATTACTTGACAGTATAAGTAACGCAGTACTTTTGATAAAACCTAACAGCTTTCTTTATTCTCTGGGTTGGATAATGAAATGACATTAATAAGAGTAACTATCTACACCTATTTATTCATCTAATTAAATGGTGTAATGGGTTTATCACATATTTATTCTGTGCTACTTTGTAACGGAAGACAAAAGATTCCGTTCTTATTTAGTTATAAACAGCTGCAAGCATAAAGAGATTTGCACAATATAAATATTCTCATTTTTGTTTGTCACCAGTTCATTTTTGTCCTTAATTGTGGAAATTGTGCATGGGATGTAATGCAATTTTAATATTATGCAAATTCCAGATATGTTTACAGTCACTGATAAATAATAATTAAAAAAAAAAAAAATTGTGTTGGCTAATTGAACCATTGATAACAAAATCAAATCACAAGAGCAGGTCAAAAATCTTAAAACCCTTCTGTTTTAAAAAGGAATGTTAAGGCATTGGAGATGGATGATCTTGAAGCTTTGAATTGTTTGAGCACTACAGGTTTATCAAATGAAAAAAGAATGGAGTATAGAACAACTGCATGAATTGTGCCCAAAGTGTAATGTTGGCTAGCAAATTCCTTCTGTACTGTGAGTAATGGAATCCATGTTCATATTGGTTAAATAATTAGTTGACCTCTAGGTGAGGTTTCAGGGCAATTCGTCCAATCAAAATTTCATCCATTCCCTCGATTTTGTCCATTACTTTTCATATTTCCAGTCCTATTTCGTCCAATCTTATTCATTTAGTCCTATTCGTCCAATCTTATTTCGATTTGAAAATAATTGGACAAAATGCCTTGAAAGCACCTGGGTTTGAGATTATTATTATTATTATTATTAAACAAGACCTCATGGAGTCAAAGACTCATCTAGGAGGTCCTTTTATCTCAGAAACATCTCATCATACCGGGTCTTAAACACATTCAAACTCCTTGCAGACACCACACTCTCAGGCAAGGCATTCCAATCATTCACAACTCTGCACGAAAAAAACCTGCCTCTCACTCCCCTACTCACACCCTCTTTATACAGTTTCCAGGGATGACCTCTGGTTCTCCCCTGATCTCCCACTATTCGCTGTAGAACTTCTCCACCATTGATCCTATAACAACCCCTTACCAACTTGTAGGTCTCTATCATATCTCCCCTCTTCCTTCTCTCCACTAGTCTCTGCAAATTACATCTTTTCAATCTTTCCTCATACTCGACATTCCAGAGGTCAGAAACTACCTTAGTCAGTCGCCTTTGGACCCTTTCCAACATCTCTTCATCCTTCTGAAAACCAGGTGACCAAATCTGGGCACAATAGTCCATGTGTGGCCTAATCAAAGCCTTATACAATGGAACAAGAATCTCCCTACTTCTACACGTCAGTGTCCTCCTCATCATTCCCAGAAGTCTTTGTGTTGTCTTCACAATTTTGGCAATGTGTCCCCTAAATTTTAGATCCTTATCCACTATCACTCCCAGATCTCTTATTTCCTCTACTTCCAACAATATATTCTCACCAAGCATAAATTCTGCATCCCATCTTTGTTTTCCAAATTTTAAAGCCTTACATTTTGCAACATTGAACTCACATCCCCATTTGCTTGCCCAATCACTCAATTTATTCAAGTCTTCTTGCAAAGCCACAACATCTTCACTACTCTTTATGGTTCGTCCCAACTTTGCATCATCTGCAAACAACTGAATATCTCCATCCAAATCTTCGCCAATATCATTAATATACAAGTTAAATAGTAATGGCCCTAAAACAGATCCCTGAGGCACTCCACTAGTGACTTTCCTTTTCCTGGATATTGCACCCCCATACACAACTTGTTGATACCTATCAGATAGCCAGTCTCCAATCCAATGCACTAATCTAATATCCAACCCCATCTGCTCTAGTTTGACTGTCAACTTATCATGAGGCACTCTATCAAAAGCTTTTGCGAAATCCAAGTATATTACTGTGTATCCTTCTCCTCTGTCCAAGGAAGCAGTCACTTTATTGTAATAAGTAAGTAGATTACTAAAACACGACCTCCCTTTAGCAAATCCATGCTGTCCATCAAAGATTATACCATTGTTATCAACCCAACTCTGGATCCTAGTTCTCACAAGCTTCTCCAACAACTTAACCACAACACCTGACACACAGATAGGCCTATAGTTTGATGCTTGAGTTCGATCACCTCCTTTATGAAGTGGCACAATCTTGCCCTCCTTCCACTCTTTAGGGACTTGACCAAGTGCAAGACTCGTATTAAAAAAATATGTCAAGGCAGGTGTCAACTCTCTGGCACATTCCTTCAGAATACACGGTGATATATTATCAAGTCCCACAGCCTTATTTACATCTAGTTTACTCAACTCCCCAAACACCTCTTGCTCACTTACAGTCAGTCTCTCCTCCCCATCATCAACTGCTCTTAATCTCTCCATGAAGTCACATTCACAAGATTGAAAGATCTTTATGAACTGCTCATTAAGTATCTCCACCACACATTCTGCAACAGCTGTCTTTATACCATTTCCTCCAATCAATGTCATCCTTCCATAATCATTCTTTCTTTTGCTGGCTACATATCGAAAGAACTCCCTAGGATTCTTTTTAGCTTCATTAGCTAACTGCTGTTCATACCTCTCTTTAGCTACTCTCACCAACCAAGTCACTCTCCTTGCCTGGTCTTTGTAGAACTCATGAAATTGGTTACTTCCACTTCTCTTATGCTGCCTCCACAATGCCCTTTTTCTCTGTATTGCATGCTTAATCTCTTTATTCATCCATCTCACACCTAACTTATTTAACCTTCTCACCCGTGGTATACATTTAGACATTGCATCCACTAAATATTTTTTGAAAATCCCACAAGCTGCATTGATCTCTTTTCCAGCTAACTCCTCATTCCATGCTACACCTGCAAGCTGTCTCCTGAGCTCTTCATAATCACCCCCCTTGTAGTTCCACACAACCCTTTTTTCACAGGGGTCCTTGCACTGCTGGCAACCACCCAAGTAATCACCTCATGGTCACTTTCACCAATTGGTGGATGATTTGATACCTCATTGATAATTACATCCTCCGATGAGATGACCAAATCCAAGACCCTTAATCGTCCTGTGCCCTGTGTTACATACTGTCTGAGGTAGTTATCCCTCAAAAACTCAAGAAACTCATTTTCTTTACTTCCAGTTGCTATCTCTTCATTCCAGTCTATATTGCCATAATTAAAATCACCCATAATGATCACCCTTTTCTTATTTGCTTGGCTTATTTGACTATACATTTCACTATCACCACCATCCACATTACCAGGTCTATAACAACATCCCACCAAGTATTTGATTCTATTCACCTCTATCTCAAACCATACTGCCTCAAAACCACTGGCCCCATTTCCCTCTTGCATCTGTACCTTGTATGGACATAACTCTTTCTCTATCATCAATAGCACTCCCCCTCCCTTTTTACCCCTTCTATCCTCACGAAACACATCATACCTTTCCATCTCTATTCCTGTCAGGATGTCATCCTCATCTAACCATGTCTCACTTATTCCGACAATCTCTGGGTGCACAGACGCAATTAGTGCAACCATTTCATCCACCTTGTTTCTTATACTTCTAGCATTGGTATACAAACACAACAACTCATTTCTGGATCTACAGCTAGTTCCACTGATACCACTCACTCGATGTGATCTCTCCATGCTGGACTGGGGCCATTTCCCTTTCTGCTTCTTCATTTTAGAACCCTTTGCAATGCCATCTGTTTCCTTTTGATCCCTGATCATCCCATTACTTTCCTGCCTACACATTCTCTCACCTCCTCTTGGAGCATCCACCTTTCTCACGCTGTGTATCCCTGTCCACCTTGAGCCTCCCCGTTTCCCTGCTCCTCTTGCACACCCATTCTCTCATTATCTATACTCATACCACTCACTTCCACATTCATTTCCACTCCTTCAATCTCTCCTGTCTTACTCTCCTGCTCTTCCACATCACTCCCCTCTCGATCTGATTCATTCTCTCTATTCACTTCTCTACCTTCCAGCAGCAGTCTCTCCAAGATTAGTCCAAGGAGTTATAAGTAACTTGTGATCATTAATAGTCAGTTGACATTAAAATTTTTTTGTAATTTGTCCTTAAAACTTGGCAGTACTGAATATGGCGGAAATTGTGATGAGTGACAGGGGTAAACCAATGCTTTATCTACAAAATTATTGTTATCATTTTCACTCTTATAGCAAGAATAAGACTAGATGGTATTGGTGATGCGAGGTTCGTGACAGTTGCAATGCTAGGTGCATCACAACTGCCAGTTTAGACATCATGGTGTACAAAGATGGCAAGGACGATCACCAACATGAATCAGGCGTGGACGGAAAGATTAGGATAGTTAAAAAAAAATCTAAAGAGAAGGGTGCAGACAATATGCATGGTCCACTCTCACACATTATGCGTATGGTTATAGGACAAGTTCAGCAAGATGAAGTATTACTTATGCTGCTGGAGAGGAATAGTTTACGGAGCAAAGTCAATAGATGGCAGAACACTGTGAGGCCTCGTACTCTCGCAAGTTTGGTTGGTGTTGAGATACTGGAAGTATATCAAGTAATGTTAAATCATGACAGATTTCTTTTTTATGATTCTGGTGTACAGGACGAGGATCGTCTTCTTGTTTTTGCCACAACGGAGAACCTAAGAATACTTGGAGTGAGTGACGTTATCTTCTCCAATGGCACATTTAAAACTGCACCTTCACAATTTGCTCAGTTGTTTACTATTCATTGTTTGCTAACTCCCGCAAAAACTGAGACTACATGTCGGTCAATATACCAGCATGTCGTCAACACTGCAAAACAAGCAGGAATCATTGTGAATTCACATACTGTTATGATGGATTTCGAGCTAATGCAAATATTAAGTGTTGTCTGTTTCACTTTTCTCAGGCCCTTTGGTGACATATGGCAGCTTTGGGTCTGTCACAGCAGTATAAAGTTGCAGGAAGTCCTATATGTGAAGAAGCATCAATGCTGTTCGGCTTGCCATTCGTGCCGATCAACAATGTACTCGAGGTATTTGACTACATTGCAGAGAACATTTTGGAAGACCTGGAAGGAATGATAGAGTATGTGAATTGGCTATTTGGGAAATGTTGATCAAGTATCTGAGAAAAAACTATTTTAATACCAACTAGTTTCACCAACTAAAGCTGTTGGCATCTTCAGGGTACAGGACTGATGATAGGAACTAAAGCTAACAAAACACGAAGATGCCAACAGCTTTAGTTGGTGAAACTAGTTGGTATTAAAATAGTTTTTTCTCAGATACGTGATCAACATTTCCCAAATAGTCAATTCACATAGCTTCTGTGGTCAAGAAAAAAATTATCATTTAATATGAATAATAGAGTATGGTGAACGTGTTTACATAAGAGGGCATAGGGGGCCGAAACCCTCGCTTTCCACCTGAGGTATGGAATATCCATGATTTGGTCATCAATGGGACACAGAGAACCCACAATTCTGTAGAAGGTTGGCATAACAAATTCCAAAAGTTGATGGTGGTGTACCATCCATCCATCACTTTGGAGGTTCATCGATTTCCTGAAGGAGGAACAGAGGCAGAACGAACAAGATATAACACCTTCTTGGAGGTCAAAGAAACATCAGGGCCCCTGTGAATAGCCAGTACCTACGTAACCAAGAATGCATTTTCTCCCTAGTACAGCAATATCCTCAGCAAGGCTGAAAACAGACTCAACATGTACCCGCAGTCAATCGCCAAGGAAGACTAAATTCTCCAAACTCCACAGATTTCAAAATCCATTATCTTGTTTTCACATACCGTTTCACATCAATTTCCAAATTAATTCTGTTGTTTCCTTATTTGATTTGTTATAATTAAATGCTCACATACATATCTTGTAGAAATTTGTACAAATTAAAACAAGTGGCTCAGAATCACTCTTGCATTTTCACTGCTGAGTGGAAAAATCTAGGTTGGACATAGTGATATATAGGACAAATTGAGGTTGGACAAAATGACCGATGGGACAAATTCAGATTGCATGAAATGTCCAACCAGAAATGGCCCCTGTGAATAGCCAGTACCTACGTAACCAAGAATGCATTTTCTCCCTAGTACAGCAATATCCTCAGCAAGGCTGAAAACAGACTCAACATGTACCCGCAGTCAATCGCCAAGGAAGACTAAATTCTCCAAACTCCACAGATTTCAAAATCCATTATCTTGTTTTCACATACCGTTTCACATCAATTTCCAAATTAATTCTGTTGTTTCCTTATTTGATTTGTTATAATTAAATGCTCACATACATATCTTGTAGAAATTTGTACAAATTAAAACAAGTGGCTCAGAATCACTCTTGCATTTTCACTGCTGAGTGGAAAAATCTAGGTTGGACATAGTGATATATAGGACAAATTGAGGTTGGACAAAATGACCGATGGGACAAATTCAGATTGCATGAAATGTCCAACCAGACGAGTGTTCCCTTGGACAAACTTATAAAAGGACAAAAAATCTTGGACCATCTGCCCTCAAACCCATTATTTTTTTTAGAAAATTGAAGAGGACAATGGGACGATAGTTTAATGACTGACTTTTATCTCACTTCTTTGAAAGAATATAGGCTTACTTTCATATTCATTTGGCATCTGTCTATACCATGGAAGACATTATAGAATAGGTATTAATTCTGGATTATAAATTTTAAACATAAGTCTGAGAAGGATACTATCAGGACCAGACTTGTTATCCAAACTATTAAAGATTCTCTTGACTGCTTTCTGGCAAAAGACCACCAGGGATATGATGAGCTTTTCTTGATATAGTGAGATATTTGTCTTGGTTATGTATATAAGAATAGTACTAGGAGCTCTGCTTTATCATTGGGCAATTGTGTGATGGTACATCTGGATGTGTAGAGAGGTGCATTGAAGAGCATTCATAGTTGGATTTGGATTTGTTGATGGTCTTTTTATAGTTGTTGCAGGCTGCTGTATAGATTAAGTGTGAAGATAGTGTTTTTTTCCCCATCGAGCCACTTGAGATAAGCTGACTTTTTTTTTTTTTTTTGATACATTCATTGATTAAGCAGAGTTTGAATTGTGATCAGAGGTTTTGAATGGATTGACGGATGAAAGTTTTTGTTTTGTCATGGATTATTTCAGTGTGGAGTAGTGTTTGATCAGAAAACATGTTGGATAGTTCAAGCATTGATTTTTTTTTCTGGTATGAAATACAGAAAAAGTACAATCATAACAAAATTACAATGTGAATAGGAGGAGTAAAAGTTAATTGAAATTTTCCCACTTGGACAGCCTTTTAGTGCCTTTGAACATGAAACGAATAATGATTGGATGAAGGATGTTCTGTAAATATAATAAATTTAGTTTAATCCTTTCTCCAAGTGTAAGCAAACAAAGTTTGTGCCTGTAAATGTCTTTAGGACTGAGGTAAGGTGGTACATCCCTTGGCAACTCGTAGCAAAGGTGGATCAAGCTCTCATCACTCCTTGTCTCAGTATCTCCCATAATGCAAAGTACATCTCCTTGCAGACATGTATGCTGCTAAGCATTAAGGGAAGGGCCACTACCCAGACCAGTTTTGACCTTTATTGAGGTCTCGTCAGTGGGAGGCAGACCCAGAGTGGTAATATAAGCCAGAAGCAATAGAGAGGTCATATTTACCTATACGAGCTAACAACCGGTGTACCACCTTATTATTCAATTACTCTGGATTTAGAGAAAGATGTTGGAAGTTTATTTTGCACTTGGTTGGACTATAATAAATTTAGTTTAATCCTTTATTAAAGTGTAAGCAAACAAAGTTTGCACCTGAAAATATCTTCAGGACTGAGGTAAGGTGGTACATCCCTTGGCAACTCGTCGCAAAGGTGGATCAAGCTCTCATCACCCCTTGTCTCAGTATCTCCCATAATGCAAAGCACATCGGGAGTACACTATGAGCAAAAAAAAAAAAACAAACAGTGAATTTTGCATTTCATGTGAGCTGTAAGGGGCAGTATAAATGAAGGATCAAGACTGAACTCTGTAGTTATTCAACTTGCGCAATGGGTCTCACTTTGTGTGAACATGCCTTACTTATGAAGTGTTTATATAGGAAAATGCTTCAGTAGCACTTTGCAAGTTCAGACACCTAAAGATTTTGCAAAAGGCCCAATGACACCAAAAGCAGTGAGATGCATGGTTCATCTATTTGAAGAGAGAGTCAATTTGACAAATCCAACCAGGAAGAAAGCATAAATCCGAAATTCTGCAAATGACTGAAGATGTTGCAACTGCAACTGTGGAGCAGTCAAATGAGAATGCTGTAGGTTCATGCAGTGCACATACCATAGCAAGACAATTAGTTGCCATATACAACAGTAGGAAGAACTTTGTATAAAGCATTGCAGCACTACCTGTATAAGCTCATCCATAGCCAAGAGTTGCAAATGGGAGATTTCAGTGTTTGAGAAACTTTTGCATTGATATTTCTGCCATGCATTGTGTAACAGTAAATCTTCTTCTTCTTCTACGCGTTATTCCCGCTTCCTATGCAGGGTCCGCGTGTTACTTTAGATGCGACTTCTTGTTAGTACTACTCCCAACCGACCCGTCGCCTGGTCTGCCACTGGGGGGATATATTTTTGACTGTAGAGGCGTATGTTCACTGGGCCGGTTTGCCTGTTTGCGGGATGAAAAACGCCAGATAAACTGGCGGAAAAAACCCTACTGACCGCGCCCAAGACCAGCTAACTTGGCTATGCCTGAAGAAGATCCTCAAATTCCTCACGTCTACAATGGGAATCGAACCTGGGACACTCCTTCCCCAGGCATATGGTGCGAAGTGCAAAGCCACTAGGCTAACCGCGCGGTTATTGTGTAACAGCAAATAAATATTCAAAATTGCCACATCTGGGCTACAGAGAATCTCCATGCATTTCAACAAGTCCCCTTATGTTTGATAAAGGTCATGGCCAAGTTCATTATTATTATTATTTTTTTTTTTTTTGAAGAAATCCATTAAACCCAATCTGTGCAGTCATGGTTGCATGTTATTGGGATATGTTGAACAGTTTTGTCATCCTCAATTGTAGCAAAGAAGATGCCTGATGCTCCATTGTGCACAACAGTGTTGATGCACAATGGAGCACCTCTCCACATAAGATGTAAAGTTCAACAATTATTGCATCAGCATTTCACAGAGAATAGAGTAATCAGTTGCTCATTTTCTATGAAATGCCACTGTTTTCACTAGATCTTCACCCCTGTGACTTTTTGGCTTTGGGGTTAACTTAAAAGCATTGTGTATTGGGGAAAAGTTCTTTACCAGGCAGTTTAGAAAAGCAAAATCGCACATGATGTGCGATTTTGTCTCAAATTTGACGTTCTGTTTGAAATTTTGTACGTCAGATTAGTTGTGTTCTTCTATAGACAATGCTGTATGCTGATATCAGTATTGGTTCTGCAGAACCAGTGGCATTGGTTTTTGAAAGAGAAAAAATTTGATTTTAATCTTTATACTTGGGAGATTTCAATGTTTGATTGCATATTTTAGTGAAATGGAATGTTATCCAAAAATTACTGCATGCAGATTTGAAGAGAATAGTCTTAATGTTTTGTTTTATCGAGGTATACTGCTCTACAAGTGTAATGATTTTAAAACAGTTCTTAAGCTGGGTGCTAGCAGAGAGATCATTTTTTTTTCTTTATATAGTTTAAAGATTCACTGATCATTAAAAGAGCATGGATTTAATCAAGCAATCCCTGATGTCTATAGAATAGAAGAATTAGTGTATCCATTACTGACTTGAGTAATAGAGCAACTTTTCATGAAATAAAACTTCAAGTAATATATCTTCCTGTAGGTAACCTTGCTGATCAGCTAATTCAGTCACTGAGAAAATGTAGCAGCTAAATCTTGGTTGCTGAAGTTAAATTCTTTTGTAAGCTTAATGTTGCACAGTTGTACTTTTAAGTTTCCACACTAGCCTCTACTAGTTTGAAATTCCTATTTTTAGGATTTCTTTCATTCAAAGTTTCAGATGATGGAAATCCTGGAGATGCTGTTATGTGCCATATTATTGTGTGTGTTGCATGGTTATTAGTGCTCCTGAAGGATAAGTAATTTTTTCATGTTTTAGTTGATAATATTAGGTTAACTTATTGTAGTTTTTGTTTTAAATGGGTGTATGATTGACTGAGTTATTTAGTTTGTAAGTAAACCTTGTATTTATTTATTTTTGCTGTTGTTTAAATACAATATTGTCGGTATGGTGCCAATATATGGTAGAATAATGGCAACAAAGACAAATTGATTGATTGATTTGAATTTGTGGGATTTTGTGCAGCGCAGTGTGTGTGAGAGATGTATACATCTCTCACACACAATTAAAGGACATGTGAAAGAAAATTGAAAATGAAGAGAGAGTGTGTATTAAATGTCTCAAAAGTGAGTGCCTATTAGGTGATGAGCATGGAGCAAATGTTAGTACAGTGGCAGCATCGACAGTATGATGGAAAATGTCGGAATTAATGTCAAATGTGTGGCAGTAGACATACAAGAGAACAAAATGAACATAAATAAAGAAATAGTTATCCTTCTAATTTCTAACTAATATAATAAAGAAAGCTTAACTGTTATCCTTCATAGGACAAAGTGTGAAATTGAAAAGTTGCAGATTAGCAGGGCTGAGAAGACAAGCAGGTGGTCTGAAGTAATAATAAAGACCAAGCAAACAAACGAGAAAAGAAAGTTAAGGAGAAAATTCTGTATGGAGATTCAGTGATCAGGGGAGTTAATGAAAGTGTAACAAAATTGTGTATCTCTGGTACAAAAATTCACAATATTAGTCATGCTATCCGGATGCAAAAAGGAAGTTTAATGTCTTGCAGGATAGCTATATCCAGGATGTCAACAGTGCCAGACGTACTGAGATGAGTTGGTTTGGTAGGTCCAGCCACAACAGCATAGTTTGATCCTGTGTAGCTGGAAAGGATGCGACCATTTTTATTGGTAGATTTACTGTTCCAAGCAGGATGTTTTGCATTGAAGTCTCCAGCGATGATGACCGGTCCTTTTACTCCAAGGATGGCATCCAGATCTGAGGTCAATAATGTCTTTAATGGAGGGTTGTAAGCAGAAAAAATTTTAAGGTTTCCAATTGAGTTTGTGAGGACATTAAGTCCTGTGATTTCGAGGTTGGTGTTGGTTGTAGGGTTGGTTATTGAATGATGGTTGATATAGTTTTTGATAAGGGTGGCTGTACCTCCACCTCTATACCCAAGTCTGTCGTTTCTGTAAATCTGATACCCTCTGATTTTTAGGGTGTCAGCAGGCCTCAGGTGAGTTTCATTGATTAGAAATATATCTGGGTTGTATGTATTATTGAATTCCTGGATTTCTAACAGTTTATTTTTGATACCGTTGGAATTCCAAGCGATAATCCTAAGCGAATATGGGGCGATTCTTTTCCTATGCATTAGAGAGCGCAGATAATATGGATTGGGTTTGCTGTAAGAATCTTTTTGTAACACTTAGTGATGGATTTGAGTTGCTGAAATCCTGCAGCATGTTTGCAAGAGAAGAGGTGATAATAGCTGATAGGTTTGAATGTGGATTAGTCAGGTTCTCGGTTTGTACTATCTGTTTGGAGCGGGCCACATCAGCATATGTTCTCACTTGATGTTGAAGATTCATTTTCTTAAGGGGCTCAGTTAATGATGAGCGAGCACCTGTTGTCATGTTCTCACTCTTGGAGGACTGAGGAGCCTGAGCTTCAGGAACTCTCGCACTAGATGACAAGGTAGATTGATTATTTGGATCGTTCCATCTGTTTTTGGGGCGATGTATACACCCTCTATAATTAGCAGGGTGAGGATGCCCACAATTAGCGCACTTAGCCGGGGTAGATTTTGGCTTGGTGCAGATATTTGTGGGGTTGATTCTCGCCACATTTTAGGCATCTGAACTGAGCTTTGCATAGCTTCTGGGCATGGCCAAATTTTTGGCATCTGTGGCACTTCCCAGAAGATGATCTTTTCTGGAGTGGTTCTGGTGTGACGATGAGACCACAGACTGTTTTTAAGTTGTAGATATCCTTGTAAATTTTATGAATCTCTACTAGGACTAATGGAATGGGAGTCTTGTCTGCTTTGTACATTCTGCTGACCTTGACTAGAGGCAGATCCTAAGAATTAAGGTCAGCAGTTATTTCTGCTGTGTCAATGTCTTCACAGACACCACGAAGGCCCACTTTTAAGTTTTTTTCCAAGCTGAGTGCAAAGGTATGATACTGGATGCCTCTATTGTCTAGTTCTTTGGTCAACTTTCTATAGTCTGTCACTGTTGCTGGCTGGATCTTTATGCCTTCATCCATGTTTTGGGCCTTATTAAGCTCCACTTATTAAGATCCACAATGTCCAATCTGCACATTGGCTTCATTAAGCCAATGTGCAGATTGGACATTGTGGATCTTAAAGCTGCTCACTTCTGCTTTTCTTTAAGGATGATCGGAGGCACCTTTTCTTTGGGAGAAATAGCGGCGTCCGAACCCTGAGGATCCTGTTCTATTTCGTTATCATTGTGCGGTTCTTCTGTTGTTCTTCGCTTTTTGCGTGCGTGCACTTCTACAAAGTCTGAAGGAGTAGAAGGCACAGATTCTATCTGATCTTCTGTGACAACGTCTGTGACACTTTCTAGGGGAAACATGTCGTAAAGTTTCACTTTTCCTGGCCAATTGTTGTTAAGTAGTTCACCTAATCTTATAAATTCTCTATATACCTCCTCGAATATTGTCTCGTTTAGCTGTTTTTCCATGACTATCAATGTGAAGTATCTAAAGTTGGAAAAAAAAAAAAAAAGCTTACTGTGCAGTTGTAGTCTTACCGGCACTGCTACAGGACTCTGAACTGTTTTGGTAAGAGTACTGATTCAAAAATTGCATGATCTTTAAGACACATAATATAATAAACGCACCACAATTTCAAAACTTACCAATCTCCCATTATTCACTAACTAGTTAATACCAAGTTTGTAGCAAACAGAACTTACATCCCTTCTCTGAGAATTGCCAAGAGGTGTCCTGATAAATTACTAATTATATGAAGAGCCAAAGGCTTCGATTCGGCGACATGAACTTATTTAAGTTAAGGGATATTACATCCCATATTGTTTCTTAGCCGAATATAGAAACTATATAAAGTTCGGCGATTCCAAATTTAAGCAAATACCTGGATAGTGCAGCACCTGACCCATTTGGTAGTGCAAACTAAGGCAACTCATAGTAAGGGTGGAGCAAGCTCCAATCACTATTCTTGGTATTTACCCATAATGTGAACTTAGCTCCTAGGAGCTGTATTACTGTTCTTCATTATGAGAGATCACTACCCAGACCGGTTTCAACCTTTATTGAGGTCTCATCAGTGAGTAGGTAGACCTAGTTAATACCAAGTTTGTAGCAAAGTTTGCACTACCAAATGGGTGGTGTGCTGCACTATCCAGGTATTTGCTTACGCTTGGAATCGCCGAACTTTATATAGTTTCTATATTTGGCTAAGAAACAATATGGGATGTAATATCCCTTAACTTAAATAAGTTCATGTCGCCGAATTGAAGCATTTGGCTCTTCATATAATTAGTAGATTTTCTTGAGTTTATGGGACGAAAAACCTGCTTGCCCGTGCCAGAGATTGATTAACTCAGGAACTGGTTGAAAAAAGGCTTAGAAAAATTTCCTCTAGTCGACGACTATAATAAAACAAAGTCTTTCTTCGTGCGGTCAAGCGGCGTGGTGTGCAAACGCCACATCCACTGAGCTACACAGGCTCTGGTATTGTATTATAAACAAGAAAATAGCAGTTTTTAGATAAATATATAAAAATGTAAGAATGGCGATAATAAAATAGGAACTTTCATTTTATACTGGAGGGGCTGCAGTCCTTATGGATGAGCTGCGACTGGTTGTCAGTTCTTTTCTCGGTAATTTGAATCACAATCTTATACAAGTCTCTTTTGCCACAGAACAACCTTCACGCACTAGTTCACAGTCTTGTGTCCTTTGCCATTAGAAGGGTGCCAAATTGGACAACCTCAGTGACTTCTATTCCTCCTTCCCATGGTCTGACTACTGCTTCAGTTCTTCTGATCCAAACACCTGCTGAGACCAAATGACGGCAATAATCCTAACAGGATTAAAGGCTTTCATCCCTTATTCCACTCCAAATTCTCAACCACTATTCAAGCCTTGGTTTTCAAAAAAAGTGTGCCAATGTTGTAAAAGAAAAAACCTCTGCTTACTATGAATGGCTCAAGACCAAAACTCCAGCTGCTCGCTCTACCTATACTGTAGCTTAACAGTTGTAAAAAGAACCATCACTAAGTCTAAATCAGACTTTGAAAGGGCCAAATGTTACAAACTTGCCTCCTGTTCAAATGGCAGTCACTTCTTTTTGTCCTTGCCAAGGCCATTGGGTGCAACTTCTGCCCATCCATGTTTCCACCACTCTCACATCTGGATGGTACTTAGTTACCTCAACTAGACTTACTGGCATTACTCTTCTCTTCCAATGACCACATTGATTACCTTGGCAAAGTTCCCTCCACTCCACCAAGAACAGCTCCCTCCATGTCACCCAATAGTCTTCTGCCAAAAAAAGAAATATGAAGAATCCTTAATAACATGACCTGGTAGACGATAGTTAAATAGGATAGATTGAAGAGATGATACAAGACCAGTGTTAGTTCTGGGGCACAATTTTTTATTATTATTATTATTATTTGGCACCTCCAGGGAGTCCAAAGAATCATCGAAGGAGGGCACCTACTCTTTCTCCACCACTCAATCAACCAACAGACTGCAACTACACCAACGCCATCTACCGCTGACCACCACCACCACTAGTATTTCCACAGACATCACAAACATCCGTGCCCACGGCGGGATTCGAACCCGCAGCCTTTTGGCTGGTTAACGTTTTAACATAGTAGGTGGGATACCATCAGCCTTACAACATGGAAACAGGTCCACATCTAGCCCATCCCAAAGAAAGGTGATAAAAGTCAATCAACAAACTACCATCCAATTGCTCTCACTTCTGTTCTCTAAATTTATGGAAAATGCCATCAACAACCAACTATTGAACTACCTGGAGACCTACCAACCAATCAGTGACTAGCAATATGGATGCTACCACCCACCTCTGGACTCAAGTCATGGAAAAATTTGGAGAAACTTGTAGTTGCTCTTGACATTTCAGAGGCATTTGATCAGCTTGGCACAGGGGCCCGTTTAACAAGCTGCCACTGGATAGCCAACATTTTTACTGGTCACTGACTATGTGTCATGGTAGATGGTTTCCTCTCCTCAGATTCCCCACTAATGCTGGATCTGAGATCCAGCTTTACGTGGATGAAAGACCTCCACAGTTGTTCTTTCATCCACTCTCTTCCTCTTATATATATATAAATGACCTGCTCTCACAGTCTTCCAATCCTCATAGCTTTGCTAATGACAGTACACTCCATTCCTTAAGTGTACTGTCTCCATTCCTAACCTAACCTTGCCACAATGCCATCAAAACTGATCTCTTACAAGAAAAAGCTCGCATCCCTTCCCTTTACCTTCAATAATACTGAGATATCGAAACACAATCAGATTTCAATTACATTTCAACTATAGCTTCTGCAGCTACTAAAATACTTGTGTACTTTTTTCACACAAGACACTACTTCACATTTTCACAGTTGCTAATTCTATACAAATTCCAAATCCCCCCAACCATGGAATATTGCTCCATGTTTGGGGTGGTGCACCAATCTCTAAGATTGCTCGATTCTGTCCAGAAGAGGGCACTTTGATCCCTCTCTCACATATCCACTTCAATTCTTCTCTCTCATAAGCGTTCTGGTTCTATGGATACTTTCTACAGATACTTTCATGGATAGTGCTCTCTACTGAATTGGCCACTATTATTCCTTCACTCTCCTCCAAAATCATTAAAACAAGAGCCACTGCTAACCAACATCTTTTTACAGTCCATCTTGAAACTCGCCGACTATGTGTCATCTTCACTTCCTCCTCTTTTATTTCATCTACTTCTGTTCTTTGGAACAGTCTTCCCCACTCTGCTTTTGCCAGAGATTACAATCCTCAGCTGTTCAAACAAAATGTGAACAGATTCCTCCTTTCTTCTATTTCTCTTGTCTGCATGCAGCACTAATGTGCCATAGGTCTTTGTGGCCTTTTATGTGTGGATCAGATATAAGATATATATATATATATATATATATATATATATATAAAGCTGTGAAGAACCATAATTCCAAAGAGTCAGTGTGCAGGAGGAATCGTGTGGAGTTCATGGATATGTAGAGTGAGTGATGGATGAAAGGACTTAAAGTTGCTAGTTTGCATTTTAATGGATTCAGAGTGAGATTTTTTGACACAGTATTGTTCAGTAATCATTTGAAAGTGCAGAGTCAGGGAAACTAGAATGTTTTGGAGGTTTGCAGGTGTGGTGCATGCATCTTAGAGGTGAGTGAGTGATCACATGATGCTGAATTTTGCTTCCCAGGTTCTTACCTTTAGTGGGATAATCTGCAATTAGAGAAGTTGTGGAATGAAGGAGGTATTGCAGTTTGGGTTGTGAGTTTATGTATACTAATGTTAGAAGTATTCACAATAAGGCAGAATTTTTGGCATTTGTTAGTTCAATTTATTCAAAACTTATAGGTATTAGTAAGACTTGGCTGATGGAAGATAATATATAGTCATAGAGATAGGACAGGTGACTAGTAGTGTGCTGCAAGGCTTAGTACTTTGTGTGCCTGCTGTTTAATTTGCAGATCAGTGATATAGGAAATAATTTAACAGGAAATATTCAGTTTGTCAATGATGTAATGCTAGGAAGAGCAGTAGTCAATGAAGATGATGTAGAGATCCTGCAAGATGTTTTAAATAGACTTGCAAAGTATGGACAAAGAATAGCAGCTGCCAGTGTAATGTAGCCAAGTGTAAGGTCATGCATACACTTCAGGATGAAGAAATCACAAGCTGTATATGCTATGTTGATGGAAACTACATGAAATGAGGCCAGGGATTTTAGGTGTGATTTTAAATAGGGAATTGAAGTTTAGAGGGCATATGCAAAACAGCACATCAGATTACATGGCTGTCGAAGAACATACATTGAAAAGGATAGGACGTTATTATTTCCACTTCATAAGGCTTTAATAAAGCCACATCTGTTCACCTGGATACCACGGAGATAACGAAGTGATGTAGAGGATCCAGAGGGTGGCAGGTCTATGGAATGCCCTCTAGATTGAAGGTCTGTAGAGAGACAATAGATGAGAAAGAGAAGACACTATAGAAACATATAAGTTGTTAAAACAGTTTCATAGGACTGACACCAAAAAATTTTTTCAGTACCTGACAGGAAGGGAGAAAATATGAGGTCATCCCTGGATATTGTATAAAATGGTGGTTAGCAAGAGTATTGTGTGTGTTCTGTGCTCAACATTATGGTTGGTTGGGTAGCAATATGCTACTTTACTAGGGAATTGATTATGGTATACAAGGTGGTTTCCTGTTTGCCTTCCTTGCGCTACTGTAAGTATTTTATGTCTATAGGTGTGTGTGTGTGTGTGTGTGTGTGTGTGTGTGTGTTCACGGGACCAGTTTGCCTGTTTAGAAGGATGAAAACCCGAGTTTCTGGGAGAAAACTCCCTCCACCTCCATTTGAGATCAGCTAATTCACCTTTAGTCAAAAAGACCTGATAAAGGTAAATTCCTTGTTATTGACAGGAATCTAACCCAGGTCTTTCTGACCAAAAGGTCATCTATACCAACTGAGCTATGGGAGGTTCAGCAAGAGTATTAGGACTGGATTTTTTGCTTGAAGGGTGGTGAATGGGTTGTGAGTACTTTGTCTTGAAATGTGTTCAAGGAGAAGTATAAAGTATAAGTATTATGTGAACAATGGTTAGAGTGGGTCTCCCACAGTGAGTCTTTTGACTCCATGGAGATGCCAGAGAAATAAAATATAAAAGTAATAATAATATTATTAATATAAATTAATTATAAAAATATATAATAAAATATATATAAAATAATTATAATTTTTTATATAAAAATAAATGCAAAGCTGGAGTTTATAATATGAATTGCCATATTAAATGTTATCATTCAGTATTTATCCTAGCTCGGTGATTATTTATATGATCATTTATGATTCTGACTATAGAATTAAGACATCTTTTTTATTGTTCTTTTTCTAACTGAAATAGTTCTCATTTAGGTATTAGATCCAAGCGATCCTCAACAGCAAAAAAAACTTATAATATCTGGTTTTGATGCCCTTCTCTGGCAAAGTTTAGCTTCAGTTATAATTCCTGGCTTCACTATCAATCGAATCTGTGCCTTGTCTCTCAGCCTTCTACAGAAATTTTCAAAACTGCCTTTATCTACTAGAAAATGGATGACAACAGCAGTGGGACTAGGATGTATTCCTTTTATAGTAAAGCCTATAGACCACTCAGTTGATATTATGATGAATCTTTCTTTCAGAAAATGGGTACATGAATAAAAACTTACCTTAATATTGAAGACTTTTAATCAGTTTAAGTGTACTGCATGATACTGACCTGTAATTTGGTGTGACATAATACACTTAATTTCTAAAAGTAGTGTTTTTATGTAAACAAGAAAATACATGTATAGCCATATAAATTTAATGTGAAATACTTTACATTGTTTCATTTTGATCATTTCTATAGTGTAAACTTATCTTTAAACTCATTTTGGAAACGGTTTGATGACAGCATATTTAAAATTTTAATGTCACCTGAATAAACAGTGTACAGATTGAATCATAAGAAGTCTTTAGTATAACTAAAAAAAAAAAAAAAGCAATTAACAGTTATTATGTAACACAATTGCTTTTAGACTTCCTTGCCAAATATAAAGTTTTCAGTATTTGGCAAGGAAGTCTAAAAGAAAACTTCAACAAGTTGAAGGAGAAAACTTCAACTTGTTATATCTCATGCATTTCTAGGGACCACATTTAAAGAAATGTTAAATTCTGTGGATAAATATAAAAGATAATTGACTTCTACACTTCATTTTTAAGAGATGTTTATTAAAAGAACACATATATATTGCACTATAAATGCATGAGATATATGTTATATCTCATGCATTTCTAGGGACCACATTTAAAGAAATGTTAAATTCTGTGGATAAATATAAAAGATAATTGACTCCTACACTTCATTTTTAAGAGATGTTTATTAAAAGAACACGTAAGACCACAGTAATAACTTTTTAATAAGGTACAGATATTTCATACTAAAACTAGTAGTACATCTTCAGTGTCACACAGTTATAGGAATGGAATACAAATAACGAATGTTCGGTGGATCATCTATTAAAATACAATTGTTGCCGCGTGCTAGGAAATGATAGAAAATAATTAATTAATATTTAAGATAATTGTTTTTATTTTTTATTTTTTTATTGATTACATAAAATAAAAGATCTTCGAGAGAGACAATCATTTCGGTTTAAATTCGGTCAGTGTAAAATAGCTTCACAACTTTCTTTAAAAAGGCGTTCATATTTGAACCTGCATCTGTGGAGGAGAATAGCTTTATCCCACTGGATTTTCTGAGTAGTGTTAATACTGTGTTGTGCTAGACCAGACTTCTGAGGTTTGTTGTATTCAATATAATATTGATGTTCTTTAATTATTTTTTCCACAGAACGGCCATTTTGTCCAAAATAAGAAACATTGCATTCACATGGTATTTGGTAAACGCCAGCCAAAGATAGAGATGACAGTTTATCTTTTGTAGAAGGCAATAAAGAGGAAATTTTGTTTGATAGGAACATACATGGGAATTAATTGGTACTTTTTCAAAATTCTACCTATAGGCTCTGAGATTCCTGGAATGTAAGGGATTGGAACTCTGCGGACTGTTGAAGAAACCTTAGGTATTGGAACATAAGATTCAATTATCTGTTGGACTTGATTAGGCTTGTAATTATTCGATTCCATTAATTTTTTAATGATGGAAAGTTTTTGTTGTAAGATTACTGGAGAAGAGCAAACTTTATGTGCTCTATTAATTAGAGATTTAAGAATACCAAATTTTTGAGATGTGTGGTGAGCAAACTTTTTATGAATGTATCTGCCGGTAAATGTGGGCTTAATGTGGGTAAATGTCGAAAGACGCTTGTAGATAAGGTACCAGAAGAAGTTTGAGTAAGGAGGATGTCCAAAAAAAAGGTAAAGTACCAGAATTTTCTTTTTCCATGGTGAATTGAATACATGGGTGAAGGCTATTTATCTGTTGTAGAAAGGTGGTCACATCTTCAATATGTGACCAAATAACAAAAACGTCATCGACATAATGATACCAAAGAGATGGTTGAGGATGAATGGATGAAAACATAGTGTCTTCGAATTGTTTCAAAAAGTAATTTGCCAAAGGTGGAGACAAAGGGCTACCCATGGCAGTATCTTCAACTTGTTTGTAGATTTTGTTTTTCCAGCTAAAATAACCTGAATGGATAACAAATTTGAAAATCTTTGCAATATCTGGAGGGTAATCTTCATATAATAATTTGATTGTGTTGGCTAATGGAATATTGGTAAACAGAGAAACAATGTCGAAACTGACTAGTAACTCAGACTCTTTGATTTTTATATCCTTGATTTTTTCAAGAAAATCTGTTGAATTTTTTATGTAGGATCTGGAATGTCCAGTGAGAGCACTTAAAGATGTGACAAGACTTTTGCAATTCGATAGCCTTCTTTATGGATTTTTGGGAGTCCATATAGATGGGAAGTTCTTCCAAAGTAGGTGCATAATTTATCCACATAATTTGGGGTCCCAACTGATAACCTCATCAAGTAATTTATTTAATTGTTTAATTTGTGAATTTGTAGGATTATGCATGATCACTTGGTACGTAGAGGTGTCTTCTAAAAGGCTGGATACTTTGTCTCATAGTCAGTCTTATTCATGATTACAATAGCTTTTCCTTTATCGGCCTTAGAAATATATATGTTATTATCTCTTCTTAAAGAAGTTAGCCCTTTGATAAGTTGCATGGAGATAATTTGCTTTTAAATAGTGAAGTTGCAACTTCAAAACGAAGTTTGTTAGCATTGTCGCTAGAAAGTCCTGACAGATTGCGTTCTATATTATGTAAAAAATCAAGATATGGAATGCATGTAGGAATAACTGCAAAATCAAGGCCTTTTGCTAATGCATTGGTTTCGGCATCGGATAAAGGGCGATCAGAAATATTAACAATCCATTTATTAGTAGAAGTGATGTCAGAGGTCAAGTTTTTCTTTTGCTTGTGATATAAAGATTATATTTTTGCATTGTCTGTGAAATATCTGTGAAAATTTCTTTCGTAAGAACGGGTTAAAGATTGTTTTGATAAACGAAGAACAATATCTAGTAATTCATCATTAAGAACAGCTGAAATTTCTTCTTCGAGATCCAAAATAGACTCAGTATTAGATGCTAATTCTTTTTTGGCAGTATGAAGTTCGTTATGAATTAAGGAAAAACTTGCACGAATATAAATAGAGTGGGCTCCAGGAGAACCAAATTGTTTCTTTAAACCTAGCAAATGTAGGAATAACTTTCATGTCACGACATATTTTGAGGAAGGCAATCCGTGCTCAATTGTATTTTAATAGGTGATCCACCGAATGTTCGCTACTTGTATTCCATTCCTATAACTGTTTGTGTGACACTGAAGATGAACTATTAGTTTTAGTATGAAATATCTGTACCTTATTAATTAAGAAGTTATTACTGTGGTCTTACGTGTTCTTTTAATAAATATACTATGCCACAGGTACCTCTAAAAATAAAAAAAATGGAAGTATATGTAATATGTCTATGGAATCTGTGTATGAAATGAATGCTAAAGTTGGCTCTTTAAATCATTTTAACATTTTTATTTTAATAAGGCACGAGTAATCAACAGACTCCAGTAATAAAATATTATGTTGATGACAAAAAGTTGTGAATGCTTGCTCAATTTCTTGCAAGTTAGTCAACTTTGTATAATTTTGTATTTGTTCTAGTGCAGCTGTATGCTGATTCCAACCATACATATCTTTTAGTACCCAAATAATTAGCAGATATAATTACTTATCACCAAATACTGGGACTGCATATCTGCTTCTTGCACACTGTTGTGACTAGTGATGTAATAGCATTCTTGAAATATGATTATTAGTAGTGTGCACTTTTATGCCACTACACATAGTGGTATAAAAGTGCCTTAGTCTACATTTTGATATTAGCTTTTGCTTAAAAGCCAGCACTATAGAAAAGTTTTAAGGTTACTGTATATATATATATATATATTAAAAATTATCATATATCATATAATCCATCTATTATAAAAATAATGAGATTCAGGCATTTTGAAATAAGGTTTATTTCTAATAGAAGTGGAGTGATGGTCAAGGTAGAAAATTTTACATACTCACAGAATGTTTCACTGGATTTCGCTTTCTAACAGAAAAGTTTGTTCATTGTAACTTTTGGAGTGCAGTCATAATTGTTTATGTAGGTGCAGAACTTATCAGAAGTCTTCAATAACATACTTCTGATACAAGACACAGTTATCATAGATTACTAAAAGAGGGAAAATTTCATTTTTATTGATGAAAATGAGATTTTTCATTAATAAAAAGTAATGTTTTTTCACGAAGATGTCTGGACAGGAAATTCATCCAATGTATTTTAATCATATCCAGCAAAAATTATAATTTGGGATTTTGTGATGTTAGATAAATTCATAATTCTGTCATAATGTTCTTTAGGATAGAGACATTTAAGTTAATGAGAGGAATTTATCAGATTAATCCAAAGGGATTATAAAAAAAGTGGAAGGTGTGAGGGGAAAAACTAGAGGTCATCCCTGGAAGTTGTGTAAAAGTGTGGTGAAGAGGGCTGTGGGGAGTAGATTTTTTACATAGAGAATTGTCAATGAATGGAATGCATTACCAGAATGTGTTGTTAATGCAAGGAGTATTAAGGAGCTTAAGATTCTATGTAATAAATATGTTGTTGAATGAACCTCCCACGATGAGTCTGCCGACTTCATGCAGGGTGTAATAATAATAATATCTGTTATGTGATTTAAAAAAAAAAAAAAAAAAAAAAAAGCTGCTACCAAAATAAAGGCTTTGGTTTATTTTGAAGCATATGCTATTGTAACAGGTAACAGGATGCAATAATAAAAATAAATTAGAGGGTTTCATATCTCTCTCTTTATAGAAGCTTCCCCATTTCACTTGAATTCTGCCACTAACAGTTTTTATTTCTTCTGTTTGCTATTTTATATAATGGCATTAGAATTCTAAGGATTTAGACAGTATCAAGATTTATAATGCAATAACAAATAAAAAGAAAATTAAAATTAATATTATTTAAATGAAGGGGATATTAAATCCCACATTATTTCAATGCCGAATAAGAAACTCAAAGATCAGAATCAAAGAGTTTCATTCTGAATATAGTAAATTATAAAAATTTCGGCAGATTGTAGCGTAAGCTAAAGCACATAGTCCAACACTAGGGCAACTCGTTGCAAAGGTGGGTGTAAAGTTCAGATCACTATTCTTAGTATTACCCATAATGTAAAACATATCTCCTAGGAGATGTATGACTGAAGCCAAAATAAATTTCTTTGATAATATAAATGAATTATCATAGGAAAATAGTCTATTAAACTGTTATTACATATATAAATGATTAAATTCACAGAACAGACTAAAAAAATAAAATAAAGCAATAAATAGTACCGCAGCAAAATGTTAGAATTTTAAGTCCTTATCATGCTTTGCTGACAAAATTGTTAGTTATCTAAATTTATTTCATTTTTGATTTTTGTTCATTGGAAATTATGGATAATAGGTATTAACCTTATCTGCAATAGATAATCTGTAGGTGTTTTATCTTTAGTTTAACAGTGCTATCTATTTAGCAGCAGAAGTTGTGGATAATAACATAGTTGATAATATACTAAGATATATACTATGGGTTATAAATATATCCATATTGAGGCATATTCATCTCATATGGTAGTAAACCCATTGCTGGCAGAAGTTTTTTGAAGACTGTTTAGTTCTTCAGTTAACTTGAGTATTAGTATTTATCATACTAATACTATTCATTGTTTCTAGAGTGTTTTTAACCTTTTAGGTCCACCAAGGAATTCTTATTCCTTCCAAACAATTTCCATGCTTGATGTAATTTGCATTCAGTGGTAAATATATATTATTATTATTTTTAACATTTACCTCTGTAGGAAGATATAATATTTGCATTGGCTAGAAAGATCTAGGTTTAAATCTTGTTGTTGATAATGAACTTGAGAGGAATTTTCAACTAAAGATAATTTACCTGGTCTCATACAGAGGCAGCAGTTTTCTTTCCAGTAACTTAGGTTTTTTTCTTCTTGCAAAACAGGCCAAGCATTCTGTAATCATATATATGTATATGTATATGTATGTGCAGAAATAATAAACTGTACCTTAAAGAAAGGCAACTTAGTTATTAAAATGTCGGTAAACCCCCTTAACCACCACAAATCATTGCTTGCATCATTTGTGGTGGATGGGAGTTTATAGAGAAAACAACTGTGTGACATTATTCATCATACAGTTTATAGATATAAAATAAAATTGCATTTTTGGAACTAGAAGCATCGATATAAAAAAAGTAAATCTAGCATTTAAGGGTTCATGCTGTTAATTATTATTATTATTATCAGATCCCCATGAAATCAGGACTCATTGTTGGAGGTCCCACTCTCTCTCTCACACACACAGCTCATCATCATCCATGTCCCTGGTAGGCACATGAGATTTTTATTTTTTTTTTTGCCAGCAAAGGTTGGTCGAGCCTCTGCTACTAATGGCTTGCAAAAACTTAAGCAAGTTTGAGCGCAGTTAGTAGTTAGAAGGGGAACAATCGTTCGATGCTGTTGGCACACTCTTCCTCTATGAGTCTTTGGACTCCCTGGATGTGTCACATATAATAATAATAAAATAATAATCATACCATGACTTAAAAGCATTTCATTGTCTCTCCACTTGCCACACTTTTGGGCAATGCATTCCAATTGCCTACCATTCTATGAAAAATCTCATCCCTTTAACAACTTCCATGTGTTAAGGCTTAGTGCTGGGAGAAACTCATGTAGGTTTAATGGAGTGAAACAGCACTAGGAAAGGATTAAAAAATAGTATTTACTTTTTCCAATATTTCTTCTTGGTTAAAGATATATTGTCAAGGAGTACAGTATATAAGGACTTTTAACACACACACATTTTAAACTTCTACTGTCAGCATAATATCTCATATGATGCAAATCTTATTAGTGATGAAAGTGAATGTTTCCATCTCAGCTACCATAATGTTAGCAAATACATGCATGACATCAACTGTTTGTTGGATTTTTAATTTTTCTCTGCACCATTAATTTTTGTTGATTAAAGCCCCCCCCCCCCATCTTTAGGATTCTGAGTGTTCTTTGTTCTGTCTCTTGTTAAAGTATGTTTTAAGCAGTGGCAGCCAGTGAAAATTTGAAGTGGGGGTGCTACATATACAAAATAAAAAAAATCTTTTTTCCCTAATCAGTAACCAATTTATTAATAAATAAATTTACATATTAAAAAATTGTTTTATTAAAAATATTTCGTCCTCACCACGAAACAAACACCAATAATAAGTTTCATATCTCACAGAAATAACGTGCGCATGCATACAATTTATCTGTAAGCGACACTGCCTAAATGAGCAGTGTTGGAATCACTTGTAATATGCAATCACAATCGCAAACGAATATCAGCAAGTCTAGTTGCAATTGGCCGAAAGTGATAATTCCGACATTGTGTTAGATCACAGTGCATTTGTTTCGTAATCTAAAGTGGTAATCGAATAATTCCAATTATAAGCTATAACCTTTAACATGTTGTATTGCATTTATATAATGTTGTCATCATTTATAAATAAATACAAACAAAATTTAATTTTTTCATTTTTTCCTCGGGGGTGCTGCAGTGTCGCAGTTCTTATGTATGAGCAGCCACTGGTTTTAAGTGCAATAAAATACCATACTAGTCTTCCATCATTTTTATGTTCTTGTTTGACATTCTCTTTCATGTTTTATATAAATCTCTTTGAAATATCAGCTGCATTATGATCATGAAAGTATTTTTTACTAGTCTGTGTTTAGTACTTAAGAATATGTAGTTATGTACGTAATGCACCTTATATACAAGTTTTAATTCTAGTATTTTTACAAACTGTGATAAATAGTAAAGCTCATGATGCAATCTTTATATTAACTGTTTACACATCATCCAGATTTGAGAATTTTTTTGATACAAAAGCATTCAAGGAAATTAAAAAGTGATTATGTGAACCTTAAAAAGATTAATCTAGTATCATTTGTGCATTTATATTAAAATTAACAGTAGGAGATCTTCCCTTCAATCTATGTATAACTTTCCTTATTGAGATACTTGACTAGAATGATGTCATAGGGAAAACTTTTCTGGATGAAAACATACAAGTTCACATAATGTCTTTCATTTGTCTAGCAGATGCAAATATGTCTATTCAGATCATCACGATATTGTTAACTGAAAAAGTTTGAAACTTGTTTAAAATTCTTAGTTTTCACCAATAAATGTTTTCTTTAATTTCAGATCTAAAAAAAACCTCTAGTATATTAATACCTATAAATATAATTAATTTTGCCTCTCAAAAACAGATGATAAAATATTGTAACAGTTCAATCCCATGTGACTTGCAATGCATTAACTAGTCATAGAAAGATTGTATTTATCAATTTTTATTAGTTTATTTTCATGTTTATGTTTTTTATGATACATTGTTTGCTGAAGGGGGTTATTATTTATTCATTATTTCAATTACTGAAATATATAATTAATTTATTCAATATTAAGACTAGTCAAGAATTACTTCATAGTTGTATAAAGTGAAATATATTAACTATGCATGCCCATCTGTGATTATTTTTATAATTATGTGAAAGAGGTAAAGTAAATATATTCTTGTAATTTTGAATTTTGAGTATATAAACTGAAATTTGTTAATTATATGCTATTACTTTCTACTTGTGAAACTTCATCACTTTGTGTAATATGTAGATACTAAATAAATCTTGATAATTTCAACTCTCAGGAGCCTAAATTATTGTACTCAGCACATAATTTATTGATAAAGTAATAAATTTTCATATATCAAAAATTAAAAATGAAGTCACCATGAAATTTGAGATTCCATTTGTTTTGGTTTTTCCAAGATCAGCAATACTCAGCATGGTGCACTGTTTGCATTTACAACTAAATGGTCAGTTTTTGTGATCTCAGAAAAAACATGCCTAAATGATTCTGAAATGCTAAACTTCCACTGATTGCAGACCATATGATGGTTGTATACATTATTCTTTCTCATTTATTTTTATCAATCACTCCTTAAATTCTGACATCTGATTCTAACCATTTAGCTTCAGTTCTTTTGAAAATCAGTCTTGTATAATATTTAATATTTATGTCTAAACAAATTTGTTCTAAAAAAAAAAAATACTGACCTCATCCAGTGTTAAGCAGCATATCTAAAAATTTTGCTTTGTTCATTTTTCTGTCTTTGGGTCAACCATCTGGCTCCCCCTCTCGATTGTACTTCTGTTGTCCCTGTCCTACCCATATATAATTTTAAAAAAATGCACATGCAAACATAAGAATAGTTTAAAGATAAAAAATACTGGCCATGCGGATAGCATTCATACCTGCTCTCCAACCAACAGGTGTTAAATCTCACCTTGGACATGGATGCTTATAAAAGCTTGCTCTAATGAGCTTGTATAGCTCCTCGAGTTTATAAGGCTTGTCTTTAAGGAAAAAATTGATCTGAAAACAGACCAAGTGTCTTATCGAAATCTAAATATTCTGCTGCATACTTTCTTGATTTTACTTTTGGAGTGATATTCTGTGAACCTGAATTTGTTGACTTCACTGCTCCACAGTCATCATATGCCCGATTAAGTCCAATTAAAAATTTATAATTTTTCTACACTAGAAAAGTTTGTTTTTATACAGTGTATCACAGTTCGTTGCAAATAGGAGTAAAATAAAGCCAACCATCGACTACTCACTGTTGCAGTGTTACTGCTGTCTTGCCATTTCAAGCCTTATTTATACTTGCAGAAACATTTCCAGAACATGCGAGACTTCCCATGATGAAATCACGAATGTTTCCAAAAGGCAGATATGATTCAACGGTCTGTGCAAGTGATGTCAGATCTATATCTATACAATTTTTGAAAGATTTGATGATGTATTTAAATTTGTATGAATATTTAAAAATTTTAATTCCTAGGTTTTTTTTTTTGTTTTGCTAACTTTTATGGGTTTTGTCAGTGTCTCAACACAAGAATTGCAAGGCGGGGGGGAAGGTGCCACAAAAACTAATATTAAAAAATGGAACACACATGAAAGAAGGTTGAGAAACACTGATTTAAAGAATTATATTGTTGCCCAAACCTAAATCAGAATGACTGTTTCTTCACGGTTCTGAAGTTTGGGTCATTAACTGTAATGGTTATCATTACTAATGATAAGCAAGAAATACTTATCATTAATAATGTCTCCTATTATCATTTCTAGCTCATACCATGACAATGAAATTCAATGTTTTGTTTTGATCTCAGTCAATCTTCAACTGATGGTCTGTTAATCAAAAATACTTTTTTTTTTTTTTAAATCATTAACCTATCATTGTGTTTATGTGTATTAAAAGCTCCCTGTCACAAGCTTCACTTACAATGAAGCCTTAGTTTGTTCCACTTTAATATCATTCACAGTTCAGATGGACACGCTTGTGTATCAAAAATAATAACCATTTTACTCTCATTACTACTGTAATCAACTTGAGAATGTTAGCAATACACAGTAAATGATTTTCCAATAGTATAGTACATGCTGATAAAATCTAATTTTATATTTTGCACTAAAAAGTAGTGCAGTTTAAACCAAAACCACCACTCAGCTGTGCTGAAAAATCTTCATATTTATTTAGAAATCTTAAGAAGAATCCTAATTAAACACCAAGATCCACTACCATAATGATTTTATATGTACTTATGAAGGGACAAAATAGTCTTGCAAAATACATAAAAATGGCCTAATGTTACTGAAGCAATTTTTTTTGCTAAGGTCTATCACTACATCTGTATCAATTTCTTATCTGTAATATTACTGAAGACAGCTAGGAATTATGGCCAGTATGTTTTATCCTGTTTAAAGTGTGTTCCTTGGCTAGTTTTGTTTTGTAAGAATAAACCTTGCCCCTTCCTTGAGACTGGCTAACTTATCTTCCACTGAAAATTCTTTAAGGTTCATCACATCTTGTCTAGGAACCCAGATTTTTAACTGAAAGGCAAATACCACATCATCTGCACAAACTGCACTGTGGAAATGCTGGTGAAGATGGTAAGTCATTTATTTTTAAAACTTTTTTAAATAACGAAACCTGTGGTGCATTCATAATTAGAAGAAACACATGTATAAACCATAGTGAAAATTATTTAATTGTAAATATTTCATCCTAAGTATCTTAGGATGAAATATTTAGTCTTTAAATACTGTACTGATGATGTCCTAAGATACTTAGGATGAAATATTTACAATTAAATAATTTTCACTGTGGTTTATACATGTGTTTCTTCTAATTTATTTTTAAGTTTGCATTAATTAACATCATTTATGTTGCAAAACAAACTGCACCAGTTTATCACAGAACCACATCAATGGTTACTTCCATGAATTAGTGTTGCCAAATGACAATTACTAAAAACAGTTACATCTTTTTTTTAAAAAAAAAAAAAAAAAAAAAAAAGCTAAAAAGGAATTGAAAATAAAAATTTGAAGCTAAAATTTTATAAGTAGTAGCAGATACTTTTCAGTTACTTTACTCAAGATGAAGTGGTACTTGTATTTAAGTGGCTAAAGACATCTTCCAAGTGGTCTTCTACACTCAATTCACTCATGTTTTCACTCAGATTTTCAGCTTTATTATATGTGGCCATCGTTCCAATATTACTCAGTGTAGATGCTGGTAAATGATAGTCTTTACAGTACTTGTTATACCTGAGGCCATACTTGTCCAACAAAACAGCTGTCAGCATTGGCAATTCCATCTCGTTTTAACTACATTCATGGAACTAAAAATGCGTTCAATTTCCACATTAGAATTTGGCAGTATTAATAAATTTATTGCACACTGAGCAATTTCTTTAAATGGATTCATTCCAGATGCACCTTTGTATTCTCGTACTTCAGCCCAGAATAACTCAGTGTTTTCTATTTATTTAAGTGGATAGTATTGTACTAGTATTCAGCAGCAGTGTCTTTTTTCTGTTATCAGCATTATTTCTAAGATGGGAGTAACAGATTCTTTTATGTTTTAGGGTATTGTCAACAGAAAAGAAAAGCTGTTTGAAAAGACCAAGAAGAAACTGTCTTGCTCTATTTCTAAGATTGTGCTCATCATTTTGTTATATTTTTTTTGGTATCGTCAACTCTGAAATTTTTATTTCAAATCTGTAACTAAGATTTGGTTTGAGATCCAAATAGTCATCAATCTCTGACTCTAGAAAATCGACTCTGGATGATGGTAGCACTAATATATTAGCAATAGAGTGAATCAAACGAGAAAGGGCTTCAAATAATCTCGTCTTATCTGCACTGTTAGATTAAAAAATTTTGTTAATTTGCTGAACTTGAACAGGATGCAAAAATAAACAGTACAGATTCCTTTATCTTTGTACATCTCCCACAAAATTTGAGCTTTGTAACATTTCTCAGTTACATTCACGACTTCGAAGTGAGATATTAATTCCAATCACTGGCTGAGAATTCTGTCTACTGTAGGTTCATTGGAGAGCCACCTTGTTGTAGTTGCTTACAATTTTCAGAGGAGCATCATTTTCGTTGATAGTTTGATACAGCTTTTTGTATGTTGCTTGTCTTGAAAAAGAAGAATGTGAAAACCACTTATACGTTTTGGCAATTAAAAATTCTGATTTTCTTGGGAGAGATTCTGCACAAGTGTGAGACATTGCCAGTTGCAATGAATGGCATACACATCTAATTAATCCCTTAACGTACCAATTAAAAATTAGAAAGCGGTCGTTTTTCCTCCAATTTTTTGGGCGAGGGTGATTTGCTGGATCAAATTCATCATTATTTGAAAAATAATGATGAATTTGTGCAAACACAAATGAAATAGCCGATACACGCCGTTGGCAACTTTTCTCGGTTGAAAGGAAATAGGCACAAGATTGTCTAGCGTCTATATTTGGTTGTATTTATATTTATATGTGAAACCAAAATTCAAAATCAATTTTGGTACAATAAACAAAAGATGTGTCACAGACGTTTTGTTGTATGTTAAGGGGTTAAGATTAAAGAGGGAATATATGCCTTCAGTCATAAATGCCATTATTGACACCATCATAACACTGACATTGTCTGTACCAATTGCAATGAGATTTTTAATATCCAATTTCTTGTCAAGAGCTCTTTTTTCAGTGCAGCCACAATACCACTAGTTACCATCACATTTTTCTAGAACCACCATGCTCAGAAATGTATGCATAATTTTGTTGAATTTCTTGCTATAATAAATGATGGCAATTCCTAAAATCTTATTCACTGTGATATCATTCGATTCATCTATTAGCAAGCTGAAATTTCCATCTCCAATAAGATCTTCAAAATGCTCACTTAGAATATTCTTTACAATTGCAGAGCACTTAGTTTGGTGCATTTTTACTTTTGGCATAATTTGACTGTCTGGGATGATATTTTTGCAAAGATCTATTAGATGATCGCAACTGTTCAATGATGAGTGACAACAAAGAAATAATGCTAAGCTGCCTTGAAAGTCTACTGTCTCATCAGACTTCTTCACAAGCATATTTGTAATAGGAACAGCCTTATATGGAACTACAGCAACACATTTCTTAGTTTCACTATGCTTTACAAGCTGACATATCTCATCTGCAAAACTTATAGTGGCCTTTTGTAGCTTCACACAGCCATTTACTAAATATTTCCATTTGCAACTGCACCCTCCTAAAACTTCCCACTTGCTATTGTAAGAACACTGTGCAACAGACTAACTTGTAGTGGTACTATCAACTTCAAAGCGGCACAACAGTAGACTGTTGGGACACGTGACTGACTGATGTCATTGCATGTTTAAAACGTATGATACTCGCACCAAACGTACAATACAATTCTTTAAGAGTAGGTTATAAAAACAACTAAAAAGAGCTGAAACAAGTTCTGAAGGAGCTAGATCTAGCTCCAAAAAAGCTAAATTGGTAACACTACCATGAATATGTTTTTTGCTTAGTGCACTACTATCCCAGATGCATCTTGCAAATCTCTCCCCTGCTGTACTGCTAGAGCTAGTAACAAAGGTGCCTTTAAATGTCATCTATTAGCTGTTACTGCAGGTAGTGCAGTTGTTGTCACAAAGTTGTTTCTTGAGTATTCCTGAGAACATGGTAGGATATTACCTATGCCAGACACACATTGTAATGGGATGCATCAGATAGTTTATGCTCAGGTTTAATGATTCCAATCAGTCACAGACGTAATCTGAGACAGAATATATATAAGATAAGAAATTGCAATAACACACACACAACAAAGTGGAAGCCTAAAATCCTAAGAGAAGTGTCTGCAATGAGTGTTGGTAGGCAGCCTTGGCAGGAAGAAAAGAATCATTGTTTCCCAATTCTTAGGATTTTCACACAACCATATTTATTAAGATTTGGTTGGTTTATTAAATCCTCTGTGATGAAGCATAGTAGTTTTCCCCCTTTGATTCTCTACAGTTGAAGTCTTGACAGGTAACAGATTGATTTGGAGGAAAATTGTAGATAGGAAGTTAGTAATGGTGTAAGTTTTTCATGCAGTACTATCATATCCTGCACACCCCTTGAGGGACATATCAGGAATTTGATGATGATTCTGTGCAAGGTGTCCAAGGCAGGTCAGCTACCTGACTGATCATAATTGTAGCTGATACATTTCTTGTTCTTGAAGACATATTGGTGGATCTTTCATTTTATCTGTAATATAACAAATTATAACAAGGAACTGAGAGGGGAAAGAGTTGACATTTAGGAAAGCACATATATATTTCTTTTGTAACTGATTTTTCTTGAAAGTACCCCAGATATACTGTGACACTTTAAAAGGTTTTGTGTGTGTGTGTGTGTAACGATGAAGTCATTACAAAATGACGTTTAATGACTTCACCTTTGTATGGAATTTTGGGTTAGCCTCGAATAACTTCAGGATTCTGCGGCTAGATGATTCTGGTAAAGCAATCACTCCAGCCAATCATCACTTTCCCCATCTGTTTGAAAGTAGGAAGGCTGACCATTTCACTCCTGTTGAGGCACGGCAAGATCACATGACCAAGTTAGACCAGTCCGATGGCAGTTGGCAAACCAATTAGAATACAGAGCACGGAAAGGAAAGCAAAAACAACTGTGTAAATAGTGACTTAGAACCGTGTTTTTAAAAGAAAATTTCAGCTACCTGGCAACAATTCAGTGTTGCATAGGTTGGGAGAGATGTGATATGCTTGGAGGAACTAAATTTTTTGACACTGTAGCCAGCATATAAATATGAGGGTACAATGAATGAAGGAGAGTTCAGCTGTGAGAGAAGCCTGGCTGGAACAGAGGTCGGTGGCTGTTATTTTATTTTTTTTAAATCGCACATCTGTATTTTAGCAGACAGAAGCTTTGAGAATAGCAGTATCAAGAGCATGTTTTTTAGAAATGCTCCATAGAGAAAAAACATGCTCTTGATACTGCTTTTAATGTTTCCTAGTGGCACTTTCTTTCTCAGTTTACAGAAAACATGCCGGCTTGGTTGGCTGAGCGGCTAGCATATCCTCTCTCCAGCCAAAAGGCTGCGGGTTCGAATCCCGCTGTGGGCATGGACGTTTGTGATTGTCTGTGAAAATAGTAGTGGTGGGAACAGGCAGTAGATATAGAGTAGGTGCCCTCCCTCGATGAGTCACGTAATAATAATATACCCTCATGGGTTCATATGTACCCTCCTCCCAACAATATGGCATAAAAATTCTTGTTAACAGAACCACCAACTTCTGTTCCAATTAAGCTTCCCTCAAGCTAAACTCTTAAAATCACCACAGGGTTTAGAAAAACTAGCCAAATCTTAATATAATTGAGAAAATGCCTGGGAAACAGTAATTCTTCGATCTCCCTCAACAGTGATTATAGCATTCACTTCACAGCTTTTGGCTCTCTATTCCCCACTTATGTTTTGTGTGACTTATTACAGTTTCTATGTTGCTATAGAGACAAAAATACCAAAACCATTAAACCTGAACTTCACCCAGCATTTAAACTTAAAATACATAAAAAGGTATTAGATGACTTTCACCCCTGTCTATCAAAAATAGACAGGGGTGAAAATCCACATATCCTCTATGTGAACTAGCTAACTTATCTTCAAACGAAAAGCACTTATAAAGGTTATTTGCACCCTAGGCAAGATTCTAAGTCTTTTCAACCAAAGGGTATCTTGTGCAAAGCTAAAAAATATTACTTTATATTTCACGCATCAGATTGTATGTTTAGGGTAAAATCAAGACACTCGTGTTACAGATATAAATGATATGTTAAAGCTTTTGCAATGACAGTTAACAAAACTGACTGCATAGGAATTGTTGACTGTTTTTGCTTGTGAGGCAAGCCTTTTTCAAGAATGAACTGTCAGGATCTGTAACAAGTGTTTTCTGAGACTTGTAGAATATAAGGTTTTTTATAAATGTGAATCCCACTTGAGTATATAACCAATCATGCATTTAATACCACAGATGGCTATGAGTTAGATAATACTGGAGCCCTAGTTTAGAGACTAAATGTGGTACTTTACAAAACACACCTTTAATTATATTATTATATAATTAAAGGTGTGCTGTGAAAATTATATGATACCTTCATCTGAATTTTAAAATTTGTAAATTAATATTGGAAAAACTTATTTTAGGGTGCTTAAAGATCAAGGCTGTATAACTGGGAGGAGACCTCACGTAGCCTTTAAGGAATACAGAGAACTGACCAGGGCTTCTGACCTAATAAATTTCCTATCAAGGCAAATAATAATAATAAAACTTTGCTTTCATTCTTTCATGTCATATGAGAACAGGCTTAACCTAGTTCATACTAGCATTTGATATGTTTATAGTTTTTCCCTTCATTTAATCACTGTAATAAATATTATTTATAAATGGACCTCAAAGAATAAATACTATACATTTTAAATATCTCCATGCTATGCAAATTTTCTTTTTCTTTTTTTTTTTTTTGGCAGAAAAATTTGTATATCATTTTGTGTTTAATGAATTATCTGACAAATTTACGAACAACAACTCCTGCTCATTTATTCTACATGTAGTATACAAAGAAAACGAAAAGGTAATAACAAATATGGAAGATCGAGTTGATCAAAAGGGAGATCTTGATTTTAAAAAATCTAAGACCAGACACTGAAGGTATAAATGAAATTTACTGATGAGCAGGTTCAGGGGTGAGAAGTTCAGAATTCTTCATCCCCTTCCTCCTCAGCACCTTCAGTGGAATCAATGCCAACTTCTTCATAATCTTTCTCCAGAGCTGCAAGATCTTCACGGGCCTCAGAAAACTCTCCTTCTTCCATACCTTCTCCAACATACCAGTGAACAAAAGCTCTTTTGGCATACATGAGATCAAATTTGTGATCAAGACGTGCCCATGCTTCTGCAATGGCTGTGGTATTGGACAACATGCAGACGGCTCTCTGAACTTTGGCCAGGTCACCTCCAGGAACAACTGTAGGTGGCTGATAATTAATACCAACCTAATGAAAGGTAAACATAAGTAAGTTATATTTTGAAATGACAAGGTTCAGTGTACAAGTTCATGCTAAAAACACTCATCTAATTTCAGTTTTATATAAAATTTAAGAACAAACTTTGATATGAATTTTAATATTTGCTTTAGCCAGGAATATCAAAACTGCTTGTTTCAAAGTAGTATGAATTGACTCTTGCTGTAGCAAACACTGCTATTAAACTCATTCACTCATATAATTCTCTCCACCCATTCCTCTTCAGAATCTGTTTTCTGTTGCATCTTGTTCAGATATTTTAGAACATGAATTTATGTATACTTACCTTTTCCTAAAATAAAACTTTAAAATGTGAATAAATCTTCACAAGATATATAACACTTTTCCTATATTAATTTAATGAAAGTTATCTTGTGCTGACTTGACGGCTGTTTACTAAAACCAGTACTTTAAAGAAGAGCACAGTCGCATTATCTTTAAAGGTAGCATTGCCAGTGGACTCCCAGATGCTACCAGGATTGTCTGTTTGCTGTGCATAAATTGTATTAAAAAAAAAAGAAAAGTTTTAATCCTTATTGAATTCATGTCAGTCAAAAAAGTGCTTTATAAAATGGTCGATATAATTCAACCACTATGGACAGTTGGATGGATAAGTGTGGATTTGCTCAGAAGATAACTGATTGCACTGTATTATCTCAACAATGACAGACTAGACTAGACTTTCTAATTTCTATCTCTGATTTAAGTCTTTATAAATGTCATTCTGAGATTCAGATTTATCTTATGTGTAAATCTACACGAAAAAAGCATGTTTCAGTAATTTCCACTGACATTCTGCTTTTTCTTGCATGAACCAGGTGTTATTTCCAGACAATGAGCAGATCATTGACCCCTAAAAAAATACTTTTATATCTCAATTTTCAAAGGTCACCTCATATATATAATATATACAGAAACTCACATTCCAAGAATTCCTATGTGTGGTGAAACTATGCAATTATCCCTGTCAAAAGATTAATCTTCAGTCATTTCTCCTACTACTATACAATTCCATACCATATACATACCCAGTTATTGCAGTCAGTCCTCACTATAACAAGCCAATCATGATTTACAAGAAACAATACTTTTCATTCCTACATGTTTGTCATAGTGAGAGTCTAAAGTCTTAAACCAATAATGCATCACAATAAATTGTATTCTTGTTTGACTCAAAGGTAAAAATTGGTCTGGGTGGCCCTCCTTCAATGCTTGGCAGTATTGCCACCTGAAAGGATGTATGCTTTGCACCGATGTGAAATCAGACTTCTATATATAAGTAGCTCTGTCATGAAAATATTTCATGTGCAACTCCAAATCACAGTAAATTATATTCAGCAAGAAATTATATTCTTGTTTCTGTACCATCTTTGACATGTATATACATCCATAATTACATGGATGTGAAGTGCCCATTGAAGTCAATATGGATTCAAAATGTATATTTTTTATATATTTTATCAATGTAGCCACTTGGATGGTTAATCCTTTACCGAGCATAAGCAAACAAAGTTTGCTTGTGAAGTATATATCTTCATAACTAGGCTAATTATATACAGAAGCTATTGACTTCACATCAAACGCCTTAGTTTGATGTGAAGTCCTATAATTCAACTTGGTATTATCTTGAATTATTTAGATGTCTAAAAGGATGCATGCTTTGCATTATGGGATACTAAGTAATTAATGTGAAATCAATGGCTATGTAAGTAGCTTAGTCATGAAGATATTTCATGTGCAAACTTGGGTAAAGGATTAACAAGAATATAATTTCTTGCCAGGTATAATTTACTTTGTAACCAAGTGAAAAAACTTTTTACTTCAAATGCATCAATTATGAGCCACTGCTCATAACAATATGCTTTCAGTATGACATTGCTATGTTAAATAGACATCTTGAGCCATCTGGAATTCCTTAACATGCCTCATGCAGAAAGATTACTGTTATATTGTGCTATAAGATTTACTTGGCTGGCATGTTAAGAGCTTCAAAGAACATAACAGAATTTATCTTTAATCAGGAAGAATAAATTAAATTAAAAATGTTAAAGAAATATAAGACCTTAACTACATGTAAATAAATGCTTACCTTAAAGCCAGTTGGACACCAGTCCACAAACTGAATGGTTCTTTTGGTTTTAATTGCTGCAATGGCAGCATTTACATCTTTAGGGACAACATCACCCCGATACAATAAACAACAAGCCATGTACTTTCCATGTCTTGGATCACACTTGACCATCTGATTTGCAGGCTCAAAACATGCATTAGTAATTTCAGCAACAGTCAACTGCTCGTGGTAAGCCTTTTCAGCAGAAATAACAGGAGCATAAGTAACCAGTGGAAAGTGGATCCTTGGATAAGGTACGAGGTTTGTCTGAAATTCTGTAAGATCTACATTCAGAGCACCATCAAATCTCAGAGAAGCTGTAATAGAGGATACAATCTGACCAATCAGACGATTGAGGTTTGTATAAGTAGGTCTCTCGATGTCTAGATTTCTTCTGCAAATGTCGTAAATAGCCTCGTTATCAACCATAAATGCACAATCTGAATGCTCAAGGGTAGTATGAGTAGTCAAGATGGAATTGTATGGTTCAACAACTGCAGTAGATACCTATAAGTAGGGAAAGAAAATTAGTTATAATCAGGGAAACAATTTCAAAAATAAATAATTTTCATTATTTATAATGTAAGATATATTCCAAAACATGACAAACAAACTGGAAATTATTAGAATGTAAGACAGGTTTTTATGATGTTGCTTGAATACTGTAGAGTTAACTAGATGTAATATTAGCATGCCCATTTTGACATGTTAATATGTTTTATGTGCCCATTAATATGTTCACTTTTATTTCTAGCAAATACTAATATATGGCAATTAAAAAAACATCCTACATCCTTAATGATGAAAAGATGCAAATAGGGAGGGGAGGAAGATGCAAATTTTCAATATATCTTAAGAGGTACACTGATAGCAAAGGTGTGACATGTACTTGCAAATTATGAAAAGGGCATCTGCAGACTGATGGGACAAAGTTCAAACACAAATTCCCAAAAATCATGAACTACAAGGGGTATCTTTCTGGTTAATTATTCAAAGAGCGATGAAGCTGAATTTTACCACAAGAACAACTTAAGTATATACTTTACAAGTTGAAGAACTAGTCTGGAATGGAGATATTACTCAAGTTATGGGAAGATTGATATCTAAATTACATTCTAATTTACAGCAGCTTCTCTGCACATGCATAAAGCTGGAGCTGGAAAAAACTTGTGAAATTTTAGGAATTAATAAAGATATTTAGAAACCAGTAATAATGATAGTACTCACTGACAATGTGATATGTAAATAAATGAATTTTGATTATTGAGATGTAGCATAATCTAAACTTAACAGTTATTGTAAAGAGAAAGGCAAAAGATCTGGTAAGCCTGTGTTATTAAAAGGCTATTTAAGAGAACGTTTGTGTGAAGGCAGAACACCAAGCAAGAGAAACTGACTCAATGTTAATTCACAACATTCTAGGCTATGGCTATACCAACCAGGATGACTTATATTGTCATTAGGGATGTAATGACTAGTGTAGTCCTCATTGCTGGACTAGACAGCTGCTGGAAAACTACCTAAAGCTTGCAATAATCTCGAGATTTGCCAGCAGTGTTATGAAAAGTGAAGTTTGCAAAAGAACAATAAAAAAAAAAAAATTGCAGGCTTGTGGGATATGGTTTAATCAGTTATTTGGCATTTTTCTGAATCAAATTTTATTCTGTATCTTTCATTGTTTAAACTTATTTTGCTTATCAGTTCATGATCTACACCAGTGTTTCTCAAAGTGTGGTCTGCAACCCACACTTTTCCTGATGGAGACCATGAGAGAATTTTATTAGTAAATATATATATTTTTATCTTAGCTTGTAAATTTTCCAACAGTTTAGAATATGATATTTTAACAATCCTATTAATTGAAAATGTTTTCATACATAATTGGTTTAATTTCAGTTTAATACTGTACATAATATTTGACACTATATATATATCTCAATATGTGCATGTACAGTGGCACCATGGTGTGCTGACAAATATGCCAAGAAATTATATCTTAATTTTCCTCTGACTTGATCAGTGAGCCGTGGCCTGAACAGTTTCTACATTATTTGTACAGAATTTAATATATCTGTTTTAAAAATTTAATAATATTCAGAAACCTATATTCTACAAAAAAAAATAGGTTTAAAATATTCATGATGATTTAAGTTAATAGAGAGGAAAAGGATATAACATTCACAGTGGGTTTTTTTACAGATTCTTATGCTTCTCAAAATGCCTATTTGATATGTTACAAGTTTCCAGAACACACTTAGCTTTTGGTTTGGGAAAAAAAAAAAAAAAAGAGAGAGAGATGAACTCTATATAAATGGCTGCCACAAAAGTATCCAATTCCTCTGTTTCAATATTTCAGTTATTAAAAACATCCACAGACAGGGATTTTTGAAAATGTTTTGGTAATAGATGATTTTTGCTGCTTGATGATAACAGAATCAACAAAGCTGGTATGGTAGGAAGTCAACTGAATAAATTTATATGGAATAAGAGAGAAATTATTCAAAACACTAAATTAGCTGTATACAAGACAGTATTCAAGCCAATTTTAACTTATAGATCTGAGAGCTGGGTCAGAAATAAAACACTTGACAGAAGACTAGAGACCGCAGATATGAGTCCTGAGAAAGATTAGGGGCATGAACAGATGGCATCAATGGCAATATCATATTAAAAACGAGAATATTAGGAAAGAACTTGACATTGTTAGCAGAGCTAATCTTAGGTGGTATGGTCACTTAAACAGAATGGGAGAGGAAAGATTAGCAAAACAAGTGTTTTCTGCCAGGTTGGCAGAAAAGACCCAGAGGAAGACCAAGATATAGGTGGATTGATATGGTAAAAAGTGCCTTAGATGATAGAAATATAAGATCTGACAATGTTGTAGCTTTGACAGGTAACAGGTTGATTTGACAGAAAATTGTAGGTAGGAAGTTAGTAACAATGTAAATTTTTCATGTAGTACTATCATATCCTGTACACCCCTTGAGGGTAAATGTCAGGAATTTGATGATGATATCCTACACCTATCCATAGTACTAAGCTATGACAAATTAGTCTTTTGTGGGTGAGATTCACTTTAAAAATATATCTGAAATCAACTATAGTTTGCCAGTTGAAATATATATAATAATGTCTATTATAAGCTAAATCATTTCTTTGTAATCATGTGTAATCCATTCCAAATGTGTGCACATGCCCTGATATTTGTGCATAAGGAATGACTGAAATTACTCATTTTTACATATTAAAATGCTGTTATATTTCAATTCAATTCAATTTATCTGTTAAAAAAACCTAAGTATATTTTTTACCACAGGGAGATACTTGTATAATGATCATTGATCACTTCAAAACTTTAATTTTAAAATAATTTCAAAATTTCTTTTAAATTTAAATTTACAGAATTGGGAAAAGGAATTAGGGTGCGTGACTACCACTGCAGAGTAGAGCAGCATCAGATAGTTTAAGATATGAAAGGTTGCTTCCAAATAGCAGCTTTTCCACAAGAGTATTTTATCTTATATATATCCCAGATTAATTACCAAAGATGTGGATTTTTATTTTTCTTGGCAGGCAAAGTGCAGTTTCAGTTTCTAGACAGGTTTGAATATATCTTTAGAATTCTGGGAGGGCCTTGGATATTCTACTTCTCTAAGTATTACAGCAGACTTTGTTTTCTCTGTCTCAGTGTTCTGATGACATTATTTACTTGCTCTTGGGTAGAGGCTTCCTATGAGTTATATTCCTAAAAATGTCAGTGATAAGCTATTTATAGGTTTTGTAATATCTAGAAATATGTCTGTCAGCAGTTTAGTAGTAGTTACCATGATGATGCAACATTTGGCCTTTGGGTTGTAAAGACCTGGGTATGAATCCCATCTACAACATGAATTATAAAGGATTTTCAACTGAAGCCAGGTTAGCTATCTTATACAAATGTGGTTGAATTTTTCTTTCCAGAAACAAACTTAATTTATTATTATTACTACCCAAGACTCCATGGAGTCGAAGACTCACCTGGGAGATCCTTTCATCATACACACAGCTCATCATACCATGCTTTAAACACACTCAAATTCTCTGCAGACACTACACTCTCAGGCTAGGAATTCCAATCATTCACAACTCTGCATGAAAAAAAAACTCGTTTCTCACTCCCCTACTCACCCCCCCCCTCTTTATAGTTTCCAGGGATGACTTCTGGTTCTCCCCTGATCTCTCACTATTTTCTGTAAAACCTCTCCAGCATCGATGCTATAACAACCCCTTACTAACTTGTAGGTCTCTATCATATCTCCCCCTCTTCCTCCTGCCCACCAGACTCTGCAAATTGCATCTTCTCAATCCTTCCTCATACTCGACATTCCAGACTTCCAGAGGTTAGAAACTAACTTAGCCAGTTGCCTCTGGACCCTTTCCAACATCTCTTCATCCTTCTGAAAACCAGATGACCAAATCTGGGCAAAATAGTCCATGTGTAACCTAATCAAAGCCTTATACAATGGAACAAGAATCTCCCTACTTCTACAAGTCAGTGTCCTCTGTATCATTCTCAGAAGCTTTTGTGTTGTCTTCACAATTTTGGCTATGTGTCCCCTAAATCTCAGATCCTTATACACTATCACCCCAGATCTCTTATTTCCTCCACCTCCGACAGTATATCCTCACCAAGCATAAATTCTGCATCCCATTTTTGTTTTCCAAATTTTAAAACCTTATATTTTGCAACATTGAACTCGCATCCCCCATTTACGTGCCCAATCACTCAATTTATTCATCTTCTTGTAAAGACACAACATCTTCTCTGCTCTTCATGGCATGTCCCAACTTTGCATCATCTGCAAACAATCTTCACCAATATCATTAATATACAAGTTAAACAGTAATGGCCCTAAAACAGACCACTGAGGCACACCACTGGTGACTTTCCTTTTCCTGGATATCGCTCCCCCATACACAACTTGTTGATACCTATCAGCAAGTTGTGTATGGGGGAGCGATATCCCATCCGCTCTAGTTTGACTATCAACTTATCATGCGGTAATCTATCAAAAGCCTTTGCAAAATCTAAGTATATTACTGTGTATCCTTCTCCTCTGTCCAAGGAAGCAGTCACCTTATTGTAATAACTAAGTAGATTACCAAAACATGACCTTCCCTTTAGTAAATCCACGCTGTCCATCGAAGATAATACCATTGTTGTCAATCCATTCTGGACCCTAGTTCTCATAAGCTTCTCCAACAACTTAACCACAACACCTGACACACACAGGTAAGCCTATAGTTTGATGCTTGAGTTCTATCACCTCCTGTATGAAGTGGCACAATCTTGCTCACCTTCGACTCCTTAGGAACTTGACCCAAAACAAGACTCCTTGTTTTATTGCATAGGTTTTCCACAAGCGAACAAACCTACTGCGAAAAACCAAAATTTTTGTAAGGGAACTAATCTTTCTATTATTACCTTTTTTTTTTTTAAGGCAGTGGAATAGCTCTTATATCTATAAAGAAGATGACATCAATAAATAATAATGTTTTCCTTATTGACACAGTTAAAAGTAAGACATTTAAGCTTGTCGGTACATATGAGAGAAAATGATGCTGTTGTCCTTTTCAATGCTGATAATGAATCCAAATGAATTTCACAAATAAGCAATATGTAGAGTATACCTGAGCTATGAAGGAGGGAAAGATGGTTTGATGTGGAATTAGGTGAGACCAAAGAAAGCAAGCTGTCTCCACTGTTATACATCATCTGCATGGACTGCCTACATTATGAAGTAAAATGTCACTTGTTACCTGTACTTTATACAGGTGATATCATCTGTATAAAGTACAGGTAACAAGTCAGTTCCTGATATCTATCCTAAGGGGATGTATAGGAGATTATTATGACAGTACTACATGAAAAGTGCCAATTTCCTGTCAACAATTTTCCTCCAAATTTATCTGTTCTCTTTTAGGACTCCAATATCAGACCTAATATTTTTGATCTAAGATATTTCTTACTGTATCAACTCAACTAGGCTTCCTCTGGCTCTTTTCCTGTTATCCAGGCAAAAAACACTTCTGTTTTTTTGCTATTAAGAGACCATACTACCTGAGATGGGGTGCTTAAGGGTCAAAGCTGCATAACTGAGAGAAAACCTCCACATAGCCTTTAAAGGAATGTGGAGAACCGACGAGGGCTTCTGACCTAATGTCCAATCCTCACCTTCTCGTGGTGCACCCTGTTAAGTATCTACCTGGATACTGAACGAACGAGGATGGGTTGGCAATTTGGGATTTAGCCGACCAAATTGTATTCTTATTGGCTTAAAGCACAATATTAAATGATGGTACAACATGATAGAATTTCATGCCGGCTGGGGCGTCACCCGGTTAAACAAGGCCCCCCCCCCACTGTTTTTGTCAGGGAACCAGGGCGAACAGCGAAAAAGTCAGCTACTGGGAAAAATCCTAAAACACACCCCAACTCAATATCACCAGATCGGTACTATTAACGTAAGAAGCCTGAATGGCAAAGAAATGGAGCTAGCTGAGGAATTAGATAAGTACCAGATCGACATAATGGGGGGGGGGGGAGGAACTGAAACAAAAAAGACAAAAACTGGTGAGATCTTTTTGAGCAATAAATACCAAATGTTATATCCAGGCAATGACAATCAAGGAAAAGAAGGAGTAGCCATAGTATTTAACACTAAATATGAGGCTAATCTTCTTGAATGGCAGGCAGTCTCAAGTAGAGTGATGTGGGCAAATATGAGAATGGGGAACTGGACAATGAGACTTATTTGTGCTTATGGTCCCACAGAAGGTTCTACTAAGGTAGAAGTGGAGGAATTTTTTGAGTCTTTAGAGAAGGCAACTGACACAATGAAAAAGGAAAAGTTGGTTCTTGTTGGGGATCTAAATAACAGAGTAGGAAGTGATTGTCAGACGTACAAAAATATTTTGGGAAAATTTGGAGAAAAGAGCAAAGCTAATAATAATAGCAAATACTTATTGGATTTCTGCTCAGGACATGGACTGGTTATTACTAACACCATGTTCCAACATAAAAATTGCACAAATTCACATGGAGAGAAGAGGCAAGGAATAAGAAAAGTCTCATTGACTTATTGTTGATAGTGATGTTTTCACACTGGTGCAGGACACCAGAGTGTGTACAGAGGATTTGAAATTGGAAGTGGTTGCCATTTAGTCTTAAGCAGAATAAAATTGAATTTCATATTGAAAAGAAGAACATGTAAGAAAGTTTTAAAACGAATAAAAGTTGAGCAGCTCTCAGATGTGAACTGTAGACTAAAATACACAAAGATTATTGCAGAAAAAATGAAAGATTTTGAGAACAGGAATCAAACCTTGGAGATTCAGTGGCAAGCTCTAAAGAAAACATTGATTCTGCCAGAGAGGCATGTGGTGAGGTTGTCTACAAGGATAAAAAAAAAAATCAGAACTCCCTGGTGGACACAGGAAGTTAAAGAAGAAAGCATATCAAGAGTTCCTGGCAAATAAGTCAGCTTGTGCTCTTAGAGAATACAGAGACAAATGTAAGAAAGCTAAACAGTATGTAAAACTAGCTAAATAAATGTCACAGGAAGACTGATAACAACATAGAAAATAAATATCAAGAAGGTGGCAAGATATTCTGGAGGTTGTTGAAGCTTAGGAATGGAGGAAAGAGTGCTGTAAAAGAAGTTAGAGATGATAAAGATGACATGAAAACGGTAGAAAAAGATATCCTTGACGTATGGAGTAATTACTTTGAAAAATTGGTAAATGAAACTAGCAGTGATGATTGATAAAAAACACTGTCCAGGCATGCAATCAGTAATACATATCCATACTTGAAGTAGAAAAAGCCATGAAAAGTCTGAAATGTGGAAAGGCAGCTGGAGTAGATGATATTAAACCAGAAATGCTCAAGTATGGAGATATAAAAGTTTTACAGTGGCTACACTGCATAGTTCAGAGGGCCTGGACAGAAGGACGAATTCCAGATGATTGGAGTAGAGCTTTGATAGTGCCCATATATAAAAAGGGAAATAAAACTGATTGTGAGAATTGCAGAGGTATTTCTCTACTGAGTATTCCTGGTAAGATTTATGCCAGTATACTTGAGAAACGGTTGAGAAGAATTGTGGAAGAGAAGCTTGGTGAGGATAAAGCTGGATTCAGGCCAAATAGAGGCTGTCAGGATCAGATATTCACTTTACGACAAATAGTTGAAAAGTCATGGGAATATAACAAAGATCTGTATTTAAGTTTTGTAGATCTGGAAAAAGCATATGACAAGGTGCCAAGAGAGAAGCTATTCAATACGCTATAGTTATATGGTGTCAATGGAGCATTATATCAAGCAATACTTAGTCTTTATTTGAGTTGTAAGTCAGCAGTTAGAATTGAAGGAAGTACAGGGAGATGATTTAATGTTAAATTTGGTGTCAGATAAGGATGTACATTATGAAGGAAAGTGGTAATAAACCTTTATGCAGATGATGTTATACTTCTAAATAAATCCGCTACAAGTCTGCAAGATTCCCTGACTAAATTGAATAACTGTTAGATATGGTATGAAGGTCAGCAATAACAAGACAAAGATAATGAAAATAGGCAGAAGCATTGACAATATCAGCTGCATTGTGAATGGAGAACCTATAGAATAGAACAAGTAAAACATTTTAGCTACTTAGGCTCGAATTTTAGTGATGATGGTGAATAAATAGACAACAGAATCAACACAGCAGGTATGGTACGAAGTCAACTGAATAAATTTATATGGAATAAGAGAGAAATTAGTCAAAACACTAAATTAGCTGTATACAAGACTGTGTTCAAACCAATTTTAACTTATGGATCTGAGAGCTGGGTCAGAAGAAAAACACATGACCAAAGACTAGAGACTGCAGATATGAGAGTCCTGAGAAAGATTAGGGGCATGAACAGATGGCATCAATGGCAACATCATATTAAAAACGAGCAAAGAACTCGACATTGTCAGCATCCAGGAATGCATTAGCAGAGCTAACTAATCTCAGGTGGTATGATCACTTAAAGAAAATGGGCGAGGAAAGATTAGCAAAACAAGTGTTCTCTGTCAGATTGGCAGGAAAAAGACCCAGAGGAAGACCAAGACATAGGTGGATTGATACGGCGAAAAGTGCCTTAGAAGATAGAAATATAAGATCTGACAATGTTGTAGCTTTGACAGGTAACAGATTGATCTGGCAGAAAATTGTAGGTAGGAAGTTAATCTTCTTCTTCGCGTTATTCCCGCTTCCTATGCAGGGTCCGCGTGTTATTTTATTTTTTTTTTTAGATGCGACTTCTTGTTAGTACTACTCCCAACCGACCCGTCGCCTGGTCTGCCACTGGGGGGGGGGGGGGGGGGTATATATTTTTGACTGTAGAGGCGTATGTTCACGGGGCCGGTTTGCCTGTTTGCGGGATGAAAAACGCTAGATAAACTGGCGGAAAAAACCCTACTGACCGCGCCCAAGACCGGCTAACTTGGCTATGCCTGAGGAAGATCCTCAAATTCCTCACATCTACAACGGGAATCGAACCTGGGACACTCCTTCCCCAGGCATATGGTTGCGAAGCACAAAGCCACTAGGCTAACCGCAAGGAAGTTAATAACGATGTAAATTTTTCATGTAGTACTATCATATCCTGTACACCCCTTGAGGGTAAATGTCAGGAATTTGATAATGATGACTACTTGAGATTAACTCTGCTCATACATTTCTGAATGCTAAATTTCTTCCTAATATCCTGATTTTTAGTATGATTCTGCCATTAATGCCACTCACCCACTCCCCTAATTGCATATATATGCAGTTTCAGTCTCCAGTTTTTTTTACAATGAAATTGGTTAAAACACTTTGTGTATTTAGCTGATTTAGTGTTTTGACTGATTTCTCTCTTATTTCATATAAATTTATTCAGATGACTTCTTACCATACTGGCTTTATGATTCCACTGTCATTTCCATATCTAACGTGCCATCTTCACTAAAAATTGTGCTTAAATAGCTGAAACGTTTTACTTATTCTATAGATTACTTATTCACAATGTAGCTGATTTTCATACTGAATTTATTATAATTTATTCAGTTTAGTGTGGGAATATAGCAGAGACTTGTATTGGATTTATTTAAGAGGACATCATATATTCATCATGAATTGAATATCTCTAATTCTGATATCAGGCCTAATGCCAGCCTTTCATGTGATCCATATACACTCATGGGAACCAAGGAAGGCATCTGACCAACCGGAGAGAACAATGTCATAGAGGTCAGCAAATGCTAAATTTCTTCTGAATGCTAAGTGGTGTAACAAATTTGGTATGAAAATCAGCAATAAAAAAACAGAATTATTATTATTTGACACCTCCAGGGAGTCCAAAGACTCATCGAGGGAGAGTGTCACCTTCCGACTACTAACCGCACTCAAACTTACTTAACTGAGCCATTAGTAGCAGAGGCTCTACCAATCGACCAACCTTTGCCGGCTTTTTTTTAAACAGTATACAATGGTACAAATATTTTTAGTGAAAATGGCAAATTAAATATGGAAATAGGCAACAGAGCAAAACTGGTATGGTACGGAATCAACTGAATAAATTTATGTGAAATAATAGAGAAATCAGTTAAACACTAAACCAGCTATATACGAGACATGTTCTAATCATTAACTTATGGATCTGAGTTAGAAATAAAACACAGTCAAAGACTGAAACTGCAGATATGCAAACTCTGAGAAAAATTAGGGAAGTTAACAGATGGCATTGGTGGGATAACCACATTGTTAGCATTCAGAAATGTGGGAACAGAGTTAATCTCAAGTGGCATGGTCACTTAAACAGAGAAAGGAAATGTTAGTAAAACCAGGTGTATGATGTCATGAAAAAGACCCAAAGGAAGATCAAGATCCAGGTGGGTTGATGCAATTAGAAGTGCCTTAGAAGACATATTTTAATCTTCCTTTACATTCTCAGTATTTCTCTTTTAAATCTGTAAAATCCTCTCTCTCATTCTCTCATTTAAGCATCTCTATCATATAACCGACTCTTTTATACCTAATTATAGCCTGAAAATATTTCGTATTTCCACATTCCTAAGTCCTAATATATAGTCACTTATCTCAGAATCCTCTCCAGTGAACCAGGTTACCAAATTTGTACACTAGGGCAAATACCTCATTTCTACTTGCCAGTGTGCTCTTTATTCTAGCAACAGTGTTTCATATAGTCTTCACAACACTTGCAGTGTGCCTTCTAAACATCAGGCAAACCCACATTCATTTATCCAAGACCAAAGTATATTTGAATCTTCTTTGAGAGAAGATTTGACATCTACCTAATAACTAATTCTTCCCACCTTTGCCTATCAGCAAACAACTGAACACCCCTTCAATTCACATGAAATACCAATTCCCATTTTTAAATTGCATGTTAGGCTCAATGGCCCGTCATGGCCAAGCAACGTAGTTTTGGTGAAACCCAATTAATGGTGACAGAACAGCGTTTTCCTGTTGTGTATGATGAAAAACGAGTTGCTGTGAGAAAAACCCTGCCACCTCTGAAACTGGCTAACTTACCTTCACTTGAAAAGCCTTGATAAAGGTTCATGTTCTAAATGGGATTCAAACCCAGTTCTTTCCACAAGGCATTCTTCCCAAAGCAAGTGAGCTAAGCAGGCTCTTCACATGAAATACCATCAATCCCCCCCCCCCCCCAGTAGGACCTAAGAACAGAACCAGTACATGATCACCACCAATAAATGACAGAATCATTTGCTAAATGCATAATAATATACTAAACAATTATAGGTTTCACTAATTAAATAAGTCTGACAGAACAGTATATTATGCTTTTAAGTTGGTGACCAGTCAAAGATGAAAATTTGGAAACCACTAGGTTGTTCATTTAAAATACTGCATTTTTTGTGGATATTTCATTTCAGAAACAAGTAACTGCAAAGAAAATATTTAATGCAACAAAGAATTCATAGTACAGTTGTTCTTTGTGTAGTGCAGCTAGTATACTGGATTTTAGCTTAAGTTTGTTCACCTTATTTTCTGATGCACTTAAAATGATACAAAAACAAAAGAACTGGGATTTTATACAGATTTGTATGATCATCCATAAGATTGAAATCTCTAATTTTTAAAATATAAAAATGAATATGAAGCTTTATTATTGTCACAGGAAAATATGTGGAAAATAAGTCATTTATGGTAAGATAAAATTAATCTATTCTTGATTCAATAAAATAAAATTCAACAATAAGACGTTCTTACCTGTGGTGCAGGATAAATGGCAAATTCTAATTTTGATTTCTTTCCATAATCTACAGACAATCTCTCCATAAGAAGTGATGTGAATCCAGAGCCTGTTCCTCCTCCAAAGCTATGGAAAATCAAAAATCCTTGAAGACCAGTGCATTGGTCAGCTAGTTTACGAATGCGATCAAGTACAAGATCTACTATTTCTTTCCCAATGGTATAATGCCCTCTGGCATAGTTGTTGGCTGCATCCTCTTTACCTGTTATCAGTTGTTCAGGGTGAAATAACTGCCGATATGTTCCAGTACGAACTTCATCAACAACTGTGGGTTCTAGGTCAACATAAACTGCCCGAGGAACATGCTTCCCAGCACCCGTTTCGCTAAAGAAAGTATTAAAGGAATCATCTCCTCCACCAATAGTTTTGTCACTGGGCATTTGACCATCAGGCTGAATGCCATGTTCCAGGCAATACAACTCCCAGCAAGCATTGCCAATCTGAACCCCAGCCTGACCAACATGTATACTGATACATTCACGCATCCTGATAACTTACTGCAGAATGACCTGAGGAAAGAGAAAATGTTAAATTTTTATTTTCCTGCTTCTAAACTGAACAAATAAACATTCTTATTAATGAAATGATAACCTTCCAAAAACGAAAAGAAAATACACAATTTAAAATAATTTAAACATTCACTGAACCATATGATTTTAGTAGGGCCATATGTCATTTCATAAAAATCGAAAATAGGTAAGGAATTTATGCTTAAGAAATTTCTGAAGTTTCCAAAGTGATGGCATTTTGATAGCTTACAGAACATATGACTACTAGCATGTGTTACCCTTATATTTCAACTGTTTTTGGAGTCAGTATGTGTGGCTTTTCAAATTGCTTCTGATTAAGAACTGCTGAACATAACAGCACTGTTTTAAACTTGTTCTGTGCACAAGCATCAAATTCCTACTAATCCTATCTACAAAATATCTGATATATCTGTCAAATGCATGTATTCTGTTTTGCAAGATGAAGAATCTTGCCTACAGTTGAAAAGGCATTCCTTGAATAATTTGAACAAGGTTATTTTCACTTGGAAGTAATCATTTCTACCAACTTATCTATAATGGCCCTTTGCAATATTTTAATAACTGAGATGTCTTTTAGGATTCTCTGCTAAAAACAAAACATTTAATATTCTCAAACCAGAAGTCACTGGACAATTCACTATTGAAAATACTATACCATGAATTTATTCTTTGCAGTTATCACACTTCTCTGCATTTTTATTTTAACTCTAAAGACTTCTTTACCTTCAGAAATCAAAAACAGACAAAACTTGTAATATGTCAAGTATGGAAAGCTATTTATCTGCAGCTATACTTTTTTATACTGTCAAAATACTGATGTGAGGAACTTCAGTTGGATAAAAGTGAGTTACCTAGCATCACAAAAGCAGCCCCCCCCCAAAAAAACTATCCTGTAAAACCAGCATGATAGCAAAGTTGGAAAAGAACAACAAGGCATATAATGGGGCTAGCATTCAAGACCTAAAAAGCAATTGCTGGTTAAAAGTCTAAGGCAAAAAAACTAACATCTGCATTGGGGTTGTTTAGTTTAACTTAAATTAGGACTAGGAAAAGCAACCTGAGATAGGAAAGTGCACAGATAACCAATTCAACGATTAGTTCAGGATCCTCCTTACAGTAATTAACCCAGGCATAATGCACTATTGGGTTTACCTTGCACTTGCTTCCCTACAGTATACACCTGGTCGTCGACTTACGACCAAAAAAATAAAAAATAAATTAATGAATAAATCAGGCAGCTGCACGTACAATAACTATGGGATACGATCGTTATCGTACGATAACCCACGTATGATAACTATCTCTCACATACACTCAGTCGCTTTCAAGCATCTGTTGCATGTGGTGTATTAATTAAAATTCTACTGAAATACTACCCATAAAATGTCTAGTAAAAGGAAAATGCCTTCATCTACAGATACGCCAGCTAAGAAGTCAAGGAAAACTATTGATTTAGAGTATAAAATGAAAGTTATCCAGAAGTATGAAGGTGGAAAGAAAGTGAATACGATAGCACGTGACTTGAAGCTATCACATTCCACGGTATCAACAATACTTAAGGACAATTTTAACCAAACAACGACAGGGACCCATCCATGAAATGGAGAAATTGTTGTTTATGTGGATGGAAGATTTAATATAGAAAAATTCACCGATGAGCCTTTGCACGGTGCAAGTGAAGGCTAGAAGTCTGTTTCAGAGTTTAAAATCATGCACTGGAGACGATTACGCAGAAGATTTTCAGGCTAGTACTGGATGGTTTAAGCGTTTTAAAAAAAGATTTGCTTTGCATAATGTACGTGTCACAGGAGAAGCAGGAAGTGCAGATGAAGATGAAGCTCAAAAATTCGTTGATAGTTTCGACTCTTTAATCAAAAAAGAAGGTTATCTACCGGAACAAATATTTAACGTAGATGAAACCGGCTTGCAACGGAAACGAATGCCTAATCGTACATACATACACCAAGAAGCAAAAAGGATGTCAGGATTCAAAGCTTTTAAGGATCGGTTGACTTTGTTGCTTGGTGGGAATGCTGCGGGTTTTAAACTGAAGCCTTTTCTCATTTATTGTTCAGAAAACCCTTGTGCATTTAAGCACATCAACAAGCACATGCTGCTGTTTACTGCCGTTCAAATCCTAAAGCTTGGATGACTCAAGTACTGTTCGAAGACTGGTTCATGAACTGCTTTATTCCCCAGGCTCGTGAATATTGTGCGGAGAGAGGTATCCCTTTGAAAATTTTATTGATTATGGACAATGCCCCTGGCCACCCTCCTCATCTGGACAACCTTCAACATGATGTTAGAGTGGTTTTTATGCCACCTAACACAACCGCTCTCATTCAACCCATGGATCAGGGTGCTATTTCAGCATTCAAGGCTCACTACCTCAGAACGACATTTGCACAAGCCATCTAAGCGATAGATTCTGATGCTGATTTATCTTTGCGAGACCTTTGGAAGCAGTACAACATTCTTCAGTGTATCAAGAATATTTCGACCGCATGGGAACGTGTAACAAAGAATTGTATGTCGGGAATTTGGAAAAAGTGTCTAAAATGTTATGCGAATACATTTGAAGATTTGAAAAAGGAGAGGAACTGGAAGTGATTACAGAAAAAATAGTTAAACTTTCAAAAAATCTTAAATTAGAATCTGAAATAGAAGACGTAGAGGAGTTGCTTGATTGTGAAATAAAAGAACTTTCGGATGAAGAGTTGATTGAATTGGAAGCACAGTGTCAGAAGAAAAAGCGAGAGAGGAAGAAGAGGAGCCAGAAAAGAAATTCACTGCAAAGAGTTTATCAGATTCTTTTTTGCAACTGAATAAAGCTCTTGCCAGTTTCGAAGCAATGGACCCTAATGTTGAACGATTCACAAAGGTTGAACATATCATTCAAGATGCTGTGCGTTGTTATTGTGAGATATAAAGAAAAAAAGAAACAAACTGTTCAAACAAAGCTTAGCATGTTCCTCATCAAGAGAACATCTCTCACCTCAACCCAAGAACTTGACCTTGACGATCCACAACCCAGCACAAACAAAGATTAAAAATTGATTTTGTAAATTTCATTTGTATTAATTTTAACATGAATTTTAGATTGTATTTTTGTGTTTACAATACAGTATGTACAGTATTATTTTTCACATTATGTACAATATACATAATTATAAATTGAAAAGATTATAAAAATAAATTATAAAGATGATAAAAAGATTAGAAAGGTTAAAGAATACTGTTAGTAAATATATGGCCGACATACGACCTGTGAGCCAGAATGGAAGTCGGTCGTAGGTCGACGACCAAGTGTACTTATCTCTTCAGACACCATGTTCTTTTCTGGAATTTGAGGAGGCACAAATTAATTTCCAGGAATGGATTTTAATTTATTTTCATTGGTATAAAAGTATTTTTGAACTATACATAACTTAACTTTATATCAATCTAGAAAGCAAGATGCAGGTTTCTTTCCTAGAGTAGTACCAATGCATAAGGGTGGTAGCGGTAGGAGGAGGTATCGAACTATCGGCCTGTTTGTATTTCTTCTGTAGTTAAGATTTTGGAGAAATTAGTAAGAACTTGTATTGGGCAGATGAGATGAGGGAAATATTATTTATACAGGCTAGCATGGATTTGTTAAAAAGGTGCGCTTGTTTGAGTAATCTGTTAATCTTTTACAATAGAGTAACAAGAGCAGGTGGATGAGGGTAAGGCATACACTGTCATTTTTTTTTTGGATTTTTCAAAGGCATTTGACAGGGCGCTATATGACAAGTTGATTTTTAAGTTGCAATATATCAGGTTAGTGGTTTGGATTCGTGATCGGCTTTCTGGTAGATATCCGAGCTGTATATGAGGAGTAGTAGAAGTGGAATTCTGCAGGGTTCAGTGCTGGGTCCATTACTGTATCTTTTATGTCAGTGATATTGTCACAGGACTCCAGGGAGATGCTCAGTTGTTTGCAGATGAGTGAAGCTTGGGAAGGTTATTAGTAATAGTACTAATGTTTTAGCTCTTTCAGAGGATTTGAATAAGTTGGAAAGGTGGGCAAAAGAATATCAATTTAATGCAACTAAATGTAAGATTTTAAAATTTGGTGGAGTTATACATGAAGAATTGGAGGAAGCAAGGGATCTTGGGGTGATTGTGGATAGAGATTTTGAAGTTTCAAGGACATATTGCAAAGGTTATGGAGACATCTCAGAGAATTGTTGGAATGTTGAATACACTGACCACGGGATATAAAAGCGTGGTGATTCCACTGTATAAAGCTTTGATCAGATCACATCTGGATTTCTGTGCTTAGATCTGGTCACTGGAATTTGAATGGGATGAAGTAACCTTGAAGAAAAATAATAATAGTAATAAATAAATAAAGTTTGGTGTTTAGAGTTTTGGTTGATTTAACTTCCTTGTGTAATGTATAGAATGAAAATTTTGCAGCACCATTTTTTTTATGACAAGAGTAATAATGGCTTGTGTGTAATCAAAGAGCTGCCACTTGGGACAAAAACAGCACTGTACGATATTTTGTCAAATCTTCTGACTGCTCATTTTGACTTTATCTTCATAATTTGTCATGCTATTTCATCATCATTTAATATTTCATGCCTATTCAAACCAACATCTAAATTAAACTGATCAACAATAGCTTCATCTAAAATTTCAAAGTAATTGTAATTTTTACAGGTTCATGCACTCCACTGTCATTTATTCCTTCATCTTGAACTTCTCCACTGTCTGTGGATAGTAGAGTATCACAAAAGGGCTTTTGAATGTGTTTTGAATACATTAAGTGACTAAGCCAGGAGAAGGCAGGTAACTAGTGGTGTACCAGAGGACTGAACACTTGGTCCTCTGTTGTTTAATTTGTACATTTTGAAATGCAAAAATACTATATTGATGGTGATGTAGTACATTAGAGTGATGGTTGACAGTAGATGTTTAGAGGGCATATTGAAGTGTTGCAAAGACTGCACATTGTAGTGCTGCTATAAGAAGTACACCAACATGTAGGGATGAGGTGGTTGTGCCACTTTATAAAGCATCGATCAGACCATACTTGGACTATTGTGCTCAGATTTGGTTACAAATGCAGAAACATTAGAGGGTCCAGAGAATAGTGACTAAGACAATATCAGGACACTGGAATGATGGCTATGGAGAGAGGCTGAAGAAATGTGGAGTGCAGAGTTTGGTGAATAGTAGGAAAAGAGGTAATATGATAGACCTTCAAGTCAGTGAGGGAATTTTTATTGCGTTAATCTAGAGGGGGATTATAAAAAGCTGGCCTGGTTGGCCAAGTGGTTAGCGTATCTGCTCTCCAGCCAAAAGGCCGGGTTCGAATCCTGCCATGGGCATGGATGTTTGTGATTGTCTGTGAAAATACTACTGGTGGTCAGCAGTATATGGCATTGGCGTAAATGATGAAAGTAGAGCGGTTCGTTGCAGTTGGATTGAGTGGTGGATACGGAGAGTTGTGGAGTAATTGCCCTCCCTCAATGAGTCTTTGGACACCTGGAGGTGTTAGATAATAATAATAATAAAAAGAATAGAAGGTGAGAGGGGAAGAATCAGAGGCCATCCCCCAGAAGTTATGTAAGCATGTGGTGAAGTGGGGTGTGAGGAATAGATTTTTTACATCGAGAATTTTCAGTGAATGGAACACATTACCAGAATACGTTGTTAATGCAGTAAGCATTAAGGATTTTAAGATTCTATATGATAAATATGTTGTGAGTTGAATGAATGTCCCACAACAAGTGTACCAACTCCATGGAGTGTGTAATAATATCTTCCACTTTGCAATTAATGCTAAAGTACTACAGGTCTCATTCTGTCTACTTTCTTTCTTTTATATATATATTGATGACTTTCACCACTTTCTGGAAATCCAATCCACTTTTATGGATGACACTACATTGCACTCCTCTTTCTCATTTGACATACCATGCACTACACAAATCACCAAAACTTCCAGAATATCAACTTGTGCAACCCTAAATTCCATTCTCACAAACCATTCTTCAATGGGATTCCAATAATTTTATTAACATCAATGTTAGTAAAAACTCGGACTTATCTTTTATTTCTTGCGCAAAAGAACCTTTTGTTTCTGTCACTTTTAATACCCAAATCTCTGGAAGAAAAGATTTGGGTATTAAAAAAAGAAAAGAAGAAAAGGTCTCTCTTAATAATAATAATAAAAAAATCGCGAATTCAATTTACGAAGGCGCAAACTCGGTCAAAATGTTGTGCACAGTTGATTTTGGAAATCCCCAATTCATCTTCAATCAATCTCACTGACAATTTTGGGATTTCTTTGATGAAATCACGCACTTTTTGTATGTTTACTTCGCTCAGTACAGTTTTTGGACAGCCTGGCTTTTCATCGTCCTCAAGTGTCTCACTACCACTTTGAAATCACTTAAACCACTCGTAAACTTGAGTACGTGATAAGCATTCATCACCGTATGCTTTTTGAAGCATTTGATGCATTTCTGTAAAACTTTTACCAAGTTTAACACAAAAATCAATCGCAGCTCTTGAAACTCATTCATCAAAACACACTGTCAATATAACTTGGCTTCTAATGAAAGAAATGTCACAAACAGTTGACACAACACTAATGAAGATTTCCACTTTCGACAACAAAAAGATACAACAGATGGCGCCACTAGTTTCTATTTTCAAAAAGTTTGGTTTCTTTTTGGACAGAGGGTGCATATAAGTGCAATTAGGTTCTTGAAAGTTTTTCACTTGGTTATATTATAAATTAAAGATACCAAGAAATTATATACTTGATTTAATCCATTATCCAAATGTTAGCAAACTAAGTTTGCACCTGAAGTATCTTTCAGGATTGGGGTAACTTGTGGCAAAGGTGGTGACTTCACATCACTTGCCTTAGTATCCCATAATGCAAAGCACATCTCCTTGTGGACATGTATAATGCTATGCATTATGAAAAGGGTTACTACCCAGACCGGTTTCGACCTTTATTGAGGTCTCATCGAGCTCTCTAGTCCAGATTATTTTAATAAGGTGTGACACCTTTTGGCAACTCTTATAGGAAAATATGACTAATGCATTACTTCAACCTTGGTATCTTACTTCCGGGTCTGGCTCTCACTGATGAGACTTCAAAGGTCAAAACTGGTCTGGGCAGTGACCCTTCCCATAATGCATAGCATTATAGGCCGGTAGATGGCGTTGATGGAGATGACTGATAGTAGAGGTTCGGTAGTGGTGGAGACAGTTGTATAGTAGGTGTCCCCCCGCGATGAGTCTTTGGACTCCTTGGAGGTGTCACGAATAATAATAATAATTATACGTGTCTACAAGGAGATGTGCTTTGCATTATGGGTTACTAAGGCAAGTGATGAGAAGTCATACCATCTTTGCCACGAGTTGCCCCAGTCCTGAAAGATACTTAAGGCACAAACTTTGTTTGCTTTACACTTGGATAATGGATTAAATCAAGTAAATAATTTCTTGGTATCTTTAATTTAGCAATTAGGTTCATTAACAACCCACCTTTCCTAGCTCATTAGACTTTAAACTTATTCACTGACGAAGCACTCACAACCACCTCTGGTAATTCAATGCCATTCCACCCATTCACCACTCTCTAAGCAAAATATCTATTCCTAACAGCCTTGCTAACCATACTCATACAAAATTTCCATGGATGATCCCTTGTTCTTTCCCTTCCTGCTGTGTACTGAAAAAGTCTTTAGTGTCACTCCTATAAAAACTTCAATGCGTCTTTGGACTCCTTGGAGGTGTCATGTAATAATGATGATAATATAACTTATATGCTTCTATCATATCTCCTCTTTTCTTGCCTATTAGCTAGTTTCTGATACCCACAACCTTCAATCTATTCTCATAGTGAACATTCAATGGACCTTGTACAATCTCTGTCCCTTGGCTCTGGATCCTCTCCACCACTTCATCCCCACGGAATCCAGTGAACCAGATCTGCATGCAGTAGTCCAGATGTGGCCTTATTAACCAGAAAAGGGAACAATAACTTCTCTGTCTCAGTTTCATAGTGTGTTCCCCAACTGCTGTGTAATTTGGTTACCTTTGCAATATTTGCAAATCTTAGGAGGATTTTTTTCTCCTGGAAAAGGGTTTTTCAGCCTGCATACAGACAAAAAATACTAGTGGTGGTGTCGGGCAGTAGATGATTGGTAGTAGAGATTCGGTGTAGTAGTGAAGACGGTGAGTAGTTGTACAGTAGGTGTCCTCATGCCTTCTAAGCTTCAACTCCTGTCCATAATCACCCCGAGTCCATTGCCTCATTAGTTTCTTGCAGTGCAGTTCCATCAATAAAGTACACAGCTTGTGATCTCTTCTTTCTTGGTCAGGTGATGCACTTTCAAGTGCATCACCTGACCAAGTGTAAGGTGATGCACTTTCAAAGTGCATCACCTTACACTTGGTCACATTAAACTAGCAGTACCTTTGCCCAAACTGCCAGTCCTGCAGAATTTCTACATCATCTTCATTTACTTCCCAGTCGCTCTTCCCAATTTTGCATCATCAAGAAACAAATGAATATTTATTATTATTATTACGTAACACCTCCAGAGAGTCCAAAGGCTCATTGAGGGAGGTCACCTACTCAACAACTTTCTGTCTCCACCACTCATTTCACCAACAGCAACTATCTTCATCATCTACAACAATGCCATCTACTGCCAACCACCACCACTAGTATTTTCACAGACAATCACAAATATTCATGCCCACAGTGGGATTCAAACCCGCAGCCTTTTGGTTGGAGAGGAGATGCACTAACCACTCGGCCAACCAGGCCAGCATTTCATACCAAATCATTTCTTATATCATTAATGTACAAATTAAACAACAGAGGACCAAGTGTTGAGTCCTCTGGTACACCATTAGTCACCTGCCTTCTGGCTTAGTAATTATTGTAGCGATTTTGATTTTAATTAATATCACTGTTTCCTCCTGCCTGCTTTTTTGTTGTAAAAGAAAAGCAGACAGGAAGCAGTCCTTCAGTTTGTTTGGTTTTTTTTTTACAATGGGCAATGACATTTATTAAAAGGAAATAATACAAGGAAAATATAAGATAGAGATCTGCTTGTTATTAAATATAATAAAAAAGTACATGTTTTACTAACATCTGAAGAGTTGCAAAAAGTTTACTTTTAAAAAGCAATTTGAAGAGGAGGCCACATACAGCAAGCATGCTAGCTGTATTAGTTATCTGTGCTCTCATCTTTTGATTATTTTCTGTTGTGCATTATCCTGACAATGCTATCAAATATGTTCAGATCTTTTATTATTATTATTATTTCACATTAAATATTTTTAACAGAACAAAAATAATATCTCATAATAAAAAAAGGGGAGCTAGGTCCAATAAAAGTTTTGTTAAAGTAATCTCTCTATCAGAAAACCAGGATGTCCTCTGAAGAGATTCAATGATGATTTCTAAGGCTGGAACAGGCCAGTCTAGGTCTCCTTTCAAATCATTCGTACCTGAATGATTTGAAAGGAGATAAAATCGAAATGATAGAGGACCTGAATGAATTGTTTGAGGTAGCAAAAGAAAAGAGTGAGGGAGTTAGGATGATTAGTCTTTTGCCGCAGTATGACAGTGAAGTGTTTAGAAGGAGGGCCATAATTGCAAATGACTTTATGCGTGGGTTATGCATGATGAGTGGTGTGGAATGAGTTCGATGGACGAAAGGATCTATATAAGATGGATGGTTTGTATTTGAATGGATTCGGTGTAAGGAGACTTGAAAAAGTGTTGTTGAATGAAGTGGATGTGCAGAATCAGGGAAAGTAGATTAAGGGGGGGGGGGGGGAGTAGATATGCAGACCTTAGGGAGGCAGTTGAGTGTATGAATGAGTATAATATGCCCAAGCGAATAAGGACAACAAATCAGAATGAGATAGTTAGTGTAAGGCATCAAGGTAGGGATGGGCTAATGGGGGGGGTCTGCATTCATGTGGCCTTGGTTGGCACTTCCAGACCACAGGTTATTGGCATTAGTGAAACATGGCTGACTGTAGATGATATAGCTAGTGGGATTGAATGTGAGGGGTATGGTGTGTTCAGGAATGACAGGGAGAATAAATGGGGGGAGGAGTATTGTTGATGATAGCTGATGAGCTGCAGCCAAGGAGAATAGAAGTTGAATTGCAGGATAGAGAAAAGAGCACATTTGAGGCCATTTTGAGTGAGATTGTGGCTAGCAGAACAAAATATACAATTGGGTGCTGCTATCGAACAGGTGATGGAAAAGATGGTGGAGATAGTATGCACAAGCAAATAGAAGAAATGAGTGGAAGGAGGATAATTATTATGGGAGATTTCAACTATGGTAGCATTGATTGGAGTGAGGAGAGGACACGCAGGAGGAAGGAATTGGATTTTATGCGGTTATTAAGGGATAACTATCTGCGACAGCATGTAATGGAAAATACTAGGGGTCAGAGAGTGCTTGACCTAGTAATTGCATCTGAGGATTTGGCTGTAACTAATATGACCACATTGCCACCAATTGGTGAGAGTGATAATAGGGTCTTGACTTGGGAGGTGGCTAAAGGTGTGGAATTTAAGACAGGGTACATGTGGAATTATCGGGCTGGTAAGCATGACAAGATTAGGAGTTTGATCGGTTCAGTGCCATGGCATGTACAACTGCAAGGGCTAGAAGTTGATAGTGCATGGGAGGCAGTTAAGAAGTGTTTACATGAAGCAATGGCTGATTGTATACCTAGAGTTCAAATAATAAATCAAGTAGGAGTTTAAATGGTTTCATCATCATCAAATTCCTGCCATGTACCCTCAAGAGGTGTACAGGATATGATAGTACTATATGAAAAAAATTACATAATTACTAACTTCCTATCTACAATTTTCCTCCAAATCAGTCTGTTACTTGTCAAGACTCCAACTTTATCAGATCTTACATTTCTATCGTCTAAGGCACTTGTACCGTATCAATCCACCTATATCTTGGTCTTCCTCTGGGTCGTTTTCCTGCCAACCTAGCAGAGAACACTTGTTTGCTAATCTTAATTCGCCCATTCTGTTTAAGTGACCATACTACCTGAGATTAGCTCTGCTAATGCATTACTGGATGCTAACAATGTCAAGTTCTTTCCTAATATCCTTGTTTTTAATATGATATTGCCATTGATGCCATCTGTTCACGCCTCTAATCTTTCTCAGGACTCTCATATCTACGGTCTCTAGGCTTTGGTCAAGTGTTTTACTTCTGGCCCAGCTCTCAGATCCATAAGTTAAAACTGATTTGAACACTGTCTTGTATACAGCTAATTTAGTGTTCCGACTAATTTCTCTCTTATTCCATATGAATTTATTCAATTGACTTCCCACGATACCAGCTTTGCTGATTCTGTTATCTATTTCTATATTTAATTTACCATCAAGAGGGCGCTAGTGGGTCAAGCGCTACGAATGTGCTTTGAAGAGCTCCTGATTCAGATAAGTTTTACTAGGAATAATTAAGTATATATGCGTAATTGTTTAAGTAAGAGTGGCTGTAAACGTTGTACGCTACCGATATTATTAGTGTGGGGTTTTTTTTCTTGCTTAAACTAAATACGAAAACGTTAATATTAGACCTAGTAACCTGCAGAGAGAAAAAAATGGCGGCTGCATTGTCATTCCATGATTTTAATTTGGATTTCAGTAGGTTCGTTAAGTGTGAGGTCTGTTATATGTATTCCTTCGATTACATAAATGATTTGTGGATGTTTAGTGCGGATGGAAGAAGGGTGTGTGCGAAATGTGACCTGAACGAGGAATTGATGAATGCGAATATGAAGTTGATAACAGAAAGTGCTAGTACCGATTGTGTCGTGAGTGCACGTTTGAAAGAGGATGGCGGGAAAGACAGGCGAAAAAATGTTAAAAAATCAGGAAAAAAGAAAAAGAGCGATTTGACAACCGTAACGGATGTTAAAAGGGACGAAAGTGAGGCGGAAAGAAACGAAATTGAGAGAACGAATGAAAGTAGAAATGGCGTGGTGCAGAAATCGCAAGTAAAAAAAATCGAAAGAATGAATGATTGCGAAAAAAGAATGACTGATGGCGAAAGTTGGACGCATGTTGGAACGAAAGTACTGAACCAAAGAAAGATGAATGACAGTAAAAGTGAGAAGAATGATAGCGAAAGTTGGACGCATGTTAGTCCGAAAGTACGGAAACAAAGAAAGATATGTGAGAGTGAAAGTGAGAAGAATGACAGTGAAAGTTGGACGTATGTTGGACCGAAAGTACGGAAACAAAGAAGGATGAATGAGAGGGAAAGTGAGAAGAGAGGGTCGAGAGTTAGAAAGTTAGAAAGATTTAATGATAGAGTGAATGTGTCGCGAGGTTCAGAAGGTGAATTGGATTGGATGAAGCAAGAAATGAAATGGATGCGGAATGAAATTAAGAGAATGCAGGTCAAAACTATTAAAATAAATCATGATGGCATGAAAGAGTTAACAAAAGATGAGCGAGTGGCATTGTATGGTGACTCCATTATTAAAGGTGTGCTAGAGGATAAAATGCACAAGGTATGTTTTCCAGGCAGTAAAATGAGTAGAGTGATTGAGGCATTGAATATGAGGCGGGAACGAGCAAAAGAGTTAATTGTATTAATTGGTACGAATGATTTGAGAGAGAACAAGGAGCATGTCAGAATGAATGTCAGGAGACTGCTTGGAAAGATAAAGGAGAATAGTGTGACAGGAAGGGTGGTCAGTGTGTTGCCTAGGTATGATTGTGGTGAAATGAGGCGGAGAGCAAGGATTATGAATGATATTCTGGCTGAAATGTGTGAGGAGATGGGAGTACAGTTTGTTAATGTGTGGAATGAGTTTGAGGGACGAAGTGAGCTGTATGGGAGCGATGGACTGCATTTGAGTGGTTATGGTGTGAGTCGCTTGGAGAGACTGCTGCTGGAAGGTAGAGAAGTGAATAGAGAGAATGAATCAGATCGAGAGGGGAGTGATGTGGAAGAGCAGGAGAGAAAGACAGGAGAGATTGAAGGAGTGGAAATGAATGTGGAAGTGAGTGGTATGAGTATAGATAATGAGAGAATGGGTGTGCAAGAGGAACAGGGAAACGGGGAGGCTCAGGGTGGACAGGGATACACAGCGTGAGAAAGGTGGATGCTCCAAGAGGAGGTGAGAGAATGTGTAGGCAGGAAAGTAATGGGATGATCAGGGATCAAAAGGAAACAGATGGAATTGCAAAGGGTTCTAAAATGAAGAAGCAGAAAGGGAAATGGCCCCAGTCCAGCATGGAGAGATCACATCGAGTGAGTGGTATCAGTGGAACTAGCTGTAGATCCAGAAATGAGTTGTTGTGTTTGTATACCAATGCTAGAAGTATAAGAAACAAGGCGGATGAAATGGTTGCACTAATTGCGTCTGTGCACCCAGAGATTGTCGGAATAAGTGAGACATGGTTAGATGAGGATGACATCCTGACAGGAATAGAGATGGAAAGGTATGATGTGTTTCGTGAGGATAGAAGGGGTAAAAAGGGAGGGGGAGTGCTATTGATGATAGAGAAAGAGTTATGTCCATACAAGGTAGAGATGCAAGGGGGAAATGGGGCCAGTGGTTTTGAGGCAGTATGGTGTGAGATAGAGGTGAATAGATTCAAATACTTGGTGGGATGTTGTTATAGACCTGGTAATGTGGATGGTGGTGATAGTGAAATGTATAGTCAAATAAGCCAAGCAAATAAGAAAAGGATGATCATTATGGGTGATTTTAATTATGGCAATATAGATTGGAATGAAGAGATAGCAACTGGAAGTAAAGAAAATGAGTTTCTTGAGTTTTTGAGGGATAACTACCTCAGACAGTATGTAACAGAGGGCACAAGAGGATTAAGGGTCTTGGATTTGGTCATCTCATCGGAGGATGTAATTATCAATGAGGTATCAAATCATCCACCAATTGGCGAAAGTGACCATGAGGTGATTACTTGGGTGGTTGCCAGCAGTGCAAGGACCCCTGTGAAAAAAGGGTATATGTGGAACTACAAGGGGGGTGATTATGAAGAGCTCAGGAGACAGCTTGCAGGTGTAGCATGGAATGAGGAGTTAGCTGGAAAAGAGATCAATGCAGCTTGGGGGATTTTCAAAAAATATTTAGTGGATGCAATGTCTAAATGTATACCACGGGTGAGAAGGTTAAATAAGTTAGGTGTGAGATGGATGAATAAAGAGATTAAGCATGCAATACAGAGAAAAAGGGCATTGTGGAGGCAGCATAAGAGAAGTGGAAGTAACCAATTTCATGAGTTCTACAAAGACCAGGCAAGGAGAGTGACTTGGTTGGTGAGAGTAGCTAAAGAGAGGTATGAACAGCAGTTAGCTAATGAAGCTAAAAAGAATCCTAGGGAGTTCTTTCGATATGCAGCCAGCAAAAGAAAGAATGATTATGGAAGGATGACATTGATTGGAGGAAATGGTATAAAGACAGCTGTTGCAGAATGTGTGGTGGAGATACTTAATGAGCAGTTCATAAAGATCTTTCAATCTTGTGAATGTGACTTCATGGAGAGATTAAGAGCAGTTGATGATGGGGAGGAGAGACTGACTGTAAGTGAGCAAGAGGTGTTTGGGGAGTTGAGTAAACTAGATGTAAATAAGGCTGTGGGACTTGATAATATATCACCGCGTATTCTGAAGGAATGTGCCAGAGAGTTGACACCTGCCTTGACATATTTTTTTAATACGAGTCTTGCACTTGGTCAAGTCCCTAAAGAGTGGAAGGAGGGCAAGATTGTGCCACTTCATAAAGGAGGTGATCGAACTCAAGCATCAAACTATAGGCCTATCTGTGTGTCAGGTGTTGTGGTTAAGTTGTTGGAGAAGCTTGTGAGAACTAGGATCCAGAGTTGGGTTGACAACAATGGTATAATCTTTGATGGACAGCATGGATTTGCTAAAGGGAGGTCGTGTTTTAGTAATCTACTTACTTATTACAATAAAGTGACTGCTTCCTTGGACAGAGGAGAAGGATACACAGTAATATACTTGGATTTCGCAAAAGCTTTTGATAGAGTGCCTCATGATAAGTTGACAGTCAAACTAGAGCAGATGGGGTTGGATATTAGATTAGTGCATTGGATTGGAGACTGGCTATCTGATAGGTATCAACAAGTTGTGTATGGGGGTGCAATATCCAGGAAAAGGAAAGTCACTAGTGGAGTGCCTCAGGGATCTGTTTTAGGGCCATTACTATTTAACTTGTATATTAATGATATTGGCGAAGATTTGGATGGAGATATTCAGTTGTTTGCAGATGATGCAAAGTTGGGACGAACCATAAAGAGTAGTGAAGATGTTGTGGCCTTGCAAGAAGACTTGAATAAATTGAGTGATTGGGCAAGCAAATGGGGATGTGAGTTCAATGTTGCAAAATGTAAGGTTTTAAAATTTGGAAAACAAAGATGGGATGCAGAATTTATGCTTGGTGAAAATATATTGTTGGAAGTAGAGGAAATAAGAGATCTGGGAGTGATAGTGGATAAGGATCTAAAATTTAGGGGTCACATCGCCAAAATTGTGAAGACAACACAAAGACTTCTGGGAATGATGAGGAGGACACTGACATGTAGAAGTAGGGAGATTCTTGTTCCATTGTATAAGGCTTTGATTAGGCCACACATGGACTATTGTGCCCAGATTTGGTCACCTGGTTTTCAGAAGGATGAAGAGATGTTGGAAAGGGTCCAAAGGCGACTGACTAAGGTAGTTTCTGACCTCTGGAATGTCGAGTATGAGGAAAGATTGAAAAGATGTAATTTGCAGAGTCTAGTGGAGAGAAGGAAGAGGGGAGATATGATAGAGACCTACAAGTTGGTAAGGGGTTGCTATAGGATCAATGGTGGAGAAGTTCTACAGCGAATAGTGGGAGATCAGGGGAGAACCAGAGGTCATCCCTGGAAACTGTATAAAGAGGGTGTGAGTAGGGGAGTGAGAGGCAGGTTTTTTTTCGTGCAGAGTTGTGAATGATTGGAATGCCTTGCCTGAGAGTGTGGTGTCTGCAGGGAGTTTGAATGTGTTTAAGACCCGGTATGATGAGATGTGTGTGAGATAAAAGGACCTCCTAGATGAGTCTTTGACTCCATGAGGTCTTGTTTAATAATAATAATAATAATAATAATAATAATCTTCACTAAAAATCATGCCTAAGTAGCTAAAATGTTTTACTTGTTCCACAGGTTCTCCATTCACAACACAGTTGACATTTTCAATGATTCTGCCTATTTTCATTGTCTTTGTCTTTTTATTGCTGACCTTCATACCATATCTATTACAAGTTATTCAATTTAGTCAGAGAATCTTGCAGACCTGTAACGGATTTATTTAGAAGTATAACATCGTCTGCATAAAGCAAAGAGCTGACATTAACATCTCCAATTTTGATATCATGTTTAATACCACTTTCATTCATAATGTGATCCATATAGATAATGAATAACAGAGGGGATAATGTACATCCTTGTCTCACACAAGATTTAACATTAAACCATCTTCCTGTACTTCAATTCTAACTGCTGACTTACAACTCAAATAAAGATTAAGCATTGCTTGATATAATGCCCCATTGACACCATATAACTGCAGCGTATTGAATAGCTTCTCTCTTGGCACCTTGTCATATGCCTTTTCCAAATCGACGAAACTTAAATACAGATCTTTGTTATATTCTCATGCTTTCTCGACTATTTGTCGTAAAGTGAATATCTGATCCTGACAGCCTCTATTTGGCCTGAATCCAGCTTTATCCTCACCAAGCTTCTCTTCCACAATTCTTCTCAACCGTTTCTCAAGTATACTTGCATAGATCTTGCCAGGAACACTCAGTAGGGAAATACCTTTGTAATTCTCACATTCGGTTTTATTTCCCTTTTTATATATGGGTACTATGAGAGCTCAACTCCAATCATGGGGAATTTGTCCCTCTTTCCAGGCTTTCTGAATTATGCAGTACAGCCACTGTAAGACTCTTATACCACCATACTTCAGCATTTCTGGTCGAATATCATCTACTCCTGCTGCCTATCCACATTTCAAGCCTTTGATGGCTTTTTCTACTTCAAGTATGGATATGTATTCCTGACTGCATGGCTGGTCAGTGTTTTTAACCACTGTGCTGTCATCACTGCTTGTTTCATTTAGCAGTTTTTCAAAGTAATTACTCCATTTTGCAGCTCATTAAGCTTGAGCTGCAAAAAAAGAAACAACTATGGAGGGAATTTAAGGAGAAAAGTGACCGGCAGGCACATGATCGGTATAAAGCGCAGGCCAGAAGGGTAACGAGTGTGGTAAGAAAAGCAAAAAAGGATTACGAAAGAACATTGGCCATGCAGGCTAAAGAGAATCCTAAACAGATTTTTCGACATGTTGCAAGTAAAAGAAAAAATGTATATGGCAGAATGATTTTAAAGAATGCCGATGGTAGGGAGGTAACCGAATCAGTTGATATAGTTGAGTTACTGAGCGAGCACTTTGCAAGAATATATCACCCAGGTGGTGACATTACAGAAATGAATGAACCAATAGATTATACAGGAATTGTGATGAATGAAATGGAGGTAAATAGTCTGTTGCAAAACCTGAATGTCAATACATCTGTGGGATTGGATGGTATACCAGCTCGTGTCGTACGTGAAGCGGCTAAAGAATTGTCAGTACCCTTGACCATTTTGTTTAACTTGAGTCTCGGGTCTGGGTTAGTCCTGAGGGGGTGGAAAGAGGAGAAAATAGTTCCACTGCATAAAGGAGGTTCCAAGACTGATGTTGTAAATTACTGACCGATTAGCATATCAGGAATCGCTGTCAAGGTCTTGGAGAAATTAGTCAAGAAAAGAATACAGGATTGGATAGATGAAAACAAGATATTGTATGGGGGACAAAATGGTTTTGTGAAGAGTAGATCATGCCTCAGTAACTTGCTCATGTTTTATAACACAGTGACGGCTGAACTAGATAAGGTAATGGGTTTACAGTGATTCTACTGGACCTTGCCAAGGCCTTTCACAGGATACCACATGGAACTCTAATCAGTAAACTGGAGCAGATGGGGATGGATATAGGGTTGGTGAGATGGATAGGAGGGTGGTTGATGGAGAGATACCTGAGAGTGGCTTATTCAGGAGTTGAGTCCAAAAGACAGCTTGTGACTAGTGGTGTGTCGCAGGGTTCTGTTCTTGGACCACTACTTTTCAATTTGTTCATCAATGATATAGGAAAGGATCTGAGAGGAAGTATTCACTTGTTTGCTGATGATGCAAAGTTGGGTAGAGCAATTGCGAGTGCATGGGATGTCAAAATTTTGCAGGAAGATTTGGATAGTTTGGAGGACTGGGCTAGGGAAAATGGATGTCAATTTAATATGGCAAAGTGTAAGGTTATACATTTTGGGGTGAAAAGATTAGCAGCAGTATATCACATTGGTGAAACCATACTCCAGGAGATTGCTGAGGCCAAAGATTTAGGAGTGTTGGTGGATAGGGAATTGAAGTTTAGGGGGCACATTGCAAAAGTGGCTAAATCAGCTCATCAAATCACTTGGCTTCTTAAAAATACTTTAACAAGCAGAGACAAACAAGTTATTGTTCCTTTGTATCGAGCCTTGATAAGACCCCATCTAGACTACTGTGCCCAGATATAGGTGCCAGGGTTTCTTCTTGATGGGGAGGAGGTGGAGAGGATCCAGAGACGAGTGACCAAGATGATAGCAGGTCTGTGGAATGAACCTTATGAGAACAGGTTGATGATTTGTGGGTTGCAAAAATTGGTCGATAGGCAGAAAAGGGGTGATATGATTGAGACATTCAAATTACTGAAGGGTTTCTATAAGATTAATCCAGAAGATATTTTTGAGAATAGGACTGGTGCTGGGAGGACTAGGGGCTATACATGGAAGCTGGGCAAGAATGTGGTTAGCAGGGATATTAGAGCTAGGTTTTTTACTTGGAGAGTGGTGCATGAGTGGAATAAGCTGCCAGAGTCTGTTGTGGGTGCTATGACTGTGAATGAGTTCAAGGCGAGGTATGATAGATACTGTGTGAATGTTGAATAGTTGTACTTGACATGATGTTAGGGCCTCCCTCGATGAGTCTGTCGACGCCTTGGAGTTGACCGGAATAATAATAACCTTGACAAGCATGATGATGATGATATCTCTTCTTCCAGTAGTACTAACAGTCACTTAAGCACCAATGACCTTCCGACTATTGTTGGACTTCACAACCGCAACTAAAGGATAAGGTGTTAGCCCTATGCCTCCCAAAGTGTCCTATGTCTGTAGATGTGTGTTCACAGGGCCCATTTTGCCTGTTCTGGAAGCGAAACCCCCCCCCCCACCTTCGTATGAGACTGGCTAACTCAACCTTTCAATGAAAGGTTGAGTTAGCCAGATAAAGGTTCCTCACATCTTGGATGGGAATCGAACCCAGGTCTTTCAGACCAAAGGGCTTCGTCTATACCGACTGAGCTACGGAGGCTCGATGATCTCGCTATCAATATTTTTTTCATCTGTTTTTACCGTTCATTAATATTAGTATTATAAATGATTATATTTGTTGCTGATGAAATACATTTTTAACTACTGTTTAGAAATAACTTCATAAATGCTTTAAAATGTAAAATTAAACTTTAAAATTAAACAGCTGTGGCTTCAAGATAGTTTTCATTATCAAAGCAAAAACAGTTGAACAGATAAGTTCAAACTGTTCCAACAATATGCCGAAATTATTTACGCTTTTCATCATATTGGAATTATTCACGAATCCCTCTTTTTAAGAACTTTTAAGTTAAGGAAAAAAACTTATATGAAAAACTTTGGCTAATTCACCCTCTCTCTCTCTCATTTTTCCCTCACAGAATTTTAAAATTGTGAAATTATTCAAAATTGGACCATATATAAGAAATGAAGCCATCAGAAATGAACTAGATATTTACGGCGTAAATGAAAAGATCAAGGGATATACAGAGAAATGAAAAGATATCGGCTACCAAAAGAGATGTATAGATATAGACCAAATGGAAAGACCAGTGAAGCCGGAATAGGCAAATGCTTAATCCTTGAAGAGAAGAAATTATTCAATCTTTGTACAAAGATTGAAGCATATTCAAAAACATTTCCTGCAAACAAAGTGTTTGTCTTAAATTTGAATGTCAACTATATGCACTTGTCCAGGAGATGTTCAAGGCGATTCTTCTTTCTTTTTTTTTTTTTAACGCACATGTAAAAACGAAGGCTGCCACCGCTGAGCTAAGTCAATACTATACTAAACATTTTTTTAAATATCCATAACACGGTATTCTTACTTTTTTCACATTCTCTTCTTTGAGAATATTGATAGGATTCTGGTATTTCTTACATATTTAATATCCTTATTGTTAAAATGCCAATTTAATGCTGCTAAAGTCATATGGTCATTTATTTTTCCAAGAAAAACGTTAATTCACATTAATTACAAATATTTAAGCTGTGAGGGATAAAATTTAACCCCCCCCCAAAAAAAAAATCCCCCATTAAAACCCGCTGACGCGATCGATAAATTTTGCGCTAGCGACTATCCAGCATCCTTTTCGCGCCATTGAACTGCCTTACTTAGCAACCTATTCAACACTTAACGACAGGATAAATAAATGTTTGTTGTTGACAAGCATTTGTTATCCATTTCGTACGTTTAGCATTGTTTTAAGAATTTCTGCGCATCGATTACAATAAAACGTCTCGTAAAGGAAACCACGCAGCAGCAACATGTTGCAGTGGGAACTCCGGATTGGCCAAGAAGCCAGGTTCAGTCTATTTTGGCGGGCTTTACGGGATTCGCTTGAATACATCTGGAGTTTTTGGGCTATTCTAAAAACGACAAAATTCTTTGTTGGATACCAACATCACGATATGGCAAAAGTATTATATTCAGTTCTTTGAATCATATCATTATGACAATTTAAGGTCCAAAACAAGCAATCAGCAGCATTATACAGGCGAAAATTCTCTTCTCATAGTAAGTTATAACGAAATATAATATCACTGTCTCTTCATTCCAGTTATAAATTTAAACTTGATTTCAATAAACCATATGTTAACTTAAATAACAAAAACAGCACCCAACTTTATACGGAAAGCAGTATAAAATTTCTACACAAACCTGATCACAAAAGAAAACTGGATATATGGAGTTGGTTATTTCTTGAAATGCAGAGATAGGCGGAACGAGAAGTGCAACGGACCTCGCCCCAAACCGTTATGATGATTGAACGACCGGCAACCGCATCTAGACGAAATCGCAACCAATAGTTTTCGTTCGCATCAGCATGCGCAGTAGAGTTAACGATTTATCTAGCAATTCGTTTTACCTGGCAGCTGGCCGCCGCAATCCATTTCCGTAAAATATTCATATCCAAGTTGCTTTATTATTATTACTATTTTTTCTTTTTTGAAAAGCTGATTTAATTTTGAGAAAATAGTTTCCTGAGAGATTCGACCAATAATAGTATGAGAGAACATACTATTATTGGTCGAACAGATATAATCTATCAAAAAATTAAGAGAAGTTATATTTCAGAAAACAAAACTTAGTGTTAATTATGGCCAAGTAAATTAGCTACATAGAAATCTAATGTGATATGGAAGTTTATTTTATCTACGTAGTCTGCTGTGTCTGTCAGCTATATTTGTCTGTAGCGTATATTCGTTCTGCATGATTAAAAAAAAAAAAAAAAGAAAGAAACACCGCATTAGCCCGGTTAGTTCCTCTTCAGTTTGAAAAGCTCATATATAAAATTCTTCACGTACTTAAAGAGATTCAAACCTGAGTCTTTCCAACCAAAGGGCCCCTTGCTAACTGATCTTTCTTCTGTAGTTACTAATTTAAATTTATTTCTTTCTCTAGACTGTGTGTGTGTGTGTGTGTGTGTGTGTGTGTGTGTGTGTGTGTGTGTGTGTGTGTGTGTGTGTGTGTGTGTGTGTGTGTGTGTGTGTGAATATATATATATATGTGTGTGTGTAGAAACTCTCGGGGGGGGGACCCTGTAACCCCTAGAGAGCGCGTCCTCTGGGTGGCGGATAGGGGAGCCCACCATGCGTACGTATGTGTATGGTGGGGTGGTCCGAATATACTGAATAAAGACTCGTGGACCAACAGGGCCATAAGGGGCAATCATCTTGATTGTAAGGGAAGTGGCATTCCATGGACCCCTAGCTGGATCTATCCTCTTCTACTTTGAGGAAGAGCCACTTACTTTAATCTTTCCTATAAGGCCTTATCAGCCAACTCTTCTTATTTTATGACCTTTATGCTATCAGAGTACTCAAGGGCCATGGGGTCTTTTCATTTCTGGCCTTACAACTATGCCCTCTCTATAAACCTTACTATAATTCTTCTATAATCTACTCTTTCCTCCTTCAATATACCCTATTCCTCCTATGGGTTTAAATTTGAAAGAAAGCTAGTTCAGAAGCCTTAAGGTAGCAGCCCTACCACTGAACTATTCCATCGTCAGGCTAGTTCCCTGACATGGAGAACATAATTCTACTTGTAAGCTGACAGAAAAAGATAATCGGATTGAATCTATGGAAAACAACCCTGGAAAGGGTAAAACAAAAATGGAAATGACAAAATATAATACACATATGTAAGAGGAATAGCATATAAAGAAATAGAATTAGACCAACTATTAAATGAAAGAAATTTTAACATAGCAGTAATCACTGAAACAAAAAAGAAATTAAAAGGAACTATGAGAAAAAAAATTTTAATGTGATATACAGTGGGGTCTACAGAGACCAAAGAGCACAAGCAGGAGTGATGATTTGGATTCATAACTCCCTTTCAAAACAGTTAAAACATTATAAATTATGGAATGAAAGAATAATAGAAGCTAGAATAAAAATAGATAGAGGCTATTTAACAATAATTGGTTTATATGCCCCAGAAGAAGGAAGGAAGAGAACAGGATAATATTGATTTTTTATAATCAGCTACAAAACATATATAATAAAATAAATAAAAATGATTACGTAAGTTTAGCAGGAGACTTAAATGCAAGAATTGGAAACACGAAAATTAATAATAATATAGGAATACATGGAGAACATACTCTAAGCAGGAATGGTAAAAAATTGATTGACTTTGTAGTTTATAATAACATGAAAGTAATGAACTCATTCTTTATGTATAAACATAAAGACATACATAAATATACTTGGGCAGCAAGAGGATGGAAATCAATATTAGATTACTTTATATTAAATGAAAAGACATCAAAATTTTCACTAGATGTTAGAGTTCACAGAGGATATGAAACAAGCAGTGACCACTTCCTTGTTAAAATAAAATTAAGATTACCACCTAAATGGCTACAAGTAACGAGAACAGAAAGAAAATTTGAAACATTTGTTTATAAAACTAGACTATTGAATGACACAAATGTACAGGCTATATGAACAAAGAATTAATCAATATCTAGATAAAATAAAACAAAATGAAGAAATAGAAATAGAATGGCTTAATATAAAAACGATACTAAATGCAGCAGCAAATGAAAGCTTAGGAAAGACCAAAAAATTCAATAAAAGGAAAAAAAAAAACTGAAGATCTGGGATGATACAATCAAAGAAATGATCAAAATGAAAGCCACACCTGACAATGCTAATGTTGAAGTAATGCAGAGCTTATGAATTTTACCTGAACAAGTTGCCACAGGTGCTTCGACCTTGTTAATTAAAATCTCAGGATGAGAGATAGATGTAGAAGGTTTTTTTAAGTTGGGTATAATATGTATCCAAGATGTTAAGTTATTTTAAAAAGACGCAAGATACCGTTCACCAGCTCTGTCTGTTAGGATTAAGTTAATTAGAAATCTCGGGTGCCCCAGAAGGTACTCTGAGATTTGTCATTAACATGAATAGTGAGCGCAGTGCAAAGGAAAAAGGTGATCTTCTCTAGCATTTATGTTACAAAGTTTTTCTTTAGGATCATCACTAAAAAATAGAAATACGTAAGAACACTCTTAACATCGATATTTTGGTCAAATGTCCACCAATTTCAACAGAAACCTAAGAACAACTAGTTCAAATCAAACAGAAGGCACTCATGGCAATACGGATGACATAAAGTGCTAGCAATACAGATGATGCACACTCATTAAAAAAAAAAAAAAAAAAAGAAGAAGAAGATGGGTTTCGTAATAGCATTTCACTGCCAGAATTGAACCTAGAGCCGTTTTGGAGATGATGTACTGAGACATTTTGATTTAGCCGCTGCATATGGCCCGATCGAGATCAAAATTGAAATCACTTTAAATTTTAATACAGATCGGGTACACTAAGTTTCATTAAATTTCTACAGTTTGTTTTATATATATATATATATATATATATATATATATATATATATATATTAGGATAACCAAGCAATTTTATATGCTTGGTTATTTTAGCTCCTAATCCCAAGTATGCAAACAATTAAGTTTGCGCCTGAAACAAAGTTCAAGTCTAAAGATGGTACAACACCAGGGCAACTCATTGTAAAGGTGGTTAAAGCTTTGATCACTATTCTTAGTATTTTCCCATAATGTAAAGAAAAGGTCGAAACCGGTCTGGGTAGTGACCCCACCCATAATGCATTGCAGTATACATCTTCTAGTGAGATGTGCTTTACATTATGGGAAAATACTAAGAATAGTGATCAAAGCTTTAACCACCTTTACAATGAGTTGCCCTGGTGTTGTACCATCTTTAGACTTGAACTTTGTTTCAGGCGCAAACTTAATTGTTTGCATACTTGGGATTAGGAGCTAAAATAACCAAGCATATAAAATTGCTTGGTTATCCTAATATACAATATACCCAAGTTAAAAATTTATTCCCATATATATATATATATATATATAGCTTGGTATTTAAAATAGCTTGGTATTTTTAACACGCCCACATATATAACAAAAAAAAACTTTTGTGAAATGGATTTGATCTTAAGTCCGAAAGTATTACCTATTAACCAATCATACTTTTAACGTATGAATATCACCAGGGCTCGACAAATATGCTCGCCCATGGCGAGTAGCTGGACAAATCTCTAAAAAATAATATTTTTTTAGCTTGAATAAAACACAGCAGAAAAAATAATCTAACAATCTAACATAACGAATGCAAAACCAATCTAATCTAATGTAATTAATTAATGTAACAAACAAAAATTAATATAACAGTTATATCTTCCACGAAAAAAACTGTTTTTTCACTGTTCTTTCTATTCTTGTTATTTACGGACTTCTTGGAATGATTCTTTGGAAATGGAAGGTAAACAACGCCATATAACTTGATGGAACTCCTATTGACTTACTGGAACATATCGTTAAAAGAAATACAGGGGGGAGAGTCTTGGGCGAATACATTTTTTTGTGTTGCGAGTAAAATTTTACACAATTTGGCGAGCCCCGTATATTACCAAATGTGCATCGAACTGCAAAATACACATTATTAGATCAAAAAAGGAACGAAGACATTTTAAAAGCACTAAAAACAAAATCAATAGAAGAAAAACTAAACAATTATAAACAAAAATAGATTGAACATGTAAACCGAATGGCCAACACCCAAAACAAATGCTAAAATATAAGCCAATTGGAAAGAGAAGGCAGGGTAGACCTCAAAAAAGAATACTGGATGGGATAATGAGACCGGAACAAACCAATATGGTCTATACCCGTAATTAGTGTTATGATGATGCATCTTTAAATGAGTTATAATTTTTTACATGCCGTAAGTCGAAGTGTTCAGAGTTGTATTCACGATATTTCTTTTGCGAGAACTATCATAATCTGTCGATCCGTTTTTTGGTATCATTAGCTGACTGCGTAAGCAGTATGAATTATCACACGCTCCTGGATAACTTGAGTACGGATGTTTTGTCTGACCATATACAAGTTATTCAAGTACACAAGTAACTGTCCCTGCACGACAGTTCACGTCTTCATAATACACCCATAAGCGATCTGCTTTCTTTGAAGATAAATAATAAAATATTTATCCTCAGTGTCCATATCAATACAATTCCTTATTTCTTAATTTTCTATATGTTTCCGGAAGTCAGGGGGAAAAAACACAAGATTCTGAACATTAAGAAATGTTCAGAATCCATTAAGCAGGTTTGTAGTCTCTTATTGAAAGATGAAATTCACTTTCGGCTAAAAGTGAATTTCATCTTTCAATACGTCGAAATGTTCTCTTGCGATACCATCGAGAATTTAAGATTTTTGCTGCACCATCCCAAATACGAGATCAATATTCGATAATCGGATGGATTTGAGATGGGTACAGAGATAATACACGGATAGGTGAATACAAGAGTCGACCTTGAATAGAAATTTTTTTTTTTTTTTTTTTTTTTTGGAGGTTGAGGATGCTGCAGTAGAAATGTGTTTGCACTGGTAAAGGGTAGAGACTGGCAATCCAAGAAGACAGCACATCAGTGATCGTCTGATTGGTGATTTGTGCATTCTTGAAGGTCAAGGAATGACTTGAGATCTTTTTTTTTTTTTTTTTTTTTTTTTTTTTTTGCGAGAAAGATGGCAAGGCTGAGCTTTGATAGCAATGAAGGAAGGTATAGAGGTCAGTGTTTAATAAGACACTAATCGCAGAGGCTGTTAAATAAGAAGAAAATAACCGGATTGATGTAACTAAAAATGATCTTTTATGTAGGCTTTTTTTGTTGTTGTTGTTTGTTTGTTTGTTTGTTTATGCAATTTAAAAATAGTGACATTCCACTAATAATTCTTTCTTTAGTCGATATAAAAACACAAAATCTCACTGGCTACTTTACCTTATTTTGTTGCAAACAGCTAAGCGTTTCTTCTTAATTCACTTTGAACTCCTACGCTGTCTTTCTCGCTTTCTTTCCCATCTACTCTTTTCCTCTATATAACATAAAATAAATATAAATAAGCAAAGTAACATCGGAATATGGCTGTTTTTAAACCTTCGAACCTTTCTTTGTTTACGCACATAGACTCCTAGCCCTACACTGCGATTCCTATTTCAAAACAAACAAGTTTATTCCTGATACATAATTGATGTTCTTTATATATATTTAGGAAGCTTGCCAACAAAACATTGTGTCTCGTGTGCTAAACAGATCAAATAGGTCACGTTTTTCGAACAAGAATATTTATTGTTCAATGCACTTGAATTGTCGAGAAAGACACGTGCCGCATTTTATTTTATTTTATTTTTTATAATTACAAAAGAAATCAAGCAGCACTATTATAACAAAATTTAATAAAAAAATATGGAAGTTTTTGATAGTAGCTTTGAAAGTGCTTTTAGTTTATTAATTTAATATAATACTTCTCTTCATAGGAGAGAATATTTTTAGCAATACAAATGCGGTGGTAACCTTGAATTTCTTGTATTCTGTAGAAATGCAACGATCACGTAGCTGATATGCTGCTAACTTTCACACAGAAATTGCTTCGCTGAGTGAAACCTTCAAAGCGTTTTTTCTTGGGGTAAATAGAAAACATCACTAAATAATGCAATACGTAGTGAAAAGAAAAAAAAAAAAAAAGAAGCAATTTTCATATTTTTATTTATAATTAAGTATTTTTAGCGCGTACGCTTGCTGGGAGTTTGAGGTGAAAACATGAATATCTTCTTTAATGAAAAATTTTAGCAGATACATAGTTATAAGTTAGTAATAAAAAATACTAACTTATAAGCATTTTTATTAATATTAATTTTAGTCATTTTTATTATTAATAGTAAAATAATTATTTTTATTTTATATTATGTTATTATTACTAATATATATCCGGTATACTTTAAACACGAATTCTGATATGTTTATTTTTTTAATAATCTTAAACTCCGACTGAGACGTTCAACTTTGCATTTACGACCAATATAAAGTTTCTCGATTCATTGATAGAATTGGAAACCAAGTGCTTCAAACTGATGTTCGTCTGTTTTTCTAATAAAAAGAATGCTTTTCGAATGTGTCACAGAAATACTATATTCAATACGGGAGAAAAAAAAAAGTGTTCCGAATCTTCTGCCTCGTGTTAATACAGTATATAGTTTTAAAACTGGAATAAAATTTCATATTATAAAGCTATGCTTTGGAAAGTTTGCACTGCTTCAGTTTATAAAGCTTATGTTAAAAAAAAAATCTTGTCATAAAAATTTAAACAAACGGAAAAGAACTAAGCAGTGCACTGTACTATTCCTACTAAGAGTGCAGTCTCAATCTTCTTCAGTTATTGCTTAATTCTTCGTTAACTTTCATGTACAGATATATTTGCGAATAAAAGCAACACGTCTTCCTTCTTCATAAACAACATTTGGCAAACGTCTTTGTCACTCCCTCTGCATTCAATCAATGATAGTGGTGGAAGTGGATACTCGACCTCCATTCTTTCCAGCCCGAAAACTCCGCTACGTACAAGTCCTTGGCTGAAATTCCTTCCTCTTAATCCTTTGGTGCCTATGCGTGTAAGAAAAAAAAAAAGAAAAGAAAAGGGGGGTGTGTGAAGAATTAGACCTGTGTTATTCACCTTGACACACGTACAGTATACACATATTTCTTCTCATTCTCCCCGCTCATAATTTCTTCTGCATTTAGCACCGAACTTAATAATTATGTTTTATTATTTTTTACTTTTTTTTTTTTTTTTTTAATTTTACATCACCTCTATGACCATGAGACCTCGCGCTTATCAAGACCACATTTCGTACATGCAGGAAAGAGTAAAATAATATAAGCCAGTTCCTTCTTTTATCTAAACTTGTTTAATAGAAAGAAGGCGAGCTATTTTCCCGTGTTATAACCTTACTTTTATAAATTGAGGTTGGAACATTAATACCCTCATCGCTTTGTCTTTCCCCGTCCGATATCTGCCTGCCTATCGCGAAGAGAAAGAAAAAGACAAAGCGATAAACAGGAAAGTAGTCATGGCGCAGTATGATAGCTTGTTTTGTTTTTAGGACTCGTGCTGCCTTCAGTGACCTTGGCGAGGAACGCAGATGACAGAGTTAGTGCCGACAAGAACAATAAGTGGAAATACGTACCGGTACTTATTCTGAAAGGTGGACTTTTCTGTAATTACTGTAGTTATGTTTCTAGAACAGTCAGCTCCACGTTTTAAGAAAATGTTTGTCTTTGTGACTTAGTAAGTTTGTTACGATCAACTGCATCAATTATCCGCCGTTGAAATATATTACCTGTCCTTTCAGTATATATTCAGACAATGACTTAATTATAGCTTTCATGCAAAGAAAACATTCATTGACTAAATTGTTTGAAATCTTTAAATATTTTTAAGATGTCAAACTTTTACGCAGCGCTTTATATGTAATTGCAGTTCATTTAAGAATGTATGCATGATTATTTTTCGAATGATTCAACATGATTTTGAATATTTAGTAAATGAACCAAATATTAGGTCTGCTTGATTTTTGAGAGCAGTTATTTGGTATTTAGTAAATAATGGTTGTTTTCTAAATACCAAAATAATTGCTCTTCGAAACCAAAGCATAGAAATATATTTTATATATTTCGGTTTTGAAGAAATGCTTCTGGATGATGAAAAAGCCCTTTTAAATACGCTTTGCATCTAGACGGCATTTGTATCCAGGTGTCTGACCAGCGTAGTGTGCCATGGAGGCGCTTTAAAGCACTCTTACTTCCATGGTGAATATGCTTACATTGTGGGAGGTATGATAGGTATATTGTGAACGATGTTTCTAAGCCTCCCGCTATGATTCTTTGGACCCCATGGAGATACCCGTTAAAAATAATAATAATCTTCAGGGGTACAATAATCATCTCTTCTCAGGGGCTTACATTGGTGAGTACGGGCAGGGCAAACACCCGAAATACCCAAGCTAGACCTGATCTTACTTCAGTATACACTTGGCATATCACATTGGCGCACCTAGGGAGGGGACCAATTCCCCCCCCCCCCCAAAAAAAAAAAAAGAAAAAAGAAAAAAACACTGGAAAAATTTCAAAAAAATCTTTTCCTAATTAAAATTCTTTTTTTTTTTTTAATTTATGTTGTGTCGTGTCTTCTATTTCTATCCTACTTATGAATTAGCGGTCACATGCCCTGTAGCTCTAGGGGAATTTTGGCCGCTGTGAACGCGTAAGGCGAACGAAGTAGTGCTCAGGCGCTACTTTGTTTGCCCGAACAGGGCCAGAGGAGATCACGGGTATCATGTATTGGCGATCACTGCAGATGCACAGTCATAATAGGTCGTATGGGATGCGTAGTGTGTATTCTCAAATCGTCTACTGAACTCTTCCCCCCCCCCCCCAAGATTAAATCATGAGTGGGCCACTGGTATATCATATCTGGAGACTGGTCTTCTACTCTTCCCTCTACTGTCTCTTACTTCTTACTTACTCCCCTCCCCCAGTGCTATTAGAGCAATTCGAGGGCGAGGGTGTGACTCTTTCCTCTCAAACTGCAGTTTCCACTATCTACTAAAAAAGATAAGCCTAGTTGTCTTAAGGTGGCAGCCCCACCACTAGATACCTATCGTCATGATAGTCACTTGACATAGGGAAACACATATTACTTTCAAGTCTCAACGAAATTCAAACCGGATAGAAAACATGGGAAACGACCGCAAACTAGAAAAGGTTAAGAAATTTTGGAAAAAGAAAAATGTGGTGAAATATGCTACATGGAACATTAGAAGCTTAGCACATAAAGAAGAAGAATTAGATAAAATTTTAAATGAAGAAAATATAGAACTTGCAGTTCTTACAGAAACAAAAAAGAAACTTAAAGGAACAAAGAAACAGCTAACTACAATTACAATATCATATACAGTGGAGTGGACAAATAAATACATGCAAAAGTTGGTATAATGATTTGGATCCATAAAAGCAAAAATAACTAATTATACATACTGGAATGAAAGACTATTAGAAGTGCGATTAAAATTAAATAAAGAAAATTTAACGGTTCTTGGAGTGTATGTCCCTGAAGAAGGAAAAGAAGAAATAAAAAATGATTACTTTTACAAAGAGTTACAAGGAATATATGAAAAATTAAATAAAATAGACTATATAATTATAGCCGGAGATCTTAATGCCAAGAATAGGAATGAAAAAAATTAACAATAATATTTTTTTAAAAAAAAGGAGAACCAACAGTAAAAAAAAATGGAAAGCGACTCATTGATTATACAATATATAATAATTTAAAAATAATGAATACATTTTACAAACATAAAAATATACATAAATATACGTGGTATGCAAGAGGACAAACATCAATAACAGACTACTTTATAGTCTGTTATTGAAAAAGTAGCAAACATCTTCCTAGACATTAAAGTTAGAAGAGGGCTAGAATTTGACACAGATCACTATTCAGTGCAAGCAAAACTAAGATTTCCACCAAACTGGCTACAAAAAATACAAAAAATAAATAAATAAACTAGAGAAACAAAATCTAATTACAAAGTAAGACTACTAAATGATTCAAGTATAAGAAATTTATACCAAGAAAGGATTAATAACTACTTCGAAAAAATACAAGAAAATGAAGACATTAAAAAGAATGGAATAATATTAAAGAAATTATCGCATCAGCAGCGTATGAAAGTATAGGAACACACAAAAAAATATCATAAAAATAAAAAATTACATATATGGACAATGAAATAAAAACAATAATTGAAAATGAAAAGCTGGCTTTTAAAAGATGATTAAGTAGCAAAAAACAAGAAGATGAATTGAATATAAAAAAGAGGAGCAATAGCCAAAAGAGAAACCAGAAAGAGACACAGAGAAAGCTGGGAAAAATTTGCATTATATCTAGAAAATGACATACAAAATAAGACCCAGTGCGTACAAAATACTAAAACACACGAATGCAGATATAAAAGAAACTGCAAATATAAATTGTGAAATAGATGTAAAAGAATTCTTGGATTACTTTACAGATCTTTGGACGGAGAATACTGGTATCAAAACTAATTACACCAGAAACTTACAAAATACCTTAAATGATATGATAACAATGAAAGAATTAAAGGACAACCGAAATAAAATAAAAAATGGCAAATCAGCAGCAAAAGATGGGATAAACTCCAAACTGTATAAATTTGCTGGAAAAAAATTTCATCAAAGATTACTAAAATTTTTAAATAAAATATATACAAATGGACAAATACCAATAGAATGGAATACAAGCATAGTATTACCTATATTTTAAAAAGGGGATAAAACAAAACCTGCTAACTACAGAGGTATTAGTTTATTGAATACATGCTACAAAATATACAGTGAAAAAATATTATTAGAATGTCAAAATGGATTTAGAAAAGGAAGCTCTACAATGGATGCAGCTTTCTCTTTAAAACTATTTATAGAAAAAAGAAGAGAATTTAATTTGGAAATTCATCTTTTGTTTATAGATTAAGAAAAAACATTTGACAAAGTAAAAAGATATATACTATTTGATATATTACAAAGGATAAATATACCTAATATTTTACTACATGCAATATTGAATATATATAAAGATAATGAAATAAAAATAAATGAAAAGTTGTCTGAAAAACAATCTATAAACCAAGGAGTAAGACACTCTGTCTCCAACACTTTTCAATATTTACATTAATGAAATATTAATACAGTGGAACACCTTAAACAATCAAGGTGTAGAAATTTCCCGGAATAACAAAATAAATACGCTATTATTGCAGATGATCAGGTAATAATATCAGATAAGGAAGACAATTTACAAAGAGCAATATATAATTTAAACATTATAGTAGAACAGTTTGGAATGAAAATTTCCATAGATAAAACTAAAACAATGGCATTTTGTGGACAAACTCCAGTTAGAAGTAAAATAGTTATTAATAATAAAATAATAGAACAGATAAATACCTTCAGTTATCTTGGATGTAAAATACACATGAAGGAGAAAAAGACATAAAATTAAAAACTTCAAAATTTTTACAGATTAAAGCCTGATAAATAGAATACTCAACCCAAATATAGTACAAAAAGAAACACGCTTGAAAATATACAATACTTTAGCAGTGCCCACATTATTATATGGCAGTGAAATTTGGGCAATAAACAAACAAGATAAACAAAGAATAAAAACAAGTGAAATGAGATTTATGAGAACTGCAAAATACACATTATTAGATCAAAAAAAAGGAACGAAGACATTTTAAAAGAACTAAAAACAAAATCAATAGAACAAAACTAAACAATTATAAACAAAAATGGATTTAACATGTAAACTGAATGGCCAACACTCGACATCCTAAGCAAATACTAAAATATAAGCTAATTGGAAAGAGAAGGCAGGGGAGACCTCAAAAAAGGATATTGGATGGATAACGAGACCGGAACAGGCCAACAATGCCGTAACGAGGGCATGGCGAAAGAGGCGCTCACCACCGGCGCAACTAGGTTTGGGGCGCAAAACGTAAAAAATAAAAATAAATAAATAAATATAAAAGTCCGCTATTTTATATCGTATTTTTAAATTTCGGCAATACGCCGCTTTAGACACACAAATTCTGCAACACGCTGCAACTCATTTTGATGGGGTTAATAGTAAGTATTTAAGATATTGCATTTATTAAAATTTATAGTAAAATATAAATTGTTACATTTAAAATTTTCAAACTTTTGTCATTTTTGGGTTGGGGGGGGGAGATAGAAGTTAGACACTTGTGTTGGATTATGGGGGCACAAGTTAGAAACTTGCCACAGGCTCTTCATGCCCTCATTACTGTACTGCAGACCAATATGGTCTATACTCGTAATTAGTGTCATGATGATAATCTCCAGTCAAGAACCTGTGTAGCTCAGTGGATGTGGCGTTTGCACACCACAGCGCTCAAAGGAAAACTTGCTTTCGAATCTAGTCGGCGACTAGAGGAAATTTTTCTAAGCCTTTTTTCGACCGGTGCCCGAGTTAGTCGATCTCTGGCACGAGTAACGCAAGAAAATTGACCATAGAACCCACTACTTCAGACATTAAATATATTGTGTTAGGGTTAGGAACCACGAGATGGCGGCACTTGTTGAGCAGTCTCTTTTCGCTGCTTGCTGCTTAATTAGTGATAGCCTTGGGCCAGCTATCTGTGATTGGGTACCAGTGAAGATTGAACTGCCCACTCAGTCTCCAAAAGTTAGATAGGGCTAAAACGGCCTCGCCTACTCCCTATACGGGAATAAAAAGGCGTTAGCTGATTTTATATATATATATATATATATAATCTTCAATCTGAAGTCATAATACTATTGAATGAAGACGTTGATTCTCCACATCGATTGCACTGCATAAAAATTAATCCTTCGAATTTTGATAATATAATAATTATTGTCCAACCACAGATGCGAGAACCTTGGCTGGCAATGTGCCAAGAAGGGTCAGTTCATGTTGAAAGGGAGAAACACGCGAAATCACGTGCTTTATACGTCAAATTTTCCAACTGTTACCACTTTAACAACTAGAATTTTCATAAAAGAAAAGCTAATTTTTCGACGTGTATAATAAACAAGTCATCACTGATCCCAATTATTGGAGTGGATTCGCCTTCTTCTGCCATGCGCAGAAGTGTCGAGGGGTCTGGCTTCTGTGGTCGGACAGTGCATTTGCTTAATTACATTTGTAATTATAGCTTTTAAAAATATGCAGATATATGTAATGGCATGCTACGTACGCTAGGCTGGATTCTTAACTTGTAAATTCAAGCGTATAGGTTTGGTCTTACTCGGATGCAAATGTGTGTGTGTGTAGAAAAGCAAATTATCCATTCCCAATAAAAGAGACCGTGACTTTTTTTTTTTTACTTGCTAAAAAGAATATTTCCACATAATGTAATTTAGTATTACGCTTAATGTTAAACAGGCATATAAAATATTGTAATGTGCTAAGCTATCGTGTAACGCAATGCACAATTATATTCTGATTATCAGTTTTCTTCATTGTTATTAAACCTAAAAAAACTGTTTTCAAATTTCGAATGGTAACTCGTACCTGCGATTTCCACTGTTTCCACCGGTAAATAAGCTGATGTCACTTTTCCCCGAACACTAAAGTTCACGATGGTGTTGTCGAGTATGCCTTCCTTCTGGAAGTAATGAAAAGGTTAATTTTGACGTATTAGCCAGCTTTTGTCAAATGAACTCTTCACCAGCTGCAATCGTTCAGTGTTGCTTTTGCTGTTGCTATGGTAATATCTATTGTTAGTCCGAGCTTGGAACTGCTTATAAATTATTCTTCTTTTAATAAAAAAAAAAAGCAAACGGAAAGCCACTACAGCCAGAACCTGTTCAAAGCGGTTTGTTCCTAGCGAAATTATATTGGGATGATGATTTAAGTACGTATTTTGTATGTACAAATGTTGAACCCACAAAGAAAATTATTCGATTAACTTTAAACGCTTTATATAATCTATAAATTATGAATTTAAGTATTTATAATTTATATATAAACGACTCAAGTGTCTAAACGTAATACTCCACAATGATTAACCTGTTATTATAAATCGCTTTATGAAACGTCTTTTACAAACAGAATAATATTTGAATACAGTTTCTGTTATTTGCGAAGTGAGAAAGGACGTCACACTTCGTTGTTACAATTCTTACTTTATCGGCGTGAAATACATTTTACTATGGAAACAATTGCCGTATTTATTTAATTTAATATAAACTAAGATGTAAATTAAAGTTATTACTCTAATGCGGTAGTTATCTCCATAATTTACCGTAACGAATCATCGTATAACTGAAAGAAAGAAATGCATTTAGTCGTGAAGGTCAGCTATTATTTTGGATAGAAACCGTTTAGCATTTTAGCCATTATTAGGGATAATCGGGTTTTATTGCAATCCATTTTGAGTTCTGACTTTTGAAACCTAATAGTTAATAAGTCGTCACCTAATAAATGATTACCTAATAGTTTTTTTTTTTTTTTATAATTAATATCAGTAGTACGAGAGTGGTCTGAAAAATTCTTGGCCTCGACCACAGATGGCAACACTATAGGCAAGATTTTTTTTTTTTCTAAGTTGGTACATCTGTCATAAGCATCCATGTCAAATTGCAAGTCATTCTTTCAAGTAGTTTTGTTTTATACAGCAAAAGTGTTGTCTAAATGGATAAAATTGAGTATCGTGCGGTTTTAAAATTCTTTGAAAAAGAAGGTTTAACGCCAAAAGAAATTCATTCGGAGTTCATAAAAGTTTATGGGCACTCTTCTCCTTCGTTTTCGACAATTAAGAAATTGTGTTGATCAAGTGCAAGATATGGTATTGGATGATCGTCGAGTGAAAGTGAATGAAATTGCTGAGACTATAGGCATTTCAAAAGAACGTGTAGGATATATATTTTGCATGAATTGCAAATGAAAAAGCTTTGCGCAAGATGGGTGCCCCGCTTGCTCACAGCAGATCATAAACGCACACGCATGAAAATCTCTGAACAGTGCTTGGAGGGTTTTAACAAGAATAAAACTGAATTTGTGCGTCAATTTATTACTATGGATGAGACTTGGATTCACCATTACACACCAGAATCCAAACAGCAGTCAAAACAGTGGACAGAAACCGGTTGTCCAACGCCAAAGAAGATAAAGTCGGTTCCATCAGCAAGAAAGGTCATGGCATCGGTGTTTGGGGATGCTAAAGGCATTTTGTTAATTAATTATCTTGAAAAGGGTAAAACAATAACCGGGGAATATTATTCCCATTTTTTTAACCAGACTAGACGAACAAATTCGTGAGAAAAGATTCGGTTTGCAGAAGAAAAAAATCATCTTTCATCAGGACAATGCACCTGCCCACAAAGGTGTTTTGGCAATGGGAAAATTAAGGGATCTGCACTATGAACTGTTGGAACATCCACCCTATTCCCCAGATTTCGCTCCCTCGGACTTCTATCTTTTCCCCAAACTAAAACTCTTCCTCTCTGGTTAGCGTTTTTCTTCGAATCAAGAGGTGATTGCAGCTGTAGAGGGGCATTTTGTAGATCTTACTGAGAACCAGTACATAGGCGGGATAATGGCGCTAGAGCATCGCTAGAATAAATGTCTTAAGGGAGGTTATGTTGAAAAATAAAAATAATTTTGAAATTATAAATTCGTTTTTTTCATTGTTAGGACGAGAACATTTCAGACCACCCTCGTATATGTGTGTGAAGGGTGTTCTTTGCTAATGCAATAGCCAGGAAGTCAACTTGAGAAGTGCCTAACATCGGGCTCGTATTATTTTTAATATGCCATGCAAAGACTTTCCTGGTCACGTTAATGATGAAGAGACTTGTTCGCATCCCGTCTAGGACGCGAAAAATCTTTATGAGGTTTTCATCTGAATGTGAGTTAGCCAGTCTCGCAAAAAGGTGGAGCCCCCCCCCCACTCGAAACTTGGGTTTTTCTGGCAAACTAGCCAAAAGAGCACTCAACAGATATAATCCACTGGCCTCATATCCTTGTTGCTTCGTAATTCCAAAGGGAGACAGAACCACATTAATGATATAGTTCCTGTTATCATATGATGCTTTCCACTGCGTTTAACTGAAAATATGTTAAGTGAGTAGTTATATATATTATCTTTTATCCATTTCCCATTGATCTTTTTAATGAAAAGCCAGAGGTTGTTGTTCTTGAAACGCCTCAAGTTGCTGAAACATTACAAGGGAAAGGCTGTTTCAGAGACAGACGGAATGAAAGAAGAAGAGGAGACAAAACACACACTCCATGGTTTCGAAGGCTGGACATGAAGGTGTTGGGCAGCTGCAGCTTGTGTTTTAATAGGCTTCTTGGACAGCGGAAGAATAATGATTGTGTTCTGTACGAAGGTTTCTCGAAGAATATCTTGCTTTTGAAAAACTGAAATTTGTCAGTATGCAGCTGCCATCTGGTTTGGAATATTTATTCTAAACAGAAATAATATTTCTTAGCTTAATAATATAATATTATTTATTTTTAATAGTAGTCGAACTTGCCACATGCAAGTTCGACTTAGACTCATCGCGGGAAACCCAAACTACTAGAACAAAAATAGACCAATTTGTGCAACAAGGGAAAGACTTTTTTATTTTTTCAGAGGATTGCAAATGATGCAGCAGCGTTGTGACGGGTGTGTAATACTTCGTGAGAAATATGTAGAATAATGTTACATGGTTCTACCTCAATTCCTTCATAGTGATTATTAGAACTTTCCAGCACTTCTAAAAGGAAAAAAAAAATTATTAAAATTTGATGAAACAGGGGCGTTAAAGAGTTTTGAGATATGCTCTTTCTTTCTTGTAGTTACATCAGTTGCTTTAATATAATTTTTGTTCTACGTGTTTATCAGAACTTTTCAGCTCCCCTCGTATCTGCACTATCTATCATACTTCTTTACGAACTCATCGACAGAAGAAGCACTCACAACTGAGTCACGCAACGCACTCCATTCATTCACCACTCTCCAAGTGAAAATTCTAGTCCTCACACCCCTATTAACCACACCTAAATTCAACTTCCAGGAATGACCTCTCGTTCTTCCATCACTACTGAAATATTTCCCCTGCATCAATCTTATAAAAACCTTTTAGTAATTTAAATGTTTCAATGATATCCCCTCTTCTCTACCTATCAGCCAACTTCTGTAATCCACAAGCTCCCAATCTATCAATGTAGAAAGCATTCCTTACACCACTCGCTAACTTGGTCACTCGCCTCTGAATCTGGATGTTAGTGTATTCTTCAATAACCAAGTAATCTTATCAGCTATCTTGGACACCTTAGCGATATGTGTGATAGGGATAGTTGATGCTTTGTGTGTGTGTGTGTGTGTGTGTGTGTGTTAGAGAGAGAGAGAGAGAGAGAGAGAGAGACTATCTGAAACCTAAATCGAAGATCGAATTTCAATAGGCTACTTCTGCATTCAAATTTAAAGCATTTTCCGAATTATTTGTTCTCATTTGTTTTGGTTCTAATTTCTATCTTGCATTGTGGACATACATTTAAGAGAAAACTTTCTCTCGTCCAAATATATACTGTATATATCAGACGATCGCATTCGCTAGTCACTGTGAATTAAGTATCCTAGTCTAAAAAAAAATGTGGCGATTTTAGTTTATTATACTGTATATATATATTGTAACACACCACAGAATTCAATTTTGGCAACAAAATTTTTAATCAATTCCAATTCAAGAATATCGTTTTCTATGTTTGTGTGTATTTTATTTTCAGTTATGTGGACACACATGGCAATCACATGGTATGCAACATTTTGAACGTGCAATATTAATATTTAATATATTAGCATTTTAAAAGTAAAGACATAATATACCGAAATCAGTAACAGGGTTAAAGGTCTCATTAAGGCAGCATTACGAAAAGAAAAAAACAAAAACAAAAACGGAAGAGCATGAATTCACTAGCAGGGGAAAAGTAATGGATGATATGATCAATAGAGAACAGCGAATTTCAATTAACTGCTGGTTTGTGTAGCCATACGTTGTCGCAATATTGCCAATTGTCGTTGTCTAATTATAATTAGACAACTGTTGGCTATAATTAGTTTTAATTAAACAATTATAACAATCGTTATTACAAATGGCATTAAGGGGCAAGTGGATGAAGGTGCTATGTCACTTCTTTTTTTTTTTTTAATTCAAGATTTTTGCATGGAAGAATGTGTTATGTGATACTGTATATTTTTCCACCCTTTTTTCCAGTAGTGCTATGGGAAGAAGTAAATAACTTTTTTTTTTTTTTTTTTCCATAAACAGAATATCAGTCAGTGATGTGATGGTCTTTTGGTCGCAAAGGAGGGGTGGGCATATTTAATTTTATTTTATCTTCATTTATTAAATAACGTTAAATACATTAAATATCGTTAGCAAGTTTAAAATGTGTGTAAATGACCTTTCGCGCTACCCTCCATTTCTGATTACAAACAATGCAAGTTCCGTATTGACATCTGTGTTCGGAACTGATTCCAATAGGACATGTTGCAGTTTCCTCTGTCTGATATGCAATAGATACCGGACTCGATATCTACCACCGATGTTGTATCCACAACTATTCAGACCGGAAGCAGCAATCGCTCACCTGCCCACGAACACATCCTGAAGAACACGATTGGACGGAAGGGCAGCTGTGTCGGTGGTGTTACAGTTAATGCAATTTAGTTTCAATTGCTGCTGTGACATAATTAGTTTCACTCGAGAAACTGTGCGTTATCAGGAACACCTATTTGGATGGAAGGAAAAGCGAGGGGTTCTCGTTTTTTTATTTTTCCGTATCAGCAACCGTGCAGCGCGATAACTTCGCTTCGTGAAGCTACTGATCTCTCCCTTAATGGGTAAGGGAAAGTAGGTCGGTCAAACTTGTTCCGCTTCCTCTTTCGTTCTCTTCCCTGCTGTCATTATTTTCTTTTAATTTTTTTTTATTTTTTATTTTCCCCTTTGCAAATGTTGCTCAGATATGCTGCAATTGAAGGCACGATTTTATTGATTGGTAGAACCTTTGCTAGTAGTTGGAAGGGATCAATCGTTCGATGCTGTTGGCACACTCTCCCTCGATGAGTCTTTGGACTCCTTGGAAGTGTCACATAATAATAATAATAATTATTATTATTATAATTCGGAATTAAGATTAAAACTGCGTTAACTGAAAAATTTTAAATAAGCTCAAAGCTGGTATTAGGCTTAGCAAGGGCAGCTCCGGAGTAGTAAAAAAGTGATGGAAATGATCGGAGTCATTTATAAAGTCAAAATAAAAATATGTCTGCTAAATACACAAGTTAAAAACTGCTCTAGCTTCAATTGTGTTAATATTGAGTTGATAATAAAAGAATTTTATCACAACATAGCATATTTTCACGATTATTTACAATCATTTTTGTATTTTTTTAGCTTATGTATTGTAGAAATGTAATTTTATTGCTAAAATTCGAATTAAAACCAAAACTGAAATTATTTATATTTTAGTAGAATATCCGAAATGCAAAATTTCACAGGGCCATTTACTATCATGTTGATTCATTTTATCAAAAAAAAAACAAAAAAAAAACGGAGAGCACTTGACATAGTTTAATAAGAATATCCAAAATCTGAGGACACCTCTCAATAGAACCTACAGCTTACGCTACTCAGTATTCCATCTATATACAACGCCACCTATCATCCACTGTTAGTATTTTTTTTTTGTTTAGAAATTGAGTGTGTTCTGTGGACGATTTGCCTGTATACGCGGAATAAAAAACCAGCGTTCCGGGGGAAAACTCTGGTTTTTAATTATATCAAACAGCAGAGGGAACTCCATCTGCTTGATATAATTTTAAATATTAATGCTTTAGGTTTTCGCTTGATTTTACATAATGGGATTTTTGTTGTTGTTGTTGCAACCGTATATTGAGGCTGTGCCTTCATTTCACGAGTTCTCCCATCTTCGCGTTCATTTTATTGAAAGGAGATTTATGAAACCAACATCGAAGTGCCCCCCCCCCCCTTATGCGCGGTATTCACACAACGTTTCGTGCAAGAAGGTGATCTTTAATCTGTAAGCATATGATCTGGGTTAAAGTTGTCTCCGTAGCTCAGTCGGTTTTGACGGAGCCCTTTAGTTGACTTCGTCCGACCTGGGTCCGAATCTCTTCTATGAAGCGACGAACCTTTATCAGGGCGTTTCGTTCAAAAGTAAGTTATCCGATCTCATACCGTGGAGGGTTTTTCCTCCCCTCAAAATAGGCAAACTGGCTTCGTATGCACATACGTACCTATAGACAGAATTCTATTGGACAAGGAAAGCAACGGAATATTACCTTGTTCCAATGCTAGTAAAGAAACATTGCTGTCCTACTAACCACTAGGTTTACGAGAAAACATACTCAAAATTAAAGCTGTTAGCGAAAAGGCATTATTAAGATTTTTTTTTGGGGGGGGGAGGAGATGGCAAGGAAGGCATTGATTTTATTATAGGTGTTTTATATCTTGGAATTTTGCTATGAGAATAAAACAGGAATACCCAGGGATGCATTTGATGGTACCTATGACACACTGAGTACAGTGGATAGCTTGAGAATTGGAGAATGTGGGTGATTCGCTTCAGAAAAAAATATGGTTGAACAGGACCCGGGAGTTTTTGGGGAAGAAGAAGGGAATCTTCGGGAACCTATTCAGAAAGAGACTGGCGTTGTGCAGCTAGTTATTCATATCTGTCCAAATCCTTTATCGAATGCTTTTATATCTCCTCGATGAATGAATTATCATTTATTGGGGAAAAAATAAAGTAATCAAGGGATCGTAAATAATGTTGGATCTCAAATAATTCTTGACGATGGCAGTGCTGATTTTAGCATCTTCAAGCATGGTTTCTCTCTCTCTCGCTCTCTCTGTGTGTGTGTGTGTGTGTGTGTGTGTGTTTGTGTGTGCGTGGGTGGGTGGGTGTGTCGAGATGCGTTGTATGCCTTCATTTATGTACCGATTCACGCGTCCCTATGCATTACTAATGATTTCATTTCATTTCACTATTTTGTGTCCGCTTTCCTGGAACCGAAAACTATTTGCATAAGCAAACAAGGACATCATCAATATTTGTTCATTTTTATTTGCAAGTATTAAAATATTTCGCGTTACTGCTCCTGAGTTGGCCATATAGTGCATAGATGTTGTGCGTGCGTGTGTCTGTATGGCAACTGGATAGTTTTTCGTTTACAAATTTACATTCCTCTGGGACCTTCACCATTTTCCCTCAGTAATATTTATGCCTAATATTAATACCGAATAACTGCAAGTTCCAAAAGAGCGAAAGTTATTTCTCTGCTTGCACATCCCAACGTTCTTTTTGGACCAACAGTCATTAATGTCTAGTTACCAGTTGTCAAGCTTATAAATAGCTAAGAGAGAACAGAGGTGGTGCTGCTGGTGTGTGTGTGTGTGTGTGTGTGAGTGGTGGGGAGAACAGTAGACAGCAAATTACAACAGAATCAGAAAAAATAATTGCAAAATTCAACGTTTCGCCAAATTGCGTAAGCAATCTGTATAATAACGCTGCCCCAAGAGACAGCTTATTATTTTCTCAAATGAGCATTTCCTTCATAGGATTTATTATTAGTATTATTATTTTAGTGTACGTTTCTAGAATTCGCTTAGAAACATCTTCCTCTGGTTTATACCGATTAAATGAAAATAATGCCCTTCACTTCATCACAACGTCACGTGTACACTTTTAATGCACGTCAGAAGAGACAGGAAATCCCCCATTTGGATATTTTCACCATGTATTGAAGGCAAAGCCCATCTTGCAGATGGTATCGGTCAATCCACTTTTTTCTACAAGACAATTACACTAGTGTAACTTACCGATAATGCTTTTAATTCATAAGCAAACTTTTCTGCTAAATTTCTTGGATATTCCCAAAGCAAATGGCTACAAGCGAGTAGAAGACAATAAATGTCAAAGTGAAAAAGTTACAACGATGTACGTATTTCAGTTGACGAGAACTCGGACAAAGAACCCAATATGAATAAGAGTAGTTATGAATAGAATAAATGTAACAACTCTCTACAGTGATTAACAAGATTACTTCCCACAAATAGGAAAAGCTTAACACAGTCATTCTTATTCAACTTCGGTTCTTGTAGTAGAACTTCACAACTCTCACCGTGCACTCTTTCTAAGAGCAAATCGCGTTCATGAAAGAATTCAGTTTTCTTCCAATAAACCCTGTGACTGTAAAGATTACATACCAGAGACCTAACTTGTAACCTCGTACTACGTTCTATAACGTGGATGTCGTTTTCGCAGAGGACATCTGCTAAACTCCCTTTTTGTTCATAGTATGATAGACTACATAAACAAGACACTTAAAGGACTCCTGCATGGGATGGGACCAGGGAAGAATTCTCCGTGCTTGCTATGCTTCCTGCGCAAGCTCGATAATTGAGAAAGAAGTAATATTTATTTGTTAATAAATGCGTGCATTTATAAACATTCCATTTAGGCTTTTATTTTTGTAGACAGAAGATGTCTTAAGCTTCATCATCATCATCACGAACCATGGGCTCACTGCCCGTTGATGTCCGATGCCTGCTTCACTATCTTCTTCCATCTTTCTTTGTCCAGTGCGCAGTGTCGCAGTTTTTGTACACCCATTCCACATCAGTCTTTTATATCGTCTATCCATTCTCTGCATGGTCTACCTCTTCTGTTTAAACCATCCAAAATACTAAACATAAATGTTTAGTATTTTGGGTCCTCAGTCATTCTACAGATGTGTCCAAATAATTGCAGCTTCCGTTTTATAATCTTCTGCATTAGATTCTGTTTTGGTTATATCTTCTGATAGAGTGATTCATTGGTGATTTCATTGGTGATTTTCTGTACTCATCCTATTCTTAGAATCTTCCTGTAACAAGTTCTTTCAAATGCCAAAATTCTTTTTCTTGATTCCTTATTTATTACCCACGTTTCAGTTCCGTACAGTACACCGCTGAAGATGCATGTTTCCAATACTCTTAGTTTTGTTTGCAGACTGATCACTTTACTTTTCCCGATGTTATCCATGGCCTTCAGATTTGTTCTTCCCTTTGCAATCCTGATCATTATTTCTTTTTTACAGTCCAAATCATATATCAGTTTACTTCCCAAATATGTGAATTGTTCTACATTTTCTATATCAGTTCCATCCACTTGTATCCTTTGTTTCATGTTCTTCTCAACAAATACCATTGTCTTTGTTTTTTCAAAGTTCATAATCATAACAAGTCCAAATCTCTTCCCTTCCTCATTTAACAGTTTCAATGTTTTTTGTAGTTCTCTTTCGTCTTCTTCAATAATAACAATGTCATCTGCAAATCTCAGATTGTTAATTCTCATTCCGTGTACAGATATTCCTTTGGAATCTTCCTTCAGTTTGTCCATTGCTCTTGCTAAATGTCCGATGAAAATGCCTTGGTGATATTGGGTCTCCCTGTCTAGTACCTCTGCTTGTTTTAAACCATTTACCCAAATCATCACCTATTCTAACTGCTGCAACTGCATTCTGATAAACATCTTTTAATAAGCTTGTATAATGTTACTAATATTGATTTCACCCACTCCTCTGGCATTTTCCCTTCTTTCCATACCATATTACATAGTTGGTGCATTTCTGTAGCCATACTTTCATCACTATATTTAATAATTTCTCCAGTGATGTTGTCGTTACCAGGACTCTTGTTGTGTTTTTGTGTTTTAGCCGTCCTATTGCTTTTTCTACCTCTCCTCTTAAAATTTCCGTATCATGCTCATTAACTGGTGGTGATATCTGCTTCAATTCTTCAGTCAGTTTCCCAACGCTGTCTGAATCTAGTTTTTCTTCATATAACTCACTACAGTTTCTTGTCCAACGCTGTACAATTTTTTCCTTATTCATCAATACTTTGCCTTTTTCATCCTTAATTGTGGTCTGTTTTGGTTGCCACTTTCTATTAATGGTTCTGATCATTTTGTATACCTCCCTTATTTTATGTTCTCCATAGTACTGTTCTGTATTATTGCATTGGGCTTCTAACCATTTCATCTTATCCATTGTGACTGCTATTTTCACCTCATTACACTTTCTTCTATATTGCTCTTCTTAAGTTTGCGCGGCAATAATTGAGCTTTGCGTTGTGTATCGAAGGCCGACGCTAGTCAAGCTACCTTGGTTTGCTCGGTTGTGGGAGCATCCAGGTCCTCGCTTCAGCACTTTGATTTCATGTGCGCGCATAGCCATTTCCGCTCCCTCCACGTCGTCTTAAACACAGGCCATACGCAGTGAAAGTAGCTCTAGCCAGTGAGCTTCAGCCAGCCTTTACAAGTGTGCGTGTTGCTTAGGAAAATTAAGTTACAACCAACTTTTTATGACGATGTTATTGACCAGTTCATAAAGAAGAACCGTAGGGTAGAATTTGTATCCAAGTAGCTAAATTGAAAAAGATAGAATATCTTTTGTGAAATAAATGTTGTATTTGTATGATTAAATGTACATAAATTTCTAAATATATAGTTTTAAATGATCAGTAATTCATTACTCCGCTAATCAGACTTCAATCACACCTCACTCTCTGAATGATAACAAGAGCAAGCGTGAATTTCAAGACCAGCATTCACCCCCTGGATGGGACATCAAGCTGTTCTTAGGAGAATTGTACACAGGAAGCTATCTTACGGATTGGACGGAAGGTAACGTGTAGATTTAAGAGATAGAGAGAGAGCGTTGGTGACAGACTAACTTTTCTAATAAATCTCGGACGTACAGCATGGATATCATACGAATGTCTTCTCGAGGGGAATAGGAACGAAAGCTATCGTTATTCTTTACTTTCCTCTGTGAATTGAAAGTTATAGCCCCTGTAATTCTTTTAATGTGTTGAAATTCTAGTTTCGAAAGGATTTCTCTTAAGAGCACACCTTGTGAACCAGTGGACCAACATTTTCATGGTACTTAAGAGGGGATGATGGCGAGATGTGGTATCGATGTGTCTTCTGTGCATTCTTTACGTAGGCTAAAAAATATAGGCTGCCATCTGGTTGTCTCAGAATGACCGGATCTAAGCAATTGTCCATGACAAGGGTTTAACCTTTCAAAAGAAGACTTGCAGTTCTGACTTGTGAACCGCAAAAATATTCACATAGCGGAACGATAATGGAAAGAACGAGAAATAAAAGTGTTTAGAATGAGTAAATCAAGGTTTCTTTTGGTGTGCTTAGTTTATGTATTTGTAATCATTTCTGCGCTGAAGGTGGCCGAGAGATTGGCCTAATTTGGCGGCGAAATTAAAGTATTTCACGTAAATTATACCGGTATGATTTTTTCACAAATAAACAACATCTAAGCCAAATAAAATATATAATATTTAAGTAGAAAATATTTGAACCATTTTAAGGTGCTTCTGCAAGATAGGAGCAAGCACTATTAGATTTGTCTGTCCGTCGTACTTTGTAGAAAAATTGTTAAGACATTTTAATTTCGTTAAATTCGGACCACAATGGCTAATATTTTACACGAAGATATGTTTTTCACTCAAATAACTGCGTAAGTGAGGCATGCAATTAAGTTATCTTGGAAGTTAGCGATTTTAATCTTTCTTTCGCTAGCTCTCGTTGAACATAATCGTGTGTAAATATTCCCTAAGAGTCATTACGTAAAATATATCGCGAACTGCACTGTTAAACTGCGCCTAACATAGCAATAAGCCATTCCTAACTTGTGTACGGTAACTGTATTTATTGCACTTTGGGAATAATTAAACTTAACTACTGAAGATTTTTTTTTCGAAATCTTGAACTGGAGCCCTTGAAAGAATGACTTTTAAAATTTCTCAGTTATCAAAGGAAAAATGAAACCACGATATTTATTTTTCAATTGCTTCGAAGTTTAAGTATTCATTATGAAGGCCAAGTTTATTTGCAAAACAAACTTTTTGCGCTATTAATTTTGAGGGCTGTGCGCCAAATAAATGGTCCATGTTAATTAAATAAATAATGAATTTGGATGATACATAAACGGCAGAATTTTATGGCGCAGGAAAATTATATACAATGAAAACAAAAATAAATATGGAAAAAAAATAATAAAATAAAAAATAAATATGAACATGAAAATAAATATGAAATATCTATGAAAACACAAAACATAAATAAATATGAACGCGCGCGCGCGCGCACACACACACACACACACACACACACACACACACACACGTGTGTGTGTGTGTGTGTGTATTGCGAACGGATTCAGAAATGATTTTTTTTTAAATGTTTGTGGAAAATGTTCGTATGTTTTGAATAAAAAATAAAATAAGATGTTCGAAATCGTGAGATCAAAGTAATTTATCACGTGGGCATTGTAGATTATTGGTTTACATGCTTCAAACTTCTAACCTCGAGTAATTCGTAATATTGCAGCAATTTTCACTGTAATTATGTGAGTTGTTGTCAATAATATTTACTAATTTCACATTAAGTCCAAGCAAAGATTTCTGAGGACTTAGGGTGAGGGGAAGCTCCATTAGCATGTCCCTCCAATATTTTAAATAATTTTTGTTGTCGTTGCTGTTATTATTACTATAGGTAAACCGAAAAATCTTCTGTTTTGAAAGTATATGTACACATTCATATGGGATGAGGATAAAAAAAAGTTACTTTCCTCCACCCTCCATTTCTTGGATCCTTTTTTAGCTCATCGGCATACGATGCCTTCAGTTGGAAAGGTGTTGGCTCAAATCCCATCACAAAGAACCTTTATAAGGGCATTTCAACTGAAGGCGATCTCATACACAGATAGAAGGGGTTTTTCTCCTCTCACTGAATTTTATTTTATTTTATTTATTTATTTTTAATTCCTCAGACAAGCAGCCGTCCACAAGAAATGCAGTCGACAACTCGTATACACTAGCTACTTAGTGTCAAAAAAAAAAAAAAAAAGTCAGAAGTAATTAGGCAATAATAGGATTCTATCTATAAAAACGATATTTATTATTCGAATGATTCGGTATACTCCACTTTGTAATAGAACATGATATAAAAGAATGTTCTAAGTTCACCGCCTGTTGCTGTTTTTTATGCAAAAGTGAACTTCTTCTATATGGTGTTTTATATCCTTACATTTAGCCAAATAACATAAAAAGAACTAATTTTTTCCATAAAAAGTAACGATGAGTTAGAATTTCAATGCACCATGCGGACTGTATTTCTCTATTATAATTTTTAATGTAACCATTTTTAAAGTTTGTATCGGTAATCTATATTATATCTTAATTCTTAAGCAGGTAATCAAAATATCTCTACTTGGCTTTGATTACTTTTCTTTTCTTCTCTTTGTTGTGCGAGGGGGGGGAACGGGGGAGCGTTTTAATTTGCTAGGTCGGACTCATGCTGATTTTAATTGGGTATAATCACCATTACATTGATATGAGCTAGCGAAATATCTTGCTCAAGGAGTTAATGACAGTTTATCGAGTGATACCATGACGTAGCAAAGAGGAAATGGAAGAAGCGAAGACCCCCCCCAGACTTCCTGTATTAAGGAACGATTTTTATGATAATTACCTAATTTATGTAAATAAAAAAAAATGGGCATAACTTTATAAGATATTAAAGTTAAGAAAGGAATGCATGTTTTCAATTTTTGAACATCTGTGATTTTATTATTAATAGTTCTCCATCTTCATCTGCACACAAAAAAGAGGTGTTGTATTATGCATTTTACTCATCTCCAAGCATTTTGACACTTATCTGTCGTTCCAAAAAGGGAAGCTTATCAGAAAGTTTTTTCCCGTTTTATTTGTTTCTACTTACACCACGTTACCATAGTTTGCATCCCATAGCACAACGAATTCTGTAATTTCTTTTTCAGGCACATACTAGTCCTCCATCCTCTTTCCAAAAGAACAAGAAACTATTTTGTTTGGTTATATTTCCTAACGCATGCTCTTCCCTTAAATTTCAGAGTATCCGGAAATCGCTTGCCTTGGCATCGCATCTGTCTGCTTGTTTAATTTTCTAAAAAAGCTGCATTATTCAGATATCTTTTGTATGATTGTTAACTCAGTCATACATCCGCTGTACTACTTCATAATTAAGAGGGTTCGCCCTTACCTTATATCCATTGCTTGTCAAATTATTGTCTGTAATAGTCGTAATGCGTTTTTATATCCGGATGTTCACGAGGACGTTTAAAGGAATTCTTTATCCACAATAGCAATAACCTTGAGATTTTTCAGACTTCTTCATCCCTATTTCGAGTAAAAAATATCCATATTTGTAAACTAAAGTGTTTTCTTTTTTCTATTTTGCAAGAACTGAAGTCCTTTCACTTTGGATTTTATAACTGATTTTAAATAGCAACGAAAATAAATCAAAAATTAAAATTATATTCAATAATGAAGATAAAACGTAATATAGATTACTTAAATGATTATTATTATCTTATCCAAAGTACTGAATAAATTTTTTTTTGTCATTACTTTAAATCCTTCTTCGATTTTAAATCGCATGTTTTTACTATATTTATTATTTATCATAAATTATTTTTATTATTATATTTCATATTAAACTATAAAATTATGTTACTTTTATGGTTTAAATGAAAATTATTATTAAACCACAAATTGTTAGTATCTTATAATTTACTGTTGTATTATGAAGTATTATATTTATTGTATACGTTTTTTATATTATAGCGTACACGATTGATTTATACGATCGTTTTGCAAAACATGTAAGCACCTATTAGTTTGATTTGCACATCGCAATATAATATATAATATACGCATTTTATTCTTAAGCTCTGGTTGGAGGCTTTTATTGAAATTTGTTATTTGGTATCCTTGCAGCTAGAGTGCCACCCACTCCCTTTGAAGGCAAAAAGAAATTTTATTTTAGTTTCTGTTTACACAAATTTATGGAACAGTTTGAATTTTCGTTTCAATCAGACCATTTGCAGGGGAACCTGCCAAAATTATACATGGAATAATAATTCCGCTCATGCTCAATGAAGAAATTTAATACCGTAATAAAATTCGGAGTAGAGAACACATTCAACACACACACGCACGCACGCTCGTCCATGTGGTTTAATTTAATCAGCGCAAATTTTATTGGGAAAAATTATTCGATTTTTTATTAATAATTTTGCACTGGATAGATGTGTGGAATTTCAAGAAATTTGGTACTTCTGTTATATTTGGGATGTCTGTTATAACCTCTTCAGTCCTTTCAATTTTGTTTTTAATCGGAGTATTATTATGGCAAAATTCTAAGCAAAGCAGAACTGTCTCGAATAGAGTACAAACCAAAAACAAGTTTAATTAAACTCATTTATAATTTTTTTACACACGACGGATTTTTACAAAAGTACCGTCAGATGGAGTTTTGTGACTAACGTATCTTTGTCACTGATATTATGATAGTTCTCGTGAAAACAATGAAAATATTGAAAATGAATTTTATCAGTATAATGTTGCATTATATATAAACAATTATACGAGGTGGTGTTAACTCTAAATTAACAACTTATGATCAACTTTCAAGTTTGCGACTTAACTCTAACCTCAATGTGAACATTGAAGTTAGGGTTAATTTGTAGACATTAAGGCTAACCTTGGATACGCTACAGGAAAGTAGTTTTCCCAACTGCTTGAGGTAAGATTGTTTTCTTTCTTGTTTGCTCCCCCCCCTTTTTTTTTTTAAAGCGTATACGGAAAATAAGTGATAGCTTCAAGCTAAGCCGATCCTTTGAATAGAAGAATTTTATTTGTATAAAAAAAATAATATATAATAAAAAATAATAACATTCCTAGAAATACTTTGTTAACTATTAATTTATGTATTTATTTTTGCCTATAATTCGTAAAACTATCGATATGATATTTTTCTATTACTGTAGAAAATAAAAATTAAAAAGAGATTTCTTGCTTTTTATAGTGAGATATTTTCAATAGCTTCTGAAGTATAATTTCTAGTATTTTTTTATTTTTTTAAGTCGGTTGGTTTTAAATGTTCTGATTAGAAACATTGTTCGTATTATTGAGAAGATAGCGGTTTTGATTACAGTTCAACAGCTCTCACATTTTTCAATATTTCAGATTTAATATTAAATATAGTTTTCTACTTACTGTTTTCTATTTTTCTGTTTTATCGTACTATTCTAGACAATACTATTCTAAAATTAGTAGAATGAATATCAGTTCTAAAGCTGGTATAAGAAGTAAAGGGAATCTGCAGTTTTTGTACACTAATTCAAGAAGCATACGAAATAAGAAGGAGGAATTTTTGGCATTAGTCAGTGCAATTTCACCAAAAGTTGTAGGCATTAGTGAAAGGGTGTGAGAACTCGATTTTTTGCTTGGAGAGTGGTAAATGAATGGAATGCATTGCCTAACTCAGTTGTGAGTGGTTCGTCTGTAAATGAGTTCAAGAAGAGGTATGATAGATGTTGTTTTGATAGCTTGGGTCTCCCGCGATGAGTCTTCTGACTCCATGGAGATCCTCATATTTTATTTATTTATTTATTTTTTTTAACATTTTTATTATTTCTCAGATAAATTACATATATTATAGGAACACAATTATGAATAACAAATACTTTCTCGTACATAAAGTTTTTTAAATAATAATAATAACAATAACTGTTTACAATGTATATCATTATAATATTCATTATGATTATTACAGATGTTTCTTTGCAATTTTACACTCTATGTATACAATATCGATGGATATAATCACTCTATGTTGCATACTTTTGTTACAGTTATTACATGCATTACATATATTTGATTACATATGATACATTACTTACATTTGTTTACATATGATACTTACATTATATACATTGGTTTACATGAGATACGTACATTACATGCATTTGGTTCTCATGGATGAGAACTAATTTCTCTGCTTTCATCCTCGAAGCTTATATATTAAGCTTATCTGAGGATGACACCAGTTGGTTATTATTTATTGTTTTTTTTTTTTTTTTTTTTGCTGTGTTGGGAAGCTACGAAATCTATGACGGAGAAATTCCCATGCACGCACACACATGCACACAAACACACACAATAACTTTAAATGCACTGATGCGTCGCTGAACTGGAAGCCTGAACAAACATATTGCGTTTCATTGTTTGTATGGTATTTTGGGTGCATGTTTCTTGTTCATAGTATGTCCTTAGAGCTGTTTTCAGGCTATTGTACTTTGTAAGGTTTCTGTATTCAAAAGGTAATTTGTTTATCATGTCTGGGAAGTAGAAGTTTCACGTGGCCTTTCCATAGTATTTATTATTTATATGTGATATAATTAGTTGTCTGAGGTCTTGTTATACGGTATGTATTTCTGACTGTCCAGTAGTTGACATCAAAATAATGTTTTAGCAAAGCTGCATAGTGACATAAATGCTTTGCTGTCAGTATTTTGTGTTCTGACATTGCAGTATATATAAAGTCGTTATTTTCTCTTTGTTCCCAAAAGATCAGTTTTCTCATTTTGTACTGTAGCGACATTAATCTATTTAATTTGTAGGGTGCACAGAAAGCATACGTTGTTATAGCATTTCTTAGTATATTTTGGCATAGTGCTTTGTATATTAGTGTTTTTAGGCATATGGGAACTAGGTCTTTTAACCTGCAAAGTTTGCCATTTATTGTTCGGAGTTTGTTGTGTAGATGGTTTATGTGGCAATTCCAGTTCATATCTGCATTGAAGTAAATTCCAAGGTATCGTATTGTTTCAACTTGAGTGATTGTAGTAGTGGTTTTGCTGTTCTGTGTATTTTTTTATGTTGGAAAGTGGATGTTGAATGGTTATATATTTGTTATCAGCTGGTTGCATCAGTGGATTTCTGAATATCATCAATTTTGTCTTTTCTGAGTTTAGGTGTATGGAGTTTTTTGTGAGCCAATCTATGATCAGATTTATGTCATGCTGCATATTTGTTTGGGCTATGTTTGCGTTATTGTGGAAGGATATTATTGCTGTATCGTCTGCATATTGGAATATCTTACTTTTGAGTGGTAGCTGATTAATATCGTGCGTGTAAATGTTGAAGAGAGTTGGGGAGAGTATAGCTCCCTGTGGTACTCCACAGGTTACTGGTAGCTCTCTGCTTCGGTTTGATCCGATACGTGTGATAAGCTTTCTATTTTGAAGGTAGTTTGTAAACCACCTGTGAAGAGGCCTGTCTATTCCAACATGCCTCAACTTTTCTAACAAGGTTTGATGTGTGAGTGTATCAAATGCTTTAGTTAGATCAATAAAGACTACCATGGCAATTTTGTTTTTGTCTAAGGCGGTATTAATTACGTCTGCGAAGTCTTCCAAGAGAGATGTTGTTCTCTTATTTTTCTGAAAACCATATTGTGTTTTGGGGATAATATGAAAGTTCTCTGTGTATGCTGTGAGTTTTTTCAGTATGATCCGCTCCATAATTTAATTGATAATTTGTAATGTTGCTATGGGTCTGGAATTGCTGATTAAATTTATTTTTCCATGTTTGTATATGGGTGTGATTATGGCGTTCTTGAGCATACTTGGTATCTGTGCTGTTTAAATATTTTATTTATTAATTTTAGTAGGATAGACTTAAACTAGTTGCATGTTGCTTTATATCTTTAGGTCTTATACCATCAATTCCTGGGCCTTTGTTTGGTTTGATTTGATGTATTGCAGAGAGAAGTTCTGCTTCTTTTATGATTGGGAACCATAATGTCTGTTTTGATTGTGGTCCAAGTGGAGGGTCACGTTTTGTGATTGGGAGAATATTTCTGTGCAGTTCTTGGATGGAGTCTGCAAAGTATTAGTTAAAGTCATTTGCTAGTTGTTGGATAGGTTTTGCGTCTTTCATGAAGCTGTGTTTTATGGTTTCGGAGGTGGTGGTTTTGGGAACACAATCTAGCATCTCATTGATCAGATGCCAGGTTTGTTTCATGTTGTTTTGTGCAGAGGTTATTTTGTTCTCTGTAGTAGCTTCTTTTTGCATTTCTGATTTGTGTTGTAAGACGATTCCTTGTTATCTTATATTCAGTTTTTAAAGCTGTGTTATTTGGATACCGCTTTAATTCTTTCCATAAAGCATCCTTTCTGTGTATTTCTAGAATTAAGTTTTGTGTTATCCAAGGATTTTGTGTTGTTTTTGAATGAATTCTGCCTTTCTTTGTAGCTTTCGTATATATTTCCTCCAGTGTGAATTTAATGTTGTTGTATAAGATATCTGCTGAATCTGTTCCCAGTCTGTTTTTCTTATTTTGTGGTTGACTATTTCTTCTTCTGTTATTGTTTTTTTTTCGCTTTTCTTCTGTGGGACATTGCATTGATATTGTCTTGGTGTGCAGGTTTAGAGCGGCGAAGTAACGGCCTGCTACTTTGCACTTTATGGCTGATGCAGTGTAACTGTTTGGTGGAGCTCGAAATTTATATGATCTAGACAGAAGGCAGTGATAGTATTTCCGAATATTTCTTCTCTAGTAGATGATGTTATTGTTGGTATTAGATTATACATGGATAGCGTGTCTAGATATTGTACAGTGATGTTCTGGTTTTTGTTTGCAATATTTATGTTTGTATTGCCACTTATCATTAGGTATTCGGTTGAGCATATTTCTTGGCGTGAAAGCCAGCAATTGAGTTCATGCAAAAATTTAATCATGTTTAGGTTTGGTGGCCTGTAAATAGCATTTAGTATTATGGGGTGCTGTCTATTGGTGGTATTAGTGATTTCGAGGCAAAGGGTTTCAGCATGCTTAAACTGATAGTCTGTTTCTTTTGGTATTAATTGTTGTTTGATAAATATTAATATTCCACCCCCTCTTTTTGTTTGGCAGCATGATCTATGTTGTTGGAAGCCAGGAATTTGGAAAGCAGTTGCTTCGTGATTGGTGATGGATACTTCTGTTTTTGTATCAATATATCAATAATATCAGTGTAATTCCTCAGATAAGCCTGTAACAATAACCAATGTTTTCGGATGCTTCTGATGTTAATATGCAAGATTGAGAGACCTCTTGCTTGTGCTGTGTGTTGTTTCCATGCATCAAGCGATTCGAAAGTACAATTACTGATGTATTCGTAATTACATCTATCTGATGGTTCACATTAATTTTTGTTGTGTTGAAATCTTCTTATTGAACTAAGTTGGAGTCTATTGTTTCACTCTGGCAACCTATCTATATCTTCCGAGCTTTTTATTTGTATAGACTTTGAAGTCTGTGACTATCTCAAGAATATTTTGCCATCTTTAATCAATAAAAATTGGTACTTTTTTTCTGTTTTTTTTCTTTTCTTGCTTGGTTCAAAAGATTCTGATTGAAAGGTGTTAAATACTCAGAGAGAAAGATTAGCATATTGTCTTGCGATGCATTTAAATTCTTGACAACTGGTTTTTTCAGTCTGCTGGCTTTTAGGAGATTGTCTCTTGTAGCATAGCTTGTCAGATGGATTATTGCCGGTGTGGGTCGTGGCAAGCCTTGTTTTTTGTTCTTCCTGGGAATCCGATTTATGGTCTGAATATCATTATGCTGTAGGGGAATGTCAATTGCATTACCAAACTTTAAAGCTACGTCTCTGAGATTTTCTGTGGATTCAGTTTCTGGAAGACCGTTTATGAGAAGGTCTTCTTTATGTTGTTGTTGATTTAAAACTTCATATTGTAGTTTCAGGGAATTAAATTCTTGAAGGAGTTCTGATGTGTCTTTTATCAATTTGTGCTGCCTGTCAGTTAGTGCATTAATGCTGGTTTTAATGTACCGTTTGTAAGCCTTCTTCGACTTTTGAATTATTAAATTTAACAAACTCTTCATATTCGCTAATTTTTTTGGTTATTTGTTTATTCTGTTTATCAAATAGTTATTGGACAAGATCTACCAAGCTGGCTTTTATATTTTCTAAACCTTTTTCTAGTAATAAATTTACGAAACTCGAATTATAAGACTCACCGGTATTTTTTTTGTCTGTTCAGTTCATCGTCCGATTCTGCCTCTGGCATAATCAGTTGCGTCGTGGGTGATGGCGTTTCTTTGTTCTCTCTGCAGTATAGGCATTTCCATTCCTCTCGCGTGACATTGGATTTGCGTTGTCATGTTGTCTCTAAGATTCCGGAACATGTAAAGTGAAGATTCCTAAGGCATTTCCTGCAGGTTATATGACTTCCGTCGGACGATAATCCCTTCAGCCACTTGTTGCACTTCATAGCTCACCTTTCTTCCCTTGGACAACTGTAAAGATGGCGACGTATTTTTTGTTCTATGCTCGTTAGTGACCACTTTGAACACTGCTCAACCGTCAGCTCACTCAAAATTTGGGTTTAACTTTGCCGATTTCGATGAATTATATATCACTGTCTTCAGCGTGACAAGAATATCCACTTTGTGACACTTTTAAATTAACAACAGGAGTTTAAACCACATTAAAGTATAACAACTGGACCAGCGATACAACCATGCAACCGTTCGTATGTAATAATAATAATAATAATAATAATAATAATAATAACAACAACAACACCTTCTAGGCGCGAGGATATGAAACTGAGAATTCACTGCTTATTATCAAGAAGCAAAAATTTCGTGCAGTAGTGTTTCAAATAAAGGAAAATATGCGATCTTTAATTATTTTATTTTCAACACCATTGACGATCTCTGCATCTTTCAACATGCGTTGTTTACCAATAATAACATTATTAAATAAGAATTTCATCCAACAGTCAAAATATAGAGTAGGTGCAGGGTAGTGTTAGATTTTGACAACGATCAGTATAGAAAATGGAACAGAACATTTAATATTTTCACTCTAACTTTCCGTTGCTAAATACACACTGTGGGGCTAATTGTTTAGATTTGTTTAAAAACTCCACACTTTCTTCATGATACCGATTAATTCACTTCCAGGTGAAACGCTTTCTCGTACTAAACGGGAATCGAACTAAGACTCTTCTAACCAAATTATTGTGGCTGCCTACGTACAAAAAATAGAGATGGCCACAGCATTTTAAAGTGCGTATAGTTAATTAATGAGGACATTGAACCCAACTTCTATATTTTAACTTTTTTTTTTTGAGGGGGGAAGAGATATGGGGAAATATAACTGTGATGACGAGGGGTTCTATGTAAATAATGTCAATCATAAAGAAGATGAAAAAAGCTAGAAAAAGTTATCATGCCCATACCTGCCTTAGCAAAACAGAAATAAATTTATCTAAAAATATGAACAGCAAAACTTAAATTTTTTTTTTTTGATGAAAGGGGAAGGACCCAAAGTTCTGTGATATTTTGTAATGGGAGATGCAAAAATTCCCGAAGAAAAGATTTGCATCACTTAAGAATGATTCCTTAGAAAACACTACTTCATGAAGCAAACATCGACAGTGTAGGCTTTTCAAATTACAGAATATAACTAGTTTGGATCTCGTTCCTGTTTAAAGTACAATTTAAAAGTTATTAATCATAATGACTTCAAGCAAATCAGAAGTGAGAATTGTCTGGAGTTTCTTTTTCCCCTTTTCCTCGATCAATTCAATTTAATTTCTTTTTATTGGGGGGGGGTGAATGGGTAGTAATTCAATATTGATTTTGATCGTCGATTTAATTGCCTCCTTTCACTTATTAGATATAAGCGAAAATAATTATTTTGTAAAAATCCATATTGTGCAATGTCTTCTAAATCGATTTCTTGTTTCTTCTTAGAAAGGGCTGTTTTAGCGAACGACACTCATACAAAATTATTCAGAAACGGTATATGATTAACCACTGAGATTTTAATGTTTCATTTCTGATGAATTAGGAAAATGGTACGTAATATTTGTTGGAATAAAATCAGTTTTTCTTATTTATTTTGCATATAATGGAACATAAAATTCTCATATTTCTCTAGTATGGTCTTTAAATGCTGACGTATTTTTCCACCTGCAACGTTACACAACCACTTGAAACCTACTCGAAACTCTCAGTTTTCGGAATCAGGAGACTGCGCTAGAATGAAAATCAATAATACGCAGCGCTCTGAAACGTAGGACATCGTAAGAGTCAGTGACCTCTAATGGCAAGAGAATCGATAGAAGACAATTGAGAGACAGAAAGTTGGCGCCCGAAGTCGATGTCGTTATTAGTTGTTGATTGAAACATAGAGAAGATAGATGATTACATATCAGATGGATGATAGATAAGGGATCAGTACCCAAAAAAGGAAGTATGCTTATCTAGAGTAATTGGTAAAACACAGTTTTTTATTATCATTATTATAATATTTTAGTGTCATAGATAGCTTGACAAATTCAGACTTTTAACCTTGATCCCATGAGCTAATATAATTGTAAAACGAGAGAATTTATTATTTTAACTGTTCGAATTTTACGATTTTTTTTATAATGCATACACGGTGATTCTCCCCCCCCCCCCCCGAGTGGTTACCAACGGTACAGCGTACCTACACTTTTATTAATAAATGTGTGATGTACTGTTGCTGTACACTATATTTTCAAATTTTTAATATTCAGTAATTTTTTACACGTTTATCTAGTATTCAATATTTAATGAAATTTGAATTTTTCGCTGTCTGTTGCTAAGATATTTGCTATATAAAACATTATAAGCATTTTTCGAATTTTTAATCACTTTGATGTTTATTATATATATTAGCCAACGGGACATAAAGCTTATATAACTGCTTGCAGAAGCTAAAAAAAAAAGACTCCCTAGACAATCTGTTTCAAAAATGAAAAATTAATAAGCAGACATTTTTCGCACCGTATATGTCACCAAAGAAAATCCATCTTTTCATCATTTTGAATCTGATATTGATCTATAGGAATTAAAGGGATTGACGTGAGTCGTATTTTATATTTGATACCGCTTGTATTAACATCTTGAACGGCATTAGCGATGAAATGAGGGAAAAAAATTGCAAATAAAATCTTTTTGTCGAACAGTAAAATTTTATTAATGATTGATACATAGACCACATTGAGTAGCAAATTCACTCAATCGTGTATGTTGGACAGTGGAATGAGTTTAGCAGTAAATTTGTTTTTGGACTTGATGAACTTGTAAATGCAAAAGAGCAGGGAATCAAAAGAGATACTTGATTCCCTGCTCGATTGTCTTCAGTCGTACTGTGTGACGGAAAATTAAAATGTCACTGTTTTGTGATGGGTTATAAAAGTGGAATTAGCGAACTAATAAAACAAAAATCCACTTCGTTAATTGTGTGGAATAGTGCTAATAATCGATTAGAACTATTAGTTGGTGATACTGTGCAATCCGTTGCAGTAACGATAGATTTGAAACATTATCGACAAACTTTTGTCATGTCGAGTTTCCAGCTTTTTCGGAATAACTATGAGTTGCTAAATAATCAATTTCAGGAGCAAAGAATGATTTATACCCGGGAAGACCAAAATAAAGATAGATGCACATATGAAGAACTTAAAAAAAACAAAAAAACTTTAATATGTTGTGCGACTTCTTCATGAAATACAAACAGTTCCAGGACAATATTACAAAGATGCCATCAAAGCTGCCAAAAATCTACGATTTCAAAAGAGTTTCACTTCACGGGACAGATTACAGAAGTTATTTTTCAATTCCAAAAGCTTTCTACAGAACTTTGAAACATTCAATAGAAAGCAGACTGCTTGATAGTAAAAATGCTGATTTAGCAGCGTCGAATCGAATACTTGATAGGAAACAGTGGCCGGAAGATATTAACTACCAAGTAATATTTGGTGAGAGTAAGGTTAGAAAAATTGTCAGTTAGGATTCATTTAAATGAAAGGAATAGAATTCGCTGATTTCATGGGCTGTTTCAGAAGAAAAAAAAAAGCGGATGCATTTGATGAATGTTCGAAGTACGATACCAGTTCTAACAAATGAACATAAACGAAGATCTTCACAAACGAATGTAATCATCAATCCTATCAGAGCTCCCCTGATGACAAAAGCAATTTCTCACTACTATTAGTTAAAATTGTAGGCTCTTAGCTGACATGTTTCGATTCATATCTCAGTAAATATTTTTTAGTTTACTTTTGATATCTTTTTAATTTTCAATATTTCCTGCTAGCAAAGAATGAGTACGGCATCGTTCTTTAAACAAAATATCCCTGTTATAAATCACAAATATGCTGCCATATACTGTTATTGAGTATCATCGAATTCTGTCTTTGAGTAGAAAGTGCTGAAAAACGAATTTAAAACTGTGTTAACATTTTGAAAATTTTCTAATTAAATTACAGGTGAAGTCGAAATAAGTAAAATTCATTTTTCGGTTGTGTATATTAATTAAAATAACATTTAAGTATTATTATGTAATATAATCGATGAAAATATTTTATCTTGGTAGTCTTTTTAATTTTTTAACAACAGAAAATTATGGTTCTTTTTCATTTCTTATTTTTCATTTATGGCCTTACTAAACATCAAATTACTAAGCATGGCCTTACTAAACATCAGGAATTTAAACATCAAATATGAAGCAGCTTATGCAAAAAAAAAAAAAAAAACATACATTTTAACTTTCAAGAGGTTATTTTGGACAGTAAATTCATAAGCATTATACAAAATCAGGCTCTGCTGCAATAAAATTCATCTATATCCAAAATAAAACAGAAACTACTGACTGAATACGTTTAATCATTTGTAATAAAAATAAATAAATAATAAAATAAAAATAAAAAATGCTGGAAATAAAAAATATAATAAATTCATTTCTAAAATTTACTGAACAAGGGATAGTTGAAGAACAAGGAACAAGAATAATTTATGGGCAAAAGAAGCAACGGCAAGAATATTGTTCTTTATTTTTATATTCTTAAAATGCGTAACTTCTAGAAAACACGAATACTCATTAAAACATTCAAAATCTGCTCGACTCAAGCAAGCTGGAAGTTTTACATTTCCAGGGATCAACAACAGATTTTTGTCATGCTTCACAATTATTTCAACATTCTTTCTTTCTCATCAGTCAGATGACGGGTTGATTCCCCCATGAAGAAATCTTTGTCACCTGGCTGTATCTCTGGCCATATCTGTCATCTCTCTGAAGCTGGATAATTGTGACCTCTCCTGTAAAGATTGTAAAAGAACGAATTCTTTTTGGTCTGCCTCTTGATCGTTTTCCTCCACTGATTCCGTTTAATAATCTCTCAGAGGAAATTCTCTAGGGGTGTCTAACAGTGTTACATATGAGTAATTTCTTACTAAACAAGTGCAACAAAATTGTTTTTGTTTCTATTATTTTATTTTTATAGCTATAACTATATGCTGTATATATAAAATAAAGGTTTTAGTGGATTTATTTATTTTATTTCATTTTTAAGGGCTCTTTATGAAACATATACTGTATATTCAAAATTCGGTAGATAACATAGTGCGTAGATGGATTATGAAATAGTGTAGACGTTTAGTTGTGTGGAGAAGAGTGCTTTAAAAGCCCCACCCGCGAAGAGTTCCTTGAAATCATTGGAAATGTCAAGTAATAATAATAATTCATAAATTTCATTAATTAGGACAGAACAAAGAAAAAAAACCTTTCTTAGCGCGAGCTTGAAATTAACATTATTGTTATTGCTATTATTATTATTATTAAAAAACCGTTTTGTTCATGTATGCGCGCTTACGAAAATAATTTAATTAGTAATAAAAAAGTTTAGAATCAAATTACATTTTCCGGGTACTGATTCAAAAGACATAGGAGTATTTTAAATCTGTAAATGTAAATATAATTAAAAGAATTGCATCATTTCGCTCAGTTTGTGTGTGTGTGTGTATGCGAGAGAGAGAGAGAGAGAGAGAGAGAGAGAGAAAGAGAGAAAGAGTCGTTCAACCATCTAGCACCGAAATAAATTTCAAATCGTCACGAACGTTTACGTTCACCTGCATTTTAATTATCATGGTGAGGAATCTTCCTTTAAAGACTGTAATTTGACTTTGATTCACCCATCCAAAGTAACAACGAATGCTGCTTTTATTACTGTTACCCCCCCCTCCCCCTCCTCACAAATGAGTAGATCTGCTTTTTTGTTCGATAAGTCAATAAAATGTCTCAGCGTAGCCTGCTAACCTTTGCACGCCTTCTTGGCGATCTTTCAATATTTAGGTTATGCTTCTGAATTTTTTTTTTTAAGTCCAGAGTCTCGTGCACAATGTCCTTTATGAAAGGTTAAATGTTTGTTCCAACTGGTAAGCTACACGTGCCTGTCGCAGTGCTGCATTGATGTCATCGGCATTCTAGGATGTCAAGGAGACGCCCATTACACTCATCCATTTTCACTCTCGCCACTAGTGTCGCATGTTGAACTGAACTGACACAATATCGATATCGTACACGGTCAAAGAACGGTAAATTTATGCTTTGAGCACAGAAAACGATTTTTTCTATCTTTTTAATTAATTTTTTTTGTACTTTTATTTCATTTTCATATACAGTCGGGAAACCTTCTCTCGAGACCCAACATGGAACTTTTTCAAGCCTTTAATAAGCGGAGCAGTGGTCTCATAGCAGGCGATGAAATTCAACGCCCATCTAAAAATAATCACAAACAATCCATGCCACGGTGGGATTCGAACCCGTGACATCTTGGTTGAATAGTAGATCCTCTGACTGCTAGGCCAACCAGGCCTGCTAAATCAGAATAACACGGATCAGTCTCTTCATTCAGTAAAAGTCAACTACGAACTTTTAGGCTTCTGTATATGGTGGAATTTAGTTTCATGTTGTTTCTCTAATGTGAAATAAAAGCTAAATTTTTTTACAGATTATAAGCTTAAAAAAATAGCCTTGTTAATTTTAATTTAGCGCTAAACAGAAACGCATGTAAAGAGCTATGTGTAAGGGAGACGGCGGATTGTAGTGGAGTGGTGTGCCTTTCCTTCAGCTCATCGCGGGAGAATACACTAGTCCACTCCTTGGAGATGTCACGTAATAATAATAATAATGCAAAAATATCTAATGTTTTAGCAATACCAACATTACGGAAGAGAAACCAGAGCAGATAAGAGAATGAAAACAAGTAAAATAAATAAGTAAATTAATCAAATAAAATAAAGGAGAGAGAGAATGGACAGTTAAAGTCTATCTCATTGTGATTACATTTTTTATATTTAATAAAACGATTTCAAGGAATTAACCTTACTAAGCGATTCCGTAGCGCAATTGGAAGAACGAGTACCTTGCGCTCTGCGGTTGGAAAAGGCTTAAGTCCGATTCTTGTCGTGACGAGAGGAATCTTTGTATGTTTTTTTTTCCCCTTCTTTCTTCAGTTGAAGGTGAGTTAGTCGATCTCATTCGGAGGGAGGTAGCAGGTTTTTCCCCCCGAAACTTGGGAGTTTTAATCACGCAAACAGGCAAGTCGGCCTTTCGAACATACGCAATTTACAGACCAAAAATACTAGTGGTGGTGGTTAGTAGATGACATTGTGTGTATATGATGATGGTAGTAGCGGTTCTGTGTAATTGGGTGGATTAAATGGTGGTGACAGAGAGTTGTAGAACAGGGTATCCTTCTCGATGACCTTTTGGACTCCTTGGAAGCATCACATGATAATAATAACAATAAACTTTCTTGTATTTTATGCTCTTATTGGCATCACTACTATAGGAACAGAAGAATATTTAATAGTTCTTTGCTGCAGTATTCATCATTCGTCGTTTCGCAATTACATAACACATTCCACTTAATCGCTTTTAGTGTTCTGTAATAACAGGGAAATCCGAAGATCTTTATGATCTTCGGATTTCCCTGTCCAATTATCTATCCATCCATCCTGCTGTGGGTCGGATTCTCCCCTTGCCTCGTGAGCACTGTATTCTGCGAATGTCTTTAGATGGGAGATGAATTTCATCGCCCGGTTTGAGCCCATCACCACCTGCTACCTGGAGGTCCGAAGTGGCTTGACATAATTCCAATTTTGGTCTCTAAAGGGTTACCGACCGGTGCTAACGTACAATAGGCTTACAACCTTTACATTAAATACAATTAAAATCAATCTGTAATCGTAATTTCCAAACAATTATTGTTATTCTTGTACTACACATAAAAAGCGAGTAAAATGTCTTCCCGTTGCTTATTCCCACGAGTTTCTTCATATATTGTCTGTCAAGTTATTGACTGGTATCCACAGCTAATAAAGTTCTCTTCAAATTCCATCCCCCACCCCTCAAACTTTTTAAAAAAGGAGCTACTCAAACATTGATTGTGTTTACATTTTCTTCTTCGGTTGAACAAAAATACGTTTGTGCGAGAACTCCAGCTTCGAAAAAGCGTTTCGAGGTCGTAGTGTTTCTCTGTGTGTTGTTGGATTGATCGCGTGGAATTACATTTTTATTCTGTGCTCAATTTTTAATGTTCAGTATAACTTCGCAGTCTGTGTGGTTTTCATGTTTTCAAATAAAGAGTATGTTGATCTCTTCCTTGATTTTTGTAATTGTAACGCAAGAGTGGATATTGACTAATTCGGACGATATTTTCCCAACCTTCTTTTTTTTTTTGTCCCTAATAGTTGGTTTTAAACAGAAGCGGAAAGAGTTTTTCCTACTAGACATGATTGACAGAAATAACAGATTATGTACATAGGATTAACCATCATATCCTAGTTAACTGAGATGAGTTATTAATCTTGTGTTTACGCGTCAATAAATACACGGAAGCGAAGTGTTCGTTGAAGTCGAAATGACATTTGGAGATGGCAGAGTAAGATGGATACGAGTCATAAACAAGCAGTTTGAGTGGTGAATAAAAATTAGTATAGGGAAATCATGCGGTCAAGTATACTGCTTTGCTGAAAACTGGATGTGTAAAAAAAGGAAATATAATCAAATAAGTAAAATGGTAAGGGCTCGAAACATTAATATAGCTCGAACATGTCTCTCTGCGCATAATATTGAACTTAGTGATCCATATTCAATCGGTAAAGAATTCACGAGGTGTTGAACAAACCTATAGCACAAGATATTGTTATGTGTGAACAAGGTATTCTTAAGAGAAAAACAAAAAACTACTAATGGGTTTCTGGAACACAAACTGTTATAATGATAATACGGAATGCTAATAATAATTTTTCATCAATCAGTTATCCTTTGTTATTCATGCGTGCTGTTTGTAGTATATACATATGCGCATACATACATGCACACATAGGTAATATTACTATTAAATGACACCTCCAAGGACTCTCATCGTAGGAGACACATTACACCCAACTCACTATTTTTCCTACTAAATCCTCCAATTACACACAACGACAATACTATCATCAACACAGCGCCATCTACCGCCACCACAAATGGTATTTTGCTAGTAAATTGCGTGTGTTCTCTTGGTCGATTTCCCTGTATGTGGGATATTAAACTCGAGTTTTCCGGACGTTACCTCGCCTTCGGTTGGAAAAGCACACACACACACACACACACACACACACACACACACACACACACACACACACACACACACACACACACACACACACACACACACACACACACACACACACACACACACACACACACACACACACACACACACACACACACACAGAGAGAGAGAGAGAGAGAGTCCTCTCTTCACGACGAGAACTGACGTGTCTTTCCCAATCGAATATGCATCTACATCATATGTAGTAATATGTATGTAGATTTAGATGATATTCTAATATTTCTTGTTACTAATTCTACTACTTTATTTTCCTCCCCGGAGTATTGCTTATATATATATATATATATATCGCGAGTCTTGTTTTTTATTTAGAATTTAGTGTTTGAATTTAGCTTTCACAGACTGGGTAGTTGTCTTCAATTTGCAATTTATTCCTTGAAAGTGTCATTAATTCGGGTTATTAAATGTCATTAAGTGTCGTTACATCTTGTCATTAGATGTCATTAAGAGTGATTAAATTTCGTTCGATTCTAGTCATGGCAAAAGGAATTTTTATATGTGCTTTGTCAATCGAAGGTGAGTTAGCCAACTTTATATGGATGTAGCCAGGTTATTTCTTCCCGGAAACTAGGGTTTTTCATCTCGCATACAGCAAATCAGCTAAAGAGCACAAGTAATTAACAGACGGAGTGTCCTCCAGTTGGCGATGGAACGCATAGTGTGATGTGGGGTGCCCTTCCGCGATGAGTCCTTCGACTCCTTGGAGGTGTGAAATAATAATAATAATAACCATTCTGTCTGTTGGTTGCGCGTTGCTCAAATCATCTTTGGTAAATTTGTTGTATAATGAAACCTGTGGAGCATTCATGACTAAACATACGCACGTAACCACAGTAGTAAGATTTTTAATAAGTAAATATTTCGTCCTAAGTATCATAGGACATCTTCAATACAGTTAATTCAAACAATACTAGGAATCACATACAGTTAGGGCGCATGCTACTGCACGCATAGAAAGATTCCATTGCAAGCATGCGCCCTAACTGTATGTGATTCCTAGTATTGTTTGAATTAACTGTATTGAAGATGTCCTATGATACTTAGGACGAAATATTTACTTATTAAAAATCTTACTACTGTTTTACGTGTGTATATTTAGTCATCTTTGGTCAAGTTTTCTGAATAATTGTTGATTCGGAGATAGTTGTTTTATTGAGTATTTCATTTATTATTATCCCAGTGTCTTTAATATTTCCTTTATATTTTATTTTAATTCTTTTATTATTATTATTATTAATGATGTTTATTTCGGTAAATTTCCAGAGTTGGTGGCACTGTGGATCTGTGGATATTATTAATAGCAATTCATCGTTAATCCACGATGGCGAATCCTTGTTTTCTCCAATTTTATTTTTCTGGTAGCTTTCTCTAAATACCCCTCATCGATGAGATGAAAGAGTCACAGAATTCTAGTGAAATCGGATGCCATGAAATGTTTTTATTTCTTCATTCTTATTTCCACTCAATTAAAATTTTGAATATTTGGTTTCTCGTGTATATGAAATTGGTGCAATAACGAGATTGAAGTAAAATAACAGCCTACTAGTTTTACTTTAATCGTTAGCGATCATCATCATCATACATATCAAGAATTTAGGCCTGGTATGGCCTGTTCCGGCCTTAGAAGTCATCGTTGAATCGTTTAAGAGGACGTCCTGGTTTTCTTTTTCCTAATGGCTTGTACTTTAAGGCTTGTTTTGGTAATCTTTCTGTTTTCATTCTTTGAACGAGTCCCATCCATTTATGTATATTTTTTAATTTTTTCAATTACTGGTTCTTGGTTTAATTCTTTCATAATATCTTCGTTTCTTTTGTGATCAAATAGGGTATACTTTGCAGTTTTTCTCATAAACTTCATTTCTGCTGTTGTTAATCTTTGTTTGTCTTTTTGTTTTATTGTCCAGATTTCGCCTACATACATTAAGGCATGGAAGCGAAAATCTGGAGACCGGTAAGGCTAATGTATTGTATACTTTTAGCCTGGTTTGTTTTGAACTAGGTTTGGTTTAAATATAGAGTTAATTACACCTGTTATTTTTAAATATTTTGCAATTTTTAGGTTTATATCTTTTTCATTTTCATATGTGATCGTACATCCTATGTAGTTAAATGAATTCTAAGATCTTGTTATCTAATACTATTTTAGTTCTTGCTGGATCTTGTCCTTTAAAGGCCATAATTTTTGATTTTCCGTTGATATTATCATACCATAATTTTTGGATATCTCATTTAGATCTAAAATAGCTTTCTGTAGTTTATCTTCAGAATTTGTAATTATTATTTGGTCGTCTGCAAAGAGGAAAGTGTTTAAGTTAACTGTAGGTGAAAGTTTAATTCCTTGATGTAAATTTTTATTCCATTTTATTATTATTTCATTTAAGTAGATATTAAAAAGAGTTGCTGAGAGGGGGACATCCCTGTCGGACCCCTTGGTTTTTCTCTCTTGTATATGATAGCTCGTGATAGTTTGTATTTGATTATTTTCATATATAATTGTGATAGCTTTTAGGATATTATTTGGTATTTGTCTTTCTTTTAATATGTTAAATAATATGTTTCTTTTAACTTTGTCAAATGCTTTTTCAAAGTCAATAAATGCAATATGTGTTTCTAAATTATATTATCTTCTTTTCTCTATTATTAATTTTAGGCAAAAGGCCTGGTGTAAAGATTTTTGTCACAAAGACTTGCGAATTCTCTTTAAAACTGTGTACTTTGGCGAGGAGGCGCTGCAGTCGTGACAGAAGCAGACGACGCTTTGGACTTGATTAGCAAAGTTTCCGCTGTGTGTGGTATCCATTTTTTTTAAATGTGCCCGAAGTGAAAGAATAAGTACAACATTAGTGTTTGAAGGCAAATTATAATGTTTTTGTAGTTTCAAGAATCTTGTAAAGCAAGTTTGTGTCAAGTTTTTCAGAAATAAATAACATCACTAGAGTTACATCAGTGAAATGCGTATGAATGTGTTCTAAAAGTATACGTATAAGCGAGCATTCATTCTGCGTAATGATCAAGACTTTCACCAGCTTTACCACTCATCACAAGTCCGAATTTTACTGGCGCAGTCGATAGGACCTACAAGGTGAGAGCAATTCGTTATGTAAATGCATGCTCCCATGTTTTAGAGTTCTATTTTGATTATTTGGGCGAAAGTCTGTTCTAATACAAAACAAAAAAAAAAAAAATAGTGTTCGTAGTTTGTTCCATCCTGGAACAGTAGTAGTTTTGATTTCTCGCCAGAGAAAGAATACGTCAGTATTCAAATTTTGTTCCATCCTGGAACAGTAGTACAACAGTTTGGATAAATGAAAAACACGCCAGTGTTCAAGCTATATTTTCGTCCCAGATAGTTCAGAATAGTTGTTTTTTTTTTTTCATTTTAAATTTATTTTGTTCTGCAGTTACCGATTTGTCCTGTTTTGCATGTTAGTTCCATCTTGGAACAGTCAGAACTTGTGATTTCTCGCCAGAGAAAGAACACGACAGTGTTATCATAGTTAATTTTTGCATACTGTTTTGATAGTTCTGTTTCGAGATTTCAGTTATTATATAGTAGAGGTGTAAAATCGGAACTATTTTTTTGTTTTGTTTTTATATATCCACATATATATATATATATATATATATATTTGTGTATTTGAAAGTGTAGTAAATTGTGTAGTTGAAGTTTTTATCTGATAATATTGTAAGATTTATCTATGTTTACAAATGATATGTTGAATTTAATTATGAGTCCCATAATCGCCAAATGTATACATCTCTTTTTGGGCTTTTAAAAAAAAAAAAAAGAAAAAAAAAAGTGCAATTGATTCTTTTTTTTAGGGTGATTTTTTTTTATCAGTAAAGAGAGTTATTGTTTAGCACCATGACTTATTTAACCAAAGGTAGAAAGGAAGATTTACGTAAATTGGCTGAAGAATTGGGAGAGAAGCCAACTGTTGAAATGAAAGTGATAGATCTTAAAATGATTATTACGGGAAGTAAATTTTATGAAGAAGAATTTGTTAAAGGGATGTTGGAGACGATTATTAGTACCAGACTCGAGGAAGAACTGATGAAGAAAGAATTAGAAGCTCAACGGCGGAAGGAAGAACTAGAAGCCCAATGCCGGAAAGATGAATTGGGGGCCCAACAGAAAAGAGAACAAATGGAGTTCGAGTTGAAGAAACTGGAAATTGAAGCGCGTGTTCAACCAACCTCAACTCCAGTATCCAGTGACAATAAACCATATTGTCTTGAACTAATTAAGCTAATGCCTAGGTTTAGATTACAAGAGGATGACATTGTGATATACCTATCCCTGTTTGAAAGACAAGCTAAGAGAACAAAAATAGATGTTAAAGACTGGATATCATGTCTCTTGACTTTGTTACCATTTGAGATTGTCCAATTAATTGGTAGAGAGTCAGAAGAAAATTGCGAAGATTATGAATATATTAAAACAATTCTACTAAAGAGATTTAGACTGAATCCTGAAAGTTTCAGAAAAAAGTTTGTGATGCACCAAAAGGTTGCTGAAAAATCTTGGAGGGATTTCTGTTATGAAATAACTAATTATTTCGAAGAGTGGATTGGTGGCCTTGATATCAAGGATTTTGAAGGGTTAAAAGATCTAATTATTACGGATCAACTGAAGAAGAAAGTACCACATGAAGTGAGAGAACATCTCTTAGACGACTGGACAAAATTCGTTTCTCCAACTAAGTTAGCTGACAGATTGGACGAATACGACAGTGTTCGTAGTACATCAAGGAAGCCCATCGGAGCTATTCCGAAGGACAAGGTTACTGAAAAGTTTAGACCTTATACTCCACCTGCTGAGCGAACATTCAAAAATAAGTTATCTCCCTCTCAAAGTCCACCGAGATGGTACCAGCCGTGGCGAAATGATGATTCATACAAGCCTCACTACAAACCAACTTGTTTTACTTGTAGAAGGGAAGGTCATATTGCCAAGTTTTGTATGAAAAATAGTCAATCAAAAGGTACTCCTACTACAGCACACAGTAACCTAGTTCAAACGTCTACCACTGGAAATGATGATAAATCAGGTGTGTTGACTGCCAAAATTTCCATTCCAGTATCCAAATCAGTGGACATTGATCGAAATGTAGATGATTTGAAGGTGGTCAAAATCAAATGTGGAAGTAGGGTTTTAAATGGAATAATAGATACGGGAGCGCAAATATCGGTAGTGCGCGAAGATTTAGTGGCAGATACGCCCCATGATGGAGAAAGTAAGATAGAAATATCTTCTGCTTTCGGAGAAAATGAAATAACACCCTTAAGGATTTTTGAAATGAAAATTGATGATAATTTACATGGTAATGTTCCAGTCACATGTGCTGTCTCAAGAAAACTGGTTACCGATCTGCTACTGAGCTCCTCTGCCTATGAAATGCTGGTCGAAAGCGTCGAGCTACATGAGAGTAGTCATCATTGGGAGACACCGGTTCTGAAATCAAAAGATTTAAGCGATAAACGGTCAGAAGATGATGAAGATGAAGACATGCCTTCGAAAATAACCAGTACAGCATTGGCAGTAAGTACGATAGAGTCCCCACCAGGTGAAGAAAATGAGTATATACCAGAAAAAACAAAATTCGAATTCGGCAAACTTCAAAAGGATGATGAGACGCTTCGAAGGTGTTTTGAATGGGCAAAAAGACAGAAAAATTCCTATGCGTTTGACAATGGGGTTCTGCTTCATAATGAACATATTTGTGGCGAGAATATTAGACAAGTAGTGCTACCGCGTGTGAAACGAGAGAATGTCTTAAAGATGGCACATGAAATCCCTCTTGCTGGCCATCTCGGCGAAAAGAAAACCCGTCAGCGAATCAAGTACTCATTCTTTTGGCCTACCATTAAACAAGACGTGAAAAAATATTGCGAAAGCTGCAAGGAATGTCAAATGAGAAGGACTGCTACATATAGAGATAGAATCCCCATACGACCTATCGTCAGACCAGAAGCTCCGTTTGAGGTATGGAGCGTGGATTGTATCGGACCGTTAGAACCCCCATCGGGAAGAGGACATCGATTCATAATATGTGCTGTTGATTTATGCACTAGATGGGCCGAAGCCATACCTGTCAAGGAAATAAGTGCTAAAACTACATGTAACGTTCTAATGAGGATATTTACTCAGACTGGATTTCCTAAAATGGTCTGTACCGACCAAGGTACGAATTTCACATCTAAACTCACTCAAGCTTTTGAAGATCTGCTAGGCATAGCTCCACGTTTTTCCACTCCAGGACATCCTGAGAGTATGGGCGCTGTTGAACGTTGGAACAGAACTTTAAAAGAGATGATGAATAAGAATATACAGGAACATGGAAGAAACTGGGATTTACATCTTCCCTATCTTCTATTCGCATACCGAGAAGTACCACATAGCACTACTGGGTTATCACCTTTCCAGTTGGTATATGGAAGATTACCTCCAGGCCCCTTATCTTTGTTAAAAGAAATTTGGACTGGTGGACGAGTCATCCCAACTGCTGCCTCTCGCTCGGTTGAAAATTATTTACAAGAGCTTCTTGAAAATCTAAGAAAAGCTCATGAAATTGCATCCGAGAATGCCAAAGGGTCTCAAGAACAATACTCCTCCAGATATAATCTTCGTTCCAAAGAAAAATCCTTCATGGTTGGTGAAAAGGTTTTAGTATTGTTACCTTCATCCTCTCATAAGCTTCTAAATACTTGGACAGGACCTGCTACAGTCGTCCAACTTACTAGACCACATTCTGCGAAGGTTGAGATGAAGGATGGAAGTATCAGGGAGCTCCACATAAATAAGCTTCGACCATATATTCAAAGAATTAATCATGTCGGTCTAGTTTTCGAACTAGATGAAGATTTCGGAACACTCCACTATGCACCTGCTGACAAGATGAATAAATCAGTTGAAGATATTAGGAAACACCTTGAGGATATGGAAGCTCTCTTGACGGAAGAACAAAAACAAGAACTTTTTGACATCCTCCGGAAATATGCAGATGTTTTTAGTTCCAAACCTGGTCATGCCAAAGTTGATGGACACTCCATCAAAGTTACAGAGAACTGTTCCCCTAAGAGACTCAAACCCTATAGGGTGCCAATCACTCTACAAAAGGAAGTAGATCGACAAGTCAAAGAACTGTTAGATATGGGTCTCATTGAGCCAAGTGTCAATGAATGGGCTCATCCCGTTGTTTGTGTGGCTAAGAAAAATGGAAGTGTCAGACTATGCATTGACTTTAGATTGCTGAATAGTTTTACTATTCCAGATGCTTATCCAATGAAAATAGCTAGAGATTTATTATTTGAGGTAGGACAAGCAAGATTTATCACTGTAGTTGACCTCACCAAGGGATATTGGCAAATCCCTATGGAAAAGGAAGCAAAGCCCTTCACCGCATTCGTGACGCATTCTGGTCACTATCAATGGAATGTCTTACCGTTTGGAATGAAGAACGCTGGAAGCACATTCCAGAAATCATTAGATAAAGCACTAGCTCCTCATAAGGCATACTGCCGATCTTATATCGACGATTTGGCTATATTTTCTAAAACATGGTCTGAACATCTCACCCACATAGATGAAGTCTTCAAAACATTAAGAGAGGTGGGTTTAACAGTAAACCTAGAAAAATGCGAATTCGGGAAAAATCAAGTGAAGTTCCTAGGTCATTTGATTGGATCCGGTCAACATTCTCCAGACCCAGAGAAGGTCGAGGTTATAAAAGGTTTAGCGACACCAGCAACAAAGAAGGAAGTAAGAAGTCTACTTGGACTGGCTAGCTACTACCGTGACTACATACCACAATTCTCCCAAATTGTATTACCACTGACAAATCTGACTAAGAAAAGTGTCCCAAACAACATTCCTTGGACTACTGATGCTGATGAAGCTTTTACGAAACTCAAGGAAGAGCTTATAAAAATGCCTTCTTTGCATACTCCAGATCTCGACAAGCCGTTCCAGTTGTATACGGATGCATCAGCAACAGCAATTGGCGCATGTTTAGCTCAAAACAACGAACAAGGAAAAGAATTGCCCATTGCTTTCTTCAGTAAGAAACTAAATTCCTGTCAAATGAAATGGTCAACCATTGAAAGGGAAGCTTTTTGCGTCTTGGAGGCATTGAAAAAGTTTGACACATGGGTATTTGGTGCTGAAATACAGGTAATTTCAGATCATAACCCTCTGACCTATCTAACTAAAAGTGCCCCTCATGGTGCCAAGTTGTCCCGATGGGCTTTAGCCCTACAACATTATAATCTGACTGTTACATATAGAAAGGGTAGTCGTCACGGTAACGCTGATGCCCTTTCCAGATTAAAAACTGATATAATTAATTAATGCTATTGGCTTGTTTCTTAATAATGATTATATATTTTCTTGATGTTTAGTTAATGATAATTATATAGTTTTTTTTTGTGTGTGTGGGAGCTGCATCGCACCATAAAGCTCTCACCTCATTTCTTGTATTTTAGAGTCAATTACTCGCCTGAGTTTTTTTTTTTAGATGCAACATCGACACTCCTGTGACGGATGTGCTTCCCCCAAAGGGAGCTGTAAAGATTTTTGTCACAAAGACTTGCGAATTCTCTTTAAAACTGTGTACTTTGGCGAGGAGGCGCTGCAGTCGTGACAGAAGCAGACGACGCTTTGGACTTGATTAGCAAAGTTTCCGCTGTGTGTGGTATCCATTTTTTTTAAATGTGCCCGAAGTGAAAGAATAAGTACAACATTAGTGTTTGAAGGCAAATTATAATGTTTTTGTAGTTTCAAGAATCTTGTAAAGCAAGTTTGTGTCAAGTTTTTCAGAAATAAATAACATCACTAGAGTTACATCAGTGAAATGCGTATGAATGTGTTCTAAAAGTATACGTATAAGCGAGCATTCATTCTGCGTAATGATCAAGACTTTCACCAGCTTTACCACTCATCACAAGTCCGAATTTTACTCCTGGTCTATACATGATCGTCCTTTTCTAAATCCATTCTGTACTTCTAGAATAAAGTTTTCGGAATATTTCATTAGTTTGTTATTTAAGATTCTGCTGTATATTTTGTAACATGAATTTAGTATACTGATACTTCTATAGTTTTTAGGGTCATCTCTATTACCTTTCTTAAAGATAGGAATCACAATTGCTTTTTTCCATTCTATTGGGGGGATACCAGTTGAGTAAATTTTATTTAAAAATAATAAGTCTTTCTTTGAATCTTGTTCCTGCGTATTTATATAGTTCTGAACCTAGCGTTAGTGATATATACAGTATATGGAGTGGTGCGCTATGGAAATTTTAACAAAGGGCTCGCATCGTCCAGCTAAAAAAAAAAAAAAGCTGTATTTCACACAAAAACTTTTATTAATACAACTTGTGTACAAATTCCAATCGAAAAGTATGAGAGAACAATCAACCTCTAAAGGCTATCATTTATAAACAAATATTTCATGATCTAAACATGAAATATTTGCACACAATCAGCTGTGTTAATTTATTTTACATAAGAAAAACATTTTTTAACTAAATATAATAAGAATGAAATCTTTTATAATCTTTTATAAAACATTTGATTAGCTACTGGTTTTACCATACGATTGGCTACCAGAAGGGAGAAGGGTCAAGATAGCTCATGCGCTTATTTTTTTTTCTTCAAACTTCGGCGCATTCGTTATAGAGGAGTTGAAACAATAATTCCAAATAATCTACGCACTGCCGAAGAGACTAATTTTGTTAGGTTACCGTATGAGTTTGTCGCTTAATATGTTTCAAAAAAAATTTTTTTTTTTTTAAATAAAAAAGTAAACAAGAAAACAAGGGGCTCGCAAATATGAGAAAAATTTAACAAAGTGCTCGCGCGAGCTCCTTATAGCTCACCACTGATGTGTATGTTTTGTGTGGCACCGCTGTTAATGTAAAGGTTTCTGCATCTTTCGTTTTCTTCTGTAATATAGGCTAGAATGGTTGTTGGCAAGCCAATGTTGTAAATTTGTATAGTATATCTAACTAAGCTACAAATTGTACGTAAACTTCATTGCACGTAATGCATAAATGTTTTAGGCAAAATAAAATAAAGTGCATATTGTAATCGTCATCACTCTCTTCAAAATTAACATTTCGTAGATGGGCTTTATTTACGAGTGGCCTGACGTCGTTCATCACTAGAAATCTCTTGGATATCATTTGTATAATTCTCATTGCATACTTCGGCTGGTTTAGTTATCAAGAAGTCAGTAATAAGACCTTGCTTACTACTACTATGCTGCAATTTTTTAATAAGTTCATAATATGGAACTAAACAAATATCCATTTGTTCTCTCGAATTCTCATAAAGAGCGCTCCACTGAGGGATCATTATCAGTAAAATAACTCCCTAACTTTCTTGCCAAGTCCAATCCTTCTGCTCATTTCTTTAAACTGAATTCTTTAACGGATTCATCACAATCAGAATCTCCGGAAGAAAATTTCCCCGCCATTTGGTTCGACGTCATCTATTAATTGTACCAGTTTCTCCTCATTTAAATCTATTTTCCCATCAATTAATTCACTAATTTCGTTTTCAACCATATCGCAAAAGCCCTCTAAGTGGCCATTACTATAAAAATAAAATTTTTACATAAAAAAGTATTACATATTGTATGTAACTCACCAGAAAATAAAGTGCTCAGCTTGAGATGAACACACTTATGATTTTTAATGCGCTTTCCTGGCAGAAAACGAAGACAATGTTCAACAACAAACACTTTATAGGATAAACAATTGACGTACATGCGTGCTAAAGGGTATTTTCCCTAATATAAATTCGCTACTTATAACTACATGCGCGATACTGGCAGACACAAATTTAACGAAGATAAAATTTGATTTTTAAGTTTCCCGGCGAAAAATATATGAAAAGATAAAGGATTACTACAATTTGTAGACCGCGCTATAGCGAAACCGCGTTATACTATAGTTACCTGTACTGTAGTAAAAACAACGTTGATTTTTTTTGGGAGGGGGGGAAATTTAATTAGTTGCATTAATTTTTGTTACTAGAATGGCCCTTTATAATATGCATACTCTTCTGTTTGTTTGTTTAAAAAATTATTTTTTACTAAATAAAAAAAAAAATCTATTTTGTCCAGTTTGTAGCTACTCGCCATGAGCTAGAACGAGCGGATTTGTCGAGCCCTGCTTTAGTGCATCAGTTACTTAAAATGTTGAATGCTTCATTTCTACGAGTGGAGAGCAGATAATCCGTTATCTCTTTGGATAATATTTTGGTTATATTTGGCATGTTAGAAAGTTGCTTTTGTCGGGTAGTTTTGGGCACTTAGTGGAGATTTAGTCTGTTGAACGTTTTGTTTGTTTGGTCTCAGCAGGAAACAGCATCGTTGATATCGTAAATTCCAAGGACTTCTTCGTCTTCCACGCGGCTTTGCATTGTGCTTTGAATAACTGAGGTGCTTATTACAGCGGCTGCCTATTACATTTCGTGGGAAATACTTGTCCAACTTAAGTAGTTGTTGTTTAGAGTACAATACGAGAGCGCACCTGAAGGCTAGTGATTGTTTCTTCCTCCTGTATTCGTGCTAAGCAAGAGTCCATCGTACGGAACGCCAACTCAAGGTCACTTCTCAAAGAATTGTGGAAGGCACTGGGACAAAGGAAAGCATCACGCAAGAAGGACTTACATGAAATCACTGATTTTCATTTTTCTTAAGATGTTTCTAGAAATTTGACAACTGAAAAGATTCATAATCAACATAAGAAAAATGCCAGCTATCCATTTGACTGCAACTAATCACGAAAATCAGATTTAGATGCATCTTCTGATCCTTAATAAAACAATAACGATACTTACTATTCATAATTAGTTACTATAATACAAACATTATGAAAAACTTATAACAAGTAAATACCTCTTTTTATCTCTTACTCTTCTTATCCTATTATTTTATTACACTATACTATATTTATTTACTAAATATTTGAGTATGCCATTTCTGATTTCCCCCCCCCTGGAGGGTCGCGAGATAATATTATCTATATTATTATACTGATTATGCAAATTTTTAATTGTTGGGATTTTCAATATATCGCGTTCTACACTGCATATGAAAATTTAACTAAGGTAAAAAAAAATTATTTACTAAGGAGATTTTCTCGCCGCTCTCCAGGAAAATCACACTGCCCACTACTGGGCCGCGGACTACTTTTGTTTCACTTGGACTTGGTAGCATAAAAATTCGATCGATGAATTGTTTAATTACTTATCAATAGACGTAAACTCATTTAGTGAATTAATATTGAAGTTGAGCACTTTGAGTCGCTGACACGAACTTTAGTGATGTGATGTTTTAAAGTTTAGAAGGCACTTTTTCGCTAAGCGGAAGGTTGTTTCGTTTTAGCATTCAATTATTATTATTATTATTATTATTATTATTATTTTGTCTGTGCTAAATTGCTATGATGTTTAATTTATTCTTTTGCATTGATTCTTTTTCTTGTCAGCGCAGTGATATCTTGTACGTTGATTACAGGGAAAGAATTATTGCAACTTTTTATCGTTTGGTGTTTGTAAATCTTTTCGCTCTGCACCCTCACTACGTTTATCGAAATGTAATTTACTTCAACTCGATAATCTTCCCGCTCTTTAAGTACTTCCAGCAAGATTCAGCACACATCATATAAACTTTCAATTTGTTTGCCGTTCTTATTTGCATTTCGTGCGTGTTCCTCAGATTCTCATACACCGCAATAACCGCATCGAGATAAAGCACGAATATTTCAAAAAATGATCCATTAAGTTTGTCAATTTAGGCCGTAACGAAATAAGAAAAAGCGATTCCTTTTAGTTTTTATGATAGATAGCATAATCCGAGGGGGGGGGGGGAGAAATGCCATTCGCGCATGGAAAAATAGTCTTTTTATTATTCGAGTAGAAATCGTACTTGATTCAAATATTGTCTGAAAGTATTATTACCTATTCAAGATTATATATAATTTTTATTATTTTCTCACGTCTTATGGCAGCTCGGAGAGACTCTGTTTTTAAGACAGTACTGTATTATAAAAAATAACAAAAGAAAGCTCTTTTCGATACATGGTTCCCTCACTAATGAGAAAACACGTGTACGTTATCATGGCAAACATTATTATTATTATTATTATTATTATTATTATTATTATTATTATTATATGGGCACCTCCATGGAGTCCGTAGGCTCATCGCGAAAAGCGTATTAGCATAATTTGCACAATATCTATCATACAGTACTTTGCTTTGAATCGACAAAAGACTCAAAACTCATTCACCACTCTCTAAACCAAACAACAATAACAGAAACCAAAAATCTAGTCCATACGTCCTTAGTTTCCAGAGATAACCCTTAGCTTCTTCCCATGCTAGTCGTGTGGAAAATGTCCACTATCAATCTTCTAAAAACCGTCTATCATATTCCTGCTTTCTCAACCAATTTTTGTTAGCCACAAATCTTCCAATTTATTCTCTTAAGAGACCATCTTGTACTCGCTTCTAGATCCTCCCCAACTCTTCCATTTCTCTAAGAAACCCCGGTGACCAGAACTGTACACAGTAATCCAGATGGGGTTAGATCAGAGCCTTATCAAGAGGCATAATAATCTCCTTATCTCTGCTTAGCGTAGTTTCCAGATAACTCTATGAACTATTTAAGCCATTTGCAATATTATCTCTGAATTTTAACTCAAATTCCACCAGCGCAACTAAATCCGGTTCCCTTATTAATTATCTGCAGCCGAGGCTCATCAATGTATTTCCCACGCATCAATGGTGGGAAAGAAAGTACGTGCACCAGTTTTAGAAGTTGACCTGAGCAAGAAGGCAAAGGATTTTATCCTCTAGTAAGATATTTATGTTATTAAGCGTTGTCGATTGGTGGCTACCATTCTTTGGTTATTCCACACGGAGTTAAGTTTAGATTCATTGAGAGTTTTGAAAGAAAAAAAAAAAAAAACCAGTGTTTCTATTTGTCGTAATGTTACAGGAAATAAATTAAGCAACTAGTTTCGCCACTAGAAAATTGCTGGATTATGGCGGTTGCCTGATGCTACCTCCCACGTGTTTTTATTATTCATACTGTAGCGGTTCCACGAGCTTTGCTTGGTAATGTTTTTAGTTTACAGTCGCTAACATTACATTTATATTTAATGAGGATATTAGACATCCGTCATCATTTGGATACAAAATGATGACTGAAGTCGAATATCCTTATTAAATATTATCAAGCTTGTAAAATTGAAGCCTTTTTTCGGCTCTATATTTTAGCCTTACATTTATATTTTTTGTGTTTACCCTGAAGAAGCAAACAGGTTTTTTTCTTTAAAGGCGAACTTAGTAGGTTAATTTATTTCCTGTAATATTACGACCAATACCCCCTCCCTTCTTTTTTTTTCCCTACATTGAACTTCATTCGTCGAAAGGCTTCTTATAAACATGAAACAAACAAACCAACAAAAACCTTGATGGAGAAATTAAACAAAAGTCACGTCTCTTAGAAAAATATAAATGTAAAAAGGCAAAACTTTTAAACCATTTTACGTTGCTCAAACTGTGTCGAAACACTGAGATCATTTCAAAGTTTTTAAATTTTAAACAAGTTTTTCACCCTAGAAGCATATACACCGTAAGACTTTTTTCGCTCCTGTGCGGAAAAGGATACACAACTCCGTACGGATTTTCATCAACCAAATTGATTCATTATGTCTAGACTTGCCAACGGAATCATCAACTCTTCTTCTTACAACACTGCACTGTTTTTATCCTACAAAAATATACAAATTGATAAATTCCACGTCCTTTATAACAAAATGTTTGCATCGGTGTTCTCTTTGCCCGACCAAAATCCCGAAAAAAGGTTTTAATTTAAAAGTCACTCTCAACATTCTCATCCGATTTTATTTGTAGTGTTGAAAAAGCTCTCAGCTCTCTCTCTCTCTACCACAGAATTCAAGACTGCAGTTCTCTTCTGTTCATCTCTCCCTCCAAAAAGGTCAGACCGCTTTCAAATTTGAGAAAGAAGCTCCTCATCCTCAAGTGTTGCCTTCATTCTCAAGGCAGATGAAGGCAGTTACATGAACACAGCCGATTACAAGTTTCCGATCTCTCCACTCCCGTCCACTAGAGCAGTGATTCTTAACCTGTGGGCCGAGGCCCCTAGGGAACCGCGGAAAATTTATAGAACGTTTCTAGTTTTTAAAATTTTGAAATACGTGTATCTTAAAATAATTAGTTTTGCTCCCTTATTTTACTTCGTTTCCAACTTATATCGTTTTGTATTAGTAAATTATGCAGTTTAACGCAGTAGTTTCTTTTGTGGCTTCTTTTGCTTGCAACTGCAAGTCGTGACATCTACCCACTATACGCGTGATAGAAGAAGTGACTCTCTGAAGTTTTAAACAATACTGGTACGAATGCATAGAACCTAACTTTGTTAAGTGCTACTTGAGTGCAATTACTTTTCGAAACATTCAGTGCAGTAATTGTTATTTCTTAAAATTAAGTAAAATCATTATTTTTTTTAAAGTTTAATTATTATCATGTTACTACAAACTAGGGGCGCGCGAAAATATTTTTGGATATTTAGGGGGGGGGGCGCTTGTTAAAAGGTTAGGAACCACTGCCTTAGAGCACGAGCCTATTTGGGTTAATCACGAAGAGACCAATAAACTCTTGCGGAACATGCCCACTTGGCCAACTGATTTAAAGAAAAAGCTAAAATCCGTGCATCCTTTAACTCCGAGGCTATAGGGCAGGGATGCACAAACTTGTTAAGGCCGAGGCTGCATAGTTCCACTGTTACTTATGGGAGGGCCGCCAAAAAAAAACTTGAAAGTTATCTACCATATATTGTTTATTTTATTTATACCTATCATAATTGTTACAAAAAAGGTAATAAAAAGTAAGTGAATTTAATTTGATGCGTGACATTGCATTGATTTGACAATTGTTTTGATATTTGGTTCGAGTTTTGTAGTAGCCAACCGCAAAAATTGATTCTAAATTTTCATCAGTCAAGCGGTTCCTATTTTTCGATTTGTTAATATTCATGACTGAAAAAGTTTGTTCACAAATATATGTTGAGCCAAAGAGGCTTGCACATTTTAATGAATTATCTAGCAACCATTTATAATTGTTTTTATCGACACAACGATAGAAGTTTAATAAATTGCCTTCGTTAAATTTATTTCGCAGGCTCTCATCGTTTTGAATGTCGATGAGTTCAAGCTGTGCTGATTCGGGTGCATTTTCGGGCAAAATGGCAAAAGGATTGCTAAATAAATCTAGCAACGGTTTCGCTTTTTTAAAATCAGAAAACCGATCCTTGAAGGCTGATATCAATCTTTTCAACATACACAGTTTTGAAGTTGACATTGAACTTTTCAGAAACTTTCTTATAATTAGGAAAATGGATGTAATTCCCTGACTTCAGTTGGATTTGAAATAGATTTAACTTGCACTGAAAAGACAAAATGTGGTCGTAAAGTTGAGTAACCAATTGATCTTTGCCCTGAAGTCGCGTATTTAACGTATTTAAATGATTAGTAATGTCAACCAGAAAGGCTAAGTCACATAACCAATCCGGATTTTTTATGTCAGGGACGTTTTTGTTTTTTTCAGTCATGAAAATTTCAATTTCATCAATTAAATTTAGGAACCGCTCCAATGTTTGTCCACGACTTAGCCACCTCACTTCTGTGTAAAAAATTAAGTCACCACATTCACTTTCAATGTCTTCAAGAAACTTTTTAAATTGTCAGTCATTAAGGCCACGGGATTTTATAAAATTAATTCTTGAAACCACAACTTTCATGACATGTTCAAATCCAAGTTTCTTAGGACACAAGCTCTCCTGGTGACAGTGGAATTGTATCAACTCATCGTCGTGCCGTCCCAAATGCTGTTTCAATAAAGTTACCAATCCAGAATTAGCTCTTATCATGGAAGGAGCTCCGTCAGTCATGATACCTGATAATTTTGTCAGATCTAAATCAATTTTGGAACACTGTTCCAAAAGCCCAGTGAACATGTCATTACCTTTCGTTTGATCTGACAATGAACTCCTTCCAATGAGCTCCTCACTTACCTCAAACTCTTGCGTTATTCCACGTGCAAATATTAACAAGTGGGCTGTGGAAGTAATGTCAGTTGATTCATCAATAGCTAATGAAACATAGCCAAATTTCTTTGAATAAGTTGTTAATTGGGCATTTACATTTTCTGACATTGCAGTAATTCTTCTTTGCACACAGTCATCCTGTTCAACTGAATTTTCTCAACATTTTTGGCTGATTCAGGACAAATTTTTTCAGCAGCTATCTCAAGGCAATCTTTAACGAAATCTCCGTCTGTAAATGGTCGGCGCCTTTTTGCTATAAGGCGAGATATTTCAAAACTTATTTCTGTTGCGATTTCCGAATCTTGAATAGGTTTTGTAAATATCACTTGCTGACCTGTCAATTCTCGTTTCAAAAATGAAATCTTTTGTTTACGTAGTTCTTCGGGGAGATTTGAAAATGTAGAATGCAGACTTTCATAGTGTCTCCTTATGTTGTATTCTTTTGGTATGGCTACAGCACTTTTGCCAAAATCAAGCACACGATATTATTAAACGACTGCACACAAAACCATATTTTTCGGTCCAGCTATCCTGAAACTGCCGTTTTTCATCCTGTAGTTTGCGTTTCCTACTTGGCCCTGCTTTATCCATTGTAGAATTTATTTTTTACCGTTTCCTAGGGGTGATAATTAATTGTAGCAACCGCACCTACGAAAACAAAATGCTCACATGACAAATAGACGAATTATAAAATTTGTTAACATTATTACTAACCGATTATCGTAAGTAGACAGGCAATCGTGACGTCACAGCTACTTTGCTTTGCGCATGTGCCATTTTTAAAAATTACCTATCGTGTAACTTATTAAACTTAAAATAATACACGGTGAGGCGGGCCGCTAGCAAATCAACAGAGGGACGCATGTGGCCCGCGGTCTGTGCATTCCTACTATAGGGAATCCGAAAATTCATAATCCTTACGACCGATAGTGGATGGAATAAGTTGGGCACCTTTCAACTTTGTTAAAGAACCATATTCCACATTCGGATTCCTCATCAAGAACCCTACATTTTGTCCAGACACTGTCTGACATTTCCATCATCATTATCAGACATCCTTGCCAGTTTGGTCTGGACATCGTTTCGTTGTTTACTAACGTCCCTCTAGACCAGTATTTAGTTGTTGTTTTTTAATTGTACCGAAGGACTTTTTTCGTTTTTTTTTTAATTTTATTTTTTTATAATCATCTCTTATAATTTCTTATACCAATATATTATTTTCATAAGGGTCATTCGCTTTTTTTCCACCAAGCTTCAATTGTGAAACATGGCGGGGGAAAAAAAAAAGGTGAAATCGAAGTCAGCGATTTTCTCGTTCGTAGGATGATATATATGAAACTGGTGATAAAGAAGCAGTCTATCTTTAAGCAATGAATGTATTGCCTATGAATCATGCCGCAAAGGGATATTCTATTATTTTTTCACTGTTTCAAAAATCGAGTGCATCTTTCCTCATTTGTGATAGATGTCCATTATCTGTTATATGGCAGCATTACATTGCTGACTGACGTGATTCCTAACATTTTTTGACATCAAAAACTAATTATCGCCTAAAAAAAAACGCCAAAGTCATTTGCCCGTCGATCCCTTCAAGCGTTTCTTGACTTTTTATCGACCCCCTATATTTTACTATTACGTAATTATAATAGGACAACCAAAGAAAGACGCTTATGTGAGATTTAGATTGTTTATTTTATAGTTACAGTGTTTATTGTATGTATAATTTAGTATATATTATTATATTACTATTACTACTACTATTACTACTACTATTACTATCACTAGTAATATCACTGGTATTACTAGTGATATTAATAAACTACTGGTATTAATATCACTGGTATTACTACCAGCGCTGCTCAACTCTTCAACATAGAGAAGTTTAGTTCGTGAATGAATAACGATTGAATTATAATATGTATGTTGATGAATTTTAGAACATTAACGCTCACTTGTATGTCGATGCGCAAAAATGAGACTGGGATCGAATATTTGTATCAGTAAATAAGAACCACGCACGTGTTGCAATCTCGCTCCCACTGCACCGGCCGGCAGGAACCACCAACATCCGTTTATTGGCCTACTTGAACCACCAACAACGTCATTTTGGCCTACTTGATTGGCCTCAGTAACCATTTTCATGACCTCTCCATCTTACAGGTCCTAGGAGGTACTGATCCCACGATTCACTCTTAATTGCGTTGTCATTACCTCCATGTCTTTTGTCCTGGAGGTAATCCAAGTTAACCGAATTAAATATTACCCATACAATGATGTCTTATATTTTTCTGTCGACCCCTAACAATGTCATGTCGACCCCTTTGGCGACCACTGCTCTAGACGAAGTTCTAGAGCTCATCCTTTGTCTCCACTTACTCATGGAAAATTTTCAAAAAACGTTTTTAACGTCACCCAACTGAAAACCTGATTTGTGGAGATACGTCGATGTTATGTTCATCATCTGGAAACACAGTGTCGCTGAATTAAACAACTTTCTTTCCTCAATCACTAATTCCACCAGAAAAATAAAATAAAATCTCCCGGATGATTTAATCACTAAAAAAGGAAATTTCACTTGCTGTTCGCCTTCGCTGCATAAAAAAAAAAAATGGACTTCGTTTATGCGCTTATCAAATGTGCTGCTTCTATCTTAAGAAATGAGGAGAAGCTTAATGAAGAACTACGATTTCTACTCCACCAACTAACCTTCAGCAGGTATTTTTTTTTTTTTTTTAAAAAGCTCCAAAAATTGTTTTCCTCTAATCCCACCACGCAGCAAATGCAGAGACTCGTTTCCATCCCTCGCACTTTCAAACAAACTCGCTAAGTTCTAGAGCTCATTGGTTCACGATGGCTTATAAACCCATTTTCGAACAACGCGGGGGAATTGGCGCCTCTAACCCCCGAGTTGTTCAAGAATCACTTGTGTATATATATATATATATATATTAGGATAACCAAGTTATTTTATAAACTTGGTTATTCCAACTCCTAATCCCAAGTATGCAAACAATTAAGTTTGCGCCTGAGGAGACCTCAAAAAAGGTTGAAACCGGTCTGGGTAGTGACCCCACCCATAATGCATTGCAGTATACATCTTCTAGTGAGATGTGCTTTACATTATGGGAAAATACTAAGAATAGTGATCAGAGCTTTACCACCTTTACAATGAGATGCCCTGGTGTTATACCATCTTTAGACTTGAAATTTGTTTCAGGCGCAAACTTAATTGTTTGCATACTTGGGATTAGGAGTTAAAATAACTAAGTTTATAAAATAACTTAGTTATCCTAATATACAATATCCCCAAGTTAAAAAATTTATTACACACACACACACACACACACACACATATATATATATATATATATAGTGTTTACTCTGACAAAGTCACACTATTTTTTTTTTTTTTTAAGCGGCAAAACTAGTAAGTGAATTTATTTTCTGTAATATTACAACAATAAATACCCAGTTATATTTTTCAACATTGTACTTCATTAGTCAAAAGTTTCTTATAAACATATATATATATTGATATATTTAATAACATAACATGCAATTTCTATCTAAGCGCCCCTGTAACGATCCGGGCCTGCGGCGGCGCCCCCCTTCGTAGCGGCGTCGCATGCACCGCATACTCTGAATGCCCGCTTCCCCCGGCCCTGCTTGTATATAATGGGAATATGTATTTATGAGTATAATGTCGTTGATATGTTTCAAATATCAATAAAAAAATTCTCTAGCAAATTAATTTAGCAACATAAACGGCCCATCTTTCTTATCGACTTATGTATATATGGAACGCCCCTACTTGCGGAGGCCCTCTAATTTTTCAGCTTTGTCATGTAATATTAATCTTCTTTCTTTCTTTCAAGTATAAAAATATTAGGCCAAATAATATTTTTCACTTGAATATTTTTACCCTATAAATTATAATAAGGTCAATTTTCATATTAACTCTTTATAGCAATGCAAGTTTGTATTTAAATAAAGGACAACCTGCAAAGAATTGTATAAAATAAAATATTGGTTTAGCATTTGTACTTCAAAGTGTGTACTTCATTACCATAAGGAAATATTATGAGCATATTTGATCACTTCTGTGACAATACTAATGGTTCCAAACCGTTTCTTTTTAATTCTTTCTGCTCGCTAAGAGTGATCTCGCTGAGCAGCTTTATGTTCAAGGATTTGATGACAAGTACGTCAGTAAAGCCTACTTCCTGCTTTATGCCAATGATTACTGAGTTAAGACGATATAATGATGCAGTTATATAATGAAAGGCAAACCAACCAAAAAAAAAAAAAAAAAGTTACACTGAATGCGTCAAATTGAAACTCTGCCAGATGTTTAATATTGTGGTATGAATTGTATAGCACGCCTGTGGAATGTAACGAAACACAAAATAATATAAAATATATTAAATAAGTAATAAAATAAGCAAAATATTGAAGACTACACCTTGATATCGTAATCAAATACTGTATCTCATTCTGGAAGGAATCAACATTGGAGTGGAAACCTATTATGTTATGTATGCAACTACACGGTTAACGAGGGTACTTCAGACAACTGGCGCCATCTCGTGTGCCCAAGCTTTATGAAAGTTGCTAGAAAACTTAAAGAAACAATGGCATTCGGTATTATATACTTTTTCCAGTAACACTCATAATCTTTAGATGGGAGATGAATTGCATTGTCTGTTGTGAGACTGTCCCACTTACTTGAGGCCTGCAGTGACATGAAAAAAGTTCCATGCTTGATCTATAGAGCGGGGTTTTTTCTTAGTCATGCAAACATAAATAATAAAGAAATAAAAATAATAATTAATATTCCCTTAACTCATCCACGGTACTAATTGCGATAGATTTACAACCTTTCGTGTGTGTGTGTGTGGGGGGGGGAGGTTACATGAAACAAATTACGTAGTCAGTAATTGTTTTCGAATTAAAACAGAAATTAATACATATTTGCATACGTGTAAAATTCATGTTGTATAACACTGAATCTTTGTACGGTACTTTAAAAATCAAAGAAGAATTAAAATTACAACTGATTTATAACAACGAACAACTTTTGTTTCTGAATAGAATTCATGTTGCCATATTATATTTGATGTAAAATAAATAGAAAAATCAATGGAATATAATAAACCGGTATTTATGTGATTTATGGATGCAGAAGAGGCGTTGATAGAATCAAATTATAAGATTTTAAAGTACTAATTAAAATCCTCCTTAGCTCACCCACGATGTCAATTGCGATAGATTTATAACCTTTCGTGGCGTGGGAGGGGTACATCAAGAAATAGATTCCTGCACATTATTGAAAATATTAAGCACATATTATGCAAAAAATGTACACATACTAAATCATTATTATTATTGATGTTTCAGTACACGTATCAGAATGATATCTTGCCCATTCTTATTTATCGTAATTATGAATGAAATAATAATAGACTTTAGTAAATAGAAATTACATGAAATCAAAATAAATAAATAAATAAATAAATAATATAACAGTTGAATTGTCCGCACGGTTAGCCTAGTGGCTTTTGCTTCGTAACCATATGCCTGGGGATAGAGTATCCTAGGTTCGATTCTTGTCGGTGACGTGAGTAGCTGAAGAATACAAGTTAGCCAAACGTGCACAGTAGGTTTTTTCTCCAGTTTATCCTGGGATTTTTCATTCCGCAAAGCAGGCAAACCGGCCTTGAGAACACAGGACGGAGGATGCGTAAGGCTGACAACCTTATCCTGTGACGGTTTGAGGTCCGATGATTAATAAACCCTCGACACCGCAAGGTAAAAGCGAGGAAAATGAGATAATAATTGAATTAAAATAATAATAATAAAAAAAATCAGCTAACGCCTTTTTATTCCCGTATACGGGAGTAGGCGAGGCCATTTAGCCCTATCTAACTTTATTGGAGACTGAGTGGGCAGTTCAGTCTCCACTGGTACCCAATCAGAGACAGATGGCCCAAGGCTATCACTAATTAAGCGGTACGCAGTGAAGAGAGACGGCTCAAATGTGCCGCCATCTCGTGGTCTCTAATCCTACCACAATATATTTAATGTCTGAAATAATGTGGGTTCTACGGTCGATTTTCTTGAGTTTACAGGACGAAAAACCTGAGTTTCCGGGAGGAAAAACCTGCTTGCCCGTGCCAGAGATCGACTAACTCCGGAACCGGTCGAAAAAAGGCTTAGAAAATTTCCTCTAGTCGCCGACTAGACTCGAAACCAAGACTTCCTTCGTGCGGCAGTATGCAAACGCCACATCCACTGAGCTACACAGGCTCGATTAAAATAATAAAGTAATAATAATATTAAAGTAATTATAAAATAGTAATAATAACGGGAGCCTCCGTAGCTCAGTCGGTATAAACGAAGCCCTTTGGTCGGAAAGACCTGGGCTCGATTCCCGTCCAAGATGTGAGGAACCTTTATCTGGTCTCTTTGGACTAAAGGTGAGTTAGCCAGTCTCATTCACCCGAAAACTCGAGTTCTCCCCCCCCCCCAAGAATAGGCAGACCGACTCCCTGAACAGACCCATCTACAAACATAGGACACACCAGGAGGCATATGGGTAACCACCTTATCCTCGAGGCGGTCGCGGTTTCAAATCGTAATAGGCCATGCCTAATACGAACGTAAAAGGTCACTGGGTCTAATATTTGTATAAGGAGGAGGGCGGGTAATAATAACGATAGACGGCGTTATGTTGATGTTAAAGCAATGTAATCCCACTGATCTGGAATCTACAGTAAGCTTTTATGAAGGGAGTGTGATTATTATTTTCTGTTTCTATCGTTTGGTGCATGGAGTGTCTTCACTTTGGATGATATGATTTATGTGGTGTGTGTGTGTGTCTGTGTGTGTTGATGATATCTTCTTCACCAATTGCACAAGCTCACAGATCATGTTTTGGTGTGCTGTAATTATTCAGGAGTTTTAAATATTGCAATAGTTTGTTGAGTAATGCGGATATGAGTAATGCAGCTCTCTCTCTCTCTCTCTCTCTCTCTCTCTCTCACACACACACACACACACACACACACACACAGTTGCACCGTACGAGTTGTTATTGTAGCTGCTGGTAGAGAAACGAATGACTTAAAAACACTCCCTATTTAAATTGCACATATTTGGTCTGATGTATTAAATAAAGAACTTTTATTATTATTAAAAGACCAGAAGATAAATGATAAAATATACGAAGAGCCAACAAGTTTCACTAGCCACTGTCTAGCATTTTCAAGGCTGAACTGGTGTGAAAACAAATGCATTAAGTTACATTTAAAACATACACTTTAGTAATTGTTAGGCCGTTACATTTGATCCTTCGTGTTTGATGGCGTGCATGTGTTCGAATGCTTCAGTCAGAATCCGGTACATGACCACGTGTTGTGTAGTTTTTTGCATATTGTAGTTCTGTTGAACTGAGAGAGATGATGAGATTTTTTCATATGTCTTTAAGAATAATACCTTGATTTCTATTTAAATTATTGCCTGTGCGTAGTACCACAGTTGCTTCTTTTAAAGTTCTGTGTCTGTAGTCATTCTCGATGTAACTGTTTTTCCAATCTATAACGTGATTTGATGTTGAGAAATGCTGAGTTAAACCAGATGTGATGATTCTATTATGACTGACATCCCCCACATGTTCCTTCTGTCTTATTTCAAAACTTCTAGAAGTCTGACCGATGTAAGAAAGGCCACACGTGCATGGAATTTCATATACTCCAGGACATTTGAAGAAAGGTACCTCATCTTTGGGTGATCTTAAGATTTGTCTGATCATGGTAGTTGGTTTAAAAACCACTCTGATGTTATGAGCTTTTAACATTCTCGCCAATTTTGTGGAAACTGAATTAATATATGGAACGACAGCTGTGGACACATATTGGGGCACCGTAACACGTTGTTGGTGGTTGTCTTTAAATAGCCATTTGTTTAAAATGTTAGAAGGGTATCCATTAAGAGAAAGAGTGTTAGCTATTAGTGACAGTTCTCTCTGCACATCTGTTTCTTTTGAAATAGACCTTAAGGCTCTATTTCAAACGGAGCAAACACACTGAGCATGTTAATGATGCTGTGTTTTTGTGATCTATGATGGTTGGACGAATAATGTAGATATCTACCTGTATCTGTGGGTTTCTTGTAAATGGACAGTTGGATATTGTTATCTTCTCTCTTCACTAGGATGTCAAGAAAAGGAAGCTCTTTGTTCTTCTCTAGTTCTATAGTGAATTTGATCTTATTGTGTAGTGAGTTGAAACTTGTTGGCTCTTTGTATATTTTATCATTTATCTTCTGGTATTTTAATAATAATAAAAGTTCTTTATTTTAACACTCCCTATTGTTATATATCGTTTGGTGCTTTTATGCATGGAGTGTCTTCATTTTGGATTATATGATTTATGTGGTGTGTGTGTGTGTGTGTGTGTGTGTGTATCTGTGTGTGTTGATGATATCTTCTTCACCAATTGCACAAGCTCAGAGATCATGTTTTGGTGTGCTGCAATTATTCATGAGTTTTAAATATTGCAATAGTTTGTTGAGTAATGCGGGAATGAGTAATGCAGCTATCACTCTCTCTCTCTCTCTCTCTCTCTCTCTCTCTCTCTCTCACACACACACACACACACACACACACACACACACACACACACACACACACACACACACACACACACACACACACACACACACACACACACACACACACACACACACACACACACACACACACACACACACACACACACACACACACACACACACACACACACACACAAATTGCAGCGTACGAGTTGTTATTGTAGCTGCTGGTAGAGAAACGAACGACTCAAAAACACTCCCTGTTGTTTTGATAAGTGGTACTGAAATAATTTCTTAGTAATGCTATGTAATGTTTCAATATTTTAATATGGAAGATTTTGTGTATCATTATTTATTACCGACTGTATATTACGCCTTCAAAACACTGTTTAAAACATTTTTTTGTGTATTTTTTTCTAATTTAGATAGATGGCTGTTTGTAGTGTTTGTGTTGACTGTCGATGATATATTAGATTTTTTTTTTCTTTGAAGTTTAATTAATTCTTTTGCTTGGAAAAGTTTGGTATGTAAGTATTCTGTATGTTCAGTCCATTTAAGGTGGCAGTTTGTCTTGGCCAAGATAATTAGCATGCATCGGGTGTCAGTTTGTGATTTCGGATCAGCGATAGCTGTTTTAATGTATGTATGAGTGTGTGATAAGTGGTGTAGGATTCTTGATTCTTGAGTTCTTTATAATAATAATAATGATAATGATAATAACGAATTTATAAATCTCTGTTTCGTTGTTATTTATGATAATTAAGCTGTGCTAAAAGTAGATCGTTAATGCCCCACTTACGGAACACTGCATAGAATGTTTCGTATTAATATTTCAATCTTTAAACTGTAGGGTTGTTTCGGTGGTTCTAAATATTGTTCATTAGGAAATTGTCCTTTCTCTTATGCAGGATGATTCCACATCTCTATCATTAATTTTAATGGCGTATTCTACCTTAAAACTAATGAACTGATCCCAGTAAACATGGGCTGGAAACTTCGCGTTATTACTGAGACACTGAGTTAGTTTTGCATTAGGAACAGCCCTCGCGATTTCCATATTCGGCGTGATAGCGAAGTACCACGTGATATTAACGTCACGTGCAACTGCTATAAATGGACACACTTATCCTCTGTACGTAATCAGATTGAGGGCGGTTTTCATGACTTTTGACGTGATCGGACGTATTATTAGACTGTGCCTGATTGAATTTTATATAGGTTTTTCGGGAATCTCACATTGCACTGGCGCTAACACAGCTGAAAACCTACTGTCTCCCCCTCTGCATGAAATATGCACGGGGCCTGATGGCCGTGTAGGCCACACCCACAAAGAGGACCAGTGGTGGATTAATGGTACTTTAGGGAGGTAAGTTTTCGCTCTGTGACCAAGTGAGTTCTTGACACTCCTTTTCCCTGTTATTAGGGCATCATAAACTCTAACATATATTGTTTTGCTGATAGATACACGTGTGTATCTACGGGATTTGTCAGTGGACCCTTCAAAGTCTACAGGATTATCTAAAGTCACTGGAATAATCTTTGGCAGTATATGGTGTGAAATGATGGAGAACGTAAAAGATATTAAGCGCCATTCAAAATTTAAACAAAGATCTGACACTTGACGTTCTTAAATTCACCTTAAAGAAATTCGAGACAGAATATCCTGGCTGTCTGAATCTCTTCACTCAAGTAAATGACACGGAAGAAGATGATGTGGACACTGAAGGGTACTTCACACCTGTTTCACCTCCAAAGACTCCCCGACAGTACGACATTTCGCAGGATGAACAATCAAATAAAAGACTTAGAACATTTGAAGATGATATGGAAGAGGATGTAGCAACACATGATACCCAAGTTACCCAAGATAGAAAAGAAAAGGTCCCTCCAGTTATCCTTTGAGATAAAGAGAAGTGGACCTCAGTCTCAAGGTCCCTAGGAGAACAAAACATCAATTTCTCCAGAGCAAGAAATACTGATGAGGGTGTAAAAATTCATCCTACTATTGTTTCAGATTATCGTAAGATGACAAAAATGCTGGACAACTCCAAATTGCCATTCCATACCTTCATGCTTTCAAGTGAGATAAATCTTAATCATCACAACTGATGAGATCACTGCTGATCACATCAGACAAGGACTGACCCCCAATCAAAGTCAGCAGGATGCTGAGATCTGATAAAAGGCCAATGCCTGGTGTCGGTCGAAATCAGCAACACACAGAAAAGGATATATGAAGTGACAAATATTTGCAGGCTCAAAATTACAACCCGAGCCTCTAAGGAAGAAGGCATTGACAGGGCAATGTCGCAGATATCAAAAATTCGAGCACACCCAAAAGCTGTGCAGAGATGCTTACAGATGTCTGAAATGTGGAGAGGGACACCAGACCAACGCCTGCACCAAGCCAAGATCCACACCTGCCTGTTGTGCTAACTGTAGATGACCACATCCCGCTAATTACAAGGTGATTAGCTTTTCCACCCAAAAAATCGTGGGTGAGCAAGAGTGAACTATGCTCCCCCCATACAATGATATCATAAGCAACCAAGCAGGTCGCCCTCCTGATCGAATTACCTCACATTCAGCAGCCCAGGAAGGCACTCGACCTCCATTCATGTCCAAATCATACGCAGAGGCGGCACGAACTCAGATTCCTTCATCTCAAGAGCAAACAAGCTCCAAACTAACATCAGATCTAACCGCTTCACTTGCCACAGTGCTGCATGAATTCAGCAAAGCAAGAACCTCACCATCTTCCAGAAAGAGATTTCATCTAGAAACCCAATCCATATTGATAGATCTCTATCAATATGGATTGGGTTTAAAAAATTCAAACCAAACTCCCTCATTACTATAGCATGGGATGCTAATAGCTTGACAAATAAAATTCTTGAGCTGCAAGAATTTCCAAACAGATACAATCTGGACATAATCTTGATCAACGAATCCCACCACATACCATCAAACAATCCAAGACTAAGAGGTTATATTCTACATAGGACAGACAGACTTAACTGTAATGGTGGTGGTACAGCCATTTTTATTAAAAATTATTTAAGCTACAATGTATTAATCAACCCTCAAACTTTAAACCTTGAAGTGACAGGTGTGGAGTTGCACACAAACAACGTAGGTAAACTTAAAATTTATGCAGCATACAATCCTCCCGGCATTCACTATTGATGTCACTATTGACATCAGATTTAGACTCCATCCTCAGCTCCGTGGATTCCATAATTATAGTAGGAGACCTCAACTCCAAACATACAGCTTAGTTCAGTTCGTTAATCAACTCCAAAGGCCGTACTTTATTTAACTATACGTCACTCAACTCATCAATAGTAGCTGGATCTACTGAGCTCACCCACTACAGTCCATCAGGAAGTTCTGATGTACTAGACATAGTTATCCACAGGAACATCACATATCAATATCAGCTGGCAACATTAGAAGGGCTTAATTCAGATCATAATCCATCCAGCTCAAGCTGGTTACCCAGGATCAGCTCTCTCTCTCTCTCTCCTCAACATTCTTTTATAGCATGGGATAAACTCTCTAAGGTTCTCCCAGACCACAAAAAAGAAGACATGGCAATTAGACAATCTGGAAAATCAATGCAGCACATCTTACGAAAACTTAAATGTTAATTTCATTTATAAAGTTCATCGTCAAGTCAGAAAAGCCTTACGACAGCCTAAGGATGATTCAGAAATCATCACCCCTACTACTCCAGCAAAAATAATCCATATTATATCCCAAATGTGAGGCCTGTGTAGTTCAGTGGAAGTGGCTCTTGCGTCCTCTGCATTTCGTCGCTCGAAGTCAGACTTAAGTTCAAATCTAGTTGCCGACTGGAGGAACTTTTTCTAAGCCTTTCTTCGACAGATTCCCGAGTTAGTCGATCTATGGCACAAGCAAGCGGGTTTTTCCTTCGGGGATATCGGGCTTTTTATCCCGTAAACTGAAGAAAATTGACCGTAGTACCCACATTATTTCAGACAGCAACATATCTTGTTAGGGTTAGGTACCGAGAGATGGCAGCATTTGTTTGCCAGCCTCTTCATCGGTGGCTGTTATAATTAGTGATAGACATGGGCCAGCTATCTCTGATTGACTACCGGTGGAGATTGAACTGCCCACTACGTCTCCAAAAGCTAGATAGGATATAAAGGCCTCGCTTACTCCCTATAAGGAAATAAAAGGCGTTAGCTGATTGTTTTTTTTTGATATCCCAATTGAAGAATAAAAAGGCTCCTGGTCCCGACGGCATCACCAATAGAATAATAAAATTACTCCCAAGGAAGGCCATAATTCATCTAGTTAATATAACTAATTTCATATCACGATTCCAGTACTTTCCCACAGCTTGGAAAACTGCTGACATCATCCCTCTGAAAAAGCCTGGTAATAACCCACAACTCCCCCAAAGCTACACCCCCATCAATTTTCTTTCCTGCCTCTGAAAAGTAACAGAAAAAGTCATTCTAACAAGGCTACAATTAGCAGTGGACAAACATAAAATAATTACAAATGAGCAATTTGGTTTTCGCAAAGCTCACAAGACAGGGCCACAAATTCACCGATTAACTAATTGGCACCTTCACGCTGCTGTTGTGTTCTTGGATGTTGCCAAGGCCTTTGATAAGGCCTGACATCAAGGCCTTATCTTCAAACTTATTGAAAACAACATCCCAATTAAGCTAGTGAAACTTAATTTTGAATAAGTGGATATTGAATACCACATTATTTATTAGCCGAATAAGAAGCCTGTTGGCTCTCATTTCAGTAATAGTGAAACTTATTTACGCATACCTTAGAGAAAGATACATGCAAGTAAAGCTTAACGGAATTGTTTCATCAAGGCGCAAAATTCCAGCTGGAGTACCTCAAGGTTCTCTTCTGACGACAATACTGTTCACAACTTACGTATCAGACATCCCTCTTAATTCAAGAACAACCATTACAGCCCTTTATGGCGACGACACCGCTATTTTAGCAAGGTCTCTCACCCCTCGCCTGGCAATCACTAGACTCCAAGGAAGTATCAACGCGCTAGAAAACTGGTTAACCAACTGGAGGATTCAAGTAAACCCCCTTCAAAAGCTCAGCCATGCTGTTCTCTAGAAAAAAGGTCTGCATTAAAGACGATATCTTGCTTTCTGGTCAAAAGATCCCATGGCAATCATAGACCAAATATCTTGGGGTACTACTGGATAAGAAACTCCTTTTTAAGAAGCACATCAACCTGATTGGCTCCAAGACTTCCAAAGTAATAGCTCAGCTTTACCCAATGATCAACCGCAAGAGCAAACTGAACTTAAAAATTAAATTACTACTTTACTGGATGGTCATACGTCCAGTTATTATCTACGCTTCACCAGCATGGAGTAACACTTCACGATCAAACATTTCAAAACTACAAAGAATTCCAAATAAGTGCCTAAGGATGATCCTAGACTCCCCATGGTTTATCAGAAATTCACAGATTCATCGAGAAACTGGCATTCCATATCTCCTCCCTTCATAATCTCGCAGAAAAATTCTTCTCAAAATTTCACACCCGCTGATCGTACGAGCTGCCAATTAGAAACAGAGTACTATAATTACAAAAGACTGAAGGCTATTCTACTCCCAACTGATCATAGCTAACACAACTGCCCCCAGAGCGCGAGCTTAATTGCTCACAAAACTCCCTTTCCCAAATAACTTCCATTACAGACAAAGGGGAACAGTGGCGCACTCAGGATTTAATCTTGGAGGGGGCCCGAGCACTCAAGATTTAATCTTGGGGGAGCGAGCGAGTTGCGTAGACGATTTAGTAATACACACTACGCATTACATACGACCTATGAATGAGCATCTGCAGTGATCGCCAATACATGACAAGTAGTATAGAAATAGAAGACACAACATAAATTAAAAAAAAAAAAATTTTAATTAGGAAAAGATTTTTTGAAAAATTCCTAGTGTTTATTTCCTTTTTCTTTTTTTTGGGGGGGGAGGGCCCCTTGGGCCCCTCCCTAGGTGCGCCACTGAAGGGGAAGATGAAAAGCACTTGTGCTTCACACATCCTGACAGTAGCGTTAATGGTTAAAAATGTACGTAAGGAGTAAACGTTTGCCAGTACTGGGAAAATATGGCGACGTTAGCTAATTTCAACGCTGGCAGATAGTTGGGGCCACGAGGACAGGTGCCAGTATTTCAGAAACAGCTGGACTTATTTGTTGATCCTGTATCAAAGGTGTACCAGGACCGGATTAACTATTGAGAGACATCCAGCAGAAAGGCACACATTGATCAACCCATGTGGTTGATCCTAGAGGTGAGTGTAGAGCGTCAAGAGTGGTGCAATGCAATTGCAAAGCTAACACAGTATATAGTAGTCGGCATGATTGTCGACATCAATGCCAACAATCTATAAAGAAGAATAATCGTAGCATGCCAAAAAATAAGCATTAATCCCTCGGTAATTTGCAAAAGAAATGCTATAGGATGGATATCCCACCAGGTGTAAAAAAGAACTTCTATTGCCAGCCACCCAACAGTTTAGAAGTCTTACCATTGATAGACTCATGCGCTCGATGTTCCTGGATGGTATGCGATGACAGGGCAGATTCAATACTCTCTGAAGCTCATCAAAAGTCCCTACAGGGTTAGAGTGAACTGATTTCAGATGGCTAAACAAATAAAATTAACTGGATTTTGGTCAGATGACTAAAGAGGTCATGTAATTATTGTACCTCGATCAATCTATCTTTCAAGAAATCTTTGATTACGATAACTTCGGTCTTCACTGAAATGAAGCATAGCTCCACCATGCATGAACCACATAGTTTCTTCTCTACTCCAAGAGTACATCGTCAAGCACACCATGAAAGATATGTTTTTCTATGTTGTGTAAGAAGTCATGGTACAACATTTCTGTAAACATCCATGGAAAAAATATAACGCCTAATTTATTTATATAATTAGGCGTTATATATGAGGTATTTGTCCCAAAGATACCTCCTATACATTGATGAAGAATTGCTGCTCTTTCCTTGACTAACTGCATGCGGATTTTGAATGGCTCGCATATGATAATTAAATAATATCTCCAGTGAACATCACCTCGTCTGTAAAAAGCACACGAAATAGAAATCATTGGTCCTCTACACATTGCAGTAGAAACTATTGATAAAATAGCAGTCGACTATGATGATCGTCTTTTCGAAAGTGCTTGAATTCGCTGGAAATGATAGTGATCAAGGCAATCTTATGAAGAATCCTCATACAGGTGTTTGGCAGACATTCTTCAAGGATAATTCTTGGTATACTATACCAGAGCGCGGTTTAATTCCGTGCCACTAAATGCGACAGTTTCCAATATTCTGATGGTTCTCCGTCAGCTGCTTTATTTCGTATTGCAGGAACTATCGCGTTCATAAAGGTGGCAAGCGATGTGAGTGAACATTCGAGAACATGGAATTCGATTGCTAGGGCAAGCCCCTTGAGAAAGCGGACGTGTCTTATTCTATAGGCATGAAATGCGGCTAAAATAATAGTATATAGGGTAGCTCAGTGGATGTGGCGTTTGCACACTATGGTGCTTGGCCGCACGAAGGAAGATTTCTTGGTTTTGAATCTAGTCGGCGACTGGAAGAAATTTTTCTAAGCCTTTTTTCGACCGTATCACGAGTTAGTCGATCTCTGGCACGGGCAAGCGGGTTTTTTTCTCCCGGAAACTCGGGTTTTTCGTCCCGTAAACTCAAGAAAATCGAGTGTAGAACCCACATTATTTCAGACAATAAATATATTGTGTTAGGGTAAGGGACCACGAGATGGCGGCACTTGTTAAGCCGTCTCTCTCTCCAGTGCGTACCGATTAATTAGTGATAGCCTTGGGTTAGCTATATCTGATTGAGTACCAGCCGAGATTGAACTGCCCACTCAGTCTCCAAAAGTTAGATTGGGCTAAACGGTCTCGCCTACTCCCTATATACGGGAATAAAAAGGCGTTAGCTGATTTTTTTATCAGACAATTTAATTATCGTGAACTAACCCTCTCTTGAAAAGCACGAATATGACAGAAACGCTAAAGCAAAGAGCTCAGGACGACCTCATTACATTGACTGCAATTTTCAGAAGCAGCGTTTTATATTTTAGGTATATTTTGCATGCGATTTTGGTTGTTTATAATCATGATTCATCGAATTGTGTCGATATACTTTGCATATTTCGATGTTCATGTTGCAACTATAAAAGGATGTATCTGAGAAATGCCAGGCTTCCAGGCCCAGAGAAACAGTCATGGTATAAAAGTTCAATAAACCTCTTCGGTAAAATGTGCGGCCGCATTATTCTGTCCCAAAGACATCACCTATGAAAATCGACCGTAGAACCCACATTATTTCAGACATTAAATATATTGTGTTAGGGTTAGGGACCACGAGATGGCGGCACATTTGAGCTCTCTCTTCATTGTGTACCGCTTAATTAGTGATAGCCTTGGGCCATCTATCTCTGATTGGTACCAGTGGAGATTGAACTGCTCGCTCAGTCTCCAAAAGTTAGATAAGGCTAAATGGCCTCGCCTACTCCCCGTATACGGGAATAAAAAGGCGTTAGCTGATTTTTTTTTTTTTTGAATTTATGGAAGAATTCCTAAATAGTTATTCACCTATCCCTCCCTCTCCATAAAAAAGAATGATGCTGTAATTTTCGACTGGCAGAACTTTCATGATAAGATCTAGCATCGTTTTCACATTGACTGAATAGCGATCCCGACGCAACTAAAAACAACCAGTTCATAAATATATCAGTTTAGTACTTAATTCCCTCCATACTCTTATTCTGTACCTTCATAATATAATAATAATAATAGTGATAAGACTTGTATGGACAAACATAACTTCCTAAAACTTTTCATGAAGACTGTTCCCGATTCATATTTTACAAACTATGTGCAGCGAATTGGATAGGATCAATATCATACCCATACGGAAACCACTAATTTCTGCGAAGATCCAGAAACTTTGTCTACAGTGGTGTCAGGAACACCATGAGTGGACACTGGAAGAAAAACATGTGATCCGATGAGTCACGGTGCACTTTGTTAATATAATAATATAATATAATAATATAATAATAATAGTGATAAGACTTGTATGGACAAACATAACTTCCTAAAACTTTTCATGAAGACTGTTCCCGATTCATATTTTACAAACTATGTGCAGCGAATTGGATAGGATCAATATCATACCCATACGGAAACCACTAATTTCTGCGAAGATCCAGAAACTTTGTCTACAGTGGTGTCAGGAACACCATGAGTGGACACTGGAAGAAAAACATGTGATCCGATGAGTCACGGTGCACTTTGTTCTGTACCGATGGTAGGCAAAGTGTTGGATAGGAGCCCTATGAAGCAATGAACCCAGCTTGCATTGTAAACATGGTTCTGGGGGGTAGTGTCATGGTGTGGGAGATGTCTGTTGGTATGGAACGGATTCCCTCATATTGCTGGAAGGTCAAGTGTCCTCCAAGGAATATCTGAACATTGTTGCAAACAAGTGCATCCTGCAATGTTGACTTTTTATCCAGGGATGATGATTGTTTCATGGACGGGTATGTTAGTATCCACTGGGCAAGACTTGTTCAGCAGTGATTCAGTGAGCATGATAGCAACTGATTATTATTATTTTATTATTATTATTTGACACCTCCAGGGAGTACAAGGACTCATCAAGAACTCAACTTCCACCATCTTTCCTGGCTACAACAAATCCTGGACCTGAACCTCATTGAGAATGTATGGGACATGTTAGAAAACAGATTCAGGAGCAAAGTCCATTTCCGTCAAATCAGCCAATTAAAGGACTGTCTGGTGAGCACCTGATATGTTGTAGATGCAATTTAACACCTTATGGAATCTATGCCAAGCCGCATATGTGCTGTAATTCGTGTTAATGGAGGTCCAACACGGTATTAAATAATGGTTTCAAATCCAGTGGCTGGTACAAAGCTCAGAAACTTGGAACTGGTGTTTACCTTCTTATTAACAATGAGGTGAATTACCCCAAAAAATTCATATTCTTCAGTAATTGCATTAGAAAAGGAGGGGAAACTGAATATGACTTGCTTGCAAGTAGCATAGCTACTTGTTTGCAACAGTAGCTATGCTACTTGCGTAAGTCCAAAGACTCATCGAGGGAGGGAGGGAGTGTGCCAGCTCTCAATCTCCACCACTCAATCCACCAACTACATCTAACCTCATCATTTACACCAACGCTATCTATTTCCCACCACTACCACCATTACCACCACTAGCATTTTCACAGACAATCACAAACATCCATGCCCACGCGAAATTCGAACCCGCAGCCTTCTGGCTGGAGAACGGAGATGCTGACCGCTCTGCCAATCAGGCTGGCTATTATCATGCATTATCATTTATAATGCGACTGTAATACCCCAGACGAAAAAAAAACTATTGAAAAAATGAACAGCATAGAGGAAATCGTATGAGATAGTGGAGATTGCAATTCTTTGAAGATAATTACTGTTGTCCAGCAACCAAGAAATGAGAATTTGAGACATACTAAGTATTTTTAGAAATCCTTTCCCCTTGACACACACACACACACACACACACACACACACACACACACACACACACACACACACACACACACACACACACACACACACACACACACACACACACACACACACACACACACACACACACACAGAGAGAGAGAGAGAGAGAGAGAAAGAGAATATATACAAAATTCATGATAAATCTCAATCATGTAAACAAAGTTTTGATTTTTCTGATTCATTTAACATATTATTATTATTATTATTATTATTATTATTATTATTATTATTATTATTATTATCTGAGTCAAAGACTCATCGAGGGAGGCTGTAAATTACCCAACCCAGCTATCATGCCTACTCTTGAATTCATTCACACTAGATGCACTCACTACCCATAAGGGCAAATTATTCCACTCTCATTGCATTCTGATGCTATGAGCAAATCCAACACTCTTTCATCTCGAGTTCTTTCTTTCGCATGCTGCTTGAGAAAGTTATCTCGGAACAGTTCAATAAATTCCTGTTCTTTCTGATCATAGTACCTGCGCGTGCATTTCAAGACATCTCTGCAGGCTGCTTATTACATATCACACATCAAAATGAATTCTCTATTGCTTTTCATTCACAAAAGGAGTAGGATTTAGCTCTAACTTTTGAAGAAAAGTAAATTGCCAGTAACCGTCTCCATTCTTCAGCTTTTACTGATAGTTCAAAATATCAATGTACCAAGGTTACGGAATTGCGTACGACAACATCTGCCGTCAGCTTGTAGCCTTAAATCCTTAAGTCTTTTCCTTCTGGGGAAGGAAAAGACTTCCCCTGTGGTACGAATTCATCTAACTTAGCTTCAGTTCCACAAATCCTTAAAAACATTTCTCCCGTCATGACGTGAACCCCAGTCTTTTCCGCATGAAGGGCGAATGTCGCTGCATTCTTCCAAATGTGTTATTGAGGCATATATTATTATTGCTATTACGTCACACCTCCAAGGAGTCCAAAGACTTTATTCTACTCCACTACACACACAGATCTCATTGTCTCCCCTACTCATTTCTTCAAATACGCACAACGACACCATTACTACTATTACCATCAACGCCATCTACCGCCCATCACCACCAACAACAACAGTATCTTTTCTTCTGTAAATTGCGTGTGTTCTCATGGCCGATTTGCCTGCACGTGGAATGAAAAACGTGAGTTTTCGTAAGAAAACCCTCCTACCCCCGTTATAAGATCGGTTAACTTTCATTAAACTGAAAAAGCCATACAAATATTCCTTTCTCTCTCGACGAGAAATAAACGCAGGTCTTTTCCACTTGAAGGGCGCAATGTTCCCCTGAGTGACAAGTATATAGTAAAGACAAGATATAATAAAGAGATACTATACGACTAATTTAAATTATCAGAAGTTTTCTTCTGATAATTTAAATTAGTCGGTATTAATACAACTATGGTATTAATTTAAATTAAATTAATACCATAGTTGTTAACCCATCGATTTCAATCCATGGTGAGTTAGCCGATCTCATACGGAGGTAGCAGCGTTTTTTCTCCCGGAAACTCGGGTTTTTCATCCCGCATACATACAAATCGGCCCTTCAGAACACACGCAATTTACAGACAAAAATTACTAGTTGTGGTGGTGTTGGAGGTGGGCGGTAGATGGCGTTGATTCGTAGTAGAGGTAACGTGTAGAGATAGTTGAAGATGTCCTCCCGCGATGAGTCTTCGGACTCCTTGGAGGTATCAGGAATAATAATAATAAACCCTCTTATTTATGCGCCGTTTTCTCTGTTCAGCCTATTTATTTATTTATTTATTTATTTTTCTTTTATCTATAGTTGTAATGTAATTTTTGCATTCTAAGAGGTCGAAAGGATGCAAGTAGTCATGTTTATATAAATACATAGCTGTGTATTTTGTTGTTGTTGTTTACTTTTGGCATTAGTAACAAACACATACAATCTGACGAACGAACTTATTTAATGAACAAAGTCCAAAGGTATTTAGAAATGATCTTTGGCAAAGTAAATTTTGGAGGAAAAACTGTCACTACTATGTGATAATTCAGAATCCGGTAGGTGGCCACAATAACAAACAGAAATGCGTTGCTTTGGTCAAGTGAATTTGTTAGCTGATTTTGTATACAAGTTTATGTGGGGATACTGACTTGGTTAGCTTTGTGCTGTGATCAGCATTTGATTTTTCGAAAAGGATTGAACATACATATTTTGAATCAAAAATGTGCAAACGTGCAATATTAATACGATAGCCATGTCTTCCCTGTGGAAAAAAGCAACTTCCCCAACTATTGAAGACATCACTCGTGAAATTGTTATAAAAAAACAGTTGACTGCTGAGTTGGGACGTTCAGTTCGAGCGCTTCAACAAGAAAACGTTGGTAGAGAGGATCCTGTTTATGGAGGAGAAACTGTAAGTAATATTTGTACCTGTCTTGAAGCAATATTTACGCATGGTCTGAAAGAAAAATTAGTAAACAAAGTGACAGCTGTACTAGTACTAGGTAGCAATAATGATAAAATGCCAGAACCAGATTTTTGGCCTGTTGTGATGATATATTCTCATAAAGATGTACTGTCGCAGATTTGTCGATTAAGTCAGATTACAACTGATGTTGGGAGATGTAGGGCTTGGTTACGGTTGGCACTGAATGAAGGACTAATGACAAGTTATATTGATACCATGCTTAAGGATAAAAATACGTTACAGAATTATTACCGATCCACTGCCTACTTTATGGACAGCGAACAGCCTGATATTATGAAACAGTTTCTTGAAGGTCTCTGTATATTTCACCTTCAGTTAGCTTGCAATTGCAGTGCTTTAAATCTTTGGCCTGCTGGACCACTAATACTTGCAGGACTATGGACTCCTCCAGTTGTACCAGAACCTGTTATGCCAGCAGTTGATGTAGTTGAGGTTCTCCTTAATGAAGAAGGAAACAAAGAGCATAAAGGACGCAGTAAATCTAGAGGTTTAGAATCTCCATACACAAAACGACAACCAAAAATTAAATCCCAGAGTGATGTTAGTATGGAAAACACAGAAGAAACTGTAGCCAGTGCTAGCAATCCCATAAGCACTTCTGAAAATGAAAAGTGCAAACCATTGGAAAATCAACCATGTATAGATATAGAAAAGCCTAAACAAAGTCATAGCTCCATTCCAAATCAAGGAACTGAAATAGAGCGTATATCTTTAGGATCTAGTGAAATAGATTTCAAAACAGACATTCCAGATCAAATGGCATCTCCAAGTTCTATTCCTGATTTTCAGCAAGGGTTTGAAGAAATTCCTTCAGCTTCACCATCACCAGATGTTACAAGAGGTAACCGAATCTCTCATTATCATGGTTGGTCATCATCACTTGAACCAGAGGAAGATATACCTTTTATAAAAGATGATGATGATGACCTTGATGCACAAAGTTTTGACTCTCTTTTGCAGAATTACAGTCGTAATGTTAATAGATCACTGGTGGGAACACCAGAAATTGCAGACTTTATGACATCAGTTGTTAAAGTATCAGATCAGGAAGTAGTTAGGCAAGCAGAAAATGAGGTAATTCTTTTTGTATGTTTCTGGTGAGGATTAGAGTTTATTTTTTATTTAAAATTTTTCTTTTGTTATTAAAACTGTATTGTCACATATTTTTTAAGATTATGTAGCAAAGTTTGGTTGTATCTATAGTAATCCTTGACCAGTCTCAGTGCATAACACTATTGCAAATTATGGTATACCTATGAAGAAATTATTATTGTACAGGCACCTCCATGGAGTCTGAAGACTGATTGTGGGAGACCCAAACTATCCACACAATTTATCATACCTTTCCTTGAACCCATTAACAGACAAAGCACTCACAACTGACTCTGGTAACCCATTCCACTCACTCACAACTCTCCAAGAAAAAAACCACACCTTTATTCAACTTCTAGGGATGACCTCTTGTTCTGGCCCCCCTCTAACCAAGTTCTGAAACATTTCCCCTGTATCAATCCTATAAAACTGTTTAAGTAACTTAAAATGTTTCTATTATATCATCTCTTTTTTCTCCTATCAACAGACTTTTGTATTCCACAACCCTCAATCTGTCCTCATAGGGGACAGTCTACAGACCACTCACCATTTTGGTCTTTCACCTCTGAATCTTCTCCATCACTTTCTCATCCCCAGGAGACCAGACCTGAGCACAGTAATCCAGATAGCCAAGTAATCTTATGAGCTACTTTAGCAACCTTAGATATGTGCTCTAAACTTTAACTCCTTGTCTATCACCATCCCTAAATCTCTAGCTTCATGTATTTCCTGGAGTATTGTTCCATCAGTGTGGTATACAATTTGTAATCTATTTATCCCAAAATGCAAAATGTTCTAGTCTTCATCCATATTCTAGCATAAGTAAACAATAGTTTACACATTCATTGCTTTGCCTAGCTATTTTTTAGTAATAGTAGTTAACTTCAGTATAAGTTGTTCAAGTATTATAAGATACTAAATACATTTCATAATAGTGTGGAGGTGTATGTTACCATATACTGTGGTGAGAGTTTCTTCAGATGTCTCATCAGTGGGATACTATATTGGTTGAGTAGTACTCAGTCACAATACTATATAGCTGTGAACTTTTTCATGTTGACCAGGTGCATAATTCTCTAAAGAAATAATGATGTCTAAACTATAAGATTTATAATACATTAGGTTATTATATAATTTTTTTTTTTGAAAGCTAACATTTCAAAGCTACGTTTTTTTAAAATAAACTATATTTTGATTAGCCAAAATATGAAGAGCTTAACTTTATTTTATATCCATTTTCTGCAAAATCATGTACGCTTTTGTCTTGACTGTTATACTTCTAAATTCAGCGGACACTCTCGTATCAGCTCTGAAATATATTTAAGTTAATGAGAGAAACATTAGTGCAAAATTTGTAAATATATTTTTTTACAACCCTTTCTTGCTGAAAGCATTTTAATGTACTTAAAGATAATAGTAAATATATGAGAATGCAAAATTCATTATCTCATATCATTATCAGAAATCTGTGGTGTTGCATGACTCTGATATTTGAAATATGGACTGATACAAGACCATTGTTTTATGTTTGCTAATTCTTTGTATGCTTCAGACTGGTTTGCCTGTTTTGTAAGATGAAGACATGCAACGTGAAACACACTGCTATTTTCATATGAAACTAGTTAACTCAACTTCAGTTGCAGGTGAGTTAACTAGCTTTAGCATTTGTTAGAATGGTCCACCACTTTCTGATAACTGATATGTTTATATCACTTACTTTTTTTTTCCCTCCTTCTCCTGGATATCATGCTCTACAGATGGCTTTTCATCTATCAGTCAACATTGATTGATGAAAAGCCACCAGAGACCTAATGTTCTTAGACTTACTTATCAGAATTGCCTCATCATTTTGAAAATCAGGAGACCAGAGATATGCACGGTAATCCATCTGATCTATATTAAAGCCTTGTGCAGTAGTATAGTGACCTCATTATCTCTACAAGTAAATTCCCTCTTTCATTGATCTCACAGCTCTCTCTTGTACACCCTTACTTCCATGCTCCACATATTTCATCTGGCTCTGCAATATATTCCATTAGTGGAATTCTCCACACTCCTTCTTTCCATACCTTACAAATTGCTATATTATTGACAATAGTGAATTCTGAAAAATAATTTTGGAGTAATGGTAATCATTCCCTTTTTTGTCCGTTCTCTCTCTCTCTTTCTCCAAAAGAAAACTTATTTCATAACAGGAAATAAATAAATACCTGCCTACTGATAAATACAAGATGGTAATTGTTATTGTTATTTTTTTGAACTCAAACTTTTTTTTTTGTTTCATCTGTTGTGGTTACTGTGAAATGTATTTGTTAGATAATGCGAGGAAGATTTTAGAGAGTATCTGTGTGTGAAATCCATAAACATAAAGGTCTTCAGGGGGTACGTAGCAATTTTTGGTTATGCATCATTAGCGCATGGAATCATTATATTTCTCTACAAATAGTGCAATTAGAGACAACTGGGATAAAAACGGCTGTAAGTAATGAATCACATCTCCCCTCCAACAGAAACTGCTGTACAGACTTAAGCAAAACCATATGTTGGCGGTGCAACATATGGTTTTTGCTTGACACCACCCCGTCATGAACATGTTAACACTAAGAAATATGTAGTGAATGTGCTTCAGATATTATGGAATTCAGTTGAAAAGAATTAGCATTTCAACTCAACTGTTGAAATTCTAATTTGTCTTTGGTTCGTGCGATCTTTTGTTAATACCGCACCAATTATATGCACTTCTTAGCTGCTCTATGTATCTCAAGTCTTGAAAATTACTGGTAATTTTTGCTTGAAATAATGGGAAAGAAGATGAAGCTATTTGGGTTGATGACTTTGACAATGCACACAAGGACAAGGAAACAGTTCTTGATGCCTAAAGTAGCGATAGCGAGTAGGAGCTTCTTGGTAAGTCAAACCATTTGCAGTTTTTTTCTGAAAACTTTAGTTTCCAAAAATTTCTGCACATATCTTGCACCACAATTTTTTAGCTTTAATTTTGGGAAAAAAGTGCGAGTTATATTTGAGTAAATACAGTAATTTTTTTAGCTTTCAAATTCTTAAGTATGGATCATTGGTTAAAGATTGGATTTATAAAAACTCACAAAAGAGAGCAATATAGCAAATATAAGTAGCTGTAACCAACAAGAAAACGTTGATATTGCATCTGGATCAAATGAAATCGATAAGGGTGTGTCGTCTGACATCTCTAGAGAACCAACTAGGAAGAAGATGAAAAATCTTCGTAAGTATGATATTAATTACTTTAAATGTGGATTTTCATGAACAGGAAATGAAGAGGAACCTATTCTAAATTTTGTTCTATTAAAAATAAATCATATTTTTTGTTTACATGAACATATAAATTCAAATAAAATAGACATTTATAATGAAATATACTTTATTTATTATTTGATAAAGGGGTACTTGGTAATAATTAAAATTTAAGAAGGGGTACGTGGATATCTGAAGTTTGAGAAACACTTGTGTAGATGATGAAGGTAGTTGTGGTTGGTGGAGACAGAAACTTGTAGAGTAGATATCCTCCCTTGATGAGCCTTTGAACTCCCTGGAGGTGTTACGTAATAATAATTATTATTAAAACTTCCATGGAGTCAAAAGACTCATCGCAGGAGGTTCCGCTGTTACACATACAGTTTATCATACCACACCTTAAATATGTTCACTGTCTTCATGCTCACCACACTCTTGGGCAATGCATTCCAATTACTCTCCATTTTTCCATGCAAGAAACCTGCTCTTCACCCCCTTTGCTCACACTCTCCTTATACAGCTTCCAGAGATGACCTTTTGTTTTCTCCCTATCATCACCCATTCTATGCAAAACCTCCCGACATTAATCTGGTAATAACCTGTTATGTCTAATAACAGCTTATGTCTCGATCATATCCCCTCTCCTCTTCCTATCCACCAATTTCTGCAAATTGCATTTTCTCCATCTCTCTTCATACTCAACATTCCAGAGACCAGAAACTTCCAACACCCAATATTTCAGTTGTCTCTGGACCTTTTCCAATACACCTTCATCTTTTTTGAAAACCAGATGACCAAATCCGTGCACAGTAATCCATATATGGCCTGATCAAAGTCTTATACAAGGGAACCATAACATCCTTACTTCTACAGGTCACTGCCTTCCACATCATTCCCATTATCCGCTGTGCTGTCCTCACAATTTTAGCATTATGTCCCCAAAAGTTTAGTCAATATCCACAATCAATCCTAGATCTCTCATCTGTTCTACCCTTTCCGAGATATTTCCACTGTCTGTGTATTCTACATCCCATCTCTCCTTTCCAAATTTTAAAACCTTACACTTTGCAACATTGAATTGACATCCCCACTCATTTACCCATTCAGCCAGTGTATTCAAGTCCTCTTGCAAAGCCACAGTATCTGCTCTACTCCTGATATCTCCCCAACTTTGCATAATCTGTAAACAACTGCACATCACCATTCAGACCTCTTCCAATATCATTTACATACAAATTAAACAGCAATGAACCCAAAACAGATCCTTTTGGTACACCACTAGTAACTTTCCTCTTCTGGGACGTTATGCTTCCATCGACAACTTTCTGATAGCTATCAGACAACCAATCGCCAATTCAGTGAACTAATCTACTGTTTAGCCCCCATCCATTCCAATTTAACTACCAGCTTGTCATGTGGCAGTTTATTAAAGACCTTTGCAAAATCTAAATATACCACTGTGTATGCATCACTCTTATCCGATGCATTTGTTACTTTATTATAAGTAGAGAGACTGCTAAAACACTATCTTCCTTTAACAAACCAATGCTGGCCACCAAAGAGTATTTTTCTGTTTTCAACCCAATTCTGAATCCTGGTCTTAATTAATCTCTCTAACACTTTAACCACAATTCCAGACACACAGACTGGCCTATAATTCAAAGCCCTAGTCTTATCACCTCCCTTATGAATTGGAACAATTTTACCTTCTTTACACTCCTTTGGAACTTGGCCCAGCATAAGACTCATGTTAAAAAAGATATGTAAAAGCTTAATTCCTCAGAACATTTCCTCAAAATACATAGTGATATAGCATCAAGTCCTATTTACATCAAATTTATTCAATTTCTCATGTACCTCCTACTCACTCACTAACAGTTCCCCCTCCTCCTTTCCCACTGCATTCAAGTTTTGCATGATGTCACATTCACAAGAATGAAATACCTTTATAAATTACTCATTAAATAACTCAGCTATATCCTTTGCAACAGTTATCATCCCTCCATTTTCACAAATCAATGCCATCCTTTCATAATTATTCTTTCTTCTATTGGCGACATATCGAAAATATTCTCTTAGGATTTTTTTTAGCCACATTAGCTCACTGCTGCTCATACTGCCCTTTTGCTGCTCTTATCAAGCGAGCCACCTTCCTCTCCTGCTCATTGCACTTCTCATGCAACTGGTTGTTATAATCACTCATCTTGTGTTTCTTCCAGATCATGCATACCTTATCTTTTGATTCATCCATTTCACATCTGCTCTATTTACCTTCTTGACCTTTGGAATACATTCTGATATTGTCTCCACTAAATATAATAAAATTGGTTTAATCCTTTATCCAAGTGTGAGCAAACAAAGTTTGCACCTGAAAGTATCTTCAGGACTGGGGTAAGGTGGTACAAACTGGGGTAAGGTGTTGTACCACCTTACCCCAGTCCTGAAGATACTTTCAGGCGCAAACTTTGTTTGCTCACACTTGGATAAAGGATTGAACCAATTTTATTATACTCTAACCAAGTGAAAAAAAAAAATAAACTTTCAACATCTTTCTCTAAATCCAGAGTAATTTATAAAAAAAGGGTGGCACACCATTTGGCAACTCCTATAGGTAGAGATGACCTGCTAATGCTTCTACCTGGTATCTCCACTTGGGCCTGGCTCCCACTGAAGAGACCTCAATAAAGGTTGAAACTAATCTGGGTAGCGGCCCTTCCCTTAATGCATAACATTAGACATATCCGCAAGGAGATGTGTTTTGCATTATAAGAGATACTGAGATAGGAGTGTTGGTAGCTTGCTCCACCTTTGTAACGAGTTGCCCTGGTGTTGTACCACCTTACCCCAGTGCTGAAGATACTTTCAGGTGCAAACTTTGTTTGCTCACACTTGGATAAAGGATTAAACCAATTTTATTATACTCTAACCAAGTGAAATATAAACTTTCAACATCTTTCTCTAAATCCAAATTAATTTATAAAAAAAGGGTGGCACACCATTTGGCAACTCCTATAGGTAGAGATGACCTGCTAATGCTTCTACCTGCTATCTCCACTTGGGCCTGGCTCCCACTGAAGAGACCTCAATAAAGGTTGAAACTAGTCTCGGTAGTGGCCCTTCCCTTAATGCATAACATTAGACATATCTCCACTTGGGCCTGGCTCCCACTGAAGAGACCTCAATAAAGGTTGAAACTAGTCTGGGTAATGGCCCTTCCCTTAATGCATAACATTAGACATATCCGCAAGGAGATGTGTTTTGCATTATAGGAGATACTGAGATAGGAGTGTTGGTAGCTTGCTCCACCTTTGCAATGAGTTGCCCTGGTGTTGTACCACCTTACCCCAGTCCTGAAGATACTTTCAGGCGCAAACTTTGTTTGCTCACACTTGGATAAAGGATTAAACCAATTTTATTATACTCTAACCAAGTGAAAAATAAACTTTCTCCACTAAATAGTTCTTAAGTAGGGCTCAAGCAGCTGCGAGCTGTTTCCTGAGCTTTTCATAATTATCAGCCTTATAATTCCACATATATCCCTTTCTAACAGATGTCCTCAAATGACTAGTTGCCCTGCAAGTGATCACCTCATGGTCACCTCTCACCAACTGGTGGAAGATTTGACACCCCCCATTTATAACATGATCTGATGAGATGATCAAATCCAATACTTTTTTGATCCTCATGTGCCATCTGTTACATATGGCCTAAGTTAATTCTTTAAAATGCTTAGGCTTAAGACCCAAGTCTTTTAAAAAACTCCAGAAATTCATTTTCTTTGCCCCCCCCCCCCCAGATGCAGTCTCTTAATTCCAGTCTATATTACCATAATTAAAGTCACTCATAATGATCGCTCATTTCTTCCAACCATTTGCCTATACATTTTCTTCTCATTACCCTCCATATTACCAGGCCTATAGCAACACCTAACTAAATATAATATGAACCATATGGATGATGAATAACAGTGGAGATAATCTGCACCCTTTTCTTGCACTTGATTTAATATCAAATCGTCTAAGTGTACCTCCTTCAATTCTAACTGCTGAATTAGAGCTCAAATATACACTATGTATTCCTTGACATAATGACCCACTTACACCATATAACTTATAGCATTTGGAACACCTGTTCTCTTGGCACCTTGTCATATGCATTTTCCATACAAAACATAAGTACAAATACTTGTTATATTCCCATGAATTCTCATCTATTTGTCTTAAAGTAAAAATCTGATCCTGCATATGTTGTTCTCCAAGTTTCCCTTCCATAATTTTTCTTTCTTTTTTTTTAAGTGTGCTGCATAATTCTTATCTGAAACACTCAGTGGAGAAATTCTTCTTTAATTCCCACAGTGTGTTTTTTCTTTTTTATAGATGAGTACTATGAAATGAAAGCCGTGTATGGGTATTGCAGTTGGTGGTTGTAAATAGTGATCAAGAAAATATCGACAAGGGCCTGAGAAAATCGTTGTAACAGGTGAAGGATCACAGTGTAGTTGGGAAGGGTGGTTAAGTGTTTTGCACTGGTGAACATAATGAGTTGAGAAGAGCAGAAAGCTCTTCTCAATTCACTACATTCTGTCTCCAACCATGTATATTATGTATTACAAAAAAAGTATGCAGGTTGTGAATGTATGGAGTAAATTTGATAGGTGAAGCTGCAGTGGTTTAATAGAGATGGGTTGCATTTGATGGCCAGCATTTTGAGTAGCTGCTGTTTGATGAAAGAATGAATAAAAAAAAATGGATTAAATAACTGTGGAGGTAACAAAAATAAAAAAAGAACCTAAAAGATATGAAATTGAAAGAAGATGAATTTAGTGTGCAAGACTTTTTATTTTTTTTGTGAAATCAGTGAAAGACATGAGAAAAAGAAGTAGAGAAAAAGCAAAATGAAACAAGAGTTATGGTGTAGATTGCACTGGGGTTGTATCTGATATGGTAAAGGAATCATAGTGATGGGAAGGGAAGTTTGATAAACTTGTGGACTCATGAAGAAGCATATGAGAAAAATGATCAGCATAGTTGCTTATGGGTCTTCAAATGATCTATTATGTTTGTTTGCTAATGCAAAAAGTATTAGAAATGAAGGGGATTAGTTTGTATCATTGATTAAGTGTATTCCCAGTGATTATTGAGCAGGTAATAATAATAGCTTTGAGGCTGTGGGATTAAGATAAATTTGCCCATGAATAGAGAGGACAGTGAGTGTGAAATGTTTATGCAAATTGGTTGGACCGGTAAAAGAAAGGTGATTCTAATGGAAGATTTTAGTTATGGGAATATAGATTGGAAAGATAATATAGCATTTACTTACAAACAGTGACACTATGGTTGATATAAATCTCCCTCAAAATTCCAACAAAAATGCCACACCAAGTACAATATACAAAACATACCAGAATCACTATAAAAAACTTGCATTCATATCCAGTTTACCAACATCCATGGAATAAACACCAACGTAAATGATATATGTAATTGCTTACAGTCATCTAGACCAGCCCTTCTACTTTTAAAAGAAACCTAGATTGCATCTACATCAACCACTGTCCATCTTAAATGTACAAACTTCATGATTCATTTTGCCACAAGGGTGGCACCTATGCCTTTGTGAGAGCTGATATTGCTCGCCAGAGAATAGCTAATTTACAACCCCCCCTTACTTTTGACCTCTTCTGGCTTAAGGTTTCCTTTTCTCATTTAGTAACATTTGTTTACTGTATTTACCGGTCTCTAGACTCCTAAAATCAATCTGACTCCTTCACCTTCCTTTCCATGAAGCTCAACCTCCTGCAGTTGCTATCTAGGTAGAGAAGTCATCTTCCTAGGTGATCTTAACATTCACAACTCCAGCTAGTTCCCTTTTTCCAAGTTTGTGGTTATAAGCAATGACCTAATGCAAATTGTACAATTACCTACTTGGATTCCTGATGATCCTCTCCACTTTTTGATCTCCTTTTTTCTAGAAACGTGAATAGAGATGTGACCTCTGTAATGAATTTTCTAGACTCACTATAGAGTCAAGTCTACTCTCAGTAACTCAGATCACAATTTTGTTCAGCTTCTCTCACAAGGAATGCCTTTTTTCCAACTACTCCCAACCTTGTGCCTTTTGGCACTGCAAGGTTATGAAGTGGGATGACCCCTGGAACTTTTATTCTTTCTTTTCATGGCTTGACTATCGCTTCTGCCCTGAGTGACAAACAGAAATTATTCTTGTTAGAATGATTCTACTCAAAATTCTCATCCATTTTCCAAGCCCTGGTTCAGCAGAAAGTAGTTGGGGGAAGAAAAAAAATCTCAGCCTACCACAGGCAGTTTGCAATAAGATCTCGAACTTCATACTCAAAATGTGCTGACACATGTAGTAAATGCAAAACAGCCATCGGCAAATCCAAATCTGACTTCATAAAATCATAAAACCAGGTGAAAATAATAAAAAAAAAAAATTAACATATGCAATTCAAAAACAGAAAAATAAAAGAGATTCTAGTTCTCATAGAAGCAAAATTTAACTAGTAATAAATATAGTGAGAGAGAGGATATGAAATGATTGCTGGTAGAAGTGAGAGTGAAAAGGCAAAAATTGTTAGTCGATTACCAAGATAATAGTACTGAATTTGCATTAGCTATGAAGGTAGATGATTGGATGCAGAGATTTTATGGAAGGAATGACTGCAATGTTTTGATGTGAGGAGCTAGTTTAAGGGAAGTATGGATTTATATAATGGAGATGACCTGCACCAATGAATGTGCTGGGTATCATTAGTTTGGAGAAATTATTCATTGTGAGACCTAATACAGGAGTTAGGGATACTAGATCATGATGAGATCTATCCATAAGAATGACTAAGTTACATAACTGTTAATGTTATATATATATATGCTTAATCATGGAAGTGATTATGATGAAAGGATAACTGTGTGTTCATCTGGTTCAGCTTTATTAATTATTCACAAGGATTGTCTGTATAAGTGAAGCAGTAGATATGAATAGAGATGAAAGTAGTCCATCTGGATCATGCAGACTATAGAAATAAGTATACAAAAAATCATGGAAGTAACTGTCTGTGCTTAGATGTAGAAGTATTAGGAAAAAAGCGATTGAGTTGTTTGCCTTGGTGAATATGTTGTGACTCTGATTGTTGGCATCAATGAGGCATGGCTCTCAGAGGCAGACATACTAACTGGTATTGAGTGTAAAAGGTACAGTATTTTTAGGAAGGACAGACAGTAAAGGCACGTGATACTAATGATCTCAACTGATCAGTTGCTAATGATGATGAAATGCATTGCCAAATCTACCTAAACAAGTAATCATTATGGATGACTTTAATTATCCAAACATTGATTGGGTAATAGCACTGAGGCTGAATTTATTGAGCTGTTGTGAGATAAGTCTCCTTGGCAGCATGTGACAAAGAAGGAAAGAAGGAATTTGAAGTTAGTATTATAACTTCAAAGGTGGGGGGGGGGAGATTCAGTTAAAACAGGACTATTCTACCTTTAGTTGGTTACAGTGATCATACTATAATGACCTGTGAGTGACTAAGTATTTGGATGTTTCATTCAGAAGAAACTGCATGCTGAACTACAAAGTAGGATATTACAGTCAGTGAAAGAGAATACTAGGTTCAATCTCATGGTATCTGTTGCTATATAGGAAGGATATTGGCAGTGCATGGGAAGCATTAAAAAAAAATACATCAGCAATGCAATATTGGAAACTGGCCCTTGAATTCGAAAAATAAATAGGATAGAAGTGAAATGGATGTGCAGTCTTATTAAGCAAGAAATTCTGAAGAAAAAGATGCGGAAGGAATACTATGTACATAAGGATGATGTCAGTTATGAGAATTATAGGATGCATGCCAGAAGGGTTACAAGTATTGTACAGAAAACTATGTGTGAGTATGAAAAGAAACTGGTTCTGCAAGCCAAAGATAATCCAAAAGAATTCTATTGTTGTATTGCAAGTAGAAGACAGAAAAGAATGAATGTTAAAGAATAACTGAAAGAAGGTGGCATGCAGAAGTGATTGATCATCTAATGAGTACCCATTTTGCTAAGAGCTATCAATCAGATGTATGCAACATTGAGTTCAGTGCTTCGACTATACTAGATGAAGAAACTCAAGTGTATAAGGAAGTAACAGAGGTGTTGCATAAACTGAATTAGAATTTGGCAGTAAAGACAGATGGAATATCAGCGCATGGTTGCTAAAACAGTGTTCAGCTGACTTGGCCGTGCCTTTGACCTTATATAATTTGAATCTCAGTACAGGGATGAAAAGAATGCATGGTAATTCCATTGAAGGTAGTGCAAAGACAGTTGTGTCTAACTATTCACCTATCAGTATCTCTGCAGTGGTGTAAAGATTTTGGAAAAGTTGGTAAGATCTTATATATAGAAATGGGTTGACAGAGAATCTAAACTTTGCAATTAATTGTATGGGTTTTTTGCTAAGGGATGGTCATGTTTGAGTAACTTGTTCACATTTTATAATGTAACAATTGAGTTAGACAAGGGGAATGGATATACTATAATACTTTTGACTTTGCTAAGACTTTTCACAGGATACATCATGGAAAGTTTTACATAAGTTGGAGGGTTACAGGATTGGATTATAAACTGTTAGCTTGAATAAGAGGATGGCTGAGTGACAGATATCAAAAGGTGGTGTATAGAGGATTTGAATCTGCAAAATTTAAGATGACCATTAATTTACATCAGGAATCAATCTTTTGTCCATTGTTGTTCATTTTCTACATTAACGACACTGGGAAGGATGACAGGAGACATATAGCTATTTGCTGATGTTGCAAAGATCGCAGGGTAATTAGGAATGCGACTGACATGTATTATTCTTGCAGAATGATTTGAAGCTGAAATTGAGGCATGTCAAAAGGGGTTGTTATTTCAGTGTTAGTAAATGTAATATTATGTACTTTGGTGTGTTGAGACATCCACTGACATATTACATTGGAGAAGAAATTGATCGAGTTTGGTATCTTGGAGTTTAGTTGATTGAAAGTTCAAGTTCAGGACCATATAGCAAAGATTGCAAAATACATCTCAGAGGATAAATATGATGCTAAAACAAACATTGACATCTAAGGATAAGGAAGTCATTTTGCCTCTTTACAAGGCAGTATGGTTGTGTGCATATCTGGTCTGGTTTTTGTGCTGATGCAGATACAGCGGAGAGGGTGCAAAGGAGAATGTTAAAGATGAAAGAACAGATTGAGAATCTATAGACTGCAGACACTAGCAAAGGGGGGGGGGAGGAGAGAGAGAGACCTAATCTTAGGATTATACAAGATACCAGTAGATGGAATTTTTCATTTTATGTAGAGTGGGGAGAGAATATCCATGAAATGAGAATGAATGCAGTCCAGAATGGGGGTGAAAGATAAATTTTGCTCTCATAGGGTATTTTGTGGTTGAAATGGCTTGCCTTTGGAGGTGGTGGGAGTGCAAATGGTGTGTGAACGAATTCAAGATGAGTATGACAGCTAATGTGGGTGATATATGGTTTCCCTCAGTGAGTCTCTGACTCCTGGAGGTCTCTGGTAATAATAAAGGCCAATAGCAGAAAACGCACCTCCTGTTCAAATGGAAGCTGTGTCATCTGATGCAACTCACTTATTCACTTATTCACTATATTATTTCAATAATCACTTATTCCAGTATGTGGAAGCAAGCATATATGTATGACAGCTAATGTGGGTGATATATGGTTTCCCTCAGTGAGTCTCTGACTCCTGGAGGTCTCTGGTAATAATAAAGGCCAATAGCAGAAAACGCACCTCCTGTTCAAATGGAAGCTGTGTCATCTGATGCAACTCACTTATTCACTTATTCACTATATTATTCAATAATCACTTATTCCAGTATGTGGAAGCAAGCATGTATCCAGCCTATTCTAAAAAAAGTGATATAAAAGCCAGTCATCAGATTAATGGCCAATCATCACCACCTCAGTCCTCTCCAAAATAGTGTCACTCAACTTCTCCACTACCACTACAGAGTGGAGAACCTTCTCCACTACAGAATCCATTATGGATTCTACCATCCAAGATCTATGGCTGAACTTTTAGTCTAAATCACCCACTACTGGACATGTACTGTGCAAAGGTTCAGAGAAACATGCTGTCACTCTTGATAATTCCTGAGCTGCTGATCCTGTTTGGCATCAGGGTCTGCTAAACAAATTGCCATCCTTTTGTCTACCTGCTGCTCTCTTAATTGGGTAGCCAGCTTTCTTTATGGTCATTTATTGCATGTCATGGTGGATGGCTCTCTTTCTCTTTGAGCTCTGCCATTCCAGGAGTGCCATAGGACTCTGTTTGATTTGCTTCCCTGTTTCTCATATACATAAACAACCTACTTCTGTCTACAGCTTTGCTGATAGTGTACTCCATTCATCTAATCTTTTGACAAATCATGTAGTGCTCAGATATCCCAAGCTTCAAGACCAGTACTTTGCAACCAGTACCTTACACTGATCTTCACATCATCCTTCAATGGAGCAAGAACAGCCTGGTCGGTCACCTTTAGTGCATTTTTCCACAAAAATGAATTATTTCCTTCCTCTTGCAAAAGCAATCTCAGCTCACCTACCCTTACCCTGAGTAATGCACAAATCACCAGACAGGATCAGATCTCTCTGCTTTGAATAACAATTACCACTCTCTCGTGGCATAAACACATCACCTCATTAGATTCCTTAGCCTCTAAAAAATTAGGTATTCTCTTCCTCTCAAGATGCTATTTTTCATTCACCCAGCTATTATGAGGGTGGTCAGAAAAGTTCTTGGCCTTGACCATAGATGGCAACACTATTGGCAAGATTTTTTTTTTTCTAAGTTGGTACATCTGTCATAAGCATCCATGTGAAATTGCAAATCAATTTGTTTTATACAGCTGTCTGGAGCAAAAGTGTTGTCTGTATCCCTTGAAATGGATAAAATTGAGTATTGTGCAGTTATAAAATTCTTTGTAAAAGAAGGTTTAACGCCAAAAGAAATTCATTTGAAGTTCATAAAAGTTTATGGGCACTCTTCTCCTTCTTTTTCGACAATTAAGAAATGGACTGCTAAGTTTAAATGTGGCCGTACCAGCCTTGAAGGTGATCCACGTGAAGGACATCCAAAAAGTGTAACAACACCAGAAATCATTAAGTGCACGATATGGTATTGGATGACTGGTGAGTCAAAGTGCGTGAAATTGCTGAGACTATAGGCATTTCAAAAGAAAGTGTAGGATATATTTTGCATAAAGAATTGCAAATAAAAAAGCTTTGCACAAGATGGGTGCCTCATTTGCCTATAGATCAAAATCTCACTCGCATGAAAATCTCTGAAGAGTGCTTGGAGCATTTTAACAAGAATAAAACTGATTTTGTGTGTCGATTTATTACCATGGATGAGACTTGGATTCACCATTACACACCCGAATCCAAACAGCAGTCAAAACAGTGGACAGAAGCCGATTGTTCAGCACCAAAGTAGACAAACTTGGTTCCATCAGTATCGGTGTTTTGGAATGCTAAAGTCATTTTTTTATTAATTATCTTGAAAAGGGTAAAACAATAACCGGGGAATATTATTCCGATCTTTTAACCAGACTAGATGAAAAAATTTGTGAGAAAAGGCCTAGTTTGCAGAAGAAAAAATCATCTTTCATCAGGACAAGGCACCTACCCACTAAGGTGTTTTGGCAATGGGAAAATTAAGGGATCTGCACTATGAATTGTTGGAACATCCACCCTATTCCCCCAGATTTAGCTCCCTCTGACTTTCCAAAACTGGTCAGCGTTTTTCTTTGAATCAAGAGGTAATTGCAGTTGTAGAGGGGTATTTTGCAGATCTTACTGAGAACCACTACAGGGATTGGACAATGGCAACACTATCGGCATCACTGGAATAAATGTATTAGTCTTAAGGAGATTATGTTGAAAAATAAAAATAATTTTGAAATTATGAATCCTTTTTTTCATTGTTAGGCCGAGAACTTTTCAGACCGCCCTTATAACTCTATACAAATCTGCCATCCTTAGAATACCGTTTGTGGTCATTCAACTAAAACCTCCAAAAAATTCTGAATGCTGTCCCGAGAAGAGCCATTTGAATCATAGATGATCCCTCCCTCTTGCTTAGATCCACTTCTCTATCTCACGGATGCAATGTTTCGGCTCTGAGTTCTACCAGTACTTCTATGGTCACTGCTCCATTGAACTGGCAGCCATCATTCCTCCACTTGCTGTTTAGCCTGTTCAAACACATCAGATTTGCTTCTCCTCTTCCTCTTTTATTCTGTCTGTCTCTATCTTCTAGAACAGCCTTCTTCATGAAGTATTCCCAAACAACTACAAACTTCAGCTGTTCAAGAAAAATGTCAAACTTTTCTTTCCAACTCTTCCCTATACTTATCTCACACACAACATTGACATTGTGATGTATACTAGTGGCCAAAATTGTGGAAACCTTTTGGAAAAAGTGTATTTTTGAGGTTTGATGGCTGATAACACCACTTTTTTTTTTTTTTGGTGTAATACCATAAAATTATATATCAATGGAAAGATAATTTAATCAAGAATGTAACACAACAAAGTTTGTTCAATTATCTGTATTCTATGAAAGGTTATAGCCAAATAACTAGAAAAAAGAAGCACAACTTGCTTAGGTTGATATGAAGTAGCTTTCCTTCATTTGAATGTAGCCAGTGAGCATGAGTGTTTAGAGAGCCAATCAGGTGTCATCTTGTTTTGGCAATGAGCCAATGAGGTCACAGTAGGATTCAGCTATTCATGTCATGTATTGGAGCTGAGAGGAGGACATTTGTCAGTGTGTTATGTGATTGCTATCAAGTTGGTTGGTTTTTTTTTTTTATGTTCTTTCATTTAGTGAGCTTGTAAAACATAATAAAATTAAAGAAATGGTGCAAAGAGTTGACTGGGCACCCAGAAAAATTGGTGGAAACTTAACCAAAGGTGGCATTTCTAAATTTTTGAAGAGGTATAAGGAGACTCAGTCACTACAAAACCAGACTGGTAAAGGCAGGAAAAGGTGCACAACAGCAAATGATGATAGAAGAATTGAGAGACTGTGCCAACGTGACAGAAGAAAATCATCTGGGTGTATACAATATGAAATGGCGCAATACAATGTGAAGTTGAGTGCAAGGATTGTTCAGCGCAGGGTGCAAGAATTTGGTCTAAATGCTAGAATTCCACGAAAAAAGCCATTTTTATCTCTCAAACAAAGGTTGAAAAGATTAAACTGGGCTAAAACCCATGTTAACTCGACAGCGGAACAATGGGACAGTGTTATTTGGAGTGATGAGACAAAAATCTCCCTGTTTGGTAGTGATGGCATAAAATACATAAGGAGAAGAATCGGAGAATATTTGCATCCTGATTGCATTACACCTACCATGAAACACCCACTCAGTGTTATTATCTGGGATTGTATGACATCAAAAGGTGTGGGCAGAATTTGCGTGATTAATGGGAATATAAATGCCCAAAAATACATAAATGAAATACTTGAGCCCAAACTGAAGCCTTCTGCACGTGATCTTTTCCGAGATAATGAAGCATTTATATTTCAACAGGATTCAGCTCCATGTCATGTTGCTGCTGTGTGCAAAAAAGTGGTTTCAAGATAATCACATTCCACTGCTGGAATGGCCTGGGAATAGCTCAGACCTTAACCCAATCAAAAATCTGTGGAGCTGACTAAAGAAACTTGTTAGTCAGAAGCAACCCACCAATAAAATCCAATTAATAGAAGCAATAATTCAATCTTGGTTTCACATTATAACAGCTGCAGAACTAAAAAATTTGGTTTACTCCATGGGAAGGAGTTGTAAGGCCATAATTAATGCTAAAGGTTACCCAACTAAGTATTAACTCACATTGTGAGAATTTTTGTATATCTCATTTTTTCTATGTTTCACTTTTCTTCTTTATAACTGCTGTTCTGATAAAAAATCCTTCATTGATATATAATTTTATGGTATTACTCAAAAAAAAAGTGGTGTTATGAGCCATCAAACTTTAGAAATACACTTTTTCCAAAAGATTTCCACAATTTTGGCCACTAGTGTATTTATAGGTTCTAAAAATAAATAAATAAAAAAAAATATGCGGAAACAAAAAGACACTAAATATGTGAGGTTGGAAGCAATGTAGAGGTTTTAGTGTTGAACTTGGTGACAGGCTCAGAGGATGTAATTGTGAATGTTAATCTCCACCTTTTAGCCAGAAGCAACTAGCATACTATATATAAAAAAAGCAACACAGGAAACAGTGTTACATCATCACCACCAAGTAGAAGAAATGTGATATCATTAGAAATCTGAAGGATAGAGCATATTTCATATCAAGTGAGAAAGAGAAGAAATACTTTTTTCCCCTTTTTTAGTAATTTAATAAATGAAAAGTTGTTTAACCTATTGTGATGTGGGTGGGTCTGCAGTAGAAGAAACCCTTTTAAAGTATTTCACACTGATGAGAAATACCCTAAAAGTGTTCATTATTCAACACTCCGAATTATGAGTAGATGTCTAGTGCCAAGGTCAATATTAAGAGTAAAAAGTCATTCACATCTTTATATTTAACCCACACATGAGGGGGATAAGAATCTGCATCTCACACAGAGTACTGATGTAGGATACAGGTAAGGATTAGGAAAAAATGTGTTGACATTTTCTTGAAGAGCTAGTAGTTGTTGGGAAACATTATGAGAAAGGCTGTTCCAGAGGAGGACAGAGGTAGATGGAATAAACGAGGAAGAGGAGAAGCAGGTTCAATGTGTTTTCAGTTTTACTGAAAAACAGATGCTGGGCAGTAGCTGCTTTTGTTTTAACAAGTCAACACAAAGGAAAGGAATGATGTTTGCTAGTTCACTGGACCATGGAAGTACTTGCAGGTACACATGTACATGTGTACCTGCAAGATAGAGGTGAAAGTGATTCTGTGAGTGAAGGATCATCTGTGAGCCAAATTGCTCTTGTCTGGAGAGCATCAATAATTTTTAAAGAGGTTTCATGTTCACCACCCCAAATGAACAACATTCTGAGGATTGCCAACTTTGGGATTTGTCTAGACTTAGCAGTTGGATGGGTGTAAAATAGCATATTCAGCAGAAAAGAATAGCCAATGTTTTAGAGGCTGAGGAAGCTATTGATTTGATGTGTTTATGCCAGGAGAGGCTGGAGGTAAATGTCATTCCAAGGAGAGAGAGAGAGATCTGATCCTGCCTGGTTATTTGTGTATCGCTGAGGATAAGGTAAGGTCCTGAGATTTCTATTGTGAGAGAAAAGGAAGCCTGCATTTTGGTGGCATCGAAGATGACCAGAATGTCCTTGCCTCCACTGAAGGATGGTTTAGTATTTCAATTTAGTGTTTAAACCACTAGTTGCAGATGATCTTGATGCTTGGGTTGTCTGAGAACTGCATGGGTTTTTTGAAAGAGTAGGATGAATAGTGTGTGTGCATGCATGCTGTCATTGACGAAGTTGTGAATAGGATTGGTGATGATTGAAAATAGGTCATTTATATATAGGAGAAAGAGGATAGGTGATAGAATTGCCCCCGATGTACTCCTGCATTGGTGACAAAGCTTGAAGCAAGAGCTTGCCATCCACCTGGCACCTTCATGAGTTCTCCAGCCTGTGTTCCTGTTTGTGGAAGGAAAAAAAGTGTTCCAGGAGAAATGAAATTAGCCCATTTCTTATGGGCTAGTTACGGATGTGAAAACTGACTGGCTGTGAGACTGGTTAATTCACCTTCATTTGATAAAAGTTCTTTATAAGATTTCTCATTTCATGTTGAGAACTGAATGTAGGTATTGTGTAGGGTAAAGCTGGATGATATATTACCATGTATCTTTAGTTGTTTTCGATGTTAAACTTGCTCTGAGAGATTTCCAAATAGGGAGAGTCTCAAAGAAGCAGAAGGAATGAAAACATTGTCTGTTCTGTCCTGTCTTGGATTCCCTGTTTAATTTATTTGTTAATTTTATTTCAAAGGACTGATAGGAGTTATTGATTTATTTGCTGCTAGTAGAAGAGAGCTATAAGGAGTATTACTGATTTTTTTATTATTGCTTTCACACACAAGAGGCTGCAAAGCCCATAGCACATAAATGCCATGTGTTGGCAGGGATCAAGAGCCAAGTGATCTCTCAATATTTCTCTGGAATAGTTGGGGGTTGTAGCCCATGGAAATACTTCATGGGGAAGACTGCTCCATAGAACCAAGGGAAATGGAATGAAAGACTACTGGGAGAAATGGGAGACGTAATTGATGCTACTTCTGCTGAACAGTATCCATAGAAATATCACAATGCACAAACTGGCACCGTCTATGTGACAGTGGCTACTGACATTCCTGAAGGAAGATTTAAATACCCTTTTAACTTGGATGAATGAGTGGAGTTGTAGTTTGGTGTTATAAGTGCAGAATATTGTGCTTTTGAGTGCTGGAGTATATGGGGCTAGTACTGGTGGAGTTATACTTTGGGAATCTGAGATAGTGATTGATAGTGGACTGGAGTTGAGAGACGACTTGCAAATATTGTAAAAACTAAACAGTGCATTTCTACTATGATAGGGAGCACACTTTGCTACTGTGTAAGGCATTGATTTGACCACACATGAACTGTTGTGCTCAGATTTGGTCACCTAGTTTTCATTGTGATGTGAAAACTCTGGAGAGGATCCAGAGACAAGTGATGAATAAGGTAATATCAGGACTCTGGACTCTTACATATGAGAAGAAGTTGAAGGAAATGTAAATTGCAGAGTTTAGTTAATATACAGAAAAGAAGTGATATCATAGAGACATTTAAATTGGTGACGAGGTTTTACCAGATGAATATAGAAGAATTTATACATAATGAGTTGGGGAAGAAAGAAAGGCCATCTCTAGAAGTTGGAATGCATTGCCAGAATGGTTTGTGAATATGTGCGTAAAGTTCAGTGTGATAACATATTGAACAAGGCGTGTTAGGTCTATTGATCCTATGGAAATTTGTTAATAATAATCTTTCAGAAGTGCTATGACAAATTAGATCTTTCTTGGTTGTGGTTAAGAGATACATAAGTTGGTTATGTATCTCTTATGTTGGTTGTATTGGTTATATATCTGTAGATACATAAGTTGGTTATGGATCAACTTATATATCTACAGTTTCATTTAAAATATTAGAGATTTGCTAAGACGGGAATACCAGATGTGGGTTCTCTGGAAAAGTGAGTGTTTTTTTCTTCTTCTTTCATATTACATTTTTTGATAGTAGGAGATGTATTGTACAAGGGAAATTGATATGAAAATCATATTTTTGGACACAGCAAAAGCAGATTGTTTGGAGGGAGGGGGGGGGGAGAGAGAGAGAGGATGGATTATAGATGAGCAAAATGGATTAGTAGTTTGTCTAATGGAGGAATGGTGTCTCAGTAAAGAAAGGCAATAAGTGGTATATGTGTTACAACCATTATTTGTTTTCTGATGATGTTAAGTTGGAAAAAGTAATGCAACAAGTTATTTCGAGAAGATTTAAATAGGGTGGTAGCTTAAAAACAATGATGGAAATATTACAAAGATTGGTAAGTGGGAAACTTCATTGGTTCTTGGCTATTTGGATACTGCACTGAAATTATTATATAGAGTCTGAAGAGTCATAATGGGAGGCCCACACTCTTTATTATTAACACAGTGCTTATATTTCTCGAACCTATTCACTGAAAAAAAACACTCATAACTGCTTTTAGCACTGTATTCCTTTCATTCACCGAAGGAAAAAACAACAACAAAACAACAATATTAATTCTCAAGTTTGCTAACCCACTCTTAACACAACTTCCATGGGTAAATCCTTGTTCATGTATTGAAAAATTTTCCTTGGCATCTATCTTATAAATCCTATAGTGACTTATACAGTTCTATCGTATCACCAGTTATCCACCTAACTACCAAAATTTGTAATCCACAGATATTCAATCTATCCTCATGGGTATTCCACAAATCTGTGCTTAGTAGTCTAGATGTGGTCTATTTCTTACAAATAGGAATACTAACTTCCTTATCTCTACTTATTAGCGTTTTCTTTAACAACCAGAAAATACTATGAGCTGTTTTACTCACTTTTTTTGCTGTATGCCCTCTGAACTTCAATATGCTTGTTAAAAGCTGTCAGGTCAACTTCAGATAGATAGAATTCATCTCTCTGTCAAATCATTATGAAACATTATTTCAAAGCTTGTATGATTTATCCACAAAAGATAATTAGTCTTGTGAGTACCCTTTCAGGGAAGATGGAAGAAAAATGCAGTAAATATAATGAATGGGCCAATGAACTGAAATCAGAACTTAAAATGGACAAATTCTTCATATAATTCAAATACTATTAATTATAATTTACTGGAAAGTCATTTAATTGCTATATAATAATAATATTTTAAGTTTGTATTTGGTATCTCATTTCCTCCTTTTTTCTATAGTAAAGAAAAACATTTGAGTAAAAATTTTGTGAGTGCATGCAATAGTCATGTATATTATTATTATTAAGAGAGACCTCAAGGGAGTCAGAGACTCATCGAGGGAGGCCACATACTACACACACCAGCTATCATACTTTTTCTTGAATTCATTCACACTGCTTGCACTCACAACATCCAATGGCAATCCATTCCAATCACGCACAACCCTCTGAGAGAAAAATCTAGCCCTTACACCCTTCTTGGCAGCCTTCATTGTCAGCTTCCAAGGATGCCCTCTCATCCTTTCCCCACCCTCCATAAATTGAAAAATCCCATCAGTTGAAATCCTGTATACCCTTTCAGCAGTTTGTAAGTCTCATTCATATCACCCCCTCTTTCTCCTGTTTGCTAGTGTCTGCAATCTACAAATTCTCAACCTGTCTTCATAATCAGTATTCCACAATCCTGATATCATTTTTAACACTCGCCTTTGTACTCTCTCCAATATATCAGAATCACATTGGAAACCAGGAGACCAGACCTGCGCACAATAGTCCAAGTAAGGTCTTATCAAGGCCTTGTAAAGAGGCAAAATAACATCCTTATCTTTACATGTGAACGTTCGTATATGTCTATGAAAGGTACTGAAATATACTAAAGACTGTCACCTTTTACTGAGATTTATTCATGTGACGGGATAGTCACCTGACATTGACTGGGATGAATAGTCCTTGAATTGTATGTTTATCTTGGTCCTGAATATATGTTGTGTGTATAATGCACATGCACACACACACACACACACATATATATATGTTTTATTAATTCTTTAATATATATATTTATTTATTATTTTATTTATTTTGTAAATATATTTGATAAAACATAGTAATCTTCTTTCTTTCTCTCCATTTTTTTTTTAGTCACCTGAAGGAAGTTTTGAGTCCACCACACCAGAGGTTTTAGATTACGAAGTGGTTCCAAAGACATGTGCCTTCACCTCAGAAAATGCAGATGAATGTACTCGTCAGTTATTATCTATATTAGGTAAAATTTGTCCAGAGAAAGGACTGGATACTCAAAAATATCAGTGCAATAGTTGTGGTGCTCATATTGGTATGATCTATGGTAAAGCACATATATGTAACTATGATGGCTACAGCTATTGTTATGAGTGCCATAGTGATGAGGAACATTTTATTCCAGCTAGGATTATACATAATTGGGATTTTAGAAAGTATCCTGTTTCAAAACATACAAAAATATTTTTGCAGAAAGTGGAAGACGAACCTCTTATTGACATGAAGGTTATGAATCCTCAAATTTATTTTGTTATTGATGAAATGGCACAATTGCAGACACTTAGAACACAGCTTAGCTTATTACGTTCTTATATCTTTACTTGCAGAGAATCTGTTGCTGAAGAATTACGCAAAAAACTGTGGCCTCGAGAATATTTATATGAACATATTCACTTATATTCTCTTTCAGACCTGTTACAGGTTCCAACAGGTGCTTTGGCTCAGACCCTGGCAAGAGTTATTAGCTTTGCCAAAAGACATGTTCTTGGTTGTCAGCTGTGTGTTTTGAAAGGCTTTGTATGTGAGATTTGTAATAATCCACAGGTGATATATCCATTTGATATGGATAGTACATATCGATGTGAACAGTGTCTTGCAGTATATCATGATACTTGTATGAATGCTACTAAGCCTTGCCCTAAGTGTGAACGTCGTCGTAAGAGAGATGCAACAGCTGACCTTCTGTGGTCCTTTGAAGAAACTGACTAGCTGTTTTTTGCTCATGTTTTTTTTTTATTTGTGTATATGAAAATTAATTAGTTCCTAATTAATATTTTAATTTTAGATTTAATGTAAGATAAGATATGGAGAGCAGCATTTTTAAACTAAATTTTTTATTATTTTAAAACTGTGAAGTCATTCTACCTGTGTGGTCTGGAAATATAGTATCATAGCTATTTTTCCCCCAGTATATATTTTACAGAAGTGAAAAAGATGGGGTACTGTGTATTTTAGCTTCTTATGTATGTCCAAATGCTTTTCTTTATATATTTCATTAATTTAGATACCTGTTAATTTCACTACTTCTGATTTGTGCTTGATCATGCTTTTAATTTTTTTTTGTCATAATGACTTAATAAGAAACAGTAGTATTTATATAGGCAGTTTTTAAAGGTGAATTTCCCTTGTAATTGTTTTCTTAATTGATGAATTCTTCTTAAACTCATTAATGCTATGGAATTGCTTAGCATTTTGCCTTTGATAGTAATTCATCTTTGTAAATATTCTATAGATAAGCTATTTTCCACACTGAACTTCTTAAATTGGAATTGACTAATGAATAACAGAGTGGGCATTTGTGTGTGTGTGTGTGTGTATATATATAGAGAGAGAGACATACACACAGTCATGAATACATTTGTTTTTTAAATCTGAGTAACTAAAAATTAAAGATTATGTTTATTAAGAAGACTGATAAGAAGTTTATAAAATATATTTAAAGATTTATTTAAGATATTTTACATTTGTCATACTTAAATGCAGGCAGAAAATTATGAAAATATTATTCAATTAATTTATATCCTCTCTTTCTCCATGTTTATATATATATATATATATAAACATGGAGAGAGAGAGAGATGATATAAATTAATTGAATAATATTCTAATTAATCTGTTGTAGTGGATATAATACCATATAAAATTAATTCTATTATAAAGGTAATTACAGATGCAGTTGACTTGCTTTTGACAGCCATATTCCTAAATATAGTGACTTTTTTTTTTTAAATATGTAATTCATTATATGAATTGTTGCTCATTTACCATATTTTCCTTTATATATATATATATATATATATATATATATATATATATGGTGTTCCTAAAGTCATGCATCATAGGAAGCTATTTATTTCTTCATGCCATATATTATATAATTAGAAAAAAGAATAATGAAATCATTTATTTATAAGGATAAATGTCTGTGGTGCATGACTTCATGTACATCCTGCATATAATTTTTTTCTATGCTAAAGCACTGAACACACCTTTTCTAAAAATTAATAACAGTGAGTGATTAAGAAAAGTGAGTGTTAAGTTTTATATCCAGTGTGGATTACATGTACTGGATAATAAATATGAATCTCTTCTGAATCTGAGGTCTCCAGCTTGACAGTGTTGGAACCTTTATCCTCATTGTAATTCATTAATACTTAATAGTTGCATTTTCAGCTGCAAAATAATAGAGTATTAAGTCTTTTTAGAATCACAAAAAGAGAAATTCAGTATCATCTTGATATGAGTATTATCCTCGTTATTTGAGAGTGTGAGCTTTGTTTTCATGCTTATTTTAATGTATTACTAATTCTAACATCTTATTTATTATAATTAGTTTAAGACAACATGCAATAAAAATAAGTACCAATAGCACTTATTAGTTGCTTGCACATGTTGAATTTTTCTTATGATTTTTGTGGAGTCTGAAAAACTGCTAAATCCTATAAGCATTAAGAAACATTAAATTTTGAATGACAGATCAGTGTGTACTTTGATATGAAATTAATGTACTAACGTTTGGCTGGTAGACAGACAGTAGTTGTGTGGACTGTGAATTTTTTTATGATTAGTTATATATCAAGAAAAGTTACCACCATGAAGTTATTTATTAATTACAGCACAATGCCAAATGAAGGTACTCTGTATGCAGCATTTCTAGCTTTTGAAGATATATTATATTACAGAAGGTTGATTTCATTGTATGGCTTAGAAGAGTATCTCTGTAATTTCAGAAAATAATTAAGGAATATAAGTTTAATTTCTGTTTTGTGGAACTTATATTCTGTCTTCAAAACAAACAAAAATAGTCATTTCAGTAGATAGACTGGAATACAAATAGTCATCAATGTAGATTTGTCTGCAATGCATTCGTTAATCATAGCTTAATAATAGTATACTCACTTTAAATATGCCGACCTAGTTGGCCAAGTGGTTAGTGTATCTGCAAGAGACTGTAGGTTTGGATTTTGCCAGGGGCATGGATGTTTGTGATTGTCCTACTAAATCTTTGTGGAAAGAGCATCTGCACCCCTGCCACTTCTTCCTCTGGCAGAAAGCTTCATTCCCAAAATTGAATGAGGTATGGGAGTGACCTTATGGCATTAAAATGACATCACATGTGAATAATTAACTAACTTTAAATAACAATAATAATAAGAAAAAAGAAATCTGCCAATGCCCTTTATTCCCTATAGGGAGCAGGCAAGACGTTTAGCCCTGTCTAACTTTTGAGACTGGTGAGTGGGGGGGGGGGAGCAATTCAGTCTCCACCAGTAGCCAGTCAGAGATAGATGGCAAGACTATAAATAATTATAAATGACATCCAGTGAAAAAAAGCAAGTGTTACCATCCCATGGTCACTAAAACAATATATTTATTGTCTGAAATAGTGTGGGGTTCAATGGTTGATTTTCTTGGGTTTACGGAATGAAAAACCAAAGTTGCTGTGAGAAAGAATCGCTTGCCTGTGCCAGAGATCACTTGAGAAACAGTTGAAGAAAGGATTAGAAGAAGCTCCTCTAGTTGACAACTAGATCCAAACTGAGAATGACTTTCTTTGGGTTACTTAGCACCGTGGATGCAAACACAACTTCCACAGGGCTACACAGGCCTCTAAATAATATTTCAACTCAGTATGCATACCTTAAATAATATTTAATTTTCATTATTTTTGTAGCATGTTTCATAGTTTTTTCTTGTTTATAATTCAAAAATATGAGGAAATAACAAGTAAACATTTAAATTTGCTATGCATGTTTTGTTTTTCTGTTCTTGAATCGTTGAAAAATCAGCAGTACTAGCAAATTGGTATTTTACAGTGCCAGTATAGTTGCTTAATGATAAAAAAACAATCCCAGTAGATGTTATGAGTAATAAAAAGCTGAAATCCATCTGTACTACCAGTTACTTATAATTTTTCTTCCAGATGGTTTAAAAAATTCTTCATCCAATTAAATTTTATAAGATTGTCAACCTTTTTTTTTTTTTTGAATGTTAGGAATCTTGATCCTCCCGATATCCTTTTTATATACTAGTTATGTGTCTACCTACCTATCATTCTATATATATGTGTATATACACTATTGTTTCTCTTCCTGTCTCAGACGGAAGTGAAATGGATAGGAAATAGATTGAGTCCTCCTGATTAGGGGCTTTAGGCAGTTAAATGCAGCTGGCTTGCCATTCCTCTGCTGCATCCCTCTATGGGTAAGATTTTATATCTGTAGAACTATGTGCTCAAGTAGCCAGTTTGCTTGTTCTGAGGAGCAAAAAAACCCCAAGTTTCCTAGAGAAAAAAAAATCCTTCTACCTCCATATGAGACCAGCTCATTTGATTTGAAATTCCGAATAACAATTCATCTTACAAGATGTTGCCATGCAACACGGACAAATATAGAATATTGTAATAGTTAATATATAATTATATTCCTTAATATTTAATATCATTCTAGTTGTTTTGTTATAAAGTAACCAAAATGGCTTACTCTTTATAATGGGACTGTCAGAAAATCATGTTAATTTTTTTTTTCATTTTTAGATGGGGGAAGAGGGATTATTCTTCTGGAATTATTATGAATAGGCATTAGCATTTGAAATGTAGTATTTATCAATTATAATATTTTTATATATGCCATTATATGTGCTTGACAAATCTTTCTGGATTACTTAAAAAATAAAACAAAGGAAATGGAAAGCAAATGAGATTAGGAAGGAAGCTCAAGGGTAGCACAAAGCACATGCAAGATGGGGGGGGGGGAATCTACATAATAGCAAAGGTAAAATCATATATTATGAAAGGAAATCCCAAAGAGAGTTATACTATATAGTGAATAAAAGGAATAATGAATACAGATAGTAGAAAGGTGACAGAAGCAGAAGAAATAGCTGAATTATTGAGCGATCACTTTGCATGGTATATCATTTAGATGGAGATGATGAGACTAGATATAGATGAACTGAAGGTGTTTAGGTTAAGTAATGTTAGTGTGAATACAGCCATGGAATTGGATGCAATACCATTATGTGTATTACAAGAATATGCAAAGAAATTGGAAGTGCCTCTTACCAAGCTGTTTGTCTCAGCACTGATGGGTGTAGGGGAGTGGAGAGCAAGATAATTTGTTTATATAAAGGAGGACACTCCTGGAAAGGACAAATTATAGATTAATATCCAGAGTAGTGATTAAGGTTTGGAAGATTGGTTAAGGACAGAGTCAGGAATGAATGGATAGGAATATGTACTTTATGGGGTAGTATAGCAGTATGGCTTTGATAAGGTCTTGTCTTAGTAATTTATTCACTTTCTACCTTAGAGTAACAGATGAGTTGGATTTGGGAAATAGCTATATCATATTGCTAGACTTTGTAAAGGCATTTTAGTTAGGGCGGGGTATATGTGAAATTGCAGGGCTTAGGAGATTGCTTGGATCAGTGCCATGACATGTAAAACTGCAAGGGCTGGATGTTAATAATAGTGCATAGGAAGTGGTAAAGGAGTGTTTGAGGGAGGTAATGGCAGACTGCATACCTAGCAGGGACAAATGTTCCTGGCATGCTAGGTGTGCGCTGCTCATCCACTGATATTATATTTTTGCATTTATTCCTGTTAAAAATTCCAGTAACTGTTTCCTGGCTTCACATTATTCCTAAAATTAAACACAATATAATGCTTCATGAAGAGAGCACTTTTCGATGCATAAACATTGCATCACATTTGTGTTAATAGCCTGGGTGTGCGTTCAAAATACATACACCTTTGAGCTCTTTGAAAAGATGTACAGATGGCATTTGCAGGTCAAATTCTTAGTGTTCTAGTAGTTTTAAACTGCTCAGAAGGCAAATCAGGGTGAGCTCAGAGACAATAGGACCTAGAGGCTGTGATTGGTTATTGTGTCAACCAATCCAATTGAACATTGTCATTTGTCATGAGTTGCCGTTTTTGTTTTCTGAGTTTCATCTGTTTTGCATGCGTGAAGTGTGAACTGACGTGGTAGGCAAATTTTTATATATGATATAGACAAGTTTTTAATATATAATTTTCGATAATAAATTTATAACTTTTTTTTGCCCATATTTACAATGGGAAATAGTATTGTAGTCAAAGAAGGTAAGCCAAGGGCGCTCAAACTTAACAAGTTTGAGCGCCCTAGGCTAAAAAAATGTCACCTTATTCACATTGGATTGATCAATAATTAAATAATACATATAATTAATTTTTATAATAAAATGCCAGTGGTGCAGCTAAAAATGAAATTGCATATTTTGTCAGCAATTTTTAAAATAAATATAAATTCTTTTATTTAGAAAAGCAATCATTAAGATTAAAAATGTTATTGAAAATATTATTAATGATTTGCTTAGTTCTTCTTCTTCTCTCTTCCATCATCTATATGGATGATGATGAGGCCAAATGAACTCTTTCCACTTCTGTCTGTCTGTGAGAAGTCTGAACAATTCTGTCCAGTTTAGTGTCGCTTGTTGTGATTTGGTTTTCATGTCCTCTTTTATTTTGTCTATCCATCTAATTCTGGGCCGCCCTTTGGATCTTTTGCCTTCCATCATTGTATATAGGGCTTTAGTTGGTAATCTTTCTGTTCCCATTCTGGTCACATGGCCAAACTATCACAGTCTTTTTTGGATTTTGTCTATTATTGTTATTTCTAGTTATTTGTCGATTATGCAAAGTTGGGTAGAGCAATAGTTAATACAGATGATGTCAAAATTTTTTAAAAGGATAATTTGGACAGATTGACAGACTGGGCAGAGGAGAATGGATGTCAGTTTAATGTGGCAAAGTGTAATGTTATACTTTGTATATCACATTGGTGGAACTGTACTCCAAGAAATTGATGAAGCCAGAGACTTGGGAGTGTTAGTGAATAGGGAGTTAAAGTTTAGGGGGCACATAGCAAAAGTGGCTAAAGCAGCTCATCAGATTACTTGGTTACTAGCAAGTATTTTGATGAGCAGAGACAAGCAGGTTATTGTTCTTCTTTATGGAGCCTTGATAAGACCCCATCTTGACTACTGCATGCAGATCTGGATGTTAGGGTTTCTTTGTGATGAGGAGGCGGTGGAGAGGATCCAGAGGCAAGTGACCAAGATGGTAGCAGGTCTATGTAATGAACCTTACGTTAACAGGTTGAAGATTTGTGGGTTACAGAAACTGGTTGATAGGCAGAAAAGGAGTGATGACTGAGACATACAAATTACTGAGGGATTTTTACAAGATTAATTCAGAGGAAATTTTTCTAAACAGGTCTGGTGGTGGTGGGAGAACTAGGGGCCATCCATGGAAACTGAGTAAGAGTGTAGAGCAAGGGTGTTAGAACCAGGTTTTTTGCTTGGAGAGTAGGGAATGAGTGGAATAGGTTGCCAGAGTCTGTTGTGTGTGCCATGACTGTGAATGAGTTCAAAACAAAGTACGATCGATAGATAATGTGCAAATGCTGGATGTTCTTGACATGATGTTTAGGGGCCTCCCATGATGAGTCTAAGGACTCCTTGGAATAGCCTGTAATAATAATAATAATTAGACAGAATACACAGAACCTATACTATAAATTGGAGCAGATGGGGATAGACATGAAAGTGACATGGATAAGAAGTGGCTGATGGACAGACAAAGTATAATGGAGCCAAATGAAAGAGAAGTAGGTAAACAGTGGTGTACTACAGAGCTCTGTACTTGAGCTATTGCTATTTAATTTGCACATTAATGATACTGGGTATGATCTGAGGAGGAATAGATAGCTGTTTTCCAATGATGTTAAACTGAAGAGAGCAATAGTTAATAAAGATGATGTGGAGATCCTGCAGGATGATTTAAATAGACTGGCGGTTTGAACTTGCAACCATTATCCTTTACCATGTTCCCATTGGCATAGTGTAAGGCTATACACATTGGGATGGAAATATTTTAAGATGTGTATGATATCAATGAAACTGGACTGGAAGAAATTGGTATGGCTATGATGGACAGAGAGTTGAGGTTTATAGGAACATTACAGAAGTGGGCAAAACAGTCAAAGCATTAGTTGGATATTAAGAAATACACTGAAAAGCAGGGATAAAAAAATATTATTATCTTTCTTTTTAAGGCTTTGATATGACCACATAGATTATGATGCATGCACAGATTTAGTTGGTTGGGTTTCTTGGGGATGTGGAAGTGGTAGAGAGAGAGAGAGAGAGCAACTAAAATGGTGACTGGTATGTGAAGTGCTTCCTATGAGGATAGATTGAAGGTCTGTGGGTTACCATGTTTAGTTCATAGGTAGAAAATAAAGGGTTATGATAAAAAAAAAAAAAAAAAGTAAGTTAATAAGAGGGCTTTATAGGATGGATGCAGAAAAAAAAAAAAAAATGTTTACCCCTACAGGTTATTTAAGTGTATTTAGCAAGGGCACGAGGGCTAGATTTTTTCACAAAGGAGAGTGGTAAATGAGTCAGATGGATTACCAGAGGCAGATTTGAGTGGTTTGTCAGTGAATCAGTTTAAATTTGAGGCTTTATGTAAATCTGCAATGAGTCTTCACACTTCAGGGAGAGTGATGCCTGTACAATAATAATACTTATGCCACTGGATTTGAGCAGTAACCTCAGAGCATAAAATCACTTTTTTTCAAAACATATGATAATCAGTCAAGATTCTAGTGGAAATAGTTCAAAATTGCCATGAAAAAAGAACTACAGTTATAGCAGAAAATGCCGTTTTGATCTTTATTGAGGTCTCATCAATGGGAGCTATACCCAAGAAAATACGAAGTCGATGCAGAAGTCATATATTTTCCATATACAGGTAGAAAAAGTAAAGGTTAAAACTGGTCTGGGTGGTGACCCTTCCCATGATGTTTTTGCATTCTTGGATACTAAGATATTTGATGTGAAGTGTCAATAGCCCTATATATAAGTAGACTAGTCATGAAGTTACTTCACATTTATGCTTACATTTGGGGTTGTAGGATTAAAAAGCATAATTTCTTGACAAGTATAATATTACATTGTAACCAAGTGAAAAGGTTTTCTACAAGCAAACAGGAAGGCCAAAACAATGAAGGTTTCTTAATTTATTTACCTAAAATTTATTACCTCAAATAATTGTCTTATATATAAAAGACTGGTTAACTTTTGTAAGGTTGAGCCACTGTTATGTTGAATATTCAACTAGATTAAAACAAAATTTCTTTCAATGCAACTTACAAAGCCTTATTAACAAAAACCTAGTGATATTATTATTATTATTATTCAGGCCTCCATGGAGTCAAAAGACTCATCGTGGGAGGTCCTTCCTAAGAAACACAAAGTCTATCATAACACTCCTTGAACTCATTGACCGTTCTCACTCTCACCACTCCATCAGGCAATGCATTCCATGGTTCAACCACCCTCCATGCAAAGAAACTACTCCTCACCCTCTTGCTCACAGTTTCCTTTCGTAACTTCCAGGTTATGAAAGGAAACCCAGTGTCAACCCTGTAACCATCTCTCAATAGTTTAAAAGTTTCAATCATATCACCTCTCCCTCTTCTATTCACCAAACTCTGCAGCCCACATTCCTGTGGGCTGCAGAGTTTGGTGATCAGGGTCTTATACAATGGAATGATAACTGTTTTATCTCTACAGGTCAGTGTCTTTCTCATTATTGCAGCAATTCTCTGTGTTACCTTTGCAATATGTCCCCTAAATTTCAGGTTTCTATCAATCATCCATCCCAGATCTCTTGTCTCCCCTACTTCCTTCAGTATAACTCCTCCCATAGAGTATGCAATGTCCCATCAATGTTTCCCAAACCTCAAGACCTTAAATTTTGATGCATTAAACTGACAACCCCATTCCTTTGCCCATATATCTAGCTTATTCAAATCCTCTTGCAGGGCTACCACATCTGCACTATTATTAATAATCCTTCCCAGCTTCACATCATCTGCAAATAACCGAATATCCCCTTGCAATCCACTGACAATGTCATTGATATAAAGGTTAAACAATATAGGTCCCGGTACTTAGCCCTGTGGGACCCCACTTGTAACCCTCTGCTTCCTTGAAACTGCTCCACCATACACAACTCTCTGATACCTATCAGACAGCCAATCCTGAATCCAGTTGACCAATCTGACATCCAGACCCATGTGCTGCAACTTAAATATCAGCTTATCATGTGGCACCCTGTCAAATGCCTTCGCTAAGTCTAAGAAAATGGCAGTATATGCCGTTCTCTCATCTAATGCTCTTGTAACTTTATCATAAAAGGCTAGCATATTGCTAAAACAAGAGTGCCCCTTCATAAATCCATGTTGATTCTCACAGATAACATTACCCTCATCTGCCCAATGCTGTATATGGTCCTTCACTACTTTCTCCAAGATCTTACTACTGATGACACACAAACTGGTCTATAATTAGACACTTCCGATCTGCTACCGCCCTTATGCAATGGCACTATCTTACCTTCCTTCCATTCCATGGGCACCTTTCCAGCAGCCAGACTTTCATTGAAAAGCCAGGTCAAAGGCACTGTCAGTTCCCTAGCACATTCTCTCAAAACTCGTGGTGAAATACCATCCATTCCCATAGCCTTACTGACATCCAGAGTACTCAGTATTTGAAACACACTCTCCTCCTGTACCTCTAAACCTTGAACATGCCCTACCCCTCTAGCTTTAAAACTGACCCTTCCAGGATGAAATACTCCAATAAAGTGTTCATTGAACAATTCTACTGTCTGCTGCATCAGTCACTCTATTCCCATTTTTATCCCACAATATCATTCTTCCACAGTCATTTCTCCTCCTACTGGCCACATATCTAAAAAATTCCCTAGGATTGTCTTTGGATCTTAGGGCTAATCTCCTCTCATATTCCAGTTTCGTCTTCCTTACCATACTAGTCACTCTTCTGGCCTGCGTCTTATACTTTTCATGCATCTTCTCTTCTCCTGTCTCCTTATATCTCTTCCACAGCCTCTTTTTCGCATGCAGTTCCTATTTAATATTGTTTCTCATCCACTTTACTCCAAATTATGCCCTCTTGTTCACTCGTGGTATACAACTTACCATTGCTGCTAACAAATATTCTTTCATAATTTCCCATGCACTAATGATATCCCAGCTTTCCAATTCCTCCCTCCATGAAACTTCTCCAAGTTGATGTCTTAGACTATTATAATCACCTGCCTTATAATTCCACATACATTCCTGTCTCTTTGATACTCCTGCATGTCTATTCATTTTCCAAGTCAAAACCATATGGTGACTCTCTCCAACTGGTGGGAGAGATACCATCTTAGTTATTATCACCTCTTCTGATGTTGTAACCAAATCCAAAATTCTTGAACCTCTTGTTCCCTCTATTACATGTGCCTAAGACATTTGTCCATTCCCTTATTGCTACATGCATCTTCCTCTCCCCAGTTTATACTACTGTAGTTAAAATCTCCCATAACAATCATTCTTCTTGCACCTGCCAAACTCAACTGTCTAAACATTTCCTGGTCCCCATCCTCTGTACTCCTGGGTCTGTAGCAACACCCCACTAAATATCCTGTCTTGCCCACCTTTCCCTCACACCATATGCTTTCAAAATCATTAGTGTCACTGCCTTCCAAAGTCTCCACTCTTAGAGGACATAGGTCGTCACTTATCATAAGCAGTACTCCACCACCACGCTTTCCTTTCCTATCCTGCCGAAAAATGCTGTACCCAGCGACTTCTATTCCTGTTATTATATCCTCTTCTGTCAACCACGTCTCAGTGATCTCAATAATTTTTGGCCAGGCTAATGCTATCTGCACCACCAATTCCTCTCCCTTATTCCGGATACTCCTGGCATTAGTATATAGCATATAAATTCTGTTGTTTCTATACCCAGCATTATTCCCTCTAGACTTCACTGGGCTCAATGTTACCTGATGTTGTCCCCCTTCTCCCAAGTACCCATTCCCACAAGAGGCCACCCCCTGCTACCATCCTCCCTGGGACACACTGACTTTTTCAGAACAGCAATCTCTCCAGATGCCTACGTCCTTCCTCATTCAAATGTAAGTGGTCTCTTGCATACAATTCCCTTCTTTCCTCAAATGCACTCCAAGCATCCACATATTCCAGTCCTCTCTTGTCACACATTCTAGCTATTATGTCATTCAATATTACTGCTCCATTAACAGCAGTTATATTACTAGGCATTCATATACAGATTCTCATGTCATCCTAGTAGCAGTTTGTTTGGATGATACATGTATTTTGAATAAAAGTATTTATTTTTAAAGTTATTATTATTATCATCATCAACATTTGACCTCCATGGAGTCAGAGACTCATCGTGGGAGGTACTCACTATTGCATACAATGCTCATCCAACCCCGTCTTAAACTGATTCAATGTGTTCACATCCACAACACACTCAGGCAATGCATTCCACCCTCCATGCGAAGAATCTGCTTCTCACTCCTTTGCTCATACCCTCCTTATACAGTTTCCAGCAGTGGCCTCTTGTTCTACTCCATTCTCTCGTTCGATGAAAAATCTCTTCCATGTTTACCTAATAACAACCCCTGACCAGCTTATATATCTCAATCATATTCCCCCCCCCCCTTCCTCCTATTCACAAGGCTCTGCAACTTGCATTCTCTCAATCTCTCCTCATACTCCACATTCCAAAGACCACTGACTACCTTTGTGAATCTTCTCTCTACTCTTTCCAACATATCCTCATCACCATGAAAACCAGGCGACCAAATCTGTGCACAATAATCCATATGAGGCCTGATCAAGGCCTTATACAGTGGAATCATAACCTCTCTATTTCTGCATGTCAAGGTCCACATCATTGCCATTATTCGATGTGATGTCTTCACAACTTGTGCAATGTAGCCCCTGAATTTCAGGTCCTTGTCCACCATCACTCCTAAATCTCTTATCTCCTCTACTTCTGTTAAAGTTTCCCCACCAAGTGTATACTTTGCATCCCATCGTTGCTTACCAAATCTCGAAATCTTACACTTGGCAACATTAAACTGATAATTCCACATACCTGCCCATTCGTGCAATCTATTCAAGTCCTCTTGTAAGGCATTAACATCAGCCTGACTGTGCATTGCTCTCCCCAGTTTTGCATCATCTGCAAACAGCTGGATATCACTAGTTAACCCTGACCCAATATCATTAACACACAAATTGAACAACAATGGCTCCAAAACCCCATATACAACTTTCTGATACCTATCTGACAGCCAGTCACTGATCCAACACAGAAGTCTGTTATCCAATCCCATCTGTTTCAATTTATTTAAGAGCTTGTCATGTGGCAGTCTAATAAAAGCCTTTCTGAAATCTAAGTACACCACTGTATATGCATCTCCTCTGTCCAAGGTATTTGTCACCTTGTTATAGTACATAAATAAGTTAGTGAAACATGATCTCCCCTTAAAAAAACCCATGCTGATAACCACAGAGAATACTGCTATTATCAACCCATTTCTATATCCTACTTCTCACTAATCTCTCCAGGACCTTCACAACTCCAGATATATAGACCGGCCTATAATTTGAAGCTACAGCCTTATCACTACCTTTATGCAGTGGAACAATTTTACCCTCCTTCCACTCCCTTGGAAGCTGTGCTGTTGCAAAACTCTTATTAAACAGGCATGCCAATGCTACTGCCAGTTACCTGGGACATTCCCTTAAGATGCATATCACCATGCATCAAATCCTTATTAACATCAAGGTTATTTATTTCCTCAAATACCACCTGCTCACTCACAATTAAGCTATCCTCTCCTATGTCCTCTACACTTAAGTTCTTCATGATTCCGCCCTGATCAGGATGAAACACACTTATAAATTGATCACTGAATACCCCAACAATGTCTTCTGCAATTTAGTGGCTAAATCTGATTAAATAAATCTAGTATAATGTTAAACAGTTTAAAACAAAACAGACCTTCGATATTTAAAAATCTAATTACAGTAGTTTAGTTTAATTTCAGCCTTTAGATTATTAATATGAACAAAGTAATGAATACCAAAAACTTTAGATATTGATTGATATCTTATAATATCAGAAAAAGTCAAAGTAACATGCTTGTTAAACCATTTACTTTATTCTTTCTACTGCAAGATAGTTTTATTAATTTTCAATAGTCTCTTTGATGTCATGAAAAGTAAATGCCTGTTAAGTAGATAATTAAAAAATGAGAATTTATTGTTAAAGTGAATATGGATTTATTAAACTCCGGAGTCAAAGAAAATAATGTAGATGTATGAAGAAATGCTTAATTTATTACTATTTGATTTTAAAAATTTGCATTTGCAGTCCAGCAGTTATTTGCTCATCCTTGCTATTTCTAAGTTTAAATTAAAAGTTTTTAACTTTAACTTTAAACCTTGACTTTCCATTGATCATGTTATGTTGCAGGATAGTTTGTAATTCAAAGCATATGGTTAAACAGTATTGGATGCCAGTATATATATTTTCTTTTAATTCTACCCACGAAAGGATGTAAACCTATAGTACATATTACTGCGGGCGGGCTAAGGATTAGATAATTGAATACCCCTGCTCTAGAGGTAAAATATATAGTATTTTTCCCATGCCATTTCAGGTTTCTGGTAAGCAGGGTGACCTCATTCCGTGCAGTGAAACTCATTACCACTTCTAAACATCCATGTTCACAGTGGAATTCAAACCCACAGAGTGTTGATTGGAGTACAGATATGCTGCCCACTTGGCCAACCAGACTGGCATCAGGTGGTGGAACTTAAATATAGTAGTTCTCATTTATTATTGTGTGATGGGTGGATAGATGATCATAAAGAGAGACGAAAAGAGATGACACACACACACTGATTGTTTTCTATAAAACTCCATACACATGGTGACTATCCAAAATTTCCTACTTCTATAAGGAGGCAAATAACACTATTTTGGAGTACTTATATCTTGATGCAGTTCCATTCCATAAAATGGAGGTGTAAGTAATGCATTCGCATACTTCCCCAAACATTGGTTACTATGAGAGGATAGTTTACCAAATCTGTCCTGGTTCAAGATTTTCTTACTTCACACAATAATAATACACACACACACACATGCACACACAATAATGGTAGCTTTCTTTCATTTGCTACATTACTGCTCTCCTAATTCAGAAAACCATGCTTCTCTTTTTAACCTTTTATCTCTAATAGTTGATTTTGTGCAGTCTAATTGCCCAAATTGTGAGATTATCTTCCTAGGAGATTTTTAACATTCATAATACACAGTGGCTCTTCTTCTCTGACTTTACAGATCAAGGCTTGAAGGGAAGCCAAGTCATTTGCTGTCATTCATGATCTAACAAATAGTTAACTTACCAACCAAAATACCAGACAATCTTCATCATTCTTCCAACATCCTGGACCTTTTTTTACCACCTCTCCCTCCAAATACATTGTAGACATCTGCTCTCTCCTCATGGTAACTCTGCCATAATCTTATCTCTGTCTCCTTTTTTCACAGATTAGTCTCCTCCCAGCCACACACACACACTCTCTCTCTCTCTCTCTCTCTATATGCTTCATAGCCAACTGGATGGGATTTCTGTGCCTGTTTTCTATGGTTAGATTACTATTTTCTTTCTCCTAACCATAGAAAACTTGCTCTGAAATAATCCTAACTGGAAGGAGGGCCTTCATTCCCCACTCACTCCACTACATACCTCCAACATCCTAACAGCTGCAAATGTACAGACTGGTCTGTAATTGGAAACATCTGTTCTAATGCCACTTGTATGATACTGTATTAATTTACCTTCTTATTGTATCGGATCAAGGATCATAGCCAACTTTTGTATATTTCCCAAAAATATTTGTGATGCCATTCATTCCCACATCCTTATTAACATCTGGTTCACTTGACCCACCACTACATACATCTCTGGTATTTTCATTTCTAGATCCTCTTGTATTTGCCTTTCTTCTATATATGATATGACAGAATGCTCATGAAATAATATCACTACATCTTTTACCATGGCCACTCACTTTGCTGTCATCATACATTAGTTACGTTTTCTGAATTATTCTTACTTTCACACAGCAGAATTCCCTTGAATTTCCTTTGACATGACCATTCTCATCACTTTTCCAGCCTGTATTTTATACTCCACATGCATCTGATCATTATCAAGTATCTGTATCTCCTCTGTACCTTTTTCCACACTGCTTGCTTTATGTTCAACCATTTCACTCATTCTTCATTTATTCACTTGACTTTTGCAGAAAGTTTTTCTGCTTAGTCATTATTATTCAAAAATATAGTCATGTGCTTATGCATTTCATGTTATTTTATTAGATACACTGTTCTGTATATTTCAGTGTCACATCAAATAGCTTGAACATCATCACATGTACAGTAGTTTTTCAATTCACCCTTAATAACATTCCTTCTTAGTAATCCAACTCCTCTTTAGTCCTTCCTGTTCATGTGGCATTATTGTCAGGTACACTGACTTAGTGTCACAAACTCAGCTTCCTTATTCCAGATAAACTCCTTGTATAAGTATACAAACATGACAATCCTTGTGAATATATTACTATTACTGTACTTCCATATTTCAGATATGACTGATCCCACTCTGTGAGACCATCTCATCATACAACCAGAAGAGAACCAATTCTGGTTCTACTCTCCAGAAGGGGGAGTAGGATTTTGAGTCTAACAAAGGCTCTGAGAAATCAATAAAACTTTTTGTAGGAAAGGGCCTAGACATTCTAGACAACTATGGCCATAATGGAATCAACTGTCAAATAGCTTTGGTAGTAATGATAATATTATGCATACATAATTTTGTATATTCTGGTACTAAAAGTTGCCAAATTTAAAAACCAAAATTTAAAATAGCTTGACAAACTTTAATAACACCCCACATATCAGGTTTTGTTAAAATCCAACCATATAGAGAGCATAAGACTAAGAATTGTTTATGCATTGTAGCAGAAATTATCTCTGCTGTCTAAGTTTGTGGAGGGTTAAGTAGGTTTAAAATATTCCTGCATGGAATTTGAAGGAGCAGCCAAGGTTTGATTCATGTAAGATGCCTGTACATGTATGATTCAGCAGTGTCTCAATTTTCATTTTTGTTAGTTTTATATTTTCTTTATGCGAGCACTATTTTATATTCTCTGAAGGTGCTAATGTCACATTAACAAAATGTGAGATTTTCCTTAATTTTGCTTAGATGTATTGCAGTTGAATATTCAGTTTTAATATATAGTGATTCTTTAAATATCTGACCTTCAAATAACTAAGCCCTCAGTTAACCAATCTTTGAATGGATTAGCATGTCAACTAATTTACAGCATGATGTGACTGTTAATCAAACCCTCCATTATCTGACCATATTTTCTTCCCAGTGTGATTGGATAATTGAAAGAATGCTGTAATTAGCTCCATGTTTATTTCTATCTTAATAAATTAACATCAATAAATGGTAATTATTATAAGTTGATTACTTTTTTTTTTTTTAATATTAACATACAAATGAATGAAAACCAGCTATATAACAGGAAAAGAAAAGATATATATGTAAATCGATATGCATTTCAAAAAAAAAAAATTATTCCAACTATATATTTATGAATATCATTTAAATGAATTTTTATTTATTACTATGAGACATTTATGTAGATAATTTAAACTACAGCATATGCTCTGTGACCTTTAGTCACCCTTTTTTCATATGTACATTTAATATATATACATATGCAGTGTTTTCTTGTTTTTTTTGGGATGGTATGGCATACCAGCACCTTTATTAATGGTGACACGTGACATACAGATGCAGTATGGTTTTAATTTTCAAGTTTTCCAGCTAGCAAAGAATGAGTATCTGTACTTATTGTTTTATGGGTGCAGATACTCATTCTTTGAGTACCTGTGCTGTAAAAAAAAAAAAAAAAAAAAAAAAAATGCTGTAAATATGTATGCTTAGATGCCAGAAACTGGAGCAGATATATTTTTAATATTGTACATTGTTTTATAATATATAAAAGGGGAGAGAGAATGTGCTTCTCATAATCAGTTTTATGTGATTTATCTAACCACTTTATGTTCAGCTTACTGATGTAGTATGCATAAAGTGTAGAATATTATCAAGATATTTAAGAATCTCTACTATAGTTGTGATAACAATGCACCAGTTAATATTTGGGCACAATAATTTATCATTTATTATTATAAAAATGCCAAAATGCCTTTTTTGGATTTGAGAATTTGCTTGTAACATGATGTTATAAAAAGGTGTCTACATGCAGATAAACATTATAGTTAGTCTTATCAGTAAATGATTATAAATCTGTTGTATATGAAGTACATATGTGTATAGCTGTACAGCTGAATGTACTCTAATAAACTGAAATATTTATTATCTTCTGTGGTTTTAAAAATTTCTTTACCATTTTGCCATGTGAAAAAAAAAAGTACTATATTACAACTAAACAAGTGTCATTTGACTGGAGACGTCTTTTGAATATTTTTAGCAGTTCATTCTCTAGAAGAACACATAGTTTACTTCTTAAAATGTGAAACTCAGCATTGTATCTATATCTCAGATTTAGAGAAAACATAATATAAAGAAATAGCATTACTGTAGGAGGAGAAGAAGAAGACAAATGGATTTTTAGAAAATAAAGCATAATAAAAATTGTCATACATATTTTTACTAGTATTAGAGAAATATTCAAGAAATACATGCTTTTAGTATAAAATTATTCTGAAGCACTGTATCTGTGTAAATTTATCTTCATAAACTACATCCATTTGTAATTTTTCTTATAAACATCCATAGCTATTTATAAGATTTTGACTGAGCTGTTTCCTTTTACAATATTTTTGGTTTGTTTAGTCAAAGGTTTACATTGGAATCATTGCAAGCCTTCATTTCTTATCATGTGGATGTTTCTAGTTTTAATTATTTTTTCACTTTAAAATTTAGTTTTTTTTCTCTCTCTTCATTAACTTTAATACATAGTAAAGTTTTATTCAATAATGAAATTGTTTTATTTATTTATTATTTATTTTTTAATGGTAGTCCTGCACATGAGTTTTCCAGGTAGTACACTATAAGAAGACTTTTAGACACTGTGGATGTGTACATGATTAAAAGTACTGCGGATGATGGACATAGCTGGGAAGAAAAAAATGTCTTAGCATTTAATTTTGAAAACCTGCAGATTACACTTCCTCCTTGAAACTTGAGTTTTTTCATCCTGCAAAACAAACTGGTTAGAACACAGACATTTAACAGACATAATATGTAATCCAATTTCAAACAGTCCAACTCAGCAGATTTTTTTATTTGATTACACTTCCTCCTTGAAACTTGAGTTTTTTCATCCTGCAAAACAAACTGGTTAGAACACAGACATTTAACAGACATAATATGTAATCCAATTTCAAACAGTCCAACTCAGCAGATTTTTTTATTTTATTTTATTTAAGGAAATACAAAGGAAGATTATTCTAAAGAACAGCAGTAGTAGAGAAAAGTTTGTAATTCAGCTGTGAATGAATGGAGATTAACTGTTATAACAGATTTAGAGGGGTGAGTGAGGTCTTATATGATGCCAATTCTGTCAACATTGACCATGAAAATATCTATTTAAAATAAATATAGCAGAAACTAAATTGAATGTCTGTAAAAGAGAGTGGAGTAAACTGCTGGTTTGGTTGGCTGAGTGGATAACTATGTTATCCACTCAGCCAACAGACCATGGGTTTGAATTCGCTGTGGGCATGGATGCTTTAAGTAAGAGATGAATTACTTAAAAAAAAAAAAATAATAATAATAAAAATAACAAAAAAAAAAAAAAATCTTTAGCCCACTCTTAGTATTAAGGTACTACTAAATATACAACTTTTTGTGGATAGGAGTAATATAAAAAAAAAAAGAAAAGTCATTGAAAATGAAAAGTATTATTTGTAAAGCTTAAGAATAAAATATCTCATCTACTGGTTTGCCATCTGTCTACTGCAGAAGTTACAAAAGACTTGTCATAAAATGAGATTTAGGATTGCAGGCGTAGACTTCTGTGGCTAATTGGTTCAAAAGATATATTTCAGAGATTACACCACATTTTTTTATTATTCAGTTATACAAAATACTGAAATAATAGTTCCCGACAAGTTTCGTAAATCGTAGGATTTACATCTTCAGGGGTAAATAGTATAACTTAAAGTTTAAACAAGAGAATTAATAAATACAAATCATATCCATCTGGCTATTCATAAACTCAAATAACAGAATGCAGATATAAAATGTTATTGACGTTGAACAATACTGGACGATGTCACGTGTTCTTGTTCTCGTTCATACAGTCCGAGCTCAGATTGAGATAGATTTTTTATTAGAGCTGACCACACTTGATGGAGAATTAAACCTTGATTTTTATTGCATTGGGTTGAGTTTTTTAGCATATTAGCAGCTTCTTTAAATTTTCTTATATAACTGTTGTTTTTCTATGTATGACATCGTCATTTTTTGCCAGAGTACATCTTGTCCAGTGGAAGTAGTATGGAAAGCAAGACCCGTTTTTTGTTCTCTTTTGTCTTGTATATCTTTTTGGTGTTCAGCTATGTGTATTTCTCCAGATCTTCCTGTCTTTCCTACGTAGCAAATCCTGCAAGAGCAATGGATTTTGTAGACTCCTGGTTTTTTAAGAGGATGATGAGGTGCCTTCCTATGGAAAAAATCTCAAGATTCCTACATCCACCAAAACTTTGAGATTTTTTCCATAGCTTCGAAGGAAGGCTACTTTTATGTTGTGTTTATTCATTAATTTGGCTAGCTTATCTGTATCATTTTTGATATAAGGAAGCGAGATTGCGTTTTTGTAATCCTGTTTTATTGTGTTGTTAGTTGGAGGCATTTTAAGGATTCTCTTGATGGTTTTTGTTTCATATCCATTCTGTTGGAGGATTTGTGTTAAGTATTTTAGTTCTTCATTACATCTTTCTTGTGTGCTAGAGATATTGTATGCTCTGTCTCAAAGAGTTTTAATTAAGCTTATTTTTTGTGAAGGATGGTGGCGTGAGGTTGCATTTAGAAATCTTTCAGTGTTTGTCGGCTTCCTACATACTGAGAAGGGGAGTTTACTCCTATATACTGAGATTTAGGATATTATAATAAACAAGAAATTATATTCTTGCTTTAATCCTTTATCCAATCTTAAGGAAACAAAGTTTTTGCATGAAGTATCTTCATGACTAGTCTACTTGTATACAGAGGAATTGACTTTGCATCATTTGCCTCAGTATCCTATAATGCAAAAACATTATGAGAAGGGTATCCCAGATAGTTTGACCTTTATTAAGATTTCATCAGTAGGAGCTATACTGAGGAAGATGCTAGATTAAATCAATGGAGAAGTCATTGATCGGATTCCAAGGCAGTTGATATGAAGTCAACAGCCTCTGTATACAAGTAGCCTAGTTGTGAAGATACTTCACGTGCAAACTTTGTTTGATAAAGCTTAGGTAAAGGATTAAAACAAGAATATAATTTCTTGTCATGTATAATATACAGTGGTGTCTAAAAAGCTAAGAACGAACTATATTTTTACTTGCATATGAAAAAATTTTCATGACCACAGCCAAATGTGGACATAAATTTATTGCCATCATACTAATAAATTAGATTACAAAATGTGTTGTAAATTGATACAAATTAAATTGCAATATGTTTTTGGCAAAAGTTATAGATTTCCTAAGAATGTAGTTAAGGAATTAATGCACAGTGCTTACAGAAAACTATGTGGAGAGACATTTCAATATGGAATATGACCACCCTGAACTGTGATGCAGCTCTCACAACCATCATACCATGCTTAGCAACAAGTGATTCAGGAGTTCTTGAGACAGACTGGCCCACTCCTTCCATAGAGCAATGATAAGGGCCTTGTTTGTTTTTCTGGAGGGGAATTTTGAGTAGCATTGCATCTCCCTATTGCTTCCAAACATGTTCTGTGGGGTTGAGATCCGGCCACTTGATTTGATTAATATTATTGATCTCCAGAAGTATCCACACTGCTCATGTATGATGCGATGTGGCATTGTCATCTATAAAAATGAATTCTTCATCTACAGCATCACAGAACAATTGAGTATGACGTTGAAGAACTTTGTTGCAATATCATTCACCGGTCATAGTCCCTTTTTCCAGCACTTGTACTCAGTGCATCCATTAAGCATAATGCCTCCTCACACTATGACCCCAGCACCGCTATATCTATTCCTTTCAAGAACATTCTCGCAATGGTAAGCAGTAAGAACTTTAGATCACACTAGATCTAAAGTGTCGTCTAGAATTGGGGGAAAGACTAAAACGATTCATCTGTAAAGAGTACATTAGCTCATTGGTGCTTGTCCAATTTTTATGGATACACTGAAAATATGCTCTATGATGAGCTGTGGATAAAGGCACACAGACTCCATGCCTTTGGGTGTATAGGCCTATTTATTGCAGACATTTTGCCACAGTTTGTCGAGATATCCACATACCTGTGCTTGAATGGAGCCAACTTGCAAGCCGACCTGCTGTGGTGCGTTGATTACATTTTGCTGTTATAATAAAAAATCTGTCTTCATGTTGCATGATAGAGCAAGGGGAACTCTTAGCAAATGTCTGGAACATACACACCCAGAGTCTGGGTGCAATTCTATGTGATGGCAATTCTGCAGCCTTCTTCAAGCTTTCCAATAATTCTGGAAAGAATTATTGGAAATTATTGAAATCATCTAGATGATGTCTTTGAGACATTACAAGACATCCAAATTTACAACTTTATTCTTTCACAAAAAGAGCTTTCTTCAAACACAATTTGCTTAACACAGTCTTTTGCCTTTTATCCTGTTTAGTGCTACATGTGATTCCTTTGCATGCAATTCAAAAATTTCAGTGTGTACTCACTTTCTACTCAAAATCATTAGTTATACAAATTGCCACAAGATGATTTGTGTGAATTTGCAGTTGTAATCTTCAGATAGTGTTCATCCTTAGGTTTTGGACACCCATGTACTTTGTAACCAAGAGAAAAGAACTTTCTACAATGAAGAGATCTTAAAAGGACTCTGTGCAAAATTAATCAAATACCTTAGAAATATGAGCAACCACGTAAGTTTCTCAGTTTTTTTTTTTGATGGCATCAGTTCAGAAGTGGTTGAGACAAATAAGATTATTTCTTATGGTAGAGTCCATATAAGTAATTTATTTGTTGAGAAGTTTCCACATAGTGTATAGTGTGTAGAAGTATTAATGGGTTTTTTTCGTTACTTTAGAAAAGATTGAAGTGAGAGCAGTCATATAGTGATTTAATGGTAAAGATTTGTTTCCCTTAGGGATAAATTGAATAAGATTAAGCATAAATACCCAGAGGAATATGACCATGAAACGGGGACACAAAATAAGAGTTGACTTTGGAATACAAATTGATTGTACAAAATTCTTCTGATCTCTTTGTTGAAAAACAAAGGAGCATTAAATGTTTATTACTTTGTAATCCTATACATGGGAGGGTTTTCAACCTATAGTGCATACGTATGTGGATGTATAGAAAGTTGAGAAAGAAGAAACTTGAATTTCAAGACCTGTTGTAGATTGTATTCATGGAAATAAATGAGAGGAGAGACTTCCAAAAGACAGAAGGAATAGCTGCTTCGTGTGAAGTCTGAGATGAGAGAGATTGGAGGAAATTATTCATGCCAGTTCTGATGAACAGTGACCATAGAAATATTTGTAAAAAATGCAAGCAGTAAAAACTAAATATCTGTGTAATTGGCATTTGTTCATTAATCAACTTGCCTGCTCTTTTTATTACTGAGTCAAGTAATTTAGCATACAGGGGCAGTACCCTAGATGTCAGAAGAGTATTCATTAGTAGAACAGATTAGTGATTTGTATAGAGTTAACTGTTCAGAGTTTAAGTAACATTTTGATTGAAAGAAAATCTTTTTTTTTTTAGATTATTATTATTAACATCCAACCTCCACAGAGCCAGAGACTCATCATGGGAGGTACACGCACTATTGCACACAATGCTCATCCAACCGTGCCTTAAACTGATTCAATGTGTCTACATTCACAACATACTCAGGCAATGCATTCCACTCTCCATGTAAAGAACCTTTGTCTCACATCCTCTTTATACAGTTTCCAGCGATGGCCTCTTGTTCTTCCTCTCCCCTGGGAATGGAATTTCTAGAATTCTTGAGGGACAAATGTCTTAGGCAACATGTAACAGAGGGAACAAGAGGTATAACCAAATCCAAGAGTTTTGAATTTGGTTATAGCATCAGAAGAGCTGATAATAACTGAGATGACATCTCTCCCACCAGTTGGAGAGAATGACCATATGGTTTTGACTTGAAAAATGAATAGACATGCAGGAGTATCAAAGAGACGGGAACGTGTGTGGAATTATAAAGCAGGTGATTATAATAGTCTTAGATGTCAACTTGGGGAAGTTTCGTGGAGGGAGGAATTGGAAGGCCTGGATATCATTAGTGCTTGGGAAATTGTGAAGGAATATTTCTTAGCAGCAATAGTAAGCTGTATTCCATAAGTGAAGAAGAGGACACAATTTGGTGTAAACGGGAGCTGCATGTGAAAAAGAGGCTATGGAAGAGATATAAGGAGACAGGTGAAGAGCAGATGCATGAAGAATACAAGACATGTCAGGAGAGTGACTAGTATGGTGAGGAAGGCAGAACTGGAATATGAGAAAAGATTGGTCCTTAGATCCAAGGAAAATCCTAGGGAATTTTATAGCTATTTGGCCAGTAGGAGGAGAAATGCCATTGTGGGATAAAAATGGGAATAGAGTGACTGATGCAGAGGACATAGTGGAATTGTTCAATGAACACTTTATTGGAGTATTTCATCCTGGAGGAGTCAATTTGAATACTAGAGGTGCAGGAGGAGAGTGTGTTCCACATTCTGAGTACTCTGGATGTTAGTAAAGCTGTGGGACTGTATGGTATTTCACTACAAGTTTTGAGAGAATGTGCTAAGGAACTGACAGTGCCCTTGACCTGGCTTTTCAATGAAAGTCTGGCTGTGGGAAAGATGTCCATGGAATGGAAGGAAGGTAAGATAGTGCCATTGCATAAGGGTGGTAGCAGACTGGAAGTATCTATTTATAGGCCAGTTTGTGTGTCATCAGTAGTTAGTAAGATCTTGGAGAAAGTAGTGAGGGACCATATACAGCATTGGGCAGATGAGGGTAATATTATATTATCAGTGAGAGTCAACATGGATTTGTGAAAGGGCACTCTTGTTTTAGCAATATGCTAGCCTTTTATGATAAAGTTACAAGAGCATTAGATGAGGGAAAGGCATATACTGCCATTTTCCTAGACTTAGCAAAGGCATTTGACAGGGTGGCACATGATAAGCTGATATTCAAGTTGCAGCACATGGGTGTGGATGTCAGATTAGTCAACTGGATTCAGGATTGGCTGTCCGATAGGTATTGGAGAGTTGTGTATGGTGGAGCAATATCAAAGAGGCAGAAGGTTACAAGCAGGGTTCCACAGGGCTCAGTACTGGGACCTATATTGTTTAACCTTTATATCAATGACATTGTCAATGGATTGCAAGGGGATATTTGGTTGTTTGCGGATGATGCGAAGCTGGGCAGGGTTATTAGTAATAGTGCAGATGTGGTAGCCCTGCAACAGGATTTGAATAAGCTAGATAGATGGGCAAATGAATGGGGTTGTCGGTTTAATGTAAGCAAAATGTAAGGTCTTGAAGTTTGGGACACATCGATGGGATGCAGCATACTCTATGGGAGGAGTTAAACTGGAGGAAGTAGGAGAGACAAGAGATGTGGGTTTGATGATTGAAACCTGAAATTTAGGGGACATATTGCAAAGGTAGTGAAGGTAATGCAGAGGATTGCTGCAATAATGAGAAGGACACTGACCTGCAGAGATAAAACAGTTATCATTCCGTTGTATAAGACTCTGATCAGACCACACTTAGACTATTGTTCTCAGATCTGGTCCTTAGGATTTGAAGGGAATAAATTAACTATGAAAAGGGTACAAAGGCAGATAACAAAAATGGTGTCGGGACTACAATGTTAGTTATGAGTATTCGGCTGAAGGAGTGTGGACTGCAGGGTTTGGTGGATAGAAGAAGGAGGGGTGATATTATTGAGACTTTTAAACTGTTGAGAGGTGGTTACAGGGTTGACGTTGGGGAGTTCTTTCACTTGGTTGAACAGCGGGAAGGAGTCATGACAAGGGGCCATCCCTGGAAGTTACGAAAGGAAACTGTAAGAAAGAGGGTGAAGAGTAGTTTCTTTACATGGAGGGTGGTTGAACCATGGAATGCATTGCCTGATGGAGTGGTGAGATCGAGAACAGTCAATGCATTTAAGGAGGTATGATAGACGTGTTTCCTAGGAGGGACCTCCCATGATGAGTCTTGATAGACTTGTGTTTAAAGTTTATTTTTCTCTTGGTTAGATTATAATAAATTTAGTTTAATCCTATTATCCAAGTGTGAGCAAACAAAGTTTGCACCTGAAAGTATCTTCAGGACTGGGGTAAGGTAGTACCTTGGTTCACCTTTGCAACGAGTTGCCTGGTGTTGTATTTTCTTACCCCAATCCTGAAGATACTTTCAGGCACAAACTTTGTTTGCTCACACTTGGATAATAGGATTAAACTAAGACTTGTGTTTCTTAGAAAGGACCTCCCATGATGAGTCTTTTGACTCCATGGAGGCCTGAATAATAATAATAATGTTAACCTGATAACAATCCCTGACTAGCTTCTATGTCTTAATCATATCCCCCCCCTCTTCCTCCTATTCACTAGGCTTTGCGATTTGCATTCTCTTAATCTGTCCTCGTACTCCACATTCCAAAGACCACTGACAACCTTTGAATCTTCTCTGGACCTTTTCCAACATATCCTCGTCACCACAAAAACCTGGCGACCGGATCTATGCACAATAATTCATACGAGGCCTGATCAAGGCCTTATACAATGGCATCATAACCTCTTTATTTCTACATGTCAGGGTCTTCTGCATCATTGCCATTATCCGATGTGATGTCTTCACAATTTGTGCAATGTGGTCCCGGAATTTCAGGTCCTTGCACACCACCACTCTCAGATCTCTCGTTTTCTCTACCTCCTTTCAAGTTTTCCCAATAAATGTATACTCTGCATCTCATAGTTGCTTACCAAATTTAAAAAACCTTACACTTTGCAACATTGAACTGATAGTTCCACTTACATGACCATTCATGCAATCTATTCAAGTCCAACTGCAAGGCTATAACATCTGCTTGATTTTGCATTTCTCTCCCCAATTTTGCATCGTCTGCAAACAGCTGCGTATCACTAGTTAAACCCATCCCACTATCATTAATATACAAATTGAACAACAATGGTCCCAAAACTGACCCATGCAGTACAACACTAGTGATTCTCTTATGGGATACTGCATTCCCATATACACTTTCTGATACCTGTCTGATAGCCAGTCACTAATCCAACTCAGAAGTCTGTTATCCATCTGTTTCAATTTATTTAATAGTTTGTCATGTGGGAACTTATTAAAAGCTTTTGCAAAATCCAAGTATGCCATTGTATATGCATTTTCCTTGTCCAAGATATTTGTCACCTTGTTGTAGTACATAAGTTAGTTAGTAAAACATGATCTTCCCTTAACAAACCCATGCTGTTTTCAAGTCAAGTCTGTATACTACTTCTCACCAATCTATCTAGTACTGTCACCACAACTCCAGATATACAGATTGGCCTATAATTGAAGCCACAGCCTTATCATATCACCACCTTTATGCAGTGGAACAATTTTACCTTCTTTCAATTCCCTTGGAACCTGTGCTATTGTAAGACTTAATAAACAGTCATGCCAATTCCCTGGAACATTCCCTTAAGATGCATGGTGATATGTTATCAAATCCTACTGCCTTATTGCCATCAAGGTTATTTATTTTCTCAATACCTCTTGCTCACTACAATTAAGCCATCCTATATACTCTGTCCTCTATATTTAAGTTCCTCATGATTCCACCTTGATCAGGATGAAACACACTTATAAATTGATCACTGAATACCTCAACAATGTCTTCAGCAGCAGTTACCATTCTACCATTTGATCATGGTAAGATGATATTAATCATTTAACCATAATTATTCTTCCTTCTACTTCACCTATTTTGCCAATTTTTTCTCATACTGCACTTTTGTTTTCCTTACTATCTGAGTCACTTTCCTGGCTTGTTCTTTATACTCTTCATGAAATCGATTATTATCATTATTCATTTTGTACTGCCTCCAAAGTACCTTCTTCTTTCAGATTTTATGCTTAAGCCCCTCATTCATCTATTTTACACCTGCCTTATTCAGCCTTTTGGCCCTTCAGAATACATTCACACATTGATGCTGTTATGCATTTCTTTGTCAGTTCCCAAGCAACATTTCATTACTGTTCAACTCCTCATTCCATACTATAACCCCAAGCTGTCTCCTAAACTTGTCATAATCACTAGCTTTATACTTCCACATATATCCTTTCCTCACAGAAGTCTGCATATGGCTAGCCACAACCCAGGTGATCACTTCATGATCACTCTCAACAACTGGAGGAAAGTGTGAAACTCCACTCACAATTACATTCTCTGACGATATGATCAGATCTAAAACTCTCAATCCTCGCATGTCCTTCTTTACATGCTACTTGAGATAATTCTCTCTCAAGAACTCAAAAAATTCATTTTCCTTATTCTCAAATGTTATTTCTTCATTCCAATCTATGTACTGCTATAATTGAAATCGCCTATATAATAGTTACCCTTCCTTTGTTCACTGCTGTTTATACATTTCTTAATTGCCACCCTCTACATTCCCTGGCCTATAGCAACATGTCTTCCTGTCGGCCTCCACTTTACACCACACTGCCTCATAACCAGTGCAACTATTTCCCTCTTTCATGTCTATCTTATGTGGACTTAATTCCCTGCTATCATCATCAGCACTCCCTCTCCCATCTTGCCCTTTCTATCCTTGTGAAAAATGATGTATATCCTTCCATTTCTATTCTCGTTACAATATCATCTTCATTCAACTATGTTTCACTTATTCCAATGATTTGGGGGCAAATAAACTTCACAAAAAACCATTTCATTCACCTTATTTCTGATACTTTGGCATTTGTAAACAAACACAGATATTGAGGCAATATTGTAATATGTTTCTGTCAAGAGATAGAAAGTTAAAATGACCCCAAGAAGAGAGATCTCATCACATCTGGAGATTCGGGTACTGTCTTCCTGTCAGAAGTAAGATAGGAAGAAAAATGGATTTTTCCTCACCCTGAGAAATAAAACTGGAATGATTTTTACTAATGCCGAAATGAACAACTTTATCAGCAGCCCATTGAAGAATGGTTTCTAGATCAGCAATCAGTATATCTATACACACACAAGGAAACGAGAGGTAAGTGAAAGAAGAACAGAGCCTTATGGAATACTATCATTAGTTTCAAAGTTTGAGGATAAAGATCTATTCACCACCACACACAATGTGCATTCAGACAGAAAGCTGATAACAGTTACACAAGTTGGAGGGCAGACCATATAATGGAAGCTCCTTTATGCCAGACCTGATCAAATGACTTAGATAGATATTACGAGTAAGCACTTGAAATTTTTCAGTGGCATCTGATAATAACACAATTTGTCCCAAGTAAGAAGATTCCATGCTGATGAACAGTGGCAGAATCCCTTAGCAATTGTTTATTAGCTGAGAGTGGCTTCAATTTGAGTGTTAATGATTTTCTCCATTACTTTAAAAAATAACTGAATTTGGACAGGAATTTGTTGTTAAAGATTTGTTAATCTTCTTAGGAGTGGGTTGAATATAGTCTGATTTTTAAGTTGCAGGATAGATTCTGGAATAGGGGAGAATATAATGGTAATATAAAACAGGAGTGAACTCTGAGTGCAAAGTTGGAGAAATGCCATCACGACCAGGAAATGTTTTGATATCCAGTTCGGATAAGATTCTTTTGATTGCTTTCTGATAAAAATATCAAAGGGAGCATTGAATGTTGCATATTTGCAAATGGTAGGAGGACTTACCAAAAGATTTTCCTACCATCTTCACATCTGCACTAGTTGGCAGGTGTTAAACATTAGTTGTTGTGTGAGCTGCAACAAGATAAGTAAATTTTATATTCAATGTGTGGCAATATTGTCTAATTTGTAGATTGATTACTGTAAGATATTTGAATGCAGAATGCATTGTTTGATTAAATTTTGTATTACTTTAAATTCATTGCTCTTGTTACTGCTCTGATACAAAATGGCAGCAAAAGGTAGAGTATTGCACAGGTTAGTGCAAAAGACAAGTAAAGTAAATGGCGTGATTTTTTCAAAAATGGTACAGGGCTGTGAGTGTAGTATGCATGCATGGGAAGATATTGCAGATGTTTATGAGGAGAGACTGAATAAGAGAAAGGAGCAAGTGTGAGTGTGTAGGAAGTGCGATATTCTGATTGCCCATGAGGCTTGTTTAATGAGTAGAGAACATGGAGTTGTGACTAAAACGGTAATTGAGGAAGATTTTGCAAATGTTTGGAAAGTGTGTGGAAGTGATAGCGAGGAAACGAGTTTAGTTGACAATGAAGTGGGCAATAATGACATTGTAAAATAGAGTGCAATTAATGGTAAGAATGGTGAGCAGGATTGACAGCAAACAAGTTTGTGTAACTGACAATAAAATAGTGAGAGTGAATGATAGTGAAAAAAATGATGCAAGATTTGAAAACTGAGTTGGTGAAGATGAGGCAAGAGATGAAGCAAATGTGGAGTGAAATGAAGAGAACTGTATTGAAGAATGAAGAAGATGGAACTGAATGATGTTGGTTATTCCTGAGAGAATAAACACTATTGAATAAACCTTCTGCAATGAGTCTACAGATTCCATGGAGGTGCCCATATGTAATAATAACATTGGCAATGCTCCTTTATAATTCTCCTGAACCTTGCATCATCAGCAAAACTGAAGACCCCTCAAATCCATATGAAATATTAACAAATAAGTTAAGCACCTGGGACACACCACTGGTTACCTTCTTTTTTTTGAGATACAGCTCTATCACACACAACTTGTTGATGCTGTTCCGAGCACAATCTCTAATCCATCTAACTAATCTGTTATCCATTCTCATTCTCTGCAGCTTGTACACAAAACCTATCATGAGGTAATCTATCAAATGCTTTTGCAAAGTCCAAGAATATCACTGTATATGAATCTTCCTTATCATCAAATGCAAGTAGATTGCATTTTATGACCTACCATTTACAAACCCATGTTACCCATCATAAAAAATCCAATAACTCATGAATCCAATCCTGTATTCTATTCTTAGCTAATATCTTGACAATTATAACTAACCTCTTGATATTGATAACCAATATCTTGACAACTGCAAATATACAGATCACTCTATAATTGAAAACTTCTGTTCACTGAACAAGTCAGTGTGTCAATGAAGGGAAACTAGAATTATCAGAGTGGATGGTAGCAGAGGTGGTCTCTTGTGGGAATAGGTGTTAGGGAGAGGGGGTGAATGCATCAGGTAATTCTGAATCCAGTGAAGTCTGGAGGGGATAAGTATAGAAACAGTGACAATGCCTTGATTCTTTATACTAATGCCAGGAGTATCTGAACCAAAGGAGACGAATTGGTGATGTTCATAGCATCAGCCTGTCCAAAGATTATTGGGATCTCTGAGACATGGTTGACAGAAGATGATATATTGACAGGAATAGAAGTAGCAGGGTGTAGCATTTTTTAACAGATAGGAAGGGAAAACGCTGTGGTGAAGTACTACTTATAAGTGATGACTTATGTCCTCTCAGAGTGGAGGATTTGGAGGGCAATGGCACTAATGGTTTTGAAAGCATATGGTGTGTGATCTAGAGGTAAGCAGGATCCCCCCACCCCACCACAATCCATTAACAATGTCAATGGATTGCAGGGATATTCAGTTGTTTGAAAAGAGTTATTAGTAATAGTGCAGATGTGGTAGCCCTGCAAGAGGATTTGAATAAACTGGAGAGAGAGATGGGCAAATGAATGGGGTCAGTTTAATTTATCTAAATATAAAGTCTTGAAGTTTGAGATACATTGATGGGAGGCTGCATATTCTTTTGGAGGATGTGGGAGAAGCAAGGGATCTGGGGGTGGGGTTGATTGATAGAAACCTGAAATTCAGGGAGCATACTGCAAAGGATTTATGGTGAAGGCAACCTAGGTGATTGCCACAATACTGAGAAAGATGCCAACCTGCAGAGATAAAGAGTTGTCATTTCATTGTATAAAGCCCTGATCAGAGCACACCTGGATTATTGTGCTCAAATTTGTTCCCCAGGATTTCAAGGGGATAAATTAACTGTGGAAAGAGTGTAGAGGTGGATAATAAGGATAGGCTGAGGGAATGTGGACTGAAGAGTTTGATTCTTTATACTAATGCCAGGAGTATCTGAACATAGATAGAAGGAAAGGTGGTATGATTGAGACTTTTAAATTGTTGGGAAGTAGTTACAGGATTGGCACTGCAGAGTTCTTTCATTTGGTGGAACAGGGGGCCATCCCTGGAAGTTACGAAATGAAGATTTGAGCAAGAGGGTAAGAAGTGGTTTCTTTGCATGGAGGGTGGTTGAACCATGAAATGCATTGCCTGATAGAGTGGTGAGAGAATAGGAACAGTCAATGAGTGGTACGATAGACTGTGTTTTCTATCATAGGCTTCTCACGATGAGTCTTGAGACCTTAATCATAATAATAATGGTGTGGGAATGGAGGAAGATTGAAAAATAAGTGGTGATATGTCATCTATTTCCAGCCTTATTTATATCTAACTCAATCAACACCTGACATACATGGGTTTTTTCACCTTTAATTCTCCGAATGAAAAAAATTTTCCTTGGCTCTAAAGCAAGAGAAAGAATGTGAAATGTGTTGTTTTATCTAACAAAGAATGTGTTGAATGAGAAGCATCTTCATGACTGGGCTACTCGTATATATATAGAGGCTAATGACTTCACATCGATTGCCTTATTATCCCATAATGCAAAGCACACTTCCTTTTAGACATGCATAATGCTAAATCATGTATTTGACTTCTGCATTAATTCAACCCTGTATCTTCCTGAGTATAGCTCCCACTGATGAGACCTCAATAAAGGTTGAAACCAGTCTGGATAGTGAGCCTTCCTTAATGCTTAGTATTACGCATGTTTGAAAGGAAGTGTCTTCTGCATTATGGGATACTAAAGCAACTGATGTGAGTCATCAACCTCTATGTACAAATATCCTAGTCATGAAGATACTTCATGCACAACCTTTGTTTGCTTATACTTAGATAAAAGAATTCACCAAGAATATAATTTCTTGGCAAGTATAATTTAATTCTCCTAATATCTGCCTCCTTTCTACGTGTTATATAGCATCATTTATGCCAATATCCACATATATAAATAAATGGATAACGTTTTCATTAAATAACTTCTCCACATCCCTTGAAGTGGTCAGTCTGCTACCATAACTATTCACCAGTGTCATCCTTTCATAACTATTTTTCCTCTTGCTTGCTATACTCGGATAGCAAGTAAGAGGAAGAATTTTCCCCCCCTGTTATCACCATATTATAACCATACTTGTTATCTTTCTAGTCTGCACTTTATACTCCTCATGCATCTGATTGTGAACTTCTTTTCAAACACAGCTTGACTAATTTTGCTTCACTCCTACTTTATTTATTTGCTTAACTTTTGGCTTGATTATATATTTTTCTGATAACACAGGAATGCAATATTATAAGATGTCCACAAGATTTTAGCAGAAATGGCTACTATTCTGTTCCTGATGGCATTTTTTCACCAACTGTTTTAAAGGCTTGTATTTAATTTTAAAGGCTTGCAATTATGATAAACATTGCACCAACAGATTGGTGCAATGCTTATCATAAATGCACTCAACTACGTCTGGCTATCCATTCCACTTGTTCACCACTTTCCAAGTAAAAATAAAAAGAATAATCTAGTTTTCACATTTGCTAACTAACATTTTTTCAACTTTCAGGAATAATTCCTTCATTGATTTCTTCTGCATCTGTATATGAAGGAAGATGATTCTGAAATAGTTAGGCAAATAAGACTAATAAGCAACAAACAGGTGATAACAGAATGACTTTATATTATAGAAGCATTGACTAAGACATGTAAATAAGGAGAATCAGTTCCTGTAGATGCTTTAGAGATAATTATCTTATATAATGTGGTGGAAAAATGGGACACACCTGCTGGATTTAGTAATATTTTTGACACACTGAAAATAGATGATGCCACCAGCTGGTGAGAGTGATTATGTAATTTTGGTATAGGAGGAAGCTAGATAGGTGCAAGTTTAATGAACAAAAGATGTGTGGAATTACAGAGTAGGAGACTATGGAAAAATATAAGGGGATTGGTTGGTGACTTGCTATGGCATGATCAATTGAAGGGGAGAGCAACCTATAATGCATGGAACTTTGCTCAAAATCAGTTAGTGATGACAATGGAGGATAGAATGGGAGTGAAATAGATAAATCATGGAATTATGCAGAAGCTGCAAAGAAAGATATTATGATGAGATATAAAGAACAGGCATCTCAGCAGCATAAGAAAGAAGAAATTTACATATAAAAAGAAACTGACTGAAGCTGGGAAACAAAATCCTACAGAATCTACAATTATGTGGCTAGCAGGGCAGGTTTGAGGCACCAGAAAAGCAAATGCTTTGAAATGAATTTTATCAATATACAAACAATTTTTTTAAATGAAATCTGCAATATTCTAATTGTGATTATAGTAAAATATAAATGACTACATTAGTAAGAAAAGCTTTTATTTCATGAACACATTTTATAATAATAATAATAATTTTACCAGATTAATCCTTTCTGTATTAATCTGGTAAAATCCCTTCCATAACTTGAAGGGCTTTTAGTAATTACTTGCCCTATGTTCATTAATGTGCCAATGCATGCCATCTACATTTTTATTCCCAGGCCTATAACAGCAGCTGGCCAATCTCAGGATAGCCTCTAAATGCATCTATTTTCCCATGACCCTGCTACTGCCCTCTTGCCGAATCACTACTTTCTTAGTTACTATTCTATTATCATCAAAACTATCACTCCCTATCTCAGTGGTTTTCAAACTTTTTAAAGAGACATCCTCCTGTTTTGTCAAAAAAAAAAAAAAACCTCAAGAGGATGACAATATTGATCTGTAGTTTTCTTAGCATGTATTTTATTCTAGTAAAACTAAGATGTTCTTAGTTTTTTGATAGTATACAGTTATACTACAAACCAAAACTAAAATAGCACAGAGATATTTATTTAAAATATTACAAATCGTAAATTTCTAACTTCGTATATTAATGACCATTGCTTTGCACTCTCACAGTTTGAAAGCATTGCCCTATCCTCCCTGAAAATACAAGAACACTACAGTATCCTTAGTATCTATATAGTATCTATTCCTGTAATAACTGTGACTTCCTCTGATCAACCAAGTCTTGCTAATGCCTATAATATTTGGCTAAGTCCAACGAAACGATACTAAAAACTCTAATATTTGATGCCAAATAGTCCAGCAGATCAGCAATCCCTTTCTCAATGACCAACTATCTCATACAGAACATTGCAACCTTAAGTCTTCTCTAACATACTCCAACCATGGAAATGCTTAATGAACTAGCATCCATCATTCCTACACTTTTCACATCATTCCTACACATGTGCAGTAGTTGTTCATCCTTTGATAATCCAACCTGCTTCTCCTTCCTCTTTCATTTCATCTACCTCTAATTCTCTGGAATCAGCTTCCTCAAGAAGCTTTCTCTAACTACAACCTTCAGCTCTTCAAGAAAAATATCAATAGGTTCCTCATCCCTTAACTCTTGCCTATACATTGACTGCACCACTGTGCAATGGATTCTGCAATTTCTTGTGAGTGATAATACATACACAATTATCATAAATGAAGCACCAGAAGTACAAAACTGAATTTGACTGTGAATCCCTTAAAATGTAACTCTGAAATACACCAACTCTCCAGGGAAAAAATGTAGTCATCCTCCTAGGCCAGCCTCAATTTTTTCCAAGGGGTTTGCATATTTCATTAACTGTCATATAACTGAACAAGAATCAAGCTGTGAGAGTTGAAAAATACTGAGTGTTGAATTTGCCTAGTAATATGAATTATATTTTTATGACTTTTTAAGACAGTTGAATGTTTTTAAATGCTAATATTTCAAAAAATAGAATATTCTAATTAGGTGATGCATTATGACTCCTGAAATACTAATCTAGTTGCATCGTCCATTATTAAAAAAGAATAGTACTTTGAGCTCTTATGCAACTGTAGGTTGCCAGAGAGAAGTACCAGTAAAGGCAAAGTACACTAGCCTTGATGTTATTGATCAGACACAGAGAAACCTGTTTCTGGCTGACCTAATTTATACAGCATTCTTTTCCATAAGTGACCTTGTTTATTAATCGTTGAAATAATCCTTACATATTTTATGTTCATTTTATCTTGAAAGATAATCCATTTTGATAAAGAAAAGAAAATTTCAGTATTTAGAAGTTTTAAAATGTGTGTAAATGGTTTTCCAATCTCTTAAAAGAGATTATAATATAATGTTCTTAAGAATTCTTCAGATTTAAAAATATAAATTTTTGAAATCTGAGTTTTGAATTAATCTGAAATCATTTTTAGAAATCATATACATTAACAGTACCTTATCAATTTTATTGTGAAAAGTAAACACACTGAAACACCAATCACATGAGGTTACCAAAAGTAAGTCATGCAATAAGTGTTTTAGAAATTTATTAAAACAAGTTGGTTTTTCAACAAATTGAAGCTAATTACAGAAGAAGATAAAAGCAAACTTTTTCTTGCTGTATGGAAATTTGTGTTACACTTAGAATCCAGTAAAGGAACAATACCCAGTATTTACAAATATGAAATATTATGAACCTTTATGCAGCAGCTGGCCAGCCACTATACACATGAAACAGGCTTTATGGTGTAATGTTAAAAGTTTATTTTTCACTTGGTTAGACTATAATAAATTTAGTTTAATCCTTTATCCAAGTGTGAGCAAACAAAGTTTGCACCTGAAAATATCTTCAGGACTGAATATGGTGTTGTACTACCTTACAGGGTCTGTGTTGTACTGCCTTACTGGGGTAAGGCAGTACAACACAGCAGTAATTGAGAGCTATTATGACTGACACTTGGTAGAAAGGCAAATAGATTATGTGGATCCCCCCACCAATGATTTTGCTCTACAATCCAAAAAAAAATACTGAAAAATTGTAAAGTCATAATCATCAATCATTTCCAAACACATGGTTGTGTAGAATGATTATCAAGAAACATGCTTCTTTGGTTTTTAATGAAAAAAAAATTTCCATTCTTTAATGTGTAAAATGAAGTTGGCACTGATCTGTCTTGGGGAGCAGGGTGGAGGAGATGTGTAATGGTATGTCTTTCTGCTACCTATCTACAGTAATTATTATATCACCTAATTTTTTTTTTTTCTGTCATTCTCTCCACTTAATATACCATGTCATGTTGACTGTCTTTACAAAGCACATGTTCACACACAACTGAACTTTGTTTGTACTTGTGAATAATAAAATTTTCTGTATATTGCATTTATGTTGCTTGTTCTTTGGAAAATAACTATTTTGCTATGTTTGCAGTTTTTTTGAATATCCTGAACGAGATTACTTAGTTTTTAGTTGGTTTCATTTGTGCTGGATGCTTATATTTTTAGCACAAAACATCAATAAAAATAAAATGGGTTGGGTTAGTTGGAATTATGGCTGAAGCAACTAAGGTTATAAGACCATAAAATTTGAAATATAATCAAAAGCTAAAATGTAAAATTAAAAGACAATCAATCAATCAATAAAATAAGGAGGAATTGAAGAAAGATCAGAACCAGGAGCTGTGTATTAAAAGTAGCAATATATTATTGCTATATGAAATTGCTATATGAAACATAAGAGAAAGAAATATGAACATTAAAAGGAATACTGTAAAACTTTTTTGATCTGAAGGAAATAGTCTGAAAGAAGGAAAGAGATACAGAACAAAGAAACAGAAATAATGTAATGAGAAAACTCAGGAGATTCTGGGATGAATGACTAAGTTAATATTGGGATTCTGAAATGCAAATCACAGAGTAGTTTAGTGGACAGATGGAAAATAGGTGATATGATGGAGATGTTTAAATTGTTAATGGGATTTTACATGATTAACATGGAAGAGAATGATACAGAGTGAAGGTAGGGGGGGGGATAAGAGAACATCCTTAAAAATTGTATAAGGATGCAGTGAAGATGGAAATGACCAGTATTTTTTTTGTTTTTGCATGGAGAATTTTAGGTGAATAGAATCAAGTGAACACATGAAACCAAGCAGAACAAATTATTTAATGATACATAGAAGATAAATATTTCAGACAAATATGCAATTAGTCCTCAACTTATGACAGGATTCTGTTCTGATGATCCTGTTGTAAGTTGGAAATTGCTATATGAAACATAAGGATATGTTAACCATTAACATGCCTGAATGCTAAAATGTATAGGTCTGTTCTAATTTTAATTGATTTTACTCTTTGTTTACAGCAAAAAAAATATAATGTACAAATCATAACAAAAACAAGAATAATTCTTCAAAGCTGCTGCTTTACAAAATGGATGATTCATCAGAGGAGGCTAGGTTTCAACAAATTTTCCAATTCAGGAATTGCAACAAAGTGTTCTCAGGATGGTTTGCAAGATTCATAATTTGTGGAATATCTAAGCTCATCATTAGATTACATGACAGCAGGAGTAGGCTTCTTTAAAATTTGTACATTACATCAAATCTAGTCTATGCAAGTGTCATTTTCTTTTCTGCATAAATTTCTCTGTAGCAAGCATAGTTTGCATTAGCTTGTCTAATTTGTTAAATCTCTCTACGTTGAGGATCCGTTTTCTCAGATGACTGAATTGCCTTATTAACAGAGGCAAATTCCTCTGTCAATTTTTTCACTAAATTTTTTGAAACTCAGCTTCTGCTCTCCCCCCCCCCTTTCTTATTTATTTTCTACAACTTTCTGTGCTACTAGCTGTATAAGGTCTTCATTTGTGAGTTTTTTCTTCCAACTCCCACCAACTGCTCTTCACTGTCAACTTCCAACTCCAAATCTTCTGCTGGCAGCACTATCTTGTCACCAACATTTGTCAAATCCTGTGTTTGTATGAACGTATATTTTCTACAGTTTCTTCAAAAAACCATTCGTTCTGCTGTTACCTCACTTCGATGCATCTATATTCCTTGTATGGTGCAAGATATATTCCTTCCAAAAGTCTGAGTTTTCTCACTTTCAGGAACAGCAATAGTCTGATCAAAAGTATTTCATAAATAATATCTTGAAGGCAGCAATAACACCATGGTCTGTGGGTTGCAAGAGTGAGGTGATATTTGGTGAATGTGTTAATGGGATGGCCATCGTAAGTACGAAAGTCGCAGATGCAAGTTGAGAACTGATTGACCATAATATTCCATCTTCAGTATAAAAACAAAGAGCAGGGAGAATATTTATCAAATTAGATAGCCATTTAAGGTAATTGTTGTACACCAGAGGAAACCAAAAAAATTAAATATGGATAATTGTTCTGGAGATTTAACTTAAAAATGTGCAACCTATCCATGGATAAGTTCACTACTGAAAAGGAGACTGATGGTAGTTTGTCTTTCTTAGACATTATGCTTACCAAACTCCTACGGCACTATTTCCAGCTGTACTTGACTGGACACCACTTTCTAGTAAGCCCTCTTAGTGCATATAACCAGGACTTCAAAAATCTACTCACCACATGCAAGTTATCAGAAACAAGTGGAGAGAGTGAATTTTTAGCCTAGTTCTAAGTGCATTCAAAATATTTTCTTCAATTAATTTAGACATTTTTTTCATTATAAAACATCATCTCATTCACTGTCAAGTTATTTGATCAGGGGACAGTTGTCAACCAATTTATTAAGGAAGTTTTATTTTCAACCAGACGACAGCATCTTTTGTGATTACAAAAGACTTAACTTATGAAATTAATTTAGGCAGTACCAAAATGATATGTCAGTTATTGCTAATGTTATTAAACAAGAATTAGTTAAGGAAATCGAAGATCCAATCTATCTCATATAATGAACAAGTTCTTCCTCATCTAGAAGAAGCCTCACAGATATTTCAGATGAGGAGGAACTTGTTCATTATATGAGATAGATTGAAACTGAAAGCATTTATTACTGTAATTCTACGAAACTCAGCTGCAGGGTATTTTCATACATTAGAAAGTAAAATGAACAAGTTATTCTTGTCATGGAAGAACATGTAATTGGTTAGTAGGCATTGAAACAAATGGAACAGGTAACATGCTGAGAAAAAATAATGGGCTAGTGGCAATTAAAAGAGAAACATGCCAGATCTTATATCAAAACATTATATTGCACATAATTTGAATCTGGCTGTTTTAAACTCTATTAAAGAAGTTCTTTTTTGTTGCTGAAATTGAAACAGTAGTAAAAAATTATATACCTTTTTACCAGAATTCACCAAAATGAAAAAGAATTGAGAAAAGTAGCAGCCATGTTACAAACAAAAATCCTGAACTTCAAGTACCTGCATTCATTAAGGTTGGTGTCTATAACAGAATGGGGCAGTGAATGTACTTGTGAACAGCTACTCTGCAATGGCAATACATTTCGAGGAAATAGGCAATGGAACGGGATGATAATGCAATATCAAGTCTTGTTTAAGAAAATGAAGACATACAATGGTACTCAGGTAATGCATGCAGAGAGCTGTGCAAATGTTAAATGAAAAAATCTAATAGATGAAGGAATAATCTACTTGATAAAAAGATTTAATGAAAATGAATCAGAAAATGCTAAAGCTGCCTCATATTTACCTGGACTGAAGATCTGGAAGATTATGAGAAAAAAAAAAAAATTAAGATTTTCAGTAAATATTTCAGCAAATATTTTGATGATAATGACAAAACAGTTTTAGTAAATTTGGGAGATGAGTGGTAATGAGTTCAGAGTTGTGGGGAAGCATTTAAACATAAAAGATCTCTTTGGAAGAACAATGAATAATAAAAACAAGTTCTCATTTCTCTCAAACTGCTTGAAATTGTAGCAAATATACTAGCAAATACATCATCACATGAATCTAATAAAAGGGAACTTGAGGTCATCAATGAACCTCTCCATCCTGACCGATTTATGATACATATGAGTGGTCCCTCTCTGCAGGACTTTATTAAAGAAAGGACATAGGAAACCCTTAATGTGAATGAACAGTAAGCATCAGTGGCATAGTAGTAAGAATTAAATAATGTATTACATAAATTTATTTTGTCATCATAACATTTAGCTTTTTTAAAACATGACTTAACAATAATAATATCTTCTTAATAATAACAACAATATTTATATAAATTAGACTGATATCTTGAGTGAGTAAATTTTTTTTTGTGTCTAGTACATTTAAGTTTTATTTCTGGAGCCCTACATATAACTCAATACATTAATAAGAATGGCATCATTAAAACATTACTTGGAAAAGCTCACACTATTTGCCCCTGTGGCTCAGCTTCACACAACAAGAACATTTTAACGAACACAAATCCTTGATGCAACTAAATGGTAATAACTCTCAGAACATCTAGCAGATCACTAACTCTGATAACCTAACTCCCCCCAGATAAAAGTTCTCATCCTTTGCATTTTGTTCCTATGTTTATACCTATTAACACGTTCTAGTTTTCTGCCAACCACCAAGCATAAGCTCTACCTGGTGTTTAGCTGACAGTTGCACAGCAATTGTCAGCTTTCTCATTTTGGACAAACTGGCTAGGGAGCTGTGGAGAAAAGAATTATCAAGCACCAAACTTACATCCAGTATGAGAAGTTTCATAAGGTCCACTATGGTCTTGCACATGGGGTTGAGATAGCATACCTCTAATCCATTTGTTCTTTGTTGTACAGTGTTGTACAACTTCAATTCTTGCATGCAGAACTCTTAAGTGAATTTCATTTGTTATGGTTCCTTAGTGAAATTCAAGAACTGCAATTAAAAGAAAAAAATTCAATAAAAGGACAAATGGACTGTCCACAGTTCTTTTAAGCATGAAGTTATTCAAGGACAAGCTGTAAGGCCTTGTTGCATCATTTCTAATTTTAATTAACATTGTAATGATGGCTTACCAATGTCAAAAGTTTGGAAGATTTTTTATTGTAAGCAACTGCAATTTGTTTTATTCTGTTTAATCTCCCCCCCCTCTGGTGAGTAGAAAATTTGTGATATTTTATATATCGTTAAATAAGTTATTGGTTTGCACAACTATGGTAAAATTCACATGATGTCTATGTCATAGGCTCCTTTGAAAGCAGGTGTATAGAATGCATTGCTAGCTGAGCCCTCCCTGATATGGGGCTGTTGACACATGGAGATTTGTTAATAATAATTATTATTATTCAGGCCTCCATGGAGTCAAAAGACTCATTGTGGGAGGTCCTTTCTAAGAAACACAAGTCTATCAAGACTCATCGAGGGAGGGCCCTTCTAGGAAACACAAAGTCTATCATACCACTGCTTAAATGCATTGACCGTTCTCACTCTCACCACTCTATCAGGGAATGCATTCCATGGTTCAACCACCTTCCATGCAAAGAAACCACTCCTCACCCTCTTTCCTTTCGTGACTTCCAGGGATAGCCCCTTGTCATGACTCCTTCCCGCTGTTCAACCAAGCAAAAGAACTCCCCGGTGTCAACCCTGTATCCACCTCTCAACAGTTTCACATGATGATACCTGGAAGTTATTTAAAGCAGTGATGAACATCTCTTACCAAAGTACATAACCCCAACTATGAAATTCGGTGGTGGCAGTGTGATGGTATGGTCTGTTTCTCCTGGTTTGGCCATAAACATTGAACTCCAAGAGGTATCTGAACAACACAATGCTTCCTACTTTGTGGCATTTCTGTGGAACTACTTAGCCCACCAACCCACAGCATTAACGTATTATAGGTTTTCAAAAAAAAAAAAAAAAAAAAAAAAAATTGTGGGCAGGAGCCATATATGATGAAAATAAAAATCATTGTACATTTTTGCTTGTTTTCTTCTGTAAAATAAACTATTATAACATTTATTAAAATAAATATGCTGGTGTATTATTTTTGGAAACTTACAAGACTGAATATGGGAGATATTCAGTCTTGTTAATAATAATTATTATTATTCAGGCCTCCATGGAGTCAAAAGACTCATTGTGGGAGGTCCTTTTCTAAGAAACACAAGTCTATCAAGACTCATCGAGGGAGGGCCCTTCTAGGAAACACAAAGTCTGTCCATAATGATCACAATTATACCTTGTTCTAAACTTGCTCGAAATTCATTCCTCTTATGCATCTATCAGCTCTGGAAATGCAATCCACTCCCTTACTGCATTCCTTTGACATTCTCCAGCAAAAAAAAAAAACTTACTGCATCTTAATTCTTGTGGAAAGGCTTAGACGTTGGTTATGCATTTTTACTAAATAATTTAAGGAAATTACAACGTAAACTAGGATATACATTAAAATAAATTTTAATATACTTCAATATTTCGGCAACGTCACATTGCCATTTTCAAGGAACTTAAGAACAAGACACGTGCACGCAGGCACAACAAACAGTAAGTGAGGAAGAAGCAGGAAGCTATTATTTCTCCTAAAGTCCTGATGGTGCCCCCTAGCAGGCAATGTTGGTATTCTTGGGCAATTGGGCTGAAGGTCTTCTTCTGATGTAGGTTTCCCAAAAGGCAGTCTCATGCAGCCAAATTTGTTGAGGTTTGGATTGTTTCTTAGGGCTGAAGCTGATTCCATGAAAAGCCTTTCATATTTGTATTTACTATGGTGTATTATCGTGGCTTTAGGAGAAATAATAGCTTCCTGCTTCTTCCTCACTTACTGTTTGTTGTACCTGCGTGCACGTGTCTTGTTCTTAAGTTCCTTGAAAATGGCAACGTGACGTTGCCAAAATATTGAAGTATATTAAAATTTATTTTAATGTATATCCTGGTTTATGTTGTAATTTCCTTATATTACTGCACCTTACTCTAACAGAGTTGTATGTACAACTTCCATTCTTGTATGCAGAACTCTTAAGAGAATTTCATTTGTTACAGTTCCTTAGTGAAATTCAAGAACTGCAATTAAAAGAAAAAAAAATTCAATAAAAGGTTGAATGGCTCGGTACTCATGAATTGAAATATGACTTGTGTAGTAAAATTCCAACAGTCTAGCATCTCATAGTCCCAGTTCAGTCATAGTTAACTCCTCATAATTTGGCATATGGAAGGCTTGCTTGAATATCATTAGTTCTGCAATGTGTTCTAATTTTTTATTACATTTTAGGTGGTAAGTAAATTTCATTGCCTTGTGTGAGACCACCATCCAGATAACTGGAGGCCTGAAGTGGCTTGAAAACATTGTGTTTAATCTCTAGAGTAGGATTCCAAATTACCTACTCATTAATCCATCCATGGCACTAATCTACTATATGGTTACAACCAATATTCTCTAATTTTTGCCAGCCAACGTGCACGTAAAAAACATTTTGTATGCAAGTTTTTCTCAATGTGTTTCGTAACCTGTCTCACAATAGTGAAAATTATAAGCCACAAATTTAAAATTGGCTACATCTTTGTTAACAGATCTTGTACGGTGCATGTCAAATATGTCTATAAAAGTACCCTAAATACTTAATTCTTTAGTTACTTAAATACTATATGTATATACAAGCAGTTTATAAATAAATCATCTCATTTGTCCAGCCACTCAAATTTAAATAGCAATTCTTTCTTATTTTAATGTAATATTTATCATATTAATATTGCACTTTTTTTGTTTAGTTATAACTTGTAAAATTGCAAGCACTAAATTAATTTGCTTAAATCTGCATAGCTACAAAGCTCCATCACAATTTGCATGAGTACTAGTGATGTACTGTCTAGACAGACTACACAAGTATGCCTCTGTGACGTGTTGAGATCAGCACCAGTTCACTCACATGATGCAGACCAAAAGTGACTAATTTGAGTGTTTTAAGCTGAAATGAGTAATAATTGAGTGAGGACACTGGATAAATTACTAAATAAAATAAGTGACATGTATCACATAACTCATTTTATAGTACGATCAAAAATTATTGACTGTAAATTAGAAATTCTGAAAGCAAAAATTTTGTGCACTCAATTATGTGCTCCCTTTTTGACTAGTGTGCATATGCACAGCTTGGAGGGGATCTTGGCTACAACCTTTTGTGAATGTGAGTAGCATTAAAAACCTATTTACATAATCGTTTCTAATGCAAACAGAAGAAAAAAAGAAGTATGTTGCTTTGATAATAGGTCAAAACAGACAGCATAACCTGTATGCACACTATTCTTTTAAGGTTACATGTAGTCAGCATTCATGGTTAAGAATTTAGGGAGACAAGACACACATATTAAAATAATTACTTTACTTAATATTAGGCAAGTAACAATTGACGTTTCGACCTCTGTATTGAGGTCATCATCATCATCAGAAAAATACATATGTATAAGAACACAAGCTACATGCTATTGCACTTAACAAAGGTAAAATGAATTTAAGCTGCTTATTAATCTTTATCTAGCCTGACCTCTAGTGGTAAAAAAAAAACTAAATAAAATATAATAAAATAAAGTTAAAAAAAAATAAAGTTTTTTAAAAAAAGTAAATATAAAACTAATTAAAAATAGAACTACAATAACCACTTCTAAAGTCCTCTTGTATTGAGATTTCCTTCTGGACTTCTTCCGCTATAAAGGTTGCAGATAGGTTTCTCCACATTCTTGGAATGATTAGTCCGTCATCATTTGTTAAGTGCAATAGCATGTAGCTTGTGTTCTTATACATATGCATTTTTCTGATGATGACTCAATACACAGGTCAAAACATCAATTGTTACTTTCCTAATATTAAGTAAAGAAATTATTTTAACATGTGTGTTTTGTCTCCCTAAATTGTTAACCATGTATGCACACTAATCTGCTGCTCTGGGTCATTTCCCAAAAATATCCATAAAGCATGGTGAGCACAATAAAATACTGTTCTCAGATAGATGGATACTTAAGTTATTGTTCATTTATGTAAATACTGTTTTTTTAACATGTAAATGAAATATTGTCTTGAACTACTTCTAGAAGTATCATCCAATAATCCAGTGCCACTGAGGTCTCAATGTTGCCAGACTATCATAATTTTATTGTAATCTGATTCATAATTCTAGAAAAAAAAAATTAAACTGCTATCTACATTCAGCATACATTCTGTCTTAAACTTATGGGATGTGTTTTAGAATCAGATGAACTAGCATCTCTTAATCATATGTATTAATCAGCCAGTTTGTCTTGTATCAGGAAAAACCAGGTTCTATATGTAGTAGTCCACCTTTGATGTCAGATTTTGAGTGTACAAAAGAGGGTCTCCACTGAAAAAAATTTCAACCGACCTTTGATATTCTAAGGGTTCCCTGCATTATAGGGGAAAAGGTTGGGACTCAACTTTGGCAGAAAATTAATGCCTATTGGAAACAAAATGCAACAGTTACATATTTTTTTATCAAAATTTTAATCTACCTCTGAAGTGGATGCTTAAAGAAATATTGATACACTTCTTTCACATCATATTTTTCCACAGGAACAATTTACATAAGTATATTTGGGGCCCAAAAATTTCTAAATTTGTTCTGCACACACACACACACACACATATATATATATATATGTGTGTGTGTGTGCATATTTGTCTATTAAGTAGAATAAGTTACCTTCAAACCAAACCATAAATTGTTGTGTATTTTATTTGAAACTAATGAAAGAAATTAATTTGTAATCGAGAAACAGCTGTTTTAATTTGAATACAGGTTAATAAGTCAGTGTGACATCTGCATGCTGAAGAGCTAGATTAAAATTTAAATTAATAAATATTTTGCATATCAAATTTGCCAATACTCGTACATTCACATAATGCTGAAAATTATGACAAAGGAAATTTTCATTTATTTTGATATTACAGGAAAAAAAAATTGCATCCATCACACAGCAAAAGTGAAAAGATTAAAATTTAATACAATTTGAATGAATAATCATACAGTTTTCAAAACGTTAAGCTTTCAGGCAATTCAAATTACACTCATTTATTCTGTACCATTAATGAAATTGAAGCATATTTAAATCACCATTAGAAAAATGGGAAAGAGGTACGTTTCTCAAAAGTAAGATTACTGGTATAAAACAAATACAGCCAGTGGATCTACTGAGAAATGAAGTTATTATTACTTATGGTCTTTTCGTTTTTTATTTATTTTTATTTGCGGACTCACCGCTTTCCTTTTTTCCCTTTCCCTTTCTTAGCAGCATTTTGAGTATTCTGGGATGAATCGTTACCTCCTTGTTTTTGAGTCCTTGTTTTTAGTTTCGGGATCATTTCTGCAAGATACAGGAACACAGATGTTCGATTTGGAAATTTTGCATTCACTGGAGTTCCATCATCGTTTTTAAGTTGAACTCTAATTCGTCCTCTGTATGCAATATTATCTTTGTTAGTTTCTCGTGGATGTAGTTTGTTCTCAACACCGACTTTGAAATTTGAAGCGTCCAGAACATCCCTAATTTCCTGAAAAGTCGGATTCTCTACACATTTATCTTTTGGTAACCTTCTACCTCCGGCTACTGTTTTCTTAGAATTTATGTAAGCAGGATAAATGCAGATCCATCGTTCTCTATCACTATACTTTTTATCAGCACTCCACGAAACAGCCATCGCTGCCACGTTTGCTTTCGCTACCGACAATTAGCGTATGATGTTCGTAGTTTACACTGGTGGTGCTGTATTCTGTGTAGATATAATCTTTCCCCATAGGGATAACATAAAGACACGCAAATATTAATAATTTCTTACCAAGTGTTTCAATACGAAATTCCTATAATACAATATAAGACGAAATACTGTTAAACTTGCAGTTTTAGAAATAAATAAACGAATTGAAATGTAATGTAAACAGACAATTTAAGGAAAAAAATTCATAATACAACGGAATTATTATTATTATTATAAAAAAAAAAAAAAATCAGCTAACGCCTTTTTATTCCCGTATACGGGGAGTAGGCGAGGCCATTTACCCTATCTAACTTTTGGAGACTGAGCGGGCAGTTCAATCTCCACTGGCACCAATCAGAGATAGATGGCCCAAGGCTATCACTAATTAAGCGGTACTCAGTGAAGAGAGACGGCTCAAATGTGCTGCCATCTCGTGGTCCCTAACCCTAACACAATATATTTAATGTCTGAAATAATGTGGGTTCTACGGTCGATTTTCTTGAGTTTACAGGACGAAAAACCCGAGTTTCCGGGAGGAAAAACCAGCTTGCCCGTGCCAGCAGGTTTTTCCTGTTATTATTATTATTATTATTATTATTAGCGGGTTTTCCCTCCCGGAAACTCGGGTTTTTCGTCCCGTAAACTCAAGAAAATCGACCGTAGAACCCACATTATTTCAGACATTAAATATATTGTGTTAGGGTTAGGGACCACGAGATGGCGGCACATTTGAGCCGTCACTCTTCACTGTGTACCGATTACCGATTAATTAGTGATAGCCTTGGGCCATCTATCTCTGATTGGGTACCAGTGGAGATTGAACTGCCCACTCAGTCTCCAAAAGTTAGATAGGGCTAAATGGCCTCGCCTACTCCCCGTATACAGGAATAAAAAGGCGTTAGCTGATTCATTATTATTATTATTATTATTATTATTATTATTATTATTCGTGACACCTCAAGGAGTCCGAAGACGCATCCTAACTATCAAGGTCATCTTCGCTATGCATTCAAATTTTAAAAATAAGGCACAAGGGCCATAGTTAAAGAATCAACAATGCAGTTGATTGAAGAAAATCCCGTGAGTGAGGAAATTCTTTAAAATATAAAGATTTTTTAAAATATATTTATTAATATCGCGATGGATTGATGATATCATCAGATTTACAAGAGTGACATACAGAAGCAAAGCCACTAACAGACAGTTTTGGAGTAATTTTAGAAAAAGCCTTCAATCCAGCAATGGATTGAAAACGGCTGCTGATGATAATACTTCGTGTGTCTTAAAATTCATATATAAAATTTAAAAAATATATATGTTAAAACGTTAAAATTAACGTTTTAATTTTTAACAAGTTTTTACAGCTTTCTTTGTACAATGCTACAAAAGAAAACGGCTTTTGTGTAGTAGTCTATTTGTTTAGGTTAATGAACCAAAGACTTTGGGTTGATAAACTTTTCTTGTGATTTAAACGCCTCTGTTCCCAAAGCATCCTATGTTTGGAGGGGGGTTAGCATGTTCAGCAAGTCCAGATTGCTCTAGCTTGTGGAAATTAATATAATCTAGATGGTCCTCAAGAAGAACAACCGAAAATATGCGGATTTGGCTGAAGTATAATAGGCAGAAGGAATAGGAAATTTGATATATACCAAAGGGGGAGTTTGTTCTTTACAGAGCCTAGAAAGCAAAAAAGAAAATAAGTCTAGAAAGGGAAAAGACCATATAGAGAGCAATGAGCTTAAATGATTTGGGGAAACGTGTCTGATAAACTTTTGACATATGAGATAACAATAAGTTTGACAACTTCTTTGAAGACTGGCAATGCAGAAACTCCGTAACTGTTAATAACCTTGCTGCCAAAAGACAGTGAAACCTTTAGAGAAGAATTTGGGTTGATAAATTTCTTGCGATTTTAATGCCTCAGTAGAGCATATGGGAAAAAGTCCAAAATTCTGGGATGAATATTGGATATGATTGATGATATTTAATTTAATGTCCCCTATTTTTTTTAACAATAACCATCGTGTGATAAAGCAAGGATATAATGTTTGGTGTACCGTTTTATTTTCTTCCTATGATTAGAACTGAAAGCATGTGTCTGATTAAGAAGAATAGATGGCCTAGGAAGAAAATATGTTTATTTTTAATTTCTAGAGTAAATTGTACACAAAGATGCCACGTGTTGAACCGGTGCACTCTGTGATAGGTCATGACGGAACATCTATTTTGTGTATTTTTGGAAGAAATACAATCTAGGACGTTGGTCATAAGAAATATAAAGCTTCTTTTGCGTTTCATCATCTCCGGTGGAGATGTTATTGGTGAATTTGTGTTTCCTATTTAGCTGACTAAAGGTGTGTGGTTACATAGCACTAAAGTTGCCAGCCTTCATCTAGGTAATCGACAACAGATTACAATGGAATATTTCTGTTGTTTGTTTTGGGAGGCATACAGTCTCTAGGAGGAGCGTTTAGTCTCTCCAAATTACATAAAACAAATGTTCTTTTACAACCTGTCATAACCTTACAAAAGTAGATTTTATTTCTTTTGGGTTTCAATATCCATTCCAGAAACACCATGTTATTGAGTTTGTTTAGTCTGTTTAGATCACCAGAGTACTCATTATCATAAAGCGGACGATATTTTATGTAGCCAGATAGCACTAAAGTAAGATTTTGGTAGTATTCTTTCCTCTCCTGAATCATAATTGATTTTCCCATAACATCCTTTGAGAACACAGTTCTTAATTCAATCTTTTAAAGGTAACGCTTCGAGAAGAGTACGAAGAAAGACTATTAACTAGAAGATAAAACATTGAAGTTTATCTCATACATCTGTGAAAACTTTCTTAGAACATTGCCCTTGATATAAATTAATAAACATCAAACATCTCCGAAATAATATGACTGGTATATGATGAGTTAATCCGATATTTCGGTTTGTAAAAGCTAGTTTTTTCCCCTTAGTAAGTTGATATAAAAGTAAGGAGTTTTAGCATATAATAAAACCGTTGGACTCTGGAAAACCAAAAAGGACCTTTAATGTTAAAACATGTAGGAATTACTTGGATTGCTGTACAATTCTTCTAATTCAGATATATTTGGTCTGTTTCTCTTTATATTTTTATATTTTTTCTTCGATGTATAGCAGTGGAACGTTTATGGCAAACGTGTCTGAATTGCTTACAGGCTCTTGAGATTGAGAGCATGCCCAGATTACATTTCATAACCATAATTTACATCACATGGTCCTATTCCTAAATATATATATTGGTACGTAAATAGCATCTGGTCTGCTAGTCAGATTGCTGTTCTGGGGTGAAGAATCCCACAACCCTCAACGGAAATGCCGTGATACAGTTTCTTTGCATCCTAGATGGGATCCGAAGTTGGGTGTTTTCAACCAAAGAATTATGTCAAAACCAACTTCGATATGCGAGCTCTCTGTAAAACTTTCACGCGACTATATTTGCCCTTTTATTAAAGAATTGCATATATGCCAGCTTCCTTTAGCATAGTTTAGCTTTCTGATGTGTTTTTCTATCTAAGTTTGTTGTACGAGGCGAGGGTGGTTAGAAACGTTCTCGGCCCAATAATGAAAAAACGAATTTATAATTAATTTATTTTTATTTTTCAACATAATCTTCCTTAAGACTGATACATTTAATCCAGCAATGCACCATTATCCCGTCCCGGTAATGGTTCTCAGTAAGATCTGCAAAATACTCCTCTACAGCTGCAATCACCTCTTGATTCGAAGAAAAACGTTGGCCAGCGAGGTCAACGTTTTAGAGTTTTTGTTTTGGGAAGAGATAGAAGTCAGAGGGAGCCAAATCTGGGGAATAGGGTGGATGTTCCAACAATTCATAGTGCAGATCTCTTAATTTTCCCATTGCCAAAACACCTTTGTGGGCATGTGCCTTGTTCTGATGAAAGATGATTTTTTTTTCTTCTGCAAACTGGGTCTTTCTCACGCATTTTTTCGTCTAGGCTGGTTAAAAAATCGGAATAATATTCCCCGGTTATTGTTTTACCCTTTTCAAGATAATTAATAAGCAAAATGCCTTTAGCATCCCAAAACACCGATGCCATGACCCTTCCTGCTGATGAAACCGACTTTGTCTTCTTTGGCGCTGAACAACCATCTTTCGCCTACTGTTTTGTCTGCTGTTTGGATTCGGGTGTGTAATGGTTAATCCAAGTATCATCCATAGTAATACATCATGCACAAAATCAGTTTTATTCTTGATAAAACGCTCCAAGCACTGTTCAGAGATTTTCATGCGAGTGCGTTTTTGATATGCTATGAGCAAGCGCAGAACCCATCTTGCTCAAAGCTTTTTCATTTGTAATTCTTCATGCAAAATATATATCCTACACGTTCTTTTGAAATGCATATAATCTCAGCAATTTCACGCACTTTGACTCACCGGTCATCCAATACCATATCGTGCACTTGATGAATGATTTCTGGTATTGTTACACTTTTTGGACGTCCTTCACGTGGATCACCTTCAAGGCTACGGCCACGTTGAAACTCGGTAGCCCATTACTTAATTGTTAGTCGAAAACTAAGGAGAAGAGTGCCCATAAACTTTTATGAATTTCTTTTGACGTTAAATTTTTTCTTAAACCAATTTAAGAAATCAATATTTTAAACGTAAAACAAAACACATTTGATATTTTTTTAAATATTCAATTCAATGTATATTTGGTAATTAGGTCACATTTTTATGATACATACTAAGATGCATTTTCTGGGCTAACTTGGTTCGTCTTCTTTTGGCCAACCCTTCTCTTCTTGTGAAGTTGAAGCACCACTTTGCCTTTCCTGTGAAATCAACAATGTTCATTTCTCTTGCAAACCTTTTTGCCTCATATTAAATAAGCTTGGTTGACACACATATCGAACTCTGGCGCTGCTCCATAATCGAAGTCTTAAGCCTCAGCTCCAAGTTTGTCCATTTTGCTGGTTTCCTCTTCAGGCCCTCTTCCTTTTGGCATCTTGAGTAGTTGTTCTTCCTGTTTCCTCCACTATTTAATCATACACTCATTGCGAGGAGGATCAAACTGTCTCTCTGAAGCTTTATTTCCACGTTCCTTTGGGTAATTTTTTTTATTTTTTATGTTGAGCCCATATACGAGAGGTTGGTAGATCAACCTATAGTACTTTAGCACCGTGTATGGGTTAGGAAAGAAGGTAACTGTTCACGTTAGATTCCAATAACTATAGATTGTATTTTCTAAGGAACACATCAAGGGGAAGACTGTTCCATAGTATAGCGGTTGCAGGGACGAAGGAGAAGGAGAAGAAACTTGTTCTGAGGGTTTCGAGGTGCACCGTGTAGGGATGTTGAGCAGCAGCTGTACGTGTTTCAATAAGCTTAGTACTAAGTTTGGGAATTTTTGATGCTATTTCGGATGAAAATTTTCCATGGAAAAATTTTTAGAAGACACATAGTGCAGAGACCGATCGTTTGTGTGAAAGTGGTTGAGTGAGTTGGTAAGAGAATTGGTAAGTTTGACGAGAAGTCAGTAATTGATGACTTTTAACTTGAATTTTGAAGAATATGGCAATCGATTTTTATTTTCTTGCATTTTTATGGGCTTGTGCTCAAAATATTGCGAACGAGTTGCAGATGTATGAATGCTTCCAGAGTTCTGATTGGTTTATTCAGAATCAGCCATTAATGACGTCGATTGACAGAGTTAACAAAGGCTAGTGATTGGTGGAAGCCTATTCGCGGAGACACGGTACCGGCAGTTTCGACACGGCAACTGCGGGATTTCCAACCGATTACACCCCCCCCGTGTATAAGACGACCACCGATTTTTTGTTTTTATAGTATATATATATATATATATATATATATATATATATATATATATATATAAATCAGCTAACGCCTATGTTGTTCCCGTATAGGGAACGTAGGCGGGGCCGTTTACCCTATTTAACTTTTGGAGACTGAGTGGGCAGTTCAATCTCCACTGGTAGCCAATCAGAGAGATAGCTGGCCCAAGGCTATCACTGATTCATCGGTACGCAGTGAAGAAGGCAGCAAGCTAGTGCCGCCATCTCGTGGTCTCTAACCCTTACACAATATTTTTAATGTATGAAAATAGTTTGGGTTCTGTGGTCGATTTTCTTGAGTTTACGGGACGAAAAACCCGAGTTTCCGGGAGTCAAAACCCGCAAGTGTTGCAAGACTAGCGGACCCTGCACCTAGAGCAAGTCCAAGGCAACTCATGGTAAAGGTAGAATAAGCTCTGATCACTCTTCTTAATATTATTATTATTATTATTATTATTATTATTATTCCTGATACCTCCAAGGAGTCCGAAGACTCATCGCGGGAGGACATCTAGAACTGTCTCTACACCTAACCGCTACTACGAATCATCTCCATCAACGCCATCTACCGCCCACCTCCAACACCACCACAACTAGTAATTTTTGTCTGTAAATTGCGTGTGGTCTGAAGGGCCGATTTGTATGTATATTTACCCTTAATGCAAAGCACATCTCCTGGAGGAGATGTATGATGCTGTGTATTAAAGGCAAGGGGCCACTACCCAGACCGGTTTCGATCTTTATTGAGGTCTCATCAGTTGGAGCCAGGCTAAGAAATACTAAGCTTTAAGTAATACAGAGCTTATAAATATTTTACTAACACAAGTTACCATAAGGTGCTTTGACCTTATTAAATAAAAATCTCAGGATGAGAGATGGATGTAGAAAGTTTTTTTATCTTGAGTATAATATATGTTAAAGATACTAGGTTATTTTAAATATAAACCTGGTTTTTTACTCCATTTCCCAAGTAAGCAAACATGCAAGTCAGTCAAGTTTGTAACACTTGCAGGCGCAAACTTGACTGACTTGTCTGCTTGCTTACTTGAGAAATGGAGTAAAAAAACGAGGTTTATATTTAAAATAACTTGGTATCTTTAACATATGTTATACCCAAGGTAAAAAACTTTCTACATATAGTATATGTGTGTGTGTGTGTGTATATATATATATATATATATATATATATATATATATATATATATACATACTACATATATATATATATGGTATATTTATATATATACTACATGTATATATGTATATATATAGCAAAACAGTTAAGTTTGCGCCTGAACGTAGTTCAAGTCTAAAAGGTAGTGCAACACCAGGGCAAGTCGCTGTAAAGGTGGGAAAAGCTCTGATCATTATTCTTAGTATTTCTCATAATGTAAAACACATCTCACTAGAAGATGTATACTGCTATACATTATGGGTGGGTGGGGGTTTACTACCCAGACCGGTTTCAACCTTTTTTGAGGTCTCCTCAGTGAGTAGCCAGACCCTGAAATACCAAGGTTTTCAGTAATACAGAGCCTTATCAACTTTACCTATTCAAGTTGCTACAAGGTGCTTTTACTTTGAATAAGAAATTCTGGATGAGATAAACATGTGAAAATTTTTTACCTTGGGGATAATATATATTAAGGATACCAAGTAATTTTATAAACATGTTTTTTTTTTACTCCTTCTCCCAAGTAAGCAAAACAGTTAAGTTTGCGCCTGAATGCAGTTCAAGTCTAAAAAGGTAGTGCAACTCGTTGTAAAGGTGGGTAAAGATCTGATCACTATTCTTAGTATTTCCCATAATGTAAAACACATCTCACTAGAAGATGTATACTGTTATACATTATGGGTGTGGGGGGGTAATTACCCAGACCGGTTTCAACCTTTTTTGCGGTCTCCTCAGTCAGTAGTGTTAGACTTGAACTACGTTCAGGTGCAACCTTAACTGTCTTGCTTACTTGGGAGGAGTAAAAAAAACAAGCTTTTAAAATTACTTGGCATCCATAATATATATTTTATTCCAAAGGTAAAAAATTTTCACAGGTGGTGCAACTCATAGTAAAGGTGGGAAAAGCTCTGATCACTGTTCTTAGTATTTTCCATAATATAAAGCACATCTCACTAAGAGATGTATTGAACTACGTTCAGGCGCAAACTGTTTGCTTACTTGGGATTAGGAGTAAAATAACTAAGTTTATAAAATTACTTAGTAACCCTAATATACATTACCCAAGGTAAAAAAAACAAACTAATTTATATATATATATATATATATATATATTAGGGTTACTAATATATATATGCGGCGTTCCACCTCATCATGGCAAATGTGTAGGTTTGAAGTTGATGTTCAATTTATCTCATGTTGGCGGCTTTCGTAGTTCGTGTTTATTGTAAACAGGACATGGCCCGACAGAGCAGTTGCTCTGGTTCTCTTATAAGCAATGTCTCTCTGGTGCTCCTCGAGTAGCAGTAGGATAGATTTCTCCGTTAGCCCATAGTAAGGCTTTCCGCACTCACATGCGACCTTGTATACACCTAGGAATTGTAGAAGGTTTTGAGATTGTTTATAGTTGTTGAAACGTGATCTTATTTTTGGCAGAGTCGAGAAGCACGTTTGTATGTTAAACTTCTTTAGGATTCTACTCAGCTTTTTGGATAGTGTGCTGATATATGGCAAGACGATATAACCTTTGGAGTCGTCCTGTGTCGCTACGTTGCTATGTTGACGGTCGAATAATTGGTTGTTAATACTTTTTAAAGAGTAGCCATTGTTTTTAAAGGTCCATTTAAGATGTTGTAGTTCTTTTTTTAGTTCTTCTTCATCTGACAGTACAGATCTTGCACGATTCGCAAGAGTTGATATAATACCCAACTTTTGCGCTCGATGGTGATGTGAGGACGCATGCAAATATCTGTCAGTGTGTGTTGGCTTTCTAAATATAGAGACTTTTATTGATTCAGGCGTCTTGGTGAGTTTAACATCTAGGAAACAAATAGAACTATTTTCTTCAATCTCCATCGTCAATTTTATATCCTGATGGAGGTTGTTTCTTACACATCATTTGTTTCTTACACAAATTTTGTGAGACAACTTACACAAAAGTTGTTTCTTACACAACATTGGAAAAAGCACCATTCAGTTGTCTAGCATTGAAGAGAATAGACTATGTTTTGAAATAGCCAAGGTGATCTATGATTCCCAACAATCAGAATTGAATATTCTACCAGCAGAATTAAAAACCCTGAATTCACTAAAATAATAATATAGTATTACCAAAGCTGAGAAAGGCAATGCCACTGTAGTCTTAAATGCTAGATTATGATCGAAAATGAATTTACTGCTTCGTGATCACGATTCTCCGGTCTGGGGGGGGGGGAGATTTCCTCCAGAGGCAATGCTACATGCCACCGGACGGGTCCCCAGGTTCCAAATGGGGAATGGCCACCAGAGATGGCGGCCCGCTGCGAATAGTCAATAAGCAGTCCCGGACAAGAAGCAGCAATGCTATCAGAACGTAGTGGATTAGTGGACAACTCTAATAACTCTATAAAATGCCAGAAGTTCAATGACGGTACTGCGTCAAGGCGAGCCTCGGCTTCCCTTAGCCCAAAGATGACCTGTATGCTCCTTCGTGAATCTCTCCTGAGCTCTTCAAGGAAGACTGAGGGTTTGTCAGATAAGTGTAGATGTGCTGAAAGTATAAAGAAAATACCATTGAAATCTGATGCCAAAGAACAAGAGAAAAGACTTATGCCCGCTCGGACGTCGTCCGGTCAAACAAGGTCCTCGTCCCCAATCGAGCAATCAGGGTTGGATCGAAAATTCAGCTACTGAAAACAAACACAAAAAAATGAAACTCAAGCCTGTCAAGATGGAATATGAATAGGTACATGAAATGTCTGTACACTATGGGCAACTGGAAAATTGAAGTTGCTTCAAAAAGAAATGAAGAAATACAGATACGACATTTTGGGTATTTCAGAAATGATATGGACACTGTCAAGAGTTCTCTGGTCAGGAAATGAAAATACATATGAAGCAGTGATAGGATACAAACCAGTTAGTGAAAGGATAATATTTGCAAGATTCAGTGCCTAACCATTTAATATCACGACCATTCAAGTATATGCGCCCATTGCGGAGAGTGCAGAAGATATTGATAGATTTTACAGAGATCAACAACTGGAAATTGATGAGGTACCGAGCAGGATATACTCATCATTGGAGGAGACTGGAATGCAAAGATTGGCGGAAATGAAACAGGATGGATAAATGTTACGGGAAATTTTGGATATGGAAAAAGAAATGAACGTGGAGAGATGTTTCTGGGATTTGTCACTAATAACAACTTGATGATTTGTAATACCAAATTTCAACAAAAAGATTGTCGTAAATAATAGTTGCAAGATTCAGTGCCTAACCATGGCGCTTCTTCGATGGCAAAACAGGAATATGAACGACCTGATATTAACACCAGAAATGGAAAACCTCAGTTCAACAGTGCAGATCATTCCAAGGAGCTGATATTGATTCAGACCACAGCTTAGTGATTGCGAATATAAGACTAAAACTGAAACAGAAACACAAAGGAAAGTTCCAAAATGCTAGAGACATCTCAAGACTAAATGAAGACAGTCTAAGAACGGTATATCAAAACATACTGGAAACTAAGCTCAAGACCACAAGTGAAAAACAAAATATAAACACAAGGGCAGATCGACTGACTACAGTACTAAAAAAAGCAGTAGAGGACGTAATTCCTGAAAAAGAGAAGATTAATAAGAAATGGATAATTCAGGAAACCCTGAAATTGGTACAAAAGAAAAGTGAACTGAAACTTAAAAGAGAGAATTCAGAGGCAGCAGACCAGCTATGCCATCAAAAATGCAATGAAGTACGGAAAGCAGCAAGTTCTGATAAAGCGAAATGGCTGGAGGACCAATGCAAAGACATTGAATAGTGCTATGAAGAACACAAAACTAGACAGGTCTTATAAACTTATAAGAAATGTCAATAGGAAGTGGCAAACAAGATCAGTAGCAGTAAAATATAAAGATGGTAAAGTATTGATGGACAAGACTGAAATGGCTGGTGGAGTGATTACTTTTAGTTCTTTGATTACTTCTGTTGCAGTATGTTTAGTTGATTTTTATATAGTTCACTGCAATATCTTGTACACAGATGGACAAAATATTGCAGTGAACTATATAAAATCAACTAAATAATACTGCAACAGAAATAATTAAAGAACTAAAAGCAATCTCTCCACCAACAGAGATCTTTGAAAATGACATCGTGGAAGAGGAGGTCAATAAGGGTATAAAACATATCAAGAACAAAAAGAGTCCTGGAAATGATAACATAATAGTCGAAATGCCAAAATATGAGGGGGGGGGGGAATTGGTTGTAAATGCAATGAAATATGGAGATCATGGTATGCCCCCGAAGAGTGGAAAAAATCGGTCTTAGTTGTTCTTCATAAGAAAGGTAGTGGTTAACATGCACCAAATACAGAACTACTGCACTAATGAGTCATCTTGGCCAAGTGCTGATGAAAATACTTACAGAACGCCTGGAGGCAGGGCCGACCATCTCGGGGGTGATGTGAATGCAATGCACCTGGGTACCACGATCGAGTGGGCACAGTCGGTACACATTATCGGAAACGTATTATATTTCTAATGTGTTTTTTTTTGTTTTCCTGTGCCAAAATCATTTGCAGGTAAGAGGTTTTACAATACGTTTATTTCGAATCCTTTAAATTTTACCTTTGAAAAATATTTTAGGGTCCCAAAAGGTTTCTTGCACCCAGTCCCTTTATAGAGAAGGTCGGTCCTGCCTGAAGGGTCATATAGAGGTACATCTTCCTGATGAGCAAGTCGGATTTGGAAAAGATCGAAGTACAGTGCAACAAATACTCGCACCAAGACTAATAGCAGAGAAAGCTCAAAGAAAGAACAAAAAGATATACAGCTGTTTCGTGGACTTCCAAAAAGCATTTGATAATATTGACCAAAGTATAACATGGGCTGTCTTGGAATCCTATGGTGTGGACACTAAATTGATCTGCCTGTTGAAAAATATAAACAGCCACGCACAAGCAACAGTCAGGATAGCAAGTGGTACAGAAGATTGGTTTGCTACTAGTAAAGTCATAAGACAAGGGGACCCAATATCATCAGTCTGGGAAGGACACTAGATAAGATTAAAAAGAAGGTTTGGGAATTTCAATAAATGGCTTGAGAATAAACTACCTCTGCTTTGCAGATGACATTGTCTTTATTGAAGAAGACCCAATAAGGTTGGAAAGAACACTGCAAACACTATACACAGAAGGAAAAAGATATGGACTAAATTCAGTTTTGAAAAAAAAAACTAAAATCATGATATTCGGACAGCAGGAGTTACTGAACAAAGTTACCATTGAACGATTTCAACTGGAAAATGTGGAACACTTCACATATCTTGCCACATGACGCATGACTTGGTCCCCAAAAAAGAGATAAAAATTAGAATAACCAGAACAACAGCTGTTTTAAAAGCCATGGACAAAATATGAAGAGCCGAGCTATTAAGATGCACACTAAGCTTCGCATTGTGGAAACCTATATCTTCAGCAGCATGCTCTATGGACGTGATGCATAGGTACTCCTGAGAGAATCTAAAAGAAGGATATTGGCATTCGAGAGGAAGTACTATAGAAAGATCTTGAGGATAAGCTGAATCCAGAAAGTGAACAATGAGGAAATCTATAGACGAATACAACAACAACAAAAAAAAAACTGATACAGAAATAATCATAAGGAAACTACGTCTATTTGGCCATATATGTAGAATGAACGATGAGAGAAAATTAAAAACGTTGCTGTTTGGAATGATTGAAGTAAAGAACAAAAATGGAAGACCTAACTGAGAATGGGGCGATGACATCTTCAAATGGTGCGGAAACTCTATACACAAACCGAATCGTATTGCACAAAATAGAATGTAGTGGAAGAATCTTATCAAGATGGCATCAGAAACCTACAGGCGTTTAACCCATGATCGTTGTTGTTATTCATCGCAATACTTACTCCCAACTTAATAATGTCCCTACCAATAGTCAGCGCAAAATACTCTACAAATTACTGGATGAAAGAACATCATAGATAAAGAAACCATCAACAGACTCAAAACATATCATGCCAGACCACCCAGAATGTATTGTTCACCAAAATTACATAAAAATAACTGTCCACTCAGGTCTACTGTTGATTCTATAGGCAGTGTACCACATAAAAAATATCAAGATTTCTGACTAGCTTTCTCCATCTCTTCACTGGCTTCTGCATTACTTCAACTTTGGTACCACTTCTGGGTCTGGCTTCCACTGATGATACCTCAATAAAGGTCTGGATAGTGGAGCTCCCCCTAATTCATAGCATTATACATGTCCGTAAGGATATGTATGTTGCATTATGGGATACTAAAGCAACTGATTTGAAGTCATTATCCCCTCCATACAAGTAACCCAGTCGTGAAGTTGCTTCAAGCAAACTTTGTGTGCTTACTTGGATAAAGAATGAAACTAAGAATATAATTTTTGGCATCTTTAATTTATAGTATAACCAAGTGAAAAAAGAAACTTTAAACAACTATGGAAATTGTGGAAGAGTGCGTTTAGCAAGAGTATTCGGACTAGGGTTTTTTTTTGCTGAGAGGGTAGGGAACGGGTTGACAGAGGCGGTTTTGAGTGATTCGTCAGTGAATGAATTTAAGGAGAGGTATGATTATTACTGTGAGAATAATGGGCATCCTGCGATGAGTCTTCTGACTCCATGGAGATACCTGTGTAATTATAATTCATCTATATGTGTTTGACTGCTGTCTTGCTACATTAGGACGTCGAGTGCATGAGGTACCAGAGACATTTCACAGGAACTCTATCCCAGACAGACATGATGAATTTAATCAATTCCATAATATTCGCTTGTGATTGGTCACTGTCAGAAATATCTTGTGACATGGATCAGTCATTATGTGAGTCAGAGTAGTTACTGGTGTTTTGATCTGGTAGTTGAGGCGAGGCCAGCTAAAAAAAATTCGCTGCTACTTTCACTGAGATAGAGTTATGTCACAGGTAATTGTCAGCTAGCAATTATGACAGACATATGGTAGTGAATTTTCTTTATTGGAGTTCACATCAGCTAGTGCACTTGAATGGGTGTAGCTGATCAGCAAATGTGACATAACTTTATATATATATATATATATATATATATATAAAACAAACATTAATACCAGCTGAAATGGAATTTGTGAGAAAATAGCAAATACTATATAATACTATATATAAAACAGGCTAAAATAGCCGTCACTTATATTAACTATATATCCCGTTTGTTCATAAAATAAATGAAACCAAGACTAATAATAGGAAAAATAGGAGTATGTTAATAGATTGCAATTTTTTTTTAAATGCTCATTCTACTTAAGTATAAATCGTTTGGAAAAAAGAGGAGACCTGGTCGTCCACAGAAACAAACTATGGGAAGAAAAATTAGCCTCCATATCACCTGGTGATCAAACCGTCTGGAAGTTCCTGAGAAACATCAAAAACAAAAACAAATCTCCTCCTCCTCTCAAATCTGACCTGAACATTGTTTACACAGATGCAGAAAAAGCCGAAACTATATCTAAAAATTTAGAAAAACAGTGTAGCCATTCATACAATAATCTAAATTTCAAAAATATTTACAAAGTCCACCGCCACGTCAGACACGTGTTAAAACGGCCTGATACCTGTACCAGCCAACTTGCACCTACTTTCCCAGTTGTAATTTATGACATTATAAAGAACTTAAAGAATAAAAAAACTCCAGGGTCTGACGGCATATCCAACAAAGTTATTAAACTGCTACCTCGAAAGGCCATCGTACATCTTACAACAATAATAAATGCCATGTTCAGGTTTAAGTACTTCCCCTCTGCATGGAAGTTGGCAGACATAGTTCCTATATACAAGTCTGGCAAGTATCCTCAAAGTTATAGTCCCATAAGTCTGATTTCTAATTTGGGCAAAATAGCAGAAAAAGCTCTTCTTTCAAGAATTCAACTTTCAGTAAAAAAATTAAACATCCTTCCTTCAGAACAGTTTGATTTTCGCCAGTTTCATAGTACCACTCAACAAATTCGTAGACTAATCGAATTCATTACCACAAGTTACAATTGACACCATACACTGGAGCAGTTTTTCTTGACTTAGAAAAGGCGTTCGACAAATTATGGCACTTTGGACTGCTATACAAGTTGATTTTAGCTGGCATTCCATTAGATATAGTCCATATTATAGTCATTTCTTAGTGACAAACGAATGCAAGTCAAACTAAATGATATATTATCTACCCAGTGACGCATCTTGGCAGGAGTGCCTTAAGGATCCCTACTGGGACCGATACTTTTCACGATTTACATGGCGGACATTCCACACAATCCAATGTCATCCATCATTTCCCTATACGCAGACGACACAGCTATACTAACCAGATCTATTAAACCGCACCTTGTTACCAAGAAACTGCAAGAAAACCTGCAGAGATTAGAGCACTGGTTCTCGGAATGGAGATTGCAAGTAAACTTTCAGAAGAGTATCGCCATGCTCTTCACTAAAAACTCAATATCTCCCAAAGATGACATCTTCCTATTTAATATCAAGATTCCCTGGAAAGCAGAAGCCAAATATCTGGGTGTACTGCTGGACAGACAACTAATCTTCAGTCTACATATAAAAGCCTCATGTACAAAAGCATCAAGAGTCATTGCACAGCTCTACCCTCTTATCAATAGGAATAGCAAGCTGGATACCAAAATAAAACTGCTCCTTTATCAGTTGATGATTCGACCCATTATCACATATGCGTCCCCAGCCTGGAGCCACACCTCAAGTACAAATATCCTCAAACTACAGAGAGTGCAAAACAAATGTCTCCGCATGATCTTAAACGCACCATGCTATATCAGAAATGTCGAACTCCACCGGGATAAATATATCCCCTACATCTACTCTTTCTTGCAGTCTTCAGTAGTAAAGTGCTTCTCAACATCCTTTTCACATCCAAATGAATTAGTGCAACAAGCAGCAAATTATGATGAAACAGACTTCTCCAAATATATTATTATTATTATTATTATTATTATTCCTGATACCTCCAAGGAGTCCGAAGACTCATCGTGGGAGGACATCTACAATTCTCTCTACACCTAACCTCTACTACGAATCATCTCCATCAACGCCATCTACCGCCCACTTCCAACACCACCACAACTAGTAATTTTTGTCTGTAAATTGCGTGTGTTCTGATGGGCCGATTTGTATGTATGCGGGATGAAAAACCCGAGTTTCCGGGAGAAAAAACCCTGCTACCTCCATATGAGATCGGCTAACTCACCTTCGATTGAAATCGACCAGATAAAGATTCCTCCCGTCGCGACGAGAATCGAACTTAGGCCTATTCCAATCGAAGGGCGCAATGTACCGTCGTTCTTCCAATTGCGCTACGGAGGCGCTTAGGAGACTCAAGGCCATCCTACTTCCAAATGAAGATCTTTAAATCGCACCCACTCAGGCAGAGCACTTAGCTCATAAACTTTTCCTCACACAGCAACCTTATCAAATAGCAAGGATTATAAAAGCATTTTGCTTCACCCTTATAGTCAGCAACGTCTTGCGAGACCTGGTCGTTTATTGAAATGACTCGTCGATGGTTTCCGAGGCCAGAACAGACAATAATAGATCTAAATCCTTGAAACGCACGATGATGATGACTGTAATGGCATCAAATTCGCCACTTCCCACCCTATTCTACTTCACTCCTTTCCTTTTCCAGAAAATTGGTCTTTGCTTATTTTTTAAATAATTTTGTCTGTAACTTTCCCATGTTGATGTCATACGATCCCTTTTTAATTAGGCATTTCATCAGCGTTGTTTAACTTACGGAGGTGGTTTAAAGTAATATATTGCTCAACTTATTTATTACTTCTGAGTAATCCGGTTTGTCAGCACACGTGATATGACCCATGCAATTGTTTCTCGTATCGCATATTATCTTTTCAAGAAAAATTCTAATTTTATTTGCTGTTAAAATTTATATATCATTTCATTAAGCGAGGGAATTTTATTTAATCCTTTGAATGCTTTACGACAAGATCCTGTAGTATTTTTTTTTTTTTTTTTTGGTACGCATGTGTGAATAATTCATGCTTGTGGTGTGTATACATTGGTACGTTTACTCACGGATGTTCTGAAAAATCAACTGATGGCTGCATTAGTGAAAAATGTAACAAATGCTATTTGGCATGCTTTTGATGCTCTTGATGACAATAAGACGGATAAAGTCCAGAAGTCACGGTTGAAAGTGAGTTTTGATGAAGTATAATATTTAGAATTAAATGTATAAAATAAGAAAAGTAAGCGCGTTATTCAGTTATTTCCGTAAAAGGAAGGCGTTTGCAGCTTTCAGCCTATTTAAATATATTAGTAGATCATAGTGTCATTTCTAATTTGATAGAATATTTCAATTACGTTGTTATTATTAAGAGAGACCTCCAGGGAGTCAGAAACTCACACACGCACACACGAATTATAATGGGAAAGTTCTAAATATATAACAGTTGTCACTGGAATGATGTTTTAACTAAACCAATAAGTTGTACATGGGATATTGATGAAGTACAATATTTAGCACCTGATAGAAATGACAGCTTGTTTTGTCAGGCGGAATCAGTGCATTGGTTAATTATCTGCTGACCTCAGGTGAAGCAATGCGAAAACAATTTTGGAAGTCATCACTCCCGGATTAAACACTTGCATTATATATGTTTAAACCCATTTTAAGGGATGTGAGGAAACTCCACACGAAATATATGCAGAAAATTAACCAGTGTGCTGATTCCAAAAAAACAAGCTGTCATCATTTCTGTCAGGTGCTAAATATTATAATTTGCTACTGTCCTATAGAAAACTTATCAGAACATACTCTTATGGCACTCCACTGACCTTCCTCTTTTGGGATATCATTCTTCCACATACAACCTACTGATTTTGACAGCTAATCAGCTATCCAGCTCACTAGCCTTATCCAATCCTATCTGTTTCAATTTGGCTGCTAAAAGCCTTTGAAAAATCCAAGTACACCGCCATACATGCATCTCCTTTATCAAGTGAATTTGTCACTTTATTGTAATATTTATGTAGATTGCTGATATGTGACCTCCATCCTAACAAACCCATACCGACCATCATAAAGAATACTGCTATTATCAACCCACTTCTGAATCCTGGACTTCCCCAACTAACAACTTAACAACAACCTCAGACACACAGATTGACCTATAATTTGTAGCCTTAATCTTAACCCTCCACCCCTTTCTCAAGTGGGACAATTTTTCCTGACCTCCATTCCTTTGGGACTTGCTATGTTGCAGGGTATCTAAGTAGCCTAGCCATGGAGATACTTCACATACAAACTTTGTGTGTTTACACTTGGTAAATATAATTTCTAGGAAGTTAAATGTTTAACCAAGTGAAAAAACTACCATCTTATGGTGTACTTTAACGTTTTGCAACTGAGTTACCTGTTTCTTCTCTGGTCACTCAATATATGTCCACCAATGCTAAAATACCCCCAGGCTCTGTACTCTCATCCACTCTTTTCTGCCTGTACATAAATTGCTTTATTTAATGATGACATTGATGAGTCTTAATATTTCCCGACTTTCTGGGAGTTCTGTTTTTGGTGTGTTCTACACTTGCCTTAATCTTAAGGAAGATTAAGGCAAGTGTAGAACACACTTGCCTTAAGATGCCTTGTGATGACCAGAGGTATTTGTCTGAAACTATCTAGCTAATTCTGATAATTTTAATTTTTATTTTACTTCATTTTGTAAATCTAATCCTCTCATGAATTTGCATTATCTGACTCAATTTTGGAACTCCATAGAACTGGTATGTAGAAGCAGTGCTGCACCCAGGGGGTGGGCCAAGGGGCCCTTCCCCCCCTCAAAAAAAAAAGGAAAAAGAAAAAAAAACGCTAGAAAAATTTCCAAAAATCTTTTCCTAATTAAAATTCATTTTTTTTATTTATTCATTTATTTATTTATGTTGTATTGTGTCTTCTATTTTTATACTACTAATGAATTAGTGGTCACATAAGGTGGGAATACCCTATAGATCTAGGGAATCATGGCGGTTGTGAATGCAAGGCAAAAAGCAGTGCTCGGGCAGACCAAGCACTACTTTGCTTGCCCAAGCCGGGCCAGAGGAGATCAGGGTTATCATGTATTGGCGGATCACTGCAGATGCTCAGTCATAGGTTGCATGGAATGTGTAGTGTGTATTCTCAAATTGTCTACTCAACTCCTCCCAAGATTAAATCTTGAGTGCCCCCCCCTGATTAAATCCTGAGTGCACCATTATGTAGAAGTACCCACCAGTGACAGCTTTCCATTTGTGCATGAATGTGAAGATACTTGTGCAGACTTTTTGTAGATAAAGGATTTAACAGGAATATAATTTCTTGGCAAGTGTATAATTTACTTTTATAACAAGGTCGAGCTTTCTGTGAATGGGTTTAATATTCCTGACACCTATCTAATAATACATTATATCCCCTTCTCCAGAAGCGTAAGTTTGTGTTAAAAGTTTGTGTTTAAATTTGGAATTTATTGCCAAATGAGTTGGCGAGTGTGCAAATATTGAACCAGTTTAAGATGAAGCATGGTAAACATTATCTCTGTTAGAAATGCATCTTACTATTGCCTCCCTTGAGTCTTGACTCCAGGTGTTTGCATAATAATAAGCAGCATTCCATTGCTTATCTTTTTTTCAGTGTTCAGAAGTTCAAGTTTCTGTATATAGCTAAGAAAACAACAAATCCACCAATCTTAAATGCTATTTGTATTATGGGCAGTGCATTAAAGATTCTTACTGCTCTGCAAGGGTATCTAGAAGCCTCACTGATTTACTTAGTCTACTGTTTTTGCCTTGTACCTGGAATGTACCTTGCATCCATCATTAATAGCTGTATTTGCTATACTTTTATCAGTAACCGCAATACCAAATTAACAAAATAATCATCACTTTACATCCTTCTCAACCTACCTGATCACCAGGATTATAGTAACTGTTCCCTGCATCTGGTGTACCTCAAAAATAGCTCTTGAGAGAAATCTGCAGTGTTTTTGACCCCCATAAAGCTAACTGCTCTTATCAGCTCAGAATCAACTCCGTATCCTTCCTCTCTATGTATAGGGCCACCTTTTCCAACTTGTGAAATCTCCCCATTTATCCAAAACAAATCTGCCTTCTGATTACAGAATCAGATGAAAAAAAAAAAGCCTTTTACAATTATCAAATTATCCATCTGTTCATTGGACATCAACAGATGCTGTATGGTCACTCATATGCTTTGTGATGTGCCACACCAGTCTTTGCCATATAGTTCTGTTATATGCTTTTCTGGAGGCTTCAACTCTGAAGATCAGTCACTCCAGATACCATCCATCTCTGACAGTCTACCCTTTCCTCTTTTTTCCAGGAACTTTGCCTTCTATTACTGTTCTGAGAAGACTTCCTTCCATCCTTTTCAAGTGCATCCATAGTGTAATTGGAAAAACGATGGTGTGTTGTGCCTTTCGATTGGAAAAGGCATAAGTTTGATAAAGATTCCTCTCATTGTGATGAGAGGAATCTTTGTGTATTTTTTCAATTGAAGGTGAGTTAGCTAATCTCATATGGAGTAGCAGGGTTTTTTTCTCTTTGAAACTAAGATTATTCATCCCACATACAAATTGGCTTTGAGAAAACATGCAATTTACAGACAAAAAAAAATACTAGTGATGGTGGGCAGTAGATGCCATTGGTGTAGATGATGATGATGGTAGTTGCAGTTTCCTGTAGTTGGTGGATTAAGTGGTGGAAGAGCTGTAGAGTAGGTGCCCTCCCTCGATGAGTCTTTGGACTCCTTGGAGGGATCACATAATAATAATAACATAAATGATTTCCACTCACTGACTTCAAATTCTGTCTACAGCTATGCTGATGATAGTATCCCATTCTTCCCTCTCATTCATTAAAGCCTCAAGATCATACATACCAAATGCTTAAATTCTGATCTCCTCACTGTTCTTCACTGAAGTGACGATAACAACTTGAGCTTCACCACTAAAACACAATTCTGTATGTTGAAAGTTTTTTCACATGGTTAAACTATAAATTAAAGATGCCAAGAAATTACAGGCATCACTTGCTTAACATGGTTTTGCTTAACGCGGGATTTGATTAATGCAGCAAAATTAATTGCGACAATCCCTTGATATATTCGGCAAGAGTTTTAATTAACGTGCCTTTAAATTTACCACGCAGAAACATGCAAGCCTCGAGGAGTGTTTCCTGGCCAAGAGAAAGAAAATCATTAACGCACTTGGTCACCCAAACTCCCTTAATGATCTGCGTGAGAATGTGAAAGTTTTATTTTTTCCACCAAATACGACATCATTGCTACAACCCATGACTATGGGCATCATTGTAATTTTCGAAGCCTATTTTCTTAAAAAGACATCCCAAAGGCAGTTGAAACAACTAGAGAAAATGTGATTAGGCTCCATGAATTTTGGAAAAATTTTAACATTAAACACTCAGTTGAAAACATTCATGACTCGTGGGAACAAGTGTCTTCTAGCGGCATGAGAGCTGTTTGGAAAAACCTTTTGCCAGAATGCGCTAATGACTTAGGTGGTTTTCAAAATCCTGTGACCAACATGGTTGAAGAAATCGTTTCAATTTGTGAAGACCTTGGTTTTGATGGTGTTGATGCAGAAGTCATCATATGTTACTCTTTCGCACAGGCCTACACATTTTACCGCGTAAGCTTCTGTAACCGATAATCCCACGGAATAGGTTGTTTGCTACTTATTCCCAGTGGTATCCCATGTCTGTCAAAGTGTGTGTGTGTGTTCACAGGGCCGGTTTGCAGGATGAAAAACCCCAGATAAACTGGTGGAAAAAACCCTGCTGTCCACACCCAAGACTGACTGACTTGGCTATGGCTGAGGAAGATCCTTAAGCTCCTCATGTCTTTGATGGGAATTGAACCTAGGACACTCCTTCCCCAGGAATATGGTTGCGAAGTGCAAAGCCACTAGGCTAACTGCATGGATGATGCAGAAGATGTTAAAGAATTATTGGATTCAAATTCAAAAGATTTCAGTGACAACGATCTTCTTGAAATTGAACAACAATGCACATATGAAGACAATGAACAAATGGAATGTGAAGATGAGGTTCCAAAGGAGATAACAATTGTGATGTGACAAAATGTAAGGTTATGCATTTTGGGGTGAAAAGATTAGCAGCAGTATACCACATTGGTGGAACTGTACTCCAAGAGATTGATGAGGCCAGGGACTTGGGAGTGTTGGTGGATAGGGAGATGAAGTTTAGGGGGCACATTGCAAAAGTAGCTAAATCAGCTCATCAACTCACTTGGTTGTTGAAAAATACCTTGACGAGCAGAGACAAGCAAGTTATTGTACCTCTGTACCGAGCCTTGATAAGACCTCATCTCGACTACTGTGCCCAGATTTGGTCACCTTGGTTCCTTCTTGATGGGGAGGAGGTGAAGTGGATCCAGAGGCGAGTGACTAAGATGATAACAGGTCTATGGAATGAACCATATGAGAACAGGTTGAAGATTTGTGGGTTGCAGAAACTAGTTGATAGGCGGAAAAGGGGAGATATGATTGAGACATTCAAATTGCTAAAGGGATTCTATAGGATTAATTCAGAGGATATTTTTGAGATCAGGACTGGTGGTGGGAGAACTAGGGGACACCTATGGAAGCTGGGCAAGAGTGTGGTTAGCAGGGGTGTTAGAGCTGGGTTCTTTACTTTTAGAGTGGTAAATGAGTGGAATAAGCTGCCAGAGTCTGTTGTGGGTGCTATGACGGTGAATGAGTTCAAGGCAAGGTATGATAGATACTGTGAGAATGTAATCGCATAGTTGTGTGGACATGATGTTTAGGGCCTCCCTCGATGAGTCTAAGGACTCCTGGAGTTGCCCGAAATAATAATAATAAAAAAACAATCAAAGAATTGGATGGAATATTTCGTTTTTTAGAATCGTTTAAGAAGCAAGTAATGGATATGGATCCAGATGTTAATCGAAGAATGCTTGTTTGCTGAGGTCTAGAGTCATTTTGCTTGTTATTAATGCTGATAGAAAAAACTAAAACTGTTCAAACGACTCTTGATAACTTTTTTTGATAAAAAAAATTCAGTAACTAATGTAGATACAAGCATTTGTTAAACATTTACTTTTCATTTTTTATCTTTCTTAAAAGAGTACCGTATAAAATGAATTACCGTATAAAATTATTAATACAGTAATCGATCATTGACGAATTGTAATTGTAACCACTGATTATTATATTTGATTAACGCAATTTTGATATACGTGGTAACATCGAGGGATTAATTAATCCTGTTAATCAAGGGATACCTGTATATTCTTGGTTTAATCCCTTGTCGAAGTATAAGCAATCAAAGTTTGTACGTGAAGTATCTTCTGGATTGAGCTATTTATATATAGAGGCAAATGGCTGCACATCGATTGCATTTATACCACAATGCAAAGCACACACATCCTTTAGGATGTGTAAAATGCTATGCATTATGGGAAGGGCCATTTCCCAGACTGATTTCAATCTTTGTTGAGGTCTAAGCTGTCAGAGCCAGAAAGGATACCAAGGTTGAAATAATGAAGAAGTCATGTATTTCCTATATACAAGTAGTAAAAAGGTGTATCACCATATTAACTTATTCTAAATCTTAGATAGATGTTGAAAGTTTTTAATTTGTTAAACTATAAATTAAAGATGCCATGAAATTATAGTCTTGGTTGATCCTTTGTCATGCCTTAAATTCTGAGTCCAAGTGTAAGCAAACAAAGTTTACACATGAAGTATCTTCATGACTGGTTTACTCCAGTACTACTTCACAACTGGACTGATCCAGAATAATTTAATAAGGTTATACACTTTTTCACAACTTGTATTATATATAGAGAATATGACTTCTGCATTACTTCAACCTTGGTGTTCCTTCTGGGTCTGACTCCCACTCAATAAAGGTCAAAACTGGATATGTATGCTTTGCATTATTGGATACTAAGGCAGTTGATGTGAATTCATTAGTTTATATATATATATATAAGTAGTTCAGTTGTGAAGATACTTGACATGTAAACTTTGTTTGCCTTTGAAAAAAGGATTTAACCAAGAATATAGTTTCTTGACATCTTTAATTTGCAATTCTGTATGTATTACACTTGACAAGAAATTATTTTCTTGTTTTAATATCCTATATTTAAGCATAGCTATAATAAATTTAGTTTAATCCTTTATCCAAGTGTGTGCAAACAAAGTTTGCGCCTGAAAGTATCTTCAGGACTGGGGTAAGGTGGTACACCACCGGGCGACTCCTTGCAAAGGTGGAGCAAGCTACCAACTCTCCTCTCTCAGTATCTCCCATAATGCAAAACACATCTCCTTGTGGATATGTATAATGTTATGCATTATGGGAAGGGCCACTACCCAGACTAGTTTCGACCTTTATTGAGGTCACTTCAGTAGGAGCCAGGCCCAAGTGGAGTCTGACCAAGTAAAAAATAAACTTTCAACATCTTTCTCTAAATCCAGAGTAATTTAATAAAAAGGTGGCACACTGTTTAGCAGCTCCTATAGGAGGAGATGACCTTGCTAATGCTTCTGCTTTGTTATCTCCACTTGGGCCTGGCTCCCACTGAAGAGACCTCAATAAAGGTCGAAACTAGTCTGGGTAGTGGCCCTTCCCTTAATGCATAACATTATACATATCTGCAAGGAGATGTGTTTTGCATTATGGGAGATACTGAGATAGGAGTGTTGGTATCTTGCTCCACCTTTGCAAGGAGTCGCTCGGTGGTGTACCACCTTACCCCAGTCCTGAAGATACTTTCAGGCGCAAACTTTGTTTGCACACACTTGGATAAAGGATTAAACTAAATTTATTATAGTCTGCCCAAGTGAGAAATAAACTTTCAACATAAGCATAGCTGTAAAGTAACTTTGTAACTACTACTCTTGTATAGATGCTTCTTGGGTATGGCTTCCACTGATGAGACTTCGATAAAGGTTACATCTACAACTGATGTGAAGCCAACAGCCTCTGTATACAAGTAGACCAGTTGTGATGGATTAAAAGAAGAATATAATGTTTTGTCATGTATAATGACATGACAGTATAATGAAATCTTGGTCACTCGCCTCTGGAGAGGATCCAGAGGCGAGTGACCAAGATGATAGCAGGTCTGTGGAATGAACCGTATGAGAACAGGTTGAGGATTTGTGGGTTGCAAAAATTGGTTGATAGGCGGAGGAGGGGAGATATGATTGAGACATTCAAATTACTGAAGGGTTTCTATAAAATTAATTCAGAAGATATTTTTGAGAACAGGGCTGGTTGTGGGAGGACTAGGGGACATCCATGGAAACTGGGCAAAAGTGTGGTTAGTAAAGGTGTTAGAGCTGGGTTCTTTACTTTTAGAGTAGTGAATGAGTGGAATGCGCTCCCTGAGTCTGTGGTGGATGCTGTGACAGTGAATGAGTTTAAGGCGAGGTATGATAGATACTGTATGAATGTCAAATAGTTGTGATGAATATGATTTGGGGCCTCCCTCGATGAGTCTAATGACTCCCTGGAGTTGCCCGTAATAATAGTAATAATATACATTGTAATCAAGCAGAAAAACTTTCCAGTCCTGTATAATTTCCTGCAAGAAAGATGTTATGTCAATTTCCCTTATATGAAAATACGATCAGATTTACTTCTTGAATTTATTTGTACCTCCAGTCTTTCCTGGCACAAACAGTTTTTTGGTAGCTGCAGAAGCTATGGTATACAGCCATAGCTTCCGCAGCTATGCAGTGGTACCTGTATGCTAGATTTATCAACTAATATTTTTCTTTTGCTGATCACATATTAACTCCTGAAGGGGCTATATGCTGCTCATTCTCAACTAAATATGTCTTCCTAGCTAGCCTGCTCATATAACTGATAAATTACCTTTTTACAGCCAGACCACCTCTGGGTCTGGTTGCTGCTGATGAGACCTCAATAAAGTGTCCCCTCTCTTAATTCATAGCATTATACATGTCCGCAAGGAGATGTGCTTTGCATTATGGGAGATACTAAGACAAGTGATGAGAGCTTAGTCCACCTTTACCACGAGTTGCCTCAGTCCTGAAGATACTTCAGGCCCAAACTTTGCTTACACTTGGATAAAGGTTTAAACTAAATTTATTGTACTTTTTACAGCTTTTACTCATCTTCATAACACCTACTTCTAGATGGTCTGCTTAATCTTATTCATCTATTTTACACTTGTCTTATTTAACTTATCTGTTCTATTGAATAAAGATAGTTAATAATTGGAGACAGGTATACAACCTTGAAAGAGAAGGCTCAGAACAGGAGAGACTGGAAGGAAAGTGTCTGCTACTAAAAGAAGCACCTGCTCAATTGCAGAATACTAAAGAAGTAGTAGTAAATAATTGACTAAGATATTTTCCACATTTGCAATGCATAAAAAAAAAGAGGGAAAATTATTTTTAATGAAACACTTTATATATTCAGTATTTTGAAAGTTATTATTAGTACTATACATCCACTTGAGATGTGGATTTGGAGAAGGATGGAAAAATCAAATGAACAGATAAATTAACTAATGAAGAGGTCTTAAAAAGAGTAGAAGAAGAAAGAAGTCTGTTAAGGAGGATAAAAAGAAGCAAGGGAAACTGGATCGGACATATTCTGAGATGGAATGAAATCATCAGAGATGCCATCGAAGGAAAAATACCCAGAGGAAGAGTAAGGAAAACAATGCTAGATGACATGCTCAATGGAGACAGGTACACAACCTTGAAAGAGAAGGCTCAGAACAGAAGAGAGTTGAAGGAAAGTTTCTGCTACTAAAAAAGCAGCTGCTCATATGCAGAATACTAAAGAAAAAGAAGTTAATAATTGACTAAGATATTTTCCACATTTGTAATGCACAAAAAAAAAAAAGAGGGAAAATTATTTTTAATGAAACACTTTATATATTCAGTATTTTGAAAGTTATTATTAGTACTATACATCCACTTCTTCAATGAAATCTTTGAGGTTTACACCTAGATTATACCATTCCAGCCGTTATTTTTTATTTAGTCTTGTGCATCCTACTTGAATTCTGTTTTGATTAGAGCAGCCTTGTTATTAAACTTTTTTTAGCTTATTAGGCTATGCAAGACTACTTACAGAAAACTATTTTTTACAGAAAGTATATAAAATCAGCATTCTTTATCTGCTTTACCAAAGCCCAGCCACATTCCCTATACCTAGCAGGTGTCTACCAGGTCCCTTGCAGTTGCAAGCTGTCCTACAATGGCCAACAAGCAGGACTTCCAATATCAGAATTTCCGAACATATGGACTACATCTGGTTCTAACCATTACATCCACTCTAAACTTGCTGACCATGCTTTGGATATCCATCACATAATACACTGGAAGAAGGCCACTCTGGTGTGCCACAGCAAGTACAAATATGAGAGGCTATTCCTCAAATCTGCCTCAGCCCTGAGAAAGTTTCCAAACTTTAACAAATTTGGGTGCATGAAAGTGCCCCAAATTTGGGAAGCAGTCATTCTCAGATCTTCAGCCCAGCAGTCAAGATCACTCACTTTAGCCCACCAGGTGGTGCCATTTAGGAATGGCTTGACTTTGTTGCCTTTCTTTAGCCTCGTTTACCCAGTGTTAGTGCCTGTGTGCATGTATTGTTGTTCTGCGATCCCTTATGATGACAATGCAACATTGCCAAAATATTGGAAGTATTAATTAAAATTATCATAATTAATATTCAGTATATGTCAAAATTTTCTGAAAAATGATAGTTATGAATAGGCGACATATAAGCCTTTCTACCAGAAAGACTGCTGAAGGTACTGCATGCAATGCCTAAAATTTGAGTACAGTACAGTGCATTATGGGAAATATTGAGAACACTGACATGGAGCAGTAAAGATGTTATGATTCTGTTGTATAGGGGTTTGATCACACCACATACTGTATTATCTCGAATATAACACTCCCTCGCGTATATTTACTTTAAAAAAGAAATTAAAAAGTTTACCTCACATACAAAAAAAAGTTTAAACAGTGATGCACAGTCATGCTCACAATTACTGTAGATGGAAGAAAGTTGCCTTCTTACATAATGTTCAAAAGGAAAGCAATGCTGAAGGGGAAATTTTCCCCTGGAATTCATGTAAGAGTTCAAGAAAAAGGATGGATGGACACTATGATGATTCAAGATCGGAATTATAACAGTTTGGGACAAACAGCCAGGATCCTTATTTCGATGCCTGACTCTCCTTGTGTGGGATAGTGTCCACAGGCACTTAGGACCTGAAATAGTAAAACAACTTTTGGATGTGAAAAATGATGTGGCCATTATTCCTGGTATCATAGTAGTAATCATAGTAGTCAACCTCCTGGATAGGAGATGGCACATAAATGGGATGAGAGTGATGCAGGCTATGGTCCATATGACAAGTTCTTGGATCAGACCACTCGACTATTTGCACATCTTGATCTAATTTTAGAACTAGTCCAGAGATAAGTAGGCTAACGAATTCTAAGTGGACTATGATGGTGGCTTTATTAATTTATAGGAAATGGAAATAACTGGAAATAGTTTGGTAGTGATGGTGTCTTGGTGGATTGATTCTTCAAGTTCAGTAAACTTAAAATATCTCTAATGGTTTTAAAATATTTAGGAAATAAAACCAGAGGAAATCTGATGATTGATGGAAGCTGCGATGAAGGATATTTCCAATAATAGGAAGGTGCTGCTTTAATTAATGGAAGTTAAATTTTTTCCATTAAAGTGTACATTTCTAAAGTGTGCAAATTACAGTTTATTATATTATAATTATTATGCAATCTTTGGGAAGTTAAGGGCACATTGAGGGAGGTTGCACATCACTCACATCAGCTGTCCTAATTTTTTTAAACTCATTCACACTAATGTGCTCACCATTTCAAGAGCCAAACTGTTCCATTCACTCGCTGCTCTGACAGAAAAACTAATTCTCACCCCTTAACTCAGTATTTCTCAACTTTTTTGGATCATGCCATACCTCAACGTCTCAAAGATTTTGATGCCCCCCCCCAGCATAATAATCAGCCAAGTTCTGAAAAAGTATAATATGTATAAATATGTACATGCATTTCCTAATTGCCCTCCAAAATATTCAAATTGCCCTCTGTGGGTTGTACGCCCCCACGTTGAGAAACACTGCCTTAACTGTACATAACTACCATGGATGACCCCCCCCCCCCACATGTTCTCTCCCTAGCTTCATGTAACAAAAAAATTTCATCAGATGATATCCTATAACATCCATTCAGAAGTTTATAGAGCTCTGTCATATCACCTATCTTTCTCCTGTTAACCAGGGTCTGTAGTTCACATACTTTCAATCTATCCTCGTAATCAATAATTCATAATCCCAATGTCATCTTTGTTACTCTTCTTTCCACCATTTCGACAACTTCTTTATTGCCTCTAATCTCAGGAGATCCAGTCTGCACAGTAATTAAGATGCCGTCATATCAAGGCCTTGTAAAAAGGAAAAACAACTTCCTTATCCTTATATGTAAATTCATTTCAACATAGCAATTATTAGTTGTATTTACAGTTTTTACTATGTCCCCCTTTGAACTTGAAATTCTTATCCACCATTACTCCAAGATTCCTAGCCTCAAGATCCCTATTTTCTTGTATCATAATCTCACTACTATGATATGACATTGGAAATTTCATTATGCTAAAATGTAACTTTACACTTACTAACACTGAATTGACAGCTATTATCATTTGCCTACAGTTCCGGCTTATTCAAATTATTTTGTATGTATGTATGTATGTATATGTCATCATCATCATGCGTATTAAGGATTTAGGCCTAGCATGGCCTGTTTCGGCCTTAGAAGTCAGCGATGAATCGTTTAAGAGGACGTCCTGGTTTTCTTTTTCTTAATGGCTTGTACTTTAAGGCTTGTTTTGGTAATCTTTCTGTTTTCATTCTTTGAACGTGTTCCATACATTTATATTTATATTTTTTAATTTTTTCTATTACTGGTTCTTGGTTTAATTCTTTCATAATATCTTCGTTTCTTTTGTGATCAAATAGGGTATACTTTGCAGTTTTTCTCATAAACTTTATTTCTGCTGTTGTTAATCTTTGTTTGTTCTTTTGTTTTATTGTCCAGATTTCGCTTCCATACATTAAGACTGGTAGGGCTAATGTATTGTATACTTTTAGCCTGGTTTGTTTTTGAACTAGGTTTGGTTTAAATATAGAGTTAATTACACCTGTTATTTTTAAATATTTTGCAATTTTTAGGTTTATATCTTTTTCATTTTCATATGTGATCATACATCCTAGGTAGTTAAATGAATTCACCTGTTCTAAGATCTTGTTATCTATTACTATTTTAGTTCTTGCTGGATCTTGTCCTTTAAAGGTTATAGTTTTTGATTTTTCTGTTGATATTATCATACCATAATCTTTGGATATCTCATTTAGATCTAAAATAGCTTTCTGTAAGTTATCTTCAGAATTTGTAATTATTATTTGGTTGTCGGCAAAGAGGAGAGTGTTTAATCCTTTCGTGGAAGGAATAGACAGTCTCAATTACCACCTAGCCAAGAAATTAACGGCAACACTCCAGGAGTTGGTAGGTCATTCCCCCATTCTACATAAAAAACACACAACACTTTATAAACAAAATCAAAAGCATAACACTCAACAAAGATGACTTCTTAGTCAGTTTCGACCGGTCTGCCCTTTTCACTAATGTCCCCATCAATGACACAATTCTCCTACTACAGAACAAATTTCTGCTCGACATTACGGCCTTCTTTGCCCACATACTAAAGTCCATTTACTTCGGGTGGCAAAACAAATTCTACCTACAAAAAAGAAGGTACAGCCATGGGCTCACCACTATCCCCCCCCCCAATCGCTAACTTCTACATGGAAACCTTTGAGCAAAAGGCTCTTGATTCCGCCACGCTTTTAACATTTAACAGAGAGGATTTGCGATACAAAACGCAATTTATCTTTGCTTTTCACAGAAAAAACATCTTTAGAAAACCAATTAACAGCCTGCTTAGATCTGGATTCTTGGAATCACATTAGAGATTTAAGTACACACCATGCATTACAATATCAAAACTTAAACAGAAGCTAACATCTGTTTCCTAGATGTTAAACTCACCAAGATGCCTGAATCAATTAAAGTCTCTATATTTAGAAAGCCAACTCATACAGACAGATATTTGCATGCGTCATCCCATCACCATCCAGCACAAAAGTTGGGTATTATATCAACTCTAGCGAATCGTGCAAGATCTCTACTGTCAGATGAAGAAGAACTGAAAAAGCAACTACAACATCTTAAATGGACCTTTAAAAACAATGGCTACTCTCTAAAAAATATTAACAACCAATTATCCCACCGTCAACATAGCAACGTAGAGACACAGGACGACTCCAAAGGTTATATCGTCTTGCCATATATCAGCACACTATCCAAAAAGCTGAGTAGAATTCTAAAGAAGTTTAACATAAAAACGTGCTTCTCGACTATGCCAAAAATAAGATCACGTTTCAACAACTATAAACAACCTCACAACCTTCTACAATTCCCAGGTGTATACAAGGTCACTTGTGAATGCAGAAAGCCTTACTATGGGCAGACAGAGAAATCTATCTTACTACGTCTCGAAGAGCACCAGCGCGACATTGCTTATAAAAGAACCAGAGCAACTGCTCTGTCAAGCCATGCCCTGCTTTCAATAGACACGAACAACGAAAGCCACCAACATGAAATAAATTGGACATCAACTTCAAACCTACACATCTGCCATGATGAGGTAGAGCGTCGCATTGTCGAATCAAAGGAAATCACCTTGGACCCTTTTCACATGAATAACAATCTTAGCTATAATTTGCCTGACTCTTTCAACTCTACTATTAGATACTGGAGATCGCGTGATTCCACATACGCACAGGTGTACAACAATAGAACTTTAACTTGGACTGTAGTTCAAGCTCATAATAACTGTAATTTACAGTCGAATATTATGGCTTTATAATTGTATAGCTTTAGAGTGTGTCAATGTTAATTTCAGTGTCTTTTTATATCTTTCTATGTTCTTATCGCCTGATGAAGTCATTCTTGACGAAACATGTTGCGTTTTTTCAAATAAATGTCATTGTGTTATAATTCTCGGGTTTTAAGTCAGTTAATTTAGAAAAATGAATATATATATATATATATATATATATATATATATATATATATATATATATATATATAATTAATAGCATCCCTAAATGTTGTGCCTATCCTTGCATTATCAGCAAGCAAACAGTTGAACACTTCCTATCATGTCACTCCTGATATACTAATACAAAAGAATAAACTTTTACTTTTAAACCGTGTTTAAATTACTGGAAAAATTAAGCTTCATATTGATTTCCGATTTTTTTTTTTAGGTTGAGCTCATACATGAGATGTTGGTTAATCAACCTATAGTATTTAGTATCATGCATGGGTAGTGGGTTGGGAAAGGAGAAACTTGTTTACATTTGATTTAAAGCCTATATATTGTATTTCATGGGAAACATGGGGAAAGACTGTTCCACAATACAGCAATGGCAGGATGGAGGAGGAAAAGAAACTTGTTCTGTTTCCAAGATGTATTGTGAAGGGATGTTGGGTGGTAGCCGCATGTGTTCCAACAGACGGTACTGAGTAGGAGAGTTGTCGATGTTATTTCATATGAACATTTGCCATGAAAATATTTATTGAATAAATATATTATAGAAACCAAATGCCTATGCAAAAGTGGGTGGAGTGAGTTGATAAGAGATGGGTTATTAATCAATCTAATTGCCTTCCTCTGTATTGAGTCAAGCATTTTGAGGGAGCTCTTAGGACCCAACCCCAAATGTGAGAGCAGTATTCAATAGGTTGGTAGATTTGTGATTTGTATAAGGTTAACAGCTGTTTGGAGGTGAAGTAATGTCTTGAGTGAAAGAGTATAGATGTGTGATGAAATATAAAAGAATACTGAGCTACACAAGCTCCAGTTTATTAATGTATTTAATAAATAATTATAAAATAAATATTCAACTATGCACCCAAATAAATAAAATCTCTCATAGTAACTAAATGTTTTTAACTCTTCTTCTTTTCAGCCATTTTCTGTCCAAGAAAATGGCTGAAAAGAAGAAGGAAGAAGGCCTCCTCCAGTGCTTTCCACCTTCCTCTGTTCTTGGCAATGGTTGACCAATTTTTCCTAATGAATTTTGACATCACTCCACCTTCTTTTAGGACGTCCTCAGCCTCGTTTCCCTTCTTTTGGAAATCAGTTCGTTAGTATAGTGGTCCATCGCTCATCTCCTCTTCTGGAAAGATGTTCAGCCCATTTCCATTTTAGTTGCTTATGGTGAAGAATGATGTCAGTGATGTGAGTCTGGCTTATTATCCAGGTGTTTTGCTTCTTATCTTTTAATGTGATGCCTAACATCAACCTCTCCATTTTTCTTTGAGTTGTTTTTAGTTTATTTGCCAGTGCTATTGTTAGTGACCAAGTTTCACAACCATATGAGATTGACTGGAATTATACACTGGTTAAACATCTTCATTTTTAAACAGAGTGGGACATCATTGTTTTGGAAAATGCTTTTCAATTTTCTGAATGCACTCCAGGCAAGTTGAACTCTCCTATTTATTTCCTTTTGGAGTCCACAGTTTAGATCAATGAGATGACCTAAGTATGTATATGAAGAGAGTCTTTCCAAAAAATTGTTTTCTATTATTATGTTTTTTGGTGTTACAAAATGATTAAACATTCTTTTAGTTTTTTCTCTGTTTATTTTTAGACTGACTTTTCTGCTTTCATGATATAGGTCTTCTATCAGTATATTAAGGTCTTCTGGAGTGTTTGCAAAAATTATATCATCTGCATATCTTAGGTGTGTTAAGTTTCTGGTATTAATTTTTATACCAAGGTTTGTCCAGTTTATATTATTAAATATTTCTTGAAGGACTGCTGTAAAGATTTTGGGTATAGAGAGTCTCCTTGTCGGACACCTTTTTCAATTGATATTTTATTGCTACTTATGTGAAGTTGAATTTTTGCTGTTGCAATGTGGTATATTTTCTGGAGGAGGTCCATATATTCTCCAGGAACTCCCTGATTCTGGAGCTCTTTGATTATTGTATTAGTTTTGATAGAATCGAATGCTTTTTCATAATCAATAAAGACTTTAAACAAAGAGGCAATTGGTTTTCTTCTGCTTTTTTTTTATTGTTTTACTGCATGAATATGATCAGCTGTGTTAAAGCTTTTACAGAATCCTGTTTGTTCTGCTGGTAGATTTGAGTCTAGAAGAGGGGGGGGTAACCTGTGAGAATTTTGTACAGATTGGAAAGAATACTAATTGGTCTACAGTTCTTTACTTCTTCTTTGTCCCCTTTTTTAAATAACAGTATCAGAGTAGCATTTTTCCAGTTTTCTAAATCTAGGCATAGATTTAGTAAGTTTGTGACATGGCTAATGATATTATTTACTCCCCATTTAATTAATTCTGTGTGAATTAGGTCTTCACCAGGATATTTTCCATTTTTCTTTTGTTTTAATGCTTGTTTTATTTCATCTGAAGTGAATGGGGAGATGAATTTTATATCTTGGCCTTCCTCTGGGTCTTTTTCCTGCCAACCTGGCAGAGAACACTTGTTTTGCTAATCTTTCCTCTCCCATTCTGCTTAAGTGACCATAACACGTGAGATTAGCTCTGCTAATGCATTCCTGGATGCTGACAATATCAAGTTCTTTCCTAATATCCTCATTTTTAATATGATATTGCCATTGATGTCATCTGTTCATGCCTCTAATCTTTCTCAGGACTGTCTTTGGTCAAGTGTTTCACTTCTAACCCAGCGCTCAGATCCATAAGTTAAAATTGGTTTAAACACTGTCTTGTATACAGCTAATTTAGTATTTTGGCTAATTTCTCTCTTATTCCATATAAATGTATTCAGTTGACTTCCTACCATACCAGCTTTGTTGATTCTGTTGTCTATTTCCATATTTAACTTACCATCTTCACTAAAAATCGTGCCTAAGCTGAAATGTTTTACTTGTTCTATAAGTTCTCCATTCATAATGCACTTGATATTTTCAATGTTTCTGCCTATTTTCTTTCACTACCTCTTTAACTTCCTGTGTCCATCATGGAGTTCTGATTTTTCTATCCTTGCACACAACCTCACCACGTGCCCCTCTGGCTGAATCAATGTTTTCTTCAGGGCTTGTCTGAATTTCCAAGGTTTGGTTCCTGTTCTCAAACTCTCATTTTTTCATGAATAATATATTTGTGTATTTTAGTCTACAGTTCACATCTGAGAGCTGCTGAACTTTTATTCGCTTTAAAACTTTCTTACATGTTCTTCTTTTCAAAATGAAATTCAATTTTATCCTGCTCAAGACTAAATGGTGATCACTTCCAATTTCATATCCTCTGTACACACTCTGGTGCCCTGCACCAGTGGAAAAACATCACTATCAACAATAAGTCAATGAGACTTTTCTTATTCCTTGCCTCTACTCTCCATGTGAATTTGTGCACATTTTTATGTTGGAACATTGTGTTAGTAATAACCAGTCCATGTCCTGAGCAGAAATCCAACAGGTATTTGCCATTATTATTAGCTTTGCTCTTTTCTCCAAATTTTCCCAAAATATATTTGTATGTCTGACAATCATTTCCTACTCTGCTATTTAGATCCCCAACAAGGACCAACTTTTCTTTTTCATTGTGTCAGCTGCTTTCTCTAAAGCCTCAAAAAATTCCTCCACTTCTACCTTACTAGAACCTTTTGTGGGACCATAGGCACAAATAAGTCTCATTGTCCAGTTCCCCATTCTCATATTTGCCCACATCACTCTACTTGAGACTGCCTGCCATTTAAGAAGATTAGCCTCTTATTTAGTGTTGAATACTGTGGCTATAAAACTGCAGTATTGAATTACAGACCAATCACCATCTCAGGAGTAGTGGTAAAAGTATTGGAAAAGTTGGTTAAAGACAAAATTCAAGAATGGGTGGATCAGGATATGATACTCTATAGAGGCCAACATGGTTTTGTTAAAGGTAGATCCTGCCTTAGCAATCTATTAACTATCCATAATAGAATAACATCAGAGTTGGACAAAGGAACTGGCTACACAGTGGTACTTCTGGATTTTGCTAAGGCTTTTGACAGGATACCCCATAGAACACTGTTACGCAAATTGGAGCAGATGGGAATGGATATTAAATTGGTGATATGGATAGGAGAATGGCTCAGGGAGAGATACCATAAGGTGGTGTATGGAGGAGCCGAGTCCAGAATGAGGCAGGTGACCAGTGGTGTGCCTCAGGGCTCTGTGCTTGGGCCAATGTTGTTTAATTTGTATATAAATGATATAGGAAACGGCTTAAAGGGAGATATTCAGTTGTTTGCTGATGATGCAAAGTTGTGTAGTGCAATAAAAAATCAAGCTGATGTTGAAAGTTTGCAGGAGGATTTAAATAAGCTGGTAAAATGGGCAAAAGAAAATGGATGTCAGTTCAATGTGGAAAAGTGTAAAGTCTTGCATTTTGGGATTAAAAGATTACCAGCTGTGTACTACATAGATGGAAAGGTACTCCAAGAGATTGATGAGGCTAGGGACTTAGGGGTATTGGTAGATAAGGAGATGAAGTTCAGAGGACACATTGCTAAGGTGTCCAAGATTGCACATAGGATTACTTGGTTGTTGAGGAACACACTGACATCCAGAGATAAAGAGGTTATTATTCCCCTTTATAAAGCATTGATACTTCCACATTTGGATTACTGTGCTCAGGTCTGGTCACCTGGATTCCTTGGAGATGAGGAGGCTGTGGAGAGGGTTCAGAGAAGAGTGACCAAGTTGGTGAGTGATATAAAAAATGCTCCCTACATTGATAGATTGAGAGCTTGTGGATTGCAGAGATTGGCTGATAGGCGAAGAAGAGGGGATATGATAGAAACATTCAAATTACTAAAAGGTTTTTATAGGATTGATGCAGGGGAAATGTTTCAGCTGTGTGATAGTGATGGAAGAACAAGAGGTCATCTCTGGAAATTAAAGAAGAGTGTGGTTAACAAAGGTGTCAGAACAAGGTTTTTTGCCTGGAGGGTGGTGAATGAGTGGAATTCATTGCCTGACTTTGTTGTGAGCTCTTCATCTGTAAATGAATTCAAGAAGAGATATGACAGATATTGTTTTGCTAGTTTGGGTCTCCCGCGATGAGTCTACTGACTCCATGGAGATACCCGTAATAATAATAAATAATAATTTCCTTGATTGTCATTGCCTGAATATAACATTTTGCATTTATTTCTCAGAAAGATTTCACCAGTTTTTTGTCATTTTTGTTTAAGTCACCCCTATTATGTCGATCTGGTACTTATCCAATTCCTCAGCTAGTTCCATTTCTTTGCCATTTCTTTGTTGGATTCAGAATAATGAGAAATTAAATTTATTAATACTCCCTTCAGAATCCAACATAATCCACCATATCAAAGGCTACATCTGTAGATATTATTTAATGTAAATCTCTTATTATAAACTATTATTCATGTAATTACCTTTGAGTTTTTTTTATTTAATTATTTAATCTAGGATATGTATTAATAATGGAAAGGACTCTATATAAAAATAACGTTCAGATTATTTTATTTATTCCTATATTAATAGTAGAAGAATTTGTGTTCATCATATTTAATTATATATTATGAATTGAAAAATATCCTTTTATTTAATTTCTATATGTAAAGGTATAATGTTATGTAATGCTTATGCTTATGTACTGCTCTAATTGTTGTCATGGAGATGGAGTTAAAAATAGAAAGCGCGAGCATAGTAGTGCGTGAGTTATGGATATGAGATGGAATTGATATGAGCTAGATGGTGAGAACAAGTTTTGGCAGGAAAACGGAGTGAAAATATATAAACGGAAAGCGAGAATAAACAATAGCAGTGGGTTAGGAGTTGGTCAAAGCAGTTGGTCGGCAGTCAGTCAGCACTAGAACTAGAGAACTAGGGACTGAGTACAATTGGAGCACTCAGCACAGTAATGGCACTGAGAACAGCACAATAGAGATGAGGAAATAATTTATTAGCAGCACAGGGCTAAGTAAGAGGCTGTAGTACAAAGAATTAAGTGCCGTATTCTGATTATGAATATGGCATAATCAAAATGTAAATTGACAACTCAGAATATTGATATGGAAATCTGAAGTTATTGTTGAATTCCAGTGCTTTCAAGGAAGATTAGTGGAAAGCTGATTCTATTGCAAAGTAGTATGTGAGGAATAAGTGAATTTTCTAGTGCAAGTGTGTCTGCATATGTGATGTGCTGAAATTAAAGATTAAGTTAGTTTAAAGAAGATTACTTTTGAAATGTGTGATAATTAACTAAAGTTTTAAGTGTGCCTCAGTGAATAATATGTGCAAAGATTTATTCTGGTAAGAACAGTTGTACTTTATAACATTTTAGAGTGAAGTTATAAGAATTATCTCCTCCTGTTTAATCCTAACATTAACTGTGATGTTTATGCTGAATTTTGCTGAAGCTAGAAGATTAATAGTTCCCCCCCCCCTTAAAGTGATAACTACCTCTTGACTGAACTATGTGATTTCTGACTAAGGGATAGATAAAGAATACAATTGTTAAAATATTTGCTGTGAATTTCAGTGGTAATGAACTTTAGAACTATCTTTGCTTATTAAGGAGAAATTAAATTTTGAAGCTCAGTGTTTAATACCAAAAGTTAAGTGAATGTTATGTGTAGTTGAACTGAGTTAATTTTGCATTATCTTGTATCCAAAGTATGCTTATGTATATATTATATAACCTCGAATTAAATGTTTTGTTTTATTGATTTCGATTTGTTGTTAGCCTGATTCTTTTCCACTGCACCGTTCATAAAATTATCGGACCTAGCGGGAACCTCAAATGTTAATGTAAAATTCGGCCTATATATAAACATTAGACTGCTAAAGTTAATTAATATTTGATTACACTATTTTGCATAGACTAATCTGAATATAGGGTGGTGCAGTATAATAGAAATTTCCCTATATTTGGATTAGTAATTAACACACAATTAATTAACCTTAATAAGAACAACGTTAAAGCAAGATGGCAGATCAAAAGACAGGAAGGACGATCCAACAGTCACCCCTATTATGTCGATCTGGTACTTATCCAATTCCTCAGCTAGCTCCATTTCTTTGCCATTCAGGCTTCTTATGTTGATAGTGTTATATCTTGTTCTTTTTTATGTTATTTTTGGTATCTGGCCTTATTTTATTTTATTGTTCTTAATATGTAAGGTGTTGCTTTTACCTATATATCTTGTTCACGCTAAAATGCGAGACTAATTTAAGATCGTTCTTCGCTACTTGTGGTAGAGGAGTATCTACACATTTGACCCTGTTTTTGATCACATGTATTAATTAATTAAACAAAGGGTTTGTCTCAGGTTAGAGCCAAATCCTTTGTAATGACTATCTGGAGTTATTGCTCAATTAGGTACTGACAAATGTATTTGTTTTAGCTGTGCCAGCCAATACCTTTAGGTTAGAACTCTTAACCAAGCAACAACTCCCAGAAAATATACAAGACTGATCAATCTATTAAATACACTTAATATCAAATTACCTAAATCACTTATGTTAATATTCGCTTGCAGTCGTGGTCTCAATTAAGCAAATCTGTTCCGCTCAGGTTCTGATTAAAATGAATGGTGCATTGGATTCATTCTCAGGCCACAAGTCAGGTTAAAATACAAAAATACATTTATTGAATTCTTAGAATACATTTCCAAAATTATACACTCAGCTAAATTAATGGCATTCTAGGTTATAAAGCTAATTATAGCAACTAAAATGGATACAATTGAATCTTATCATTAATTATTACTACTAGAATAATTCTTAGTTCTCATCAATACACTGATCTATAATTTCTTCCAAAACAGTTATTCTATTAACTTCGTTAACTATTTCACATAACATGCATAACATAACTTATCTATACAAACACTCATTCATATGTTCATGGAGTTATGACACTGCTATTAAATAATCATTAAGAGTTCTATATTAGAATGTTCCTGTTTACTAATTCACAACATTTCTTCTCAACAAAAGAAACACTAAAGGTTGTACATTACCAACGCTCATGAAATTCATCAGGTCCATCACTTATTCTTCAACTTCATACTAAATGCTTGTTCTTTGTCTGGACTATTGTCTCACATGGCTAGACTTGGAACTCATTATTAGGTCTCTTCCTCCGAGGTGGACTAGAAACAGCTCAGCTTAATTTTGATACACATGGTCGTTCATGGCGATCATTGGGTACAGATCTCTATGGAAGGCCGACCATGTGTCCATGCTTAGCCCGCTCCTTCGCTGCTTGTCTTCGACTGACATGCCGTTTCCGATGGTCGTATTCAGCTACTCATCTCTGAAGATGTTTCGAGCCAGGATCCTGGAACCATGGGTGTTGATGCCGAGCAGCAGAGGACTATCCGGAACCCAAGAAGAGGCAAGAAGAAAAAAGCCCTGAGAAAGGGGAGCAGACTCCTTTTATGTTACCTCTTTTCCCCCCTTCTCACTGCGTGACGTTTTCTCCCCAATACCGATCTTTTTGCACGTGAGATGATCTCCTTTGCAGTGTCTTCCGGGAATTACAAGCTGCTCCCCGTGCATACTCGATTGCCGCAGGTCAAATATTTATCTGAAAGTTTCGCTAGTGAACTTTGAACTCTTATTCTTACATCGTAATAAACAATTTTCATAGAATATTTCTTTCATTGTTAAACTTTACAAAACAGATTACATTTATTATTTTTCTATGGAGTAATTCTACATTACAGGTATTCCTTTATAAATCCTTGAACAATCTGCATCTTTACCTATGTACAAGTATATCTTTGTTGATTTGTTAAACTTGTTAAATCCTGAATGAAGTATTTCTAAACAAAAAAAAAACAAACCCTTCATTCAAAATCTAACAATAGTACCGATCTTGAAATGTTGAGTTGGGGTAAGTTTTACGATTTGTTCCAGTAGCTGACTTTTTGTTGCCACGGTTCCCTGGTGAAAACAATGGGGGCCTTGTTTAATCGAGCGACGCCCCAGCTGGCATGAAATTCTGTCATGTTGTACCATCATTTTTTATTTTGGTTTAAGCCAATAAGGATACAATTTGGTTGGCTAAATCCCAAATTGCCAACCCATCCTCCTCCATTCAGTATCCAGGTAGACACCTAACAGAGTGCACCACAAGAAGGTGAGGATTGGATATCAGGTCAGAAGCCCTGGTCGGGTCTCTGCATTCATTTGAAGGCTATGTGGAGGTCTCCTCACAGTTATATAGCTTTGACCCTTAAACACCCCACTTTTCAATTTAAATATTTTAAATAAAAAAAAAATCTTCTCAACAGCAGCCATAAACCGTGCCTTCTTGAGAACAATGCTAGGAATGCTCTCAATTATATAAAAAAAGATAATTACAAAATATATTTTAAGAATAATAAGAATATGGCTGTATATGATGAAATATAAAAGAATGAGGGAAGTGTCAGAGCAGGTGAATAGGTTGAAATTATAATGATTCTTGTCCTATGATAATTTTTAACAAATTATCATAGTTAAAGTTTGATTTTTAATGTAATAGGATTATTTTCATAGCTAATGTTAAACCACTCTCTTGATAACATTTTCTATAACCTTTGCTACTATAATATAGATAGTAGTTATAATGTAGTATTTTGTAAACTAATAGTTTTTCATTTTTTTTACATTAGGTTTTAACAGCTAGTTTGGGAACTCTCATGGGATGTTATGGAGTAGAAAAAGGTCTTCCAGAACATAGGAGCACACCTTATCTAAATTTTGAAGATTATATGTTTTATTTACAGAAAGAGTTGTTTACTTTATCTCCAGGATCTCTGAATGCTAAGGATATCAGGCAGTACTCAGATGAAATTGAAGATATATGCTGGCTTGTATGCAAACATCAATTCCAGAATAGAGACTTCATTACTTTTCCTGAAGTATGTACTTATCAGTTATTTAGAATCTTTTGTCTTCTGGGAGAATTACAGATACCAAAAGGGGTATCTCCAGAAGTTATAATGGTTGCGGAAGAGGTAGAACGTGTTTTAAATTCCTTTATTCATGCTCTTGGTCTTGAATGGGATCAATCAGAATTTGAACAAATTAGTAGTGTATTTCCAACATTTACTTTCAAGTTATTTTTAACTCTAATGGAAACTCGTTATACAAAGAAGGTGGAATCACAAGCGATAATTGAAGCAATAAATGAAATTTACGATACACTGATTAAAGATGTTATTAGAAAGGTGAGGATAATTAAAATTGAATATTATTGGTATAGTTTGAAATTCTGTCACTTTTTTGATAATCCAAATATTAATCATCTCTTCTTTGACAGTCCAATATTCACAAAATAGTTTTTAAAAATGTTCCATTTTCAATCGAATCATTCTGGTTTCATTTCTTATAGCACAAACTATAAGAAATTACAAAAAAACAAATTCATTTATTGGTATTATGAACATCAAAAAAGTTCATTAAAAAAACCGAATAACAGATCTATACAACCGTTAATAATACGTGTTAGCTGGAAACAATGCTATTTGATGTCGCGTTCTGTGGTTCACTTTCACTCTGTCCGAGGTCTGAGCTGGGTAAATTTTTAGTAAACGCTGACCAAACTTGATTTAAAATCACGCCTTGATTTTTGTTGCATTGTGTTGGAATTTTAATCATATTTGCTGCCTCTTTGAATTTTCTTGTGAAACTGTTTTTATCAATGTAGGACATGTTTGTTCTGTCCCAGAGTACATCATGACCACTAGAAGCTGTGTGAAATGCCATGCCAGACTTATTTTCTCTCTTTTTTTGATTTTTTTGAAAAACCGGAATGATTCGATTGAACTTCTTAACCACAGAAACCTCCGCATGATTAATGTTCCATTTTGTATAAAAATGGAACATATATAAAAATATAAATATTTTTATAAATATATAATTGAGGGCACTCTTGGTGTTCTCAAGAACTCATGTTTTATAGCTGCTGTTGAGAAGATGGATAAGTTTTTTAAAATTTAAAATATTTAAATTGAAAAGTTTTTTTTAAAATATATCATTCATAGTAGTTAAAAATATTTAGTTACTATGAGTGATTTTAACCCTGCAGAGGTTGCAGCTGATCTGACAGATACAAACAAATTGTTTTAATATAAATATTCTTACCATATATGGTATATAGCTTGGAGGTCATGACTAGCTGTGCATGCGTATATTACGAGTGATATTCCGCACTGTTTATGCCATCAGTTTGGTTTAACACGTGTTATGTAAAGGTGTGCAATATTTGATAGTAAATTGTATCTGAGAGATACCGTGAACTCCAATGTCAGTATAGTATTGTTTTTTTTTTAATTTATTTATTTACTGTTGAAAATGGTTGGAAAAATATATCGATTGGATAATCCATCAGATATTGAAGAGATTCAGCAAATGTTACTTGAGTCCGATGATGAGAATGATAGAGTCAAATGCAAAGATGAAAGTGATTTAGAAGATGATGATTATGTGAAAGTTCATTCAGAAGATTCAGATACCGAACCAGATATTTCTAGTCAAGAAAGTGAAGATGAATTAGACATGAATGAAGAGTATTTTCTTGGAAAGGATAAAGAATCAAAATGGAAGAAAAATCCAATAAGAAGACGAATTTGAAGACAGCTGCAGAATATTTTGTGTCAATTTCTGTTAGTTCAGCCAAATGCAAAAAATGTCAAGACAGAACTTGAAACTTGGAATTGCTTTATCACAGATGATATTTTAGATCTAATCTTATTATATACAAATAAGTACATCAATTCTATTTCGAACTGATATTCAAGAGAAAGAGATGCTGAACGAATAGACAAAACAAAATTGAAAACATTTTTAGTCCTCTTATATCTAGCTGGTTTACATCACAACAATCAATGATGAACAACAATTTGAAAATACGGTGCAGAATATTTATTAGAAATCTTGTAATGCAGTTAGTGTCAGAACAAATAAAAAGGTGTTCAGAAATCTCTACAGGTGTGCATCAAACTTCATCAATTTCAGACACAATTCGAAGGAAATTCTAACAACATAGATACAGCTCCCTCGACACAAAAGAAAAAGATGCTTTACATGCTATGCATCCAAAACGAGTTGCTTATCAAAATATTTTTGCAAGTGTTGTAAAAAGTATTTATGCCTCGAGTATAGCATAGCAATATTGTTTGCGATGACTGTTACGACTGTTTGTAAATCCAACTATTGAAGATTCTGATTAATTAATGTTAAATGCATTTGTTTAGTTTCATTTTCTTTCATTATTCATGTTTGCGTTATTTTGTAACAAAAATTTTTATTCTTTTATATTCCTTTGTTCAATAATTTCTAGATTGTAACTGAAAATAAGTAAACCATCATGTATTATTGCAGGTGTAGGCTTCTGTGGTCATCTATTAATTGTACTTCGGTGTCATCTATTAATTGTACCAGTTTCTCCACATTTAACTCTATTTCCCCATCAATTAGTTCACTAATTTCGTTTTACCAAATCGTAAACGCCCTCTAAGTGGCCATTACTATAAAAATAAAATTTTTACATAAAAAAGTATTACATTATTGTATGCAACTCACCAGCAAATAAAGTGCTAAACTTGAGATTAACACACTTATGATTTTTAATGTGCTTTCCTGGCAGAAAATGAAGACAACTTTAAAAAATAAACATTTTATACAGTAAACAATTGATGTACATGCATGCAAAAGGGTATTTCCCCTAATATAAATTCGCTACTTATAACTACATGCGCAATACGGGCAGGATGAAAATTTAACAAAGATAAAATTTGATTTTTAATTTGCAGGGTGAAAAATGTATGAAAAGATAAAGGGTTTCTATAATTTGTAGACCGTGTTTTTTATCAAAACTGTGTTGTATAAGTACCGTGTTGAACAAGGGTTACCTGTACTTGCATGTGTGAATTTTCTGTAAATGGAGTATGTCAGGGATCCATCAGGCTGGTGTGTAATCAGTGCGTCTAGGAATGGGAGGCTGTTGTTTTAATTTTGTGAGGTAAACTGGATCTTTACACAGTGGGTTTATGTGGGACAGAGTTTAAGGCTTTTTCTTCAAAACGTTTCCATGAAGAAGTTGGCCAGGGATGGTCCTGGCTATCCCCTCTATCTGTTTATGGAATTTTCCTTGCCAAATGAAATAACCTTTGAAGAAAAAAACCTTAAACCAACATAAACCAACTGTCTGGCTACGTAGATGTGTTCTCCATTTGGCTACATGCCTGGATATGCTCAACATTTTCTTAACACATCTTAACAATCAACACCTTGGGATCCAGTTTACCTTAGAAAAGGAAGACAACCATCTCCCCCATTCCTAGACATGCCAGCCTGATGAAACCCTGGCTTTCTCTGTTTACAGAAAATTAATAGCAGCCCTAACTACTGAACTTGACCATATTCTCAACACTTTGATTACTCAAAATCTGTCACCATTCATATATGTATGGGAAACATCCAAAAAATGAACAACCTAAGGAAATACAACCTTACGACCATTTACAGACCACATAAAAAATTGGCACATCTTATCCACTCCACCAAACGCCAGCCACATTCCCTAGACCTGCCAGGTGTCTACTAGGTCTCTTGCAGTTTCAACGATGCACTTTGGTTGGAAAGACCTGGTTTCGAATCCTGTCTAGGACGTGAAGAACTTTTATCAGGGTTTTTCAACTGAAGGTGAGCTAGCCAGTCCCATATGGAGATAGAGGGTTGTTTCTCCTGAAACTCGGGTTTTTCATTCCTCAGACAGGCAAACTGGCTATTAGAATACATGCAATTAACATACATAATATACTGGCCTTATAGCCCTTGAGTTGTTTTGACCATAAGTCTAAATAAACCAAACTAAATCCTTGCAGTTGCAAACTGTCCTGCTGAGGCCAAACAGGCAGGATAGCCAATATCAGAATTTCTGAACACAAGGACTACATCCAGTTCTATCATTACAGCCACCGCAGGACTTGCTAACCATGCTTTGGACACTATCACAGGATACACTGGAAGAAGGCCACTATTACATTGCAGCAAATTAAAATATAAGAGGCTATTCCTCAAATCTGCCTCAGCCCTGAGAAACTTTATAAACCTCATCAAATTTGGGTGCATGAGATTGCTCCAAAATTGGGAAGCACTCATCCTCGGATCTTCATTCCAGTAGCCAAGACCACCCAGTCTAGCACTAGGAAGCCATTTAGGCCTCTAGGTCAACTTTGGTTGCCTTTTTTCAGCCTCATTTGTCTAGTGTTAGTGCCTGCATGCACATTGTTTTTGTGATCTCTGATGATAGCAATAATGATTAATGATACTGGATATAGTTTAGAAGGTGATATCCAGTTATTTACTGGATATCACCTTCTAAATGATAAGAGGCTAATTAATACAGAACCTTTGACTTATACTGGTTATATTGACAAATAGCAATGTTACCAGATGTAAAGCTATGCATTTTGGTTTGAGCACAATGCAGACAGTGTTATTTTAATGGGGATTTGCTTCCAGTAGTCGATGATGCTAGAGGTTTAAGGATTATGATGTACAGCGTATTATTTAGGGACACAGTGTTAAGGTGGTTAAGTCAACACATTGGATAACTGCAATGAAGGAGATACTAACTTGTAAGTAAAGGAAGTAATTTTTCACGTTACAAGGCTTTAACACTTGATCTTGAATATTTCGTAGAGATAATCATCATTTGAGTTCTGAGGAGATGAAAAGACATTGAAAAGATCCATTAGCAGGTGGTAAGCAAGATGATAATTGACCTATGGAATTGCTCATATGAAGACATTGAGTAAATGTGATTTTCAGACTTTGAGAAATAAATGGAGTAGAGGAGATACAATAGAAACATACAGGTTAGGAAGGGAATCTTAGTATAGATACATTGAGGGTATGCATCTTATCTTACAGCTCCTGGAAGTAGAATGAGTCATTCCTGGAAGCTGGTTAAGGGTGTGGCTGGATGGCATATGAGGTCCTGGGGTTCTTATGTCATGTGGTAAGCGTGTGGAATGGCTGCCATTAGTTGTTATGAAGTCTTCAGTGAATTTGCTCAAATAAATATATGACAAGTATTTAAGCATGATTAACTAAATAATCCCTTCCTTGATGAGTTGACTCTCTGGAGGAGCATTCATAATAATATGATCAGATTCTAAATGTAATAAATTAGTTTTAACATGAGTTTTCTTCTGTTTTTATAGTTATTATTATGCCAACTCATGGTATTCCAAAATTGAAACAAATTAAATTCTCTACCTAGGGAATAAAGGACTGAAGTTCAGTGGACACATTACACAATTGTGAAGACAACATAAAGGATTGACACTTTATGAAAACGGTGTTTGGAGTTGTGATAAGAAAGTAGTTTGTGGAGTTATAAAGCTCAAGTCATTTGATCTTCTGTACATAGATTTGATATCTAGATTTTTGGGATATAAAGAAATACTGTGGGATAGGGAGTTCAGAGAGGAGTGTTAAGTAGCATCAGCATAGACGTACATAGATTTTATCATCTAGGCTTTTACAATATAAAGGAACATTGGAGGGGAGGTGAGGAGGAGGAGATTCAAAGGTAAGTGACAGGTAGCATCAGCACCTTGGAATGTTGGTCGTGAAGATAAATTGGTATATAAGTTGCAGTGGTGGCAATGTTATTTTTCATGGGGGTGGCAAGAGGCAGAGCAATAATTATCACTTTTTTTTTCTTTTTTTAAAAAAAATACCTGCTTTCATGTTCCTCTCTCTCACTTGCTACTTGAATAAACATAAAAATTTCTGATCCCCTTCAAACCTGTTTTCCCCAATAATTGATCTTCATTTATCATCATCATGCATATCAAAGATTTAGGCCTAGCATGGCCTGTTCTGGCCTTAGAATTCATCGTTTAAGAGGACGTCTTGGTTTTTTTTTCCTAATGGCTTGTACTTTAAGGCTTGTTTTGTTAATCTTTGTTTTCATTCTTTGAATGTGTTCCATCCATTTATGTTTATATTTTTTAATTTTTTCTATTACTGGTTCTTGGTTTAATTCTTTCATAATTTCTTCATTTCTTTTGTGATCAAATAGGGTATACTTTGCAGTTTTTCTCATAAACTTTATTTCTGCTGTTATTAATCTTTGTTTGTCTTTTTGTTTTATTGTCCAGATTTTGCTTCCACACATTAAGACTGGTAGGGCTAATGTATTGTATACTTCTAGTCTGGTTTGTTTTTGAACTAGGTTTGGTTTAAATATAGAGTTAATTACACCTATTATTTTTAAATATTTTGCAATTTTTAGGTTTATATCTTTTTCATTTTCATATGTGATCATACATCCTAGGTAGTTAAATGAATTCACCTGTTCTAAGATCTTGTTATCTATTACTATTTTATTAAAGGCCATAGTTTTTGATTTTTCTGTTGATATTATCATACCATAATCTTCAGCTATCTCATTTAGATCTGAAATAGCTTTCTGTAAGTTATCTTCAGAATTTGTAATTATTATTTGGTCATTGGCAAAAAGGAGAGTGTTTAAGTTCACTGTAGAAGAAAGTTTAATTCCTCGATGTAAATTTTTATTCCATTTTGTTATTATTTCATTTAAGTAGATATTAAAAAGAGTTGGTGAGAGGGGACATCCCTGTCAGACCTCTTGGTTTATCTCTCTTGTATATGATAGCTCGTGATTTAATCTTATTTGTATTTGATTATTTTCATATATAATTGTGATAGCTTTTAGGATATCATTTGGTATTTGTCTTTCTTTTAATATGTTAAATAATGTTTCTTTTAACTTTGTCAAATACTTTTTCAAAGTCAATAAATGCAATATGTGTTTCTAAATTATATTCTCTTCTTTTCTCTGTTATTAATTTTAGGCAAAAGGCTGGGTCTATACATGATCGTCCTTTTCTAAATCCATTTTGTACCTCTAGAATAAAGTTTTTGGAATATTTCATTAGTTTGTTATTTAAGATTCTGCTATATATTTTGTAACAGGAATTTAGTATACTGATACCTCTATAGTTTTTAGGGTCATCTCTATTACTTTTTTAAAGATAGGAAGGCTTTTTTTCCATTCTATTGGGGGGGATACCAGTTGAATAAATGGGATACCAGTTGAATCCCATTTAAAACCATAATAAGAGTCTTTCTTTGAATCTTGTATCTGCATATTTATATAGTTCTGAACCTAGCTTATCTTCTCCAGGTGATTTTCCGTTTCTTGTTTCTTTCAAGCTGATTTCTAATTCTTCTGTAGTTATTTCCTTTTCATTTTCTTTAATTGTTTGCCAGTTGTCTTTTTTAAAATATTTATCTGTCCACAATTCTGTGTAGCAATTTAGAAATTCTTCTAATTTCAATTAGGTGTTTAATTTTATGTTTTCTGTGGTATCTGCATTTAAGTGTTTCAAAATCTTATATACATTGGGTCTTCTTATTTTATATAAATCATGTTCTAAATTAGAAACAAATTTGTTCCATGATTCTCTGTCTTTTTCTGACTTCTCTTTTAGCTATGACTCTTATTCTATTTCATCTTCTAATCTTTTACTGCTTAACCATTTGCGATAGGCTTCTTTTTTCTTTTTGATTATTTCTTTGATTATATCATCCCAGATTTTTCCATTTTCTTAATTGATATATAACTTACAGATAGGAGACCACAAAGCCTATAGCAAATAAATGCTCTGTGTGGACTTGGGTCAAGAGCAAAGTAATTTGTTGATGATCTTAAAGAGTTGGCGGTTGTAGTCCTTGGGCGATACTTCATGGGGGAAGGCTGTTCCATAGAACTCTGGAATAAAAGGTGAAGTAGCAGGTTTAGTGAATCAGCAATCAGTTCAACTATTAAAGGATAGGCAGCTGTTACTTGCTGTAGATTTAGCAGAAATGGTGGCAGGGGAGGAATAATAGACACTAATTCCGCTGAACAGGACCCATGGAAGGGATAGTGATGCAGAAAATGACATGAGACAGTGGCTGAAGAGATCCTGTTCCTTATAGGAAATACTTCCTTGCTTGAGAAATTACCAGTGTAGGGATATAGAGGATTTATTTTTTTTTTTAGTAAGAGTGATGAGAGATTAAGATACATTTGTCAGCAGAGGTAGTGAATGAACTAACATTAAATGAATTTAATGTGAGGGATGACAGAAGTTATGATGGTTCGAGTGGGCCTCCAACAGCGAATCATTAGATTCCATGGATACTGACAAAAGATTTGATGTTTAAAATGCTCATTTGATTTTTTAGAATGAAGCAGTGTAATTATTGATAGTTTATCAGCTATAGTTATATGGAGTGACTACATAATCAATAACCTCAAATCTAGTTATAAAAAATTATATTATGTAAGAATGTTGAGAAGACTCCAAGCTTCCTAGTTTATTGTAGATTTATTGTTATGTGAATTTTGAATACTATTTCTGAAAAGGAATGAAACTCCTTTTCAGAAACATATCTCCAAATTTTATTTAGAGATATTTTACTAGATGATATTATTTGGAAATATATTCAGATGAGTGAACATTAAATCTTGAGATTTTAAAGTTAGATTTTGCTTAAGCATAGGATTGGTGAGGATATATCAGAGGGAATGAAAGATCTGGGGGTGTGGTGGATAGGGACTTGAAATTTTGTGCTAAAATTGTGAGGATAACATAGAAAATTATGGAAATGATGAGGAGAATACTGATGTGTAGAAGTAAGGATGTTTTGATTCCATTGTACAGGGCTTTGATCAGGCTGCATATGGATTACTTTGCACAGATCTGGTTGCAAAGTTTTCAAGAAGGATAATGAGATGTTGGAGAGGATTTAGAAACGGTTCACTAAGTTAGTTTTTGATCTCTGGAATGTTGAACATGAGAACAGATTTGAGAGAGTGAAAATTACAGAGCCTAGTGAATAGAAGGAAGAGGGGGTGACATGATTGAGACATAAGTTGGTAAGGAGTAATTACCAGATTAACGTGGATGAGATTTTTTATAGAATATCTGAAGATGGGGAGAAGGAGAGGCCATCTCTGGAAGCTGTATAAAGTAGGTGTGAACAAAGGGGTAAGGAGTAAATTTTTTGCATGGAGAGTGGTGGGTGATTGGAATAAATTGCCTGCTGTCGCCAGATTAGATCGCTCCCTGAGGCAAACAATTAAATATCGCCCCTGATGGATTATAAAGACAAAAATATAAGAAAATCTCCAATTGCTATTTTGTTTTTATTACAAGAGAAACATTAATGCAAAAGGATTGCATAATAATATTAATTAAATGTTTGCTCTATGGGGGATATCGCACAATAAAACTGTTTATAAGCTCTTCTAAATTTAAATTGTAAGCTATGTCCGCCTATATCGATATTGTTGCTAGACCAACCAATCTTTCTTGGGTCATTGCTGTTTACAAATAATTTTTAATCAGTTTAAGCTTGGAAAAACTTCTTTCCGCACTTGCTAGCTAATGGGAATTGTTAGTGTAGCAACTGCACCTACTGCAATATGGCTGAACGAGCGCCCTTATTAAGCTGTGCTGTGAGGCAGGCTGCCTCTATGCTACACCCTGTCGACAGTACTGCCTGAAAGTGTGGTGAATGCAAGGACAGTGAACACATTTAAGTCGAGGTATGATTAGCTGTGCATGTGAGAGTGGGATCTTCCGCGATGAGTTTCTTGTCTCCATGGAGGTCTATTAATAATAATAATTAAATGAATAATTATAAATAATAAATTACATGATAACCACAGTCTTCTTCATGCATTTGATGTAGTATCTGTTGCGACCAAGACTTCATCTTCTGTAATAGTATCTTTTAATCTTTTTTTCTAGGTCTTCTTGTTCTTTTATTCTTTGGTTTCCAACTATAGACTTGTTTTATTATTCTATCTTCACTTCTTCTTTCCACGTGTTCATTCTTTTATTCTTCAGGTTGCTACCCAATTGTTTGCTTGTATTGCTTGTATTTCACACTGTTTTCTTATATCTGTATTTTTTATTTTATCTAATCTAGTTTTATTTACTATTTTTCTTAATATATTCATTTCACCCGTGTTTAACATTTGTCTTGTTTTCCTAGTGTCTGGTCTTGTTTCTGCATTATATGTCGTGATAGGCCTGATTACTGCTTTAATTCCGGTTTTCGTCTCTACTCTAAGATGTTTATTTTTCCATATTATTTCGTTCAAGCATTCTATATTCTTGCAGCTTTGCAACTTGTTCTCTGACTTCTGACTTCTTGTAGCCTTCCTTCCCAGTTCAGTTGTATATCTAAATAGTTGTAATTCATTATTTGTTCAAGAATAGTATCTTCCAATTCTAAATTGCATCTTTGTGGTTCTTGTGATATTGTCATACATTTTGTTTCAGTTTTTGATATCTTCATATTATACAATTTTGCTGCTTTATTAAATGTATGTAGTATTATTTGTAGCCGAGTTTCATTTTCTGCAATTAATATTACATCATCTGCATAACATATAATTCTTATTATTCTGTTGTTTATTTTCACTCCTGCGTATTTTTTTAACTTTTTGTATTATTTCATCCATTATTATATTGAATATTGTTGCCATTACTAATTTGTATCTCTTTACTTATTTCTCCTTGTGTTTTTATTATACAGCTATTATTATAATATATTTCTTTAATTATTTGTGTTATGTGTTCTGCTACACCATATGCCTGGGGAAGGAGTGTCCTAGGTTTGATTCCTGTCAGAGACATGAGGAGCTGAAGGATCTTCCTCAGCCATAGCCAAGTTAGCCGGTCTTGGGCATGGACAGTAGGGTTTTTCTTCCCAGTTTATCTGGGGTTTTTCATCCCTCAAAGCAGGCAAACTGGCCTTTAGAACTCGACACCTCTGTGGACATAGGATACACCGGGGAGTAGGGCTCACCACCTTATAGTGTGAACGGTTTAGGTCTGATGATTAACAAACCCTCGACACTGCAAGGTAAAAGAAGGGGAAAGGAAGATGAGATGAGATGTTTTCTGCTACTTTTCTTCTCTGCAATATTTCTATTACATCTTGAATTAATATTCTGTCAAATACTTTTTTCAGGTCTATAAAGCATATAAATAGTTTCTTATTGTATTCTATTGTTTTCTCTATCAATTGTCTGATTATGAATATTGCATCTGTACATGATCTATCTTCTCTGAAACCTTGTTGTTCAGATTAATTTCCTTTGAATAGACATGCAGAAGTATCAAAGAGATGGGAACATATATGGAATTATAAGGTAGGTGATTATGATAGTCTTAGATATCAACTTGGGGAAGTTTCATGGAGGAAGGAATTGGAAGGCCGGGATATCATTAGTGCTTGGGAAATTGTGAAGGAATATTTGTTAGCAGCAATAGTAAGCTATATTCCACAAGTGAAGAAGAGGACACAATTTGGTGTAAAGTGGATGACAAACAATATTAAACAGGAACTGCATGTGAAAAAGAGGCCATGGAAGAGATATAAGGAGACAGGTGAAGAGCAGCTGCATGAAGAATATAAGACACAGGTCAGGAGAGTGACTAGTATGGTAAGGAAGGCAAAATTGGAATATGAGAAGAGATTGGCCCTAAGATCCAAAGACAATCCTAGGCAATTTTTTAGCTATGTGGCCAGTAGGAGGAGAAATGTTTGTGGAAGAATGACATTGTGGGATAAAAATGGGAATAGAGTGACTGATGCAATTTCATAGTGGAATTGTTCAATGAACACTTTATTGGAGTATTTCATCCTGGAGGAGTAAATTTTAATACTAGAGGGATAGGGCAGGTTCGAGGTTTAGAGAGGAGAGAGTGTGTTCCAAATACTGAGTACTCTGGATGTCAGTAAAGCTGTGGGACTGGATGGTATTTCACCATGAGTTTTGAGAGAATTGAGAGGGACCTATAGTGCTAAAGAACTGACAGCGTCTTTGACTTGGCTTTTTAATGAAAGTCTGGCTATGGGAAAGGTGCCCCAGAGAATGGAAGGAAGGTAAGATTCCAGTCTTCTGCTGCCCATTGCATAAGGGTGGTAACAGACTGGAAGCGTCTAATTATAGGCCAGTTTGTGTGTCATCAGTAGGTGTTAAGATTTTGGAGAAATTAGTCAGGTACCGTATACAGCATTGGGCAGATGAGGGTAATGTTATCTGTGAGTCAACATGGATTTGTTAAGGGGCACTCTTGTTTTAGTAATATGCTAGCCTTTTATAATAAAGTTAAAAGAGCAGTCAATGAAGGAAAGGCATATACTGCCATTTTCTTGGATTTAGCGAAGGCATTTGGCAGGGTGTCACATAATAAGTTGATATTTAAGTTGCAGCACATGGGTTTGGATGTCAGGTTGGTCAACTGGATTCAGGATTGACTGTCCGATAGGTATCAGAGAGTTGTGTATGGTGGGACAGTTTCAAGGAAGCAGAAGGTTACAAGTGGGGTCCCACAGGGCTCAGTACTGGGACCTATATTGTTTAACCTTTATATCAATGACATTGCCAATGGATTGCAGGGGAGATATTCATTTGTTTGTAGATGATGTGAAGCTGCGAAGGATTATTAGTAATAGTGCAGATGTGGTAGCCCTGCAAGAGGCTTTGAATAAGCTAGACAGATGGGCAAATGATGAATGGGGGTATCGGTTTATTGCAGCAAAATGTAAGATCTTGAGGTTTGGGACACATCAATGGGATACTTCATACTCTATTAGAGGAGTTGTACTGGAGGAAATAGGGGAGATGAGAGATCTGGGGTTAATGATTGATAGAAACCTGAAATTCAGGGGACATATTGCAAAGGTGGTGAAGGTAACACAGAGGATTGCTGCAATACTGAGAAGGACAGTGACCTGCAGAGATAATTTATCATTCCATTGTATAAGACCCTGATCAGACCACACTTAGACTATTGTTCTCAGATTTGGTCCCCCAGGTTTTGAAGGTGATAAATTAACTGTGGAAAAGGTACAGAGGCAGATAACCAAGATGGTTTCAGGACTGCACGATGCTGTCACCAGATGCCTCCCATGTTACCCGGGAATATTGATGTAGCCTTCATGCCTAGGGTGGCCCTGCTGGAAGATCAAGCTTCCGACATACTTCACCTACGTCTCCCATTCACCTCTCCACCACGATGAGGTGTGGGTAGGATTGAGAGAAGATATTTATTATTATTATTATTTGTTCCGGGAAACTCCAAGGAGTCGACAGACTCATCGAGGGAGGCCCTAACATCATGTCAAGAACAACTATTCAACATTCACACAGTATCCATCATACCTTGCCTTGAACTCATTCACGGTCGTAGCACCCACAACAGACTCTGGAAGCTTATTCCACTCATTTACCACTCTCCAAGTAAAGACCCTAGCTCTAACACCCTTGTCAACCACGCTCTTGCCCAGCTTCCATGCATGGCCCCTAGTCCTCCCACCACCAGTCATATTTTCAAAAATATCTTCTGGATCAATCTTATAAAAACCCTTCAGTAATTTGAATGTCTCAATCATATCACCCCTCCTTCGCCTATCGTCCAATTTCTGCAACCCACAAATCTTCAACCTATTCTCATAAGGTTCATTCCACAGACCTGCTATCATCTTGGTCACTCGTCTCTGGACCCTCTCCACTTCCTCCCCATCACGAAGAAACCCTGGTGCCCATAGCTGGGCACAGAAGTCCAGATGGGGTCTTATCAAAGCTCGATACAGAGGAACAACAACTTGTTCGTCTCTGCATGTTAAAGTATTTTTCAGAAGCCAAGTGATTTGGTGAGCTGTTTTAGTTACTTTTGCAATGTGTCCCCTAAACTTCAACTCTCTATCCACCAACACTCCCAAATCCCTGGCCTCATCAATCTCCTGGAGTATGATTCCACCAATGCGATATACTGCTGCTATTCTTTTCACCCCAAAGTGCATAACCCTACACTTTGCCACATTAAATTGACATCCATTTTTCCTAGCCCAGTTCTCCAAACTATCCAAATCATCCTGTAAAATTTTGACATCTTGTGCACTCACAATTACTCTACCCAACTTTGCATCATCAGCAAACAAGTGAACACTTCTTCTCAGATCCTTTCCAATATCATTGATGAACAAATTGAAAAGCAGTGGTCCAAGAACAGAGCCCTGTGGCACTCCACTAGTCACAAGACGTCTTTTAGACTCCACTCCTGAATAAACCACTCTTTGATATCTCTCCTTCAACCACCCTCTTATCCATCTCACCAACCCTATATCTATACCCATCTGCTCCAGTTTACTGATTAGGGTTCCATGTGGTATCCTATCAAAGGCCTTGGCAAGGTCCAGTAGTATCACTGTAAACCCATTACCCCTATCCAGTTCAGCCGTCACTGTGTTATAAAACGTGAGCAAGTTACTGAGGCATGATCTACCCTTCACAAAACCATGTTGTCCCCCATACAATATCCCATTTTCATCTATCCAATCCTGTATTCTTTTCTTGACTAATTTCTCTAAGACCTTGACAATGATTCCTGATATGCTAATCGGTCGGTAATTTACAACAGCAGTCTTGGAACTATTTTCCCCTCTTTCCACCCGCTCGGGACTAACCCAGACTCAAATTAAACAAAATGGTCAAGGGTATTGTCAATTCTTTAGCCGCTTCTTGTACGACACAAGCTGGTATACCATCGAATCCCACAGATGTATTGACATTGAGGTTATGCAATAGACTACTCACCTCCACTTCATTAACCACAATTCCCTTATAATCTACTGGTTTATTCGTTTCTGCAATGTCACCACCTGGATGATATACTTTTGCAAAGTGCTCACTCAGTAACTCAACTATCTCAACTGATTCAGTTACCTCCCTACCATCGGCATTCTTTAAAATCAATCTGCAATGTACATTTTTCCTTTTACTTACAACATATCGAAAAAACTGTTTAGGATTCTCTTTAGCCTGCATGGCCAATGTTCTTTCATAATCCTTTTTTGCTTTTCTTACCACACTCGTCACCCTTCTGGCCTGCGCTTTATACCGTTCATGTGCCTGCCGGTCACCTTTCTCCTTAAATTCCCTCCATAGTTGTTTCTTTTTTTGCAACTCAAGCTTAATGGTGTTATTCATCCATTTAACCCCTACTTGATTTATTATTCGGACTCTAGGTATACAGTCGGCCATTGCTTCATGCAAGCACTTCTTAACTACCTCCCATGCACTATCAACTTCTAGTCCTTGCAGTTGTACATGCCATGGCACTGAACCAATCAAACTCCTAAGCTTGTCATACTTTCCAGCCCGATAATTCCACATGTATCCTGTCTTAATTGAAAATTCTACACCTTTAGCAACCTCCCAAGTTAAGATCCTATGATCACTCTCACCGATTGGTGGCAATGTGGTCATATTTGTTACAGCCAAATCCTCAGATGTTATTACTAGGTCAAGCACTCTCTGATCCGTAGTATTTTCCATTACATGCTGTCGCTGATAGTTATCTCTTAATAACCGCATAAAATCCAATTCCTTCCTCCCGTGTGTCCTCTCCTCACTCCAATCAATGCGACCATAGTTGAAATCTCACATAATAATCACCCTCCTTCCACCCATTTCTTCTATTTGCTTGTGCATACTGTCACCACCATCTTTTCCATCACCTGGTCTATAGCAGCACCCAATTGTATATTTAGTTCTGCTAGCCACAATCTCACACCAAATGGCCTCAAATGTGCTCTTTTCTCTATCCTGCAATTCAACTTCTATTCTCCTTGGCTGGAGCTCATCAGCTATCATCAACAATACTCCTCCCCCCATTTTATTCTCTCTGTCATTCCTGAACACACTATACTCATCACATTCAATCCCACTAGTTATATCATCTACAGTCAGCCATGTTTCACTAATACCTATCACCTGTGGTCTGGAAGTGCCTACCATGGCCAAAAACTCTTCCTTCTTGTTCATAATACTACTAGTATTAGTGTACATGAATTTAAGACCCCCATTAGCCCCAACTCTACCTTGATGCCTTATATTAACTATCCCACTCAGATTTGTTGTCCTTATTTGCTCTGGTATATTATATTGATTCTTACATTCAACTGCCTCCATAAGGACTGTATCTCTACTCCCCCCCCCCAACAAATCTAGTTTCCCTGAATTTGCACATCCACTACATTCAGCAACACTTTCTCAAGTCTTCTTACACCGTAACCATTCAAATGCAAGCCATCCATCTTATATAGATCCTTTCGCCCATCAAACTCACTCCACACATCCACAAATTCCACACCACTCGTCATACATAACCCACGCATAAAGTCATTTGCAATTATAGCCCTCCTTTTAAACATTTCACTGTCATACCGTGGCAAAAGCTAATCATTCTAACTCTCTCACTCTTTTCTTTTGCTACCTCAAACAATTCATTCAGGTCTTCTATCATTTCCATTTTATCTCCTTTCAAATCATTTGTACCTGCCACAACAATCATTTCTTTCACCCTTACCTTTTGCTCTCTAATAGACGCAGTTACGTCCTTTATGGTCGCACCAGGTTGGTACGATTTTGTCAAATCCTCTACTAACACACCTCGTACTAACGAGTCTCCATACAGCACTCTATCCTTCATTTTGTTCATGTTCACATTCATACGTCTATTTTTCCTGTCATACCTTTTATTATTGGTTGGTTCATTCAGTCTACTTTTGTTCATGCACTCTAGCTGCTGTTTTGCTCTTTCTATCGCACTATTCAACAACGCGATCTCACTCAATGCATCTCTCTCATCTTTTTTGTTCTCTGAGAAACCATTTATACTATCATTCACACTCTCACAATTTTCATGTACAACCTTGCCGTTTCTTGTAATATCCCTATTTCCTTCATTCTGAAGGTTGACAAAAATATCACACTCACGATCTGAAATACACTTCAATTCCTCATTCTCCCTACATTTTCTACACACATTCAATCCTTTATTATCATCTAACCACACTCCGACCGCACTCCGCAAAGCGTACATTTCGCAGCTAGTACACTGACTCATTTCTTTTATGCTACCGTTCTTTGATAACGATGGCGAACCTTCATTACTGGCCGCCATTTTCCTTCGCACAGGTGCCATACTTTTTTTCAATGTGTTTTGTCAAATTATACGTTATAACACACCAAAAATAGACGCACTAAAATACGCAAGGCAAACCAAACAAAACTACACAATATTAAGTAATTTGTATCGATAACTGAAAATGATACTTATCTTATCTGGAGCTTGCACGAACACTACACATTACGAATTCATCTAGCGGCGACTTCCCGACATAGATTATGTTATAAAACACTTTAGTACACTAACCACGCTAATAAAGCTCCAATAATATACCAAAATTACACACTTAAGTCCATTAAATTGAATCCAAAACACCAATAAATCAACAAAAAACACAAATCTCTCAGGAGCTCTCCGATAGCACGTCCGTTCAGACTGAAAATTACAGTACATCATCAGTGTGTAGAAACAAGTAATCAAAGGAATCCGATTACAAAGTACATACAGCAATCGGTGGTTTACCAATTAAAATCTGTTGTCGCGTGCTAAAAATTATTATTAATAAATAATAATATTAAATTAATAATTAAATGGTAAGAAAAGTTTTAAATTTTAAAATTAGTTTTAAACATGGTTACCTTTCAATATTTCTGCTCTTATTGGCCACCATCTATACTGTTTTGTTCTAATTTATGTGAGATCATGTTGCTCTCTAGTTTAATATATCTCTTAATGATTTGTGACCAAATAGATGATAATAACAGGACTTGAGCTGTGATGTAGTAAAATGTTTTTTTAACCAACCAGGAGTCAGGCCAGTAGTTTTAATGGTTGACCAAATTACTGTGACTTTAGCGTACAATAACATATCTTGTTTCTTTATATATATGTGTATACTCCAGATGATGACCTTGATGATATGAATGTCAAAATGACGATATTTTGGTTTATATTAACCTGAAGTTTTACTATAACATGGTAATTGTTTCCATAATTTTTTAATAATAATTATTATTATTATTAAGAGAGACGTCCAGGGAGTCGGGGACTCATCGAGGGAGGCCACATATTACATGCATCAGCTGTCATACTTATTCTTGAATTCGTTAACACTGCTTGCACTCGCAACATCCAATGGCAATCCATTCCAATCACTCACCACCCTGTGAGAAAAAAATCTATTCCTCACCTCCTCCTTAGCAGCATTCAATCTCTGCTTCCAAGGATGCCTTCTTGTCCTTTCCCCACCCCTCTATAAGATGAAAAATTCTATGAACTGAAATCCTGTATGACATTTTCAGAAGTTTGTAAGTCTCAATCCTATCGCCTCTCTTTCTCCTTTTTGCTAGTGTCTGCAGTCTACAAATTCTTAACGTCTTCATAATCAGTATTCCATAACCCTGATATCATTTTAACACTCTCCTTTGCACTTTATCTCTCTCCCCCCAATATATCAGAATCACAACAGAAACCAGGAGACCAGACCTGCACACGATAGTTCAAGGCCCTGTAAAAAGGCAAAATGACATCCTTATCTTTACAGGTGAATGCTTGTTTGGCATTGAATTATCTTTTGAGTTGTATTTGCAATCTTTGCTGCATGGCCTCTGAACTTCAACTTCCTATCTACTAACACTCCAAGATCCTCATCAGTTTCTTCAAGAATAATCCCACCAATATAATATGACATTATATATCTAATCATGCCAAAGTGAATGACTTTACATTTACTGACATTGAACTGACATCCATTTCCCCATGCCCACAATTCCAACCTATTCAAATCACAGCATTCCTGATTATCTTACCTATTTTTGCATCATGAGTAAATAGCTGTATGTTGCTTGTCAAATCTTTCCCAATATCATTAATGTACAGATTGAATAATAGTGGACCAAGCAGTGATCCTTGTGGTATACTGCTGGTTACTTTAAATCTTGCAGACTCGCATCCCCCATATACCACTTTTTGATATGTCAGTCAGTCATCCTCTTATCTATGCTAATATTCTATAATCCAAACCCATATTCTCCAATTTATGCAACAGTCTACCATGCTGTATTCTGTCAGAAGTGTTAGCAAAATCCAAAAGTATTGTTCGCCCACCGATTAGAGATCCCTCGACACTTCTGCGCATGTCAGAAAAAGGAGAATCATTCTGATAATAGGGTAATCAAGCTATCTTCTGGGATGAGTTTGTTTATTATTACAGGTCGGAAAATTTAGCTTTTCTTTTATGAACATTGCTGTTTTTAAAGTGTAACTATTTTGCTTGTATAACAGTTGGAAAAATGTACATAGAGTATTAACAAAATTAAAAAAGGTATAGCATAAAACAAAAATTTAACTAAGTTTATTTTTAAGAAAGTTTTCTATAAAATAAAAGTAATTATACAGAAAAACAAATTTTTTCAAATGAACTTAGATATTCTAAACTTACAGTTGAGAGAACCGAGACACTTTAATATTCTAAACTTACAATTGAGAGAATCGAGACACTTTAATATTCTAAAATTTCCGTAATATAAAGGAGATGATTCAATGTACTATCTGCGAGATGTACGCTTTGCGGAGTGTGGTTAGATGATAATAAAGGAGTGAATGTGTGTAGAAAATGTAGGGAGAATGAGGAATTAAAGTGTATTTCGGGTCGTGAGTGTGATATTTTTGTCAAACTTCAGAATGAAGAAAATAGTGATATGACAAGAAATGGCGAGGTTGTACCAGATAACTGTGAGGGTGTGAATGATAGTATTAATTCAGAGCATATTAATGGTTTTACAGAGAATAAAGATAAGATAGATGCAATGAGTGAGATCGCGTTGCTGAGTGGTGCGATACAAAGGGCAAGACAGCAGCTAGAGCGTATGAGCAAAAGTCGACTGAATGAACCAGCCAATAATAAAAAGCATGATAGGAAAAATAAGCATATGAGTGTGAACATGAACAAAATGAAAGATAGAGTGCTGTATGGAGACTCGTTAGTACGAGGTGTGTTAGTAGAGGATTTGACAAAATCGTACCAACCTGGTGCGACATAAAGGATGTAACTGAGTCTATTAGAGAGCAAAAGGAAAGGGTGAAAGAAATGATTGTTGTGACAGGTACAAATGATTTGAAAGGGAGATAAAATAGAAATGATAGAGGACCTGAATGGATTGTTTGAGGTAGCAAAAGAAAAGAGTGAGAGAGAGTTAGAATGATTAGTCTTTTGCCACGGTATGACAGTGAAATGTTTAAAAGGAAGGCCATAATTGCAAATGACTTTATGCATTGGTTATATATGACGAGTGGTGTGGAATTTGTGGACATGTGGCGTGAGTTCGATGGGCGAAAGGATCTATATAAGATGGATGGCTTGCATTTGAATGGATACGGTGTAAGGAGACTTGAAAAAGTGTTGCTGAATGTAGTGGATGTGCAAAATCAGGGAAGCTAGATTTATTAGGGGGGGGGGGTTAGATATACAGACCTTAGGGAGGCAGTTGAATGTATGAATGAGTATAATATGCCCGAGTGAATAAGGACAACAAATCAGAATGGGATAGTTAATATAAGGCATCAAGGTAGGGTTGGGGCTAATGGGGGTCTTAAATTCATGTACACTAATGCTAGGTGTATTAGGAACAAGAAGGAAGAGTTTTTGGCCATGGTTGGCACTTCCAGACCACAGGTTATTGGTATTAGTGAATCATGGCTGACTGTAGGTGATATAGCTAGTGGGATTGAATGTGATGGGTATAGTGTGTTCAGGAATGACAGGGAGAATAAAATGAGGGGAGGAGTATTGTTGTGATAGCTGATGAGCTACAGCCAAGGAGAATAGAAGGATAGAGAAAAGAGCACATTTGAGGCCATTTGGTGTGAGATTGTGGCTAGCAGAAGAAAATATACAATTGGGTGCTGCTATAGACCAGGTGATGGAAAAGATGGTGGTGACAGTATACACAAAGCAAATAGAAGAAATGAGTGGAAGGAGGGTAATTATTATGGGAGATTTCAACTATGGTCGCATTGATTGGAGTGCGGAGAGAGCACATGGGAGGAAGGAATTGGATTTTATGCGGTTATTAAGGGATAACTATCTGCGATAGCATGTAATGGAAAATACTAGGGGTCAGAGAGTGCTTTACCTAGTAATTACATCTGAGGATTTGGCTGTAACAAATATGACCACATTGTCACCAATTGGTGAGAGTGATCAAAGGGTCTTGACTTGGGAGGTGGCTAAAGGTGTGGAATTTACAATTAAGACAGGGTACATGTGGAATTATCGGGCTGGAAAGCATGATAAGCTTAGGAGTTTGATTGGTTCAGTGCCATGGCATATACAACTGCAAGGACTAGAAGTTGATAGTGCATGAGAGGCGGTTAAGTGTTTGCATGAAGCAATGGCTGACTGTATACCTAGAGTCCGAATAATAAATCAAGCAGGGGTTAAATGGATGAATAACACCATTCGGCTTGAGCTGCAAAAAAAGAAACAACTATGGAGGGAATTTAAGGAGAAAGGTGACTGGCAGGCACATGAACGGTATAAAGCGCAGGCCAGAAGGGTAACGAGTGTGGTAAGAAAAGCAAAAAAAGGATTATGAAAGAACATTGGCCATGCAGGCTAAAGAGAATCCTAAACAGTTTTTTCGATATGTTGTAAGTAAAAGGAAAAATGTACATTGCAGATTGATTTTAAAAAAGCCGATGGTAGGGAGGTAACTGAATCAGTTGAGATAGTTGAGTTACTGAGTGAGCACTTTGCAAAAGTATATCATCCAGGTGGTGACATTGCAGAAACGAATAAACCAGTAGATTATAAGAGAATTGTGGTTAATGAAGTGGAGGTGAGTAGTCTATTGCATAACCTCAATGTCAATACATCTGTGGGATTCGATGGTATACCAGCTCGTGTCGTACAAGAAGCGGCTAAAGAATTGACAATACCCTTGACCATTTTGTTTAATTTGAGTCTGGGTTAGTCCCGAGCGGGTGGAAAGAGGGGAAAATAGTTCCACTGCATAAAGGTGGTTCCAAGACTGCTGTTGTAAATTACCGACCGATTAGCATATCAGGAATCATTGTCAAGGTCTTAGAGAAATTAGTCAAGAAAAGAATACAGGATTGGATAGATGAAAATGGGATATTGTATGGGGGACAACATGGTTTTGTGAAGGGTAGATCATGCCTCAGTAACTTGCTCACGTTTTATAACACAGTGACGGCTGAACTGGATAGGGGTAATGGGTTTACAGTGATACTACTGGACCTTGCCAAGGCCTTTGATAGGATACCACATGGAACCCTAATCAGTAAACTGGAGCAGATGGGTATAGATATAGGGTTGGTGAGATGGATAGGAGGGTGGTTGATAGAGAGATACCAGAGAGTTGTAACTCTCTGGTATCTCTCCATCAATGACTTTTCAAAATTCAGAACTCAAAATTCAGGAGTGGAGTCTAAAAGAATGCTTGTGTCTAGTGGTGTGCTGCAGGGCTCTGTTCTTGGACCACTGCTTTTCAATTTGCTCATCAGTGATATAGGTAGGGATCTGAGAGGAAGTATTCACTTGTTTGCTGACGATGCAAAGTTGGGTAGAGCAATTGTAAGTGCACGGGATGTCAAAATTTTACAGGATGATTTGGATAGTTTGGAGGACTGGGCTAGGAAAAATGGATGTCAATTTAATGTGGCAAAGTGTAAGGTTATGCACTTTGGAGTGAAAAGAATAGCAGCAGTATATCACATTGGTGGAACCATACTCCAGGAGATTGATGAGGCCAGGGATTTGGGAGTGTTGGTGGATAGGGAATTGAAGTTTAGGGGGCACATTGCAAAAGTGGCTAAATCAGCTCATCAAATCACTTGGCCTCTCAAAAATACTTTAACATGCAGAGACAAACAAGTTGTTGTTCATCTGTATCGACCCTTGATAAGACCCCATTATGAAGAAACACTTCCTCCCCATCATGAAGAAACCCTGGTGCCCAATTATGGGCACCAGGGTTTCTTCATGATAGGGGTGGAAGTGGAGAGGATCTAGAGATGAGTGACCAAGATGATAGCTGGTCTGTGGAATGAACCTTATGAGAATAGGTTAAAGATTTGTGGGTTACAGAAATTGGTCGATAGGCAGAAGAGGGGTTGATATGATTGAGACATTCAAATTACTGAAGGGTTTCTATAAGATTAATCCAGAAGATATTTTTGAAAATAGAACTGGTAGTGGGAGCACTAGGGGGCTATGCATGAAAGCTGGGCAAGAATGTGGTTGACAAGGGTGTTAGAGCTAGGTTTTTTTTACTTGGAGAGTGGTGAATGAGTGGAATAAGCTGCCAGAGTCTGTTGTGGGTGCTACGACCATGAATGAGTTCAAGGCAAGGTATGATAGATACTGTTTGAATGTCGAATAGTTGTTCTTGACATGATGTTAGGGCCTCCCTCGATGAGTCTGTCGACTCCTTGGAGTTGCCTGGAATAATAATAATAAACTGCTTAATTATTTATGATTTGTTGTGGCTCTTTTAACAAACCCATGAAAAAAATGTCGGAAAAAAATGCCATTATCAAATCCTTTTAATCTTCAGAGTCATCTGGATCGGTGTCCGAATCGCTTTCACTTAAACCGATCACCAAAGGTTCACATAATTCTTCGATAATTCCGTCTGTCTCAATACATATTTTTTAATGAGGTGACACGAGAGCAATATTTTCCCCAGTTTTGAACTGTAATACTTTCAATCGCCTGTTCTGAAAGCTTAAAAAGTTTCGACTTGTCAATATCCCCAGTTACGTTGCGATGGCGAATGAAACTTTTCACTTTTGCCCAAACATACTTAATAGCATTAATATCGCAATGATATTGTGGTAGCCTCAAAGCTAGAAATCCATGCTCTTTGAGCATCGTGTCAAATTTAAATAGTTTAGTTGTGGGCGAGTTTCTTTTGACCAAATTAAGCAATTCAATTTTTTGCATATCTGGGGAATGAGAAATGTTATTTGTAGAGAGCCAATCCATAAGAACTTGCTTCTTATTAGATCAATTTGGAACTTTGTTTAATTGAATAGAGTGATATGAAGCGTCATCAATTATAACAACAGCATTTTTAGGAAGGTTTGGAATCGGTTTTTCTTCTGCCCACTTTTCGAAGATCATAGAATTCATTTGCTCATGGTAATCTCCAGTAGTTGAATTGGCTTTGTATAGTAAGTTTGAATTCGGTAAAAAACCCATTTCTTCACTGGCACACAAAATTATTATGTGCCGTGAGGCATTTCCGGTTTGTAGCACTCCACATTCTTCTTTAGGCTGCCAACATTTTCCATAAGTTAAATTACTATCAATCCAAGTTTCATCCTAGATACACAATCGGTCTTTTCTCCTCCCTGAAACATCTTATTGCTCTCAAATACTGCATTCTAGATAAAACAATGTCACTTTGCTCCATGATAAGTTTCCTTTTATTCTGGGACTTTTTAAAACAAAATCTGATTTCATGAAGTGTTTTCCTTAGAGTTTCTCTTTTCCAAGGAAAATTAATTTTTTCTTTAAGCACAGGAATCAATTTCGGAACAGTTGGCACTCTTTTCTCGACCACGTAAAATTCGTGAATAGTTCTTATAACGTCTACATCAAAATCATTCAGAGCTATGGTTTCGATGGTTTTCTTTCTCTGGCGCTTTTTTTTAGGAGATTTAAATTTTGGCTCATCTTCACCTTTTGATTTTCTATGAATTCTTTTAACAGTCGACCCCAATAAGCCCACAATTGCACTTGCATGTTTTATGACTTGAGAAAGGGGAACAAGGAGATGGCCTTCTGACGATTCTTTTTCGCAGAATGTCAGCACATTATTCAATATTCTTTTGCAAGAGCTACTGAAATGTTTAACAACAGAACTTGTTGACTGTACTGGATCCATCATACAAATTAATAATAAAAAAAATGCAAAAAAGCTTCAACAAAAATCAAGCTAGTACAGCGACAGACAAGAAAGCACGCGATTTCGCATGTTGGTGATCAATTCGTACATCCTTTATTTCTTTCTCTCCTTCAGCATGAATATACTATTCTTGGCAAAATGCCAAGGTTTTTCATCCCGCAAGCAGGTAAACCGGCCCCGTGAACACACAGGTTACAGTCATAAATACTTACGGCAAGGAAGGCAACGGGAAACCACCTTGCTCATAATCATCTCTCCCTAGAATGGTAGCATATAGCTACCCTCCTGCGGCCGTATGACAGATGGGAACCAGAAGGCAAAATGCCAAGGAGAGACCTACAAACGGTGGACATACAATATCATGGTGTATCCATTTCCCCATGTCTAGTTCAATGGTAACATTGTTATAGAGTGTGAGCAAGTTGCTAAAACATGACCTTTCCTTAGTAAACCCATGTTGCTCGTTGCAAAGTAGAGATTCACTGTCAACTCATTTCTGAATGCGGGCCGTAATCAATTTTTTCAAAATCTTCACCACCACTACTGAAATACTAATTGGTTGATCAGTCTTTGCACCACCCTTGTGCATTGGAATTACCAACTGGAGGCAGTATAGTTATATCTTTAACTGAAATGCCCTCTGATACTATAATCAAATCTAACACTTTCTGACCTTGAGTTCTTTCTGTCACATGCTGCTTGAGGAAGTTGTCCCACAACAGCTCAATAAATGCATTTTCATTCTTCTCATGAGATACTACTACTACCCAATCAATATTTGGATAATTCAAGTCTCCCATTATGATTACTGTTTTCGCACTCATCTTGTCTATTTAATGATGCATTTCTTCATCACTAGTAACCCATTCACCAGGTCTGTAACAACACCCCACTATGTAATTGATCTTGTTAGATTCCACCTCTCACTAGATGGCTTCAAACTCACTGCCACATGAAATACTGTTAGTAGTACTACAATCATAGGTCTCAACTCTAACTGGATTCAAGTAATCTGATATCATTAGCAGCACACCCCTCCTCTCCTATCTTCTCTATCCATCCTAAAAATAGTGTACCCTTTACACTCGATACCAGTTAGTATATCTGATTCTGATAGTCAGGTATTACTAATGCCTACAATCTGAGGTCCCAACATATTGACTAAGGCAACAAACTCTATCCCTTTGTGTCTGATACTCCTAGCATTTGTGTACAGACTTAATTAATCTACCTGCATATTCTTTTGTATACTCTTGTCTGCATGACACAGTTGGACAACTTGCAGATCTCTATTCTTCTCTAGTGCCTTATACATGTAGATGTTTTTGCACATTTGATGGATCTGAACCATACGAATACAAAGTCAAAATCGTTCTCTCCTCATCAACATTTCTGTGACAAAGCCCATTCCCATCATTAACACAGTTATATAACATTGTTGCTCTTACACTCACATTCTCACCATTCATCCTCTTTATAATTTAGTTTCTCTGACTCTCTCTGTGTTAGGTCTCATACCAGTTATAAGTTTTTCTAGGCTCCTGATACCAAATGCATTCAGGTGTAGACCATCCTTCTTATACAAATCCAATCTTCCCTCAATCTCACTCCACACATCCAAAACCTCGCATCCATTCCTTCTACAAAGCCTACACATCGAATTGTTTGCCATCATAGCTTTTCTTAATTCATTTTTATCATATTGAAGTAAAATCCTGATGATTTTCACTTTCTCACTCTTCACTTTCGCCTCTTTCAACAACCCTTTCATGTCCTCTCTCATATCACTAGTTAAGTCGTTAGTACCTACTACAATTACGATCTCATTTACTTTTCTTTTCGAGAGTTTATTTTTCACTTGGTTAGACTATAATAAGTTTAGTTTAATCCTTTATCCAAGTGTGAGCAAACAAAGTTTGCGCCTGAAAGTATCTTCAGGACTAGGGTAAGGTAGTGCAACACCAGGCAACTCGTTGCAAAGGTGGAGAAAGCTCACATTACTCCTATCTCCTGGTGTTGCACTACCTTACCCCAGTCCTGAAGATACTTCCAGGCACAAACTTTGTTTGCTCGCACTTGGATAAAGGACTAAACTAAACTTATTATACTTTTTCTTTTCTGTTTTTGAATTGCTTTCTTTATATTCTTAATTTTCACTCCAGGAAAACTTGAAGTTATTACTCACTTATCAATAGCATATTTTATTATAGAGCCACCATACCAAATACCTTCTTTCTTTTTACAAACAACGTCACTTACCTGATTTCCGTGCTTTGTTGTTTCTTAATTTGCTGTTTAATTTTCTTTTTTTCCCTATGCTCATTTAATGAATGCTGATTATTGTGTAACTATGAATGAAAGGATTGTTTAAGGACAGTTGAAGATAATCTTGAAGCTCAGAATGTGTTAGCACTGCATGTTTTGTCAAGAGTATGATGAATTTGAAAGTACTGTCATTAGCAAAGCTGTGAATAGAATTAGTGGTGATGAGAATAGATCGTTTATGTATAGGAGAAATGGAAGGTGATCTTACAGAGCCCTGAGGGCACTTCTGCATTGGTGAGGGTCAAAGAGAGGAAGTCCACCATGACATGTAGTGTATCCTGTCTCTAACCAATAGGCTACTGGTTTGAATTCTTCTGCTATTGGCATGTATGATTTATGAATGTCTTTAGGTGGTATGTGACTTTCTTGTACCTTGTCATATGCTTTTTCCAGATATACGTACATTATGTATAGATGGACATTTATTATTATATATTCCAGCGTACAACACACAGGCTCGTCCTAATAGGAGTTAGGATAACCACGCTTCTTCAACCACTAACACATATCTTGATATACTAAGTCAGTACAACATAAACCCTACCATTAATTCCCCAACAAGAGAAGAAATATTTAATAACTCACTAACACAATCATGCATTGATCATATCAATATATGGGCTCCCATCCATACATCCATACATATACATCATCAGTAATTAACATAAAAATTGCCGATCATTACTTTGTCTCAACTTCGTTTTATTACGTTTCCTATCCCCCCTCCCACCACCACAAAAGTCGACAAAACTCGATCATACTAAAGAGCATTGTCGATAACCAAATAAAAAATACAGACTGGAATTCCCTGCTTAAAATAAACGATCCTGTAACATTATACGAGAATTTTCAACTGAAGTTCACAGAAATATACAAAAAAGCAACAAAACTTACACAAACGAGGCGACAAACAGACAACAATCCATGGATAAATGATGACATACTAAATACTATTACTGAAAAAGAAAATCTATGGAAAAAACTTAAAAAGTCACCCAGTAACACACATTTACAAACCTTATACAAAAAACACAAGAAATAAACTAACAACAAAAATCCGTAGGACAAAAAGACGCTACTACTTCCAAAAATTCATGGAATATAACGACAACATTAAGCAAACACGGGCTACACTCAACGAATTAGTAACCTGAAAAAAGAAAACTTCAGCACAAAATTTTTATTGCAAAAAGCTTCGGTCAGGACACAAACCAAGAGGAACTAGCAGACTCATTCAACCATGCTTTCACAAAAAACATCACACAGCTCAAAAAAGACAAACTACCAATGATCAACAAAAAACTACCAACACAAAGTCAACAACAAATAATGTATTTTCCACCCATAACAAAACAGGAACTGAAAGAAGCACTCCTAAAACTAAAACCAAAGACCACTCCAGGAATAGACAAAATAAGACTCACAGACCTTATCACACACTTTGAACAAATAAATCCAATACTCTTGAAACTCGTGAACATAATATTCGACACAGGCATTATTCCACAACTAAAAACTGTAGTAATTACGCCAATATACAAACACGGCAAAAGAAACGATACACAGAACTACAGACCAATAGCTACACTACCAGTCATCTCAAAAATCCTAGAAAAAATAACACACACACCAGACTACAGAACTATTTACAGAAGTACATCATCTTACAAAACCAATACGGCTTTCAGAAAACAAAAAGCACCATTACTTTATTAGAAGACATCGCCGACACAATAAACAAAGCTCTCGACAAAAACAAGTACTCCGTCCTTATACTGTTGGACCTAACCAAAGCATTTGACACACTTGAACACGACATACTACTCACCAAACTATACTCAATAGGTATAAGAGGAACACTGCATACATGGTTCAAGAACTAATTCTCAAACAGAACACAAGTAACAAAAATAGGTAGATGTCACAGTCAGGGTATACAAGTAAAACACGGTGTACCTCAAGGCGCCATATTATCACCCACTCTATTGAACATATACATTAACGATGTTCATAACATATCCATAAGAAGTCAAATATTTCAGTATGCAGATGACACTGCACTGCTAGCAATCCACACAGAACATTAACACAGCTCTCTGCGAAGTGCAACAAGACCTAAACAAAATCACAACATACTTCCACCAAAACGCAATTCTAATCAACGGCACCAAAACACAGATGCTGATAATACACAACCCAAGAATCATACGCCCCGCATCACTATCGATACATTGTCACACATACCGCTGCATTAACAACAAAAATACCTGCCAATGTTCCGAAATCAAAGCTGTAACACACGCAAAATACCTCGGTCTGTATATAGATTCCCACCTAAAATGGACAAAACATCGGTACACAATAAATAACAGAAAAAACTCGCGTAGAAAGATTATTTATTAGTATAATTTTTGCCTGTGTGTCACAGGCATCTTCAGTACATTAAGCTCAAAATTAAACACTAACTGACAATTCCAAAAAGCACCACCTAAGTAGCTGGTATAAGATAACTAAAAAGGTCAATAACTTTCATAAAAAAAAAAAAAAAAAAAAAAAAAAAGTTAGTGTTTAATTTTGAGCTTAATGTACTGAAGATGCCTGTGACACACAGGCAAAAATTATACTAATAAATAATCTTTCTACATGAGTTTTTTGCGTTATTTATTGTGTACCGATATGTCTACCTCTTTTAAAACATCATCATCATCATCAAATTCCTGCCATGTACCCTCAAGGGGTGTACAGGATATGACAGTACTACATGAAAAAATTACATCATTACTAACTTCCTATCTACAATTTTCCTCCAAATCAGTCTGTTACTTGTCAAGACTCCAACATTATCAGATCTTATATTTCTATCGTCTAAGGCACTTTGTACCGTATCAATCCACCTATATCTTGGTCTTCCTATGGGTCGTTTTCCTGCCAACCTGGCAGAGAACACTTGTTTTGCTAATCTTTCCTCTTCCATTCTATTTAAGTGACCATACCATCTGAGATTAGCTCTGCTAACGCATTCCTGGATGCTGACAATGTCAAGTTCTTTCCTAATATCCTCATTTTTAATATGATATTGCCATTGATTCCATCTGTTCACGCCTCTAATCTTTCTCAGGACTCTCATATCTGCAGTCTCTAGTCTTTGGTCAAGTGTTTTACTTCTGACCCAGCTCTCAGATCCATAAGTTAAAATTGGTTTGAACACAGTCTTGTATACAGCTAATTTAGTGTTCCGACTAATTTCTTTCTTATTCCATATGAATTTATTCAATTGACTTCCCACGATACCAGCTTTGCTGATTCTGTTGTCTATTTCTATATTTAGTTTACCATCTTCACTAAAAATTGTGCCTAAGTAGCTGAAATGTTTTACTTGTTCCACAGGTTCTCCATTCACAACACAGTTGACATTTTCAATGATTCTGCCTATTTTCATTGTCTTTGTCTTTTTATTGCTGACCTTCATACCATATCTATTACAACAGCTATTCAATTTAGTCAGAGAATCTTGCAGACTTGTAGCGGATTTATTTAGAAGTATAACATCATCCGCATAAAGCAAAGAGCTAACATTAACATCTCCAATTTTGATATCAGGTTTAATACCACATTCCTTCATAATGTGATCCATATAGATAATGAATAACAGAGGGGATAATGTACATCCTTGTCTCACACCAGATTTAACATTAAACCATCTTCCTGTACTTCAATTCTAACTGCTGACTCACAACTCAAATAAAGACTAAGTATTGCTTGATATAATGCCCCACTGACACCATGTCATATGCCTTTTCCAAATCGACAAAACTTAAATACAGATCTTTGTTATATTCCCATGCTTTCTCGACTATTTGTCGTAAAGTGAAGATCTGATCCTGACAGCCTCTATTTGGCCTGAATCCAGCTTGTTCTTCACCAAGCTTTTCTTCCACAATTCTTCTCAACCGTTTCTCAAGTATACTTGCATAGATCTTGCCAGGAACACTCAGTAGGGAAATACCTCTGTAATTCTCACATTCAGTTTTATTTCCCTTTTTATATATGGGTACTATGAGAGCTCTAATCCAATCATCGGGAATTCGTCCCTCTGTCCAGGCTTTCTGAACTATGCAGTGCAGCCACTGTAAGACTCTTATACCACCATACTTCAGCATTTCTGGTCGAATATCATCTACTCCTGCTGCCTTTCCACATTTCAAGCCTTTGATGGCTTTTTCTACTTCAAGTATGGATATGTATTCCTGACTGCATGCCTGGTCAGTGTTTTTTATCACTGTGCTGTCATCACTGCTTGTTTCATTTAGCAGTTTTTCAAAGTAATTACTCCATACTTCAAGGATATCTTTTTCTCCTGTTTTCATTTCACCTTTATCATCTCTAATTCCTTTTACAGCACTCTTTCCTCCATTCCTAAGCTTCTTCAACAACCTCCAGAATATTTTGCCACCTTCTTGATATTTATTTTCTATATTCTTGCCAAAGTCCTCCCATGACTTTTGTTTAGCTAGTTTTACACACTGTTTAGCTTTCTTACATTTGTCTCTGTATTCTGTAAGAGTAAAAGCTGACTTATTTGCCAGGAACTTTTGATATGCTTTCTTCTTTTCCTTCACTGCCTCTTTAACTTCCTGTGTCCACCAGGGAGTTCTGATTTTTTTATCTTTGCACACAACCTCACCACATGCCTCTCTGGCAGAATCAATCAATGTTTCCTTCAGAGTTTGCCACTGAATCTCCAAGGTTTGATTCCTGTTCTCAAACTCTTTCATTTTCTTTTCAATAATATTTCTGTATTTTAGTCTACAGTTTACATCTGAGAGCTGCTCAACTTTTATTCGCTTTAAAACTTTCTTACATGTTATTCTTTTCAATATGAAATTCAATTTTATCCTGCTCAAGACTAAATAGTGATCACTTCCAATTTCAAATCCTCTGTACACTCTGGTGTCCTGCACCAGGGAGAAAACATCACTATCAACAATAACATAGTCAATGAGACTTTTCTTATTCCTAGCCTCTTCTCTCCATGTGAATTTGTGCACATTTTTATGTTGAAACATGGTGTTAGTAATAACCAGTCCATGTCCTGAGCAGAAATCCAACAGATATTTGCCATTATTATTAGCTTTGCTCTTTTCTCCAAATTTTCCCAAAATATTTTTGTATGTCTCACAATCATTTCCTACTCTACTATTTAGATCCCCAACAAGGACCAACTTTTCCTTTTTCATTGTGTCAGTTGCTTTTTCTAAAGCCTCAAAAAATTCCTCCACTTCTACCTTAGTAGAACCTTCTGTGGGACCATAGGCACAAATAAGTCTCATTGTCCAGTTCCCCATTCTCATATTTGCCCACATTACTCTACTTGAGACTGACTGCCATTCAAGAAGATTAGCCTCGTATTTTGTGTTGAATACTATGGCTACTCCTTCTTTTCCTTGATTGTTATTGCCTGAATATAACATTTTGTATTTATTGCTCAGAAAGATCTCACCAGTTTTGGTCTTTTTTGTTTCAGTCACCCCTATTATGTCGATCTGGTACTTATCTAATTCCTCAGCTAGCTCCATTTCTTTGCCATTCAGGCTTCTTACGTTGATAGTACCGATCTTTAACTCTGGTGATGTTGAGTTGGGGTTTGTTTTCAGATTTGTTCCAGTAGCTGACTTTTCGCTGTTCGCCCTGGTTCCCTGGCGAAAACAACGGGGGCCTTGTTTAACCGGGCGACGCCCCAGCCGGCATGAAATTTTGTCATGTTGTACCATCATTTTTTATTTTGGTTTAACCAATAAGAATACAATTTGGTCGGCTAAATCCCAAATTGCCAGCCCATCCTCGTTCGTTCAGTATCAAAGTAGATACCCAACAGGGTGCACCACGAGAAGGTGAGGATTGGACATTAGGTCAGAAGCCCTGGTCGGTTCTCCGCATTCCTTTAAAGGCTATGTGGAGGTCTCCTCTCAGTTATACAGCTTTGACCCTTAAGCACCCCCTCTTTTAAAAAAAACTTATGGACAAAACATATAGGATAACTACACACCAAACTCCGGATCATCGCAGCAAAACTCTTCCAAGTTAAAGACATTATTCCACCCAACATAAAAAAACTTCTATATCACGGTATCTGCAAATCCCTACTCAGATACGGAATAACAGTCTATACAAATACATCAAACAGCCACCTAACAAAATTAGAAACACTACACAGGAAAATCGTGTCAACAGTGATCTGGATACCTTACACGCAACAACCAATATCCGACAAGCACATGGCGATACACAGAATTCTGAGCATTAAAAACCTGAAACACTACATGACATTAACAAGGAATTACTTCAACATCACCTATTGAAACAACAGACACACATATCATATAACACGACCTACTACAACTCTCTACATCCTCACACCCTTCAATAACTCATACGGTTCTTTTGTGAGATCACATCAGATACCCACGCAACTCAACAACCTACCAAGAAAGTTAAAACACGTAGATAACTACAGAACATTAAAAAACGAACTCTGGAAAATATACCAACAAAGTTAAGAAACCATTAGCACTAATACACATCACAAATCACTAGCATCCAATGCCTACATCCCATACATAAACAGTAGCAACAACACAAACAGTGAAGGCTAAATCCCACTCTCTTCATAAAAGCTAACCTAAGCTTCGAAGTAAGTGGGATTAACTTGCCTCACTCATCTACAAGTAATCCTTATAAGCAAATGCAGAAATTAGTATGTATAATCATTCTTTCTCAAACTTAAAAATAAAAAATAAATAAATAAAATAAAAAAAAATAAAAAAAATGTTAAAAAAATGTTAATTAATAATTAAAAAATTCTGTAATAATAATCATTATGAATATTATAATAATATACGCTGTAAACAGTTATTGTTATTATTATTATTTAAAAAAAACTTTATGTACGAGAAAGTATTTGTTATGCATAATTGTGTTCATATAATGTATGTAATTTATCTGAGAAATAATAAAATGTCAAAAAAAAAAAAAAAAAAATTCCATGGAGTCTAAATTCGTCAAAGCACCCTAAACATTTCACTAAGCATTTTCATGATACCAGTCATACTTTGCTTTTAGCTCATTTCACCAACAAGAGCACTCTCAACTGACTGACAACCCATTTCGCTCAAATGAGATCCTTGTTATTTTTCCATGATTTCTCAATTGTTTGTTGTTAAAAGTTACTAAAATTGAACACTAAGTAGGGAGATTCCTAAGATACTCACGTTCTGTTTTATTTTTTTCTCTCTTTATATATAAATGGGTACTATGTGAGCTCTGCTTGAATCAGCTAGAATTTAACCTTCTAACCAGGCCTTTCGAATTATGCAGTATAGCATGTAAAACTCTTATAACAATATTTGAGCATTTCTGGGCATTTATTAGCTGCCTTTCCATTTTAGGTTTCTGATGACTTTTTCTACCTCAAGTACTGGTATGTACACACTCCTGACTGCATCTCTTATGAATATTTCTACTATTTTATATTATTTATCTTATTTAACAGATTTTTCACAGGAATAGTTTATTATAGTGGATAGTATATACTATTTCTGATTTCCTTTGGAAGAGCATTATGCTTATTGGGATTTTTAGTAGTTCGTTATAACAAGTTTGTCATAATTGTGTTTGCTAAAGAGAGAGGTGACTGTAATTACTCCACAAATCAAGAACATCCTGATCTTCAGTTTTTATTTCAACTTTATCGTTTTTGATTTTTTTATCACATTCCCTCCATTTCTAAACTTCTTCTATAGCTTCCAGAACATTTTAACACCATGATATTTGTCTGTTTATTTCAAGTCTTTCTTTAACTTTTTTTAGCTACTTTTATGCATATTTTTCTTCCTTAGGAAAATGACCTTAAGGAAGAAGACCAAGATCTAAGTGGATCGATGCAGTTAGAAGTACATTAATATTGTCAGATCTTATGTTTCAGTCTCCTTAGAGTCCTTACAGGTAACTGACTAATTTGGAGAAAAATTGTCATTGGGAAGTTAGTAGTAATATAAACTTCATGTGATACTGTCATAGTATCTTGTACACCTTTTTTTGAGAATAGATATCAGGAATTTGATGATGTCTTTTCTCCATTTTAATTCATGCACATCTTTGTCGGAACATGGTGTACTGACTTGTCAATGTCCTGCACGGAAATCCAGCAAGTATTTACCATGTTAGTTTGCACTTTTCTTCATATTTTGCATAAATATTTCTATATATCTGATATTTTTATTCTGCCTTCCTGTTTAGGTCTACAGCAAGAACTAGCTTTTCCTTTTCCTCTGCTTCTTCTCTACTAGGATCTTTGTTGTGGGCCATAGGCACACAATAAGTCTCATAGTTCAATTTCCCATTTTGAAATTTGTCAGCATCACTCTGCCTGATGTCTGTCATTCTTGAAGTTACTTTGTGTTCATTCTTTAATGTTTATTGTTCTAGTTACTGTAAGTACTCTCTCCTTTCTCTAATCACTATTGACTGAATATAACAACTACTTATTATTTAAAAGTATCTTACCTGTTTTTGTCTTCATTTGTCTCAATAACACCAGTTATATCAACATATTTTTGTAATTACTCTGCCAGCTCCATCTCTTTTTCATTAATATTTCTTATGTTATTGCTGGTCTATCTTTAGTTCTGTTGAGCTTGAGGATTCTAGTAGTTGAGTTTCACTGTTTGCTATGATAAAATATGAATATGAATTTTAAACATTAATCCCATGTACAAAAGGTTGCAAACTTTAGTATTGTGAGTGGGCTTGGATTTATTTATTTTTATTATTTTTTAATTTTTTTTATGTAATTCAGAAACCATGTTTTAGAAAGTAAATTATACTTGCCAAGAAACTGTATTCTTGTTTAATCCTTTACCCAAGTGTGAAGATACTTAGCATGTGAAGTATCTTTGTGACCAGGCTACTTATATATAGGGCTGTAGACTTCATATCAGTTGCCTTAGTATCTCATAATGCAAAGCATGCTTCCTTTCGGACATGCTTATTTGCATTATGGAAAGGGCCATTACCCAGACCTGTTTCAACCTTTGTTGAGGTCACATCAGTGGAAGTCAGAGCCAGAAGACACCAGAGTTGAATTAACAAGTAGCAAAAAGATGTATCCCCATATTATTAAGAGTCTTGTTCTGAGAAAGTTGTAGAAAGTTTTTTCACTTTGTTACAAAGTAAATATACTACAAAATTATATTGTTTAATCTTCTATCTAAGTGTAAGCAAATAAAGTTTGGCATGAAGTATTTTAATAATAAGGTGACGCATCTTTTTCGCTACTTATATATGGATTATATATGGAAGTGGAAGAAACAGCTATCTTCCTTTCCAAGACATGCTAGTTATGTGACTACCAAATTGTTCGTTATCCTTTTCTGTTTATAGGAAACTTACACATACTTGAAGGTATACTTAATAAGCATTCAACATTTATCCCAACAATATGACATCCCCAAAAACACTTGCATACAGAGCTGGGGCTCTTTGTTCTAATGACAGCCCTCACTACAGAACTTGATTATCTTCAAAACCTCCCCCCCCCCTCCATCCTCCATCTAACACAGGATCACAACAAAACTATTCCAATCCTCTAATTTCTCAAATAATTCATAAATATAATCTTCATGCCACTTTCAAATACATTCTGGAGTGTATAAGGAATTTTATACACTCCAGAATGTGCAAGAGAATGAGGCTGATCCTTCAGAGAATGGATGAACGTTGCTATCTGGATGTTTGGTTTGAAAGTGGCACGAAGATTATATTTATGAAGCACTTGAGCTGTCTTTTCAGATCTACCTCAAATTAGACATTTGGACAGAGTGATAGATCTGTTAATATCTGCCTTGAAAAACTTGACTACATTTGCAATCATCTGTATAGCAAGTCAGGACTGGGAGACTATTCTCTGGATACTCCTTCACACAGGATGACTTAAAAGAAAATTGTGCTGCATAGAAGTTGCTACAGATCTGAGAGAACTATTTTTATGACTTGATAGGATATTAGTGTCTGTTCAGTTATAATGTGAATTGTTTCTGCAACAGTAATTGAATGCTGTGTCTTACCACAGTTGTAATTTGTGCTCTGAATATGCTGGTTTGAAATACAACGAAATATCAGTAACTCAGACCGTTTTTGTTCTTGTAGTGTTTATATCATAAAGTATTATTATGAACAAACAAATTAACAAACATAATTACAGCAGCCATCCTGGCCTATCTTAATTTTACTGTGAAATAATTGCACTTCTCTGGTACCTTAACTTTGACTGCAGAAAATTACAGACTAATCTGTATTTTGAAAACTTCTGTCCTTGCATCACTTTTTTTGCAGTGGCATTATTTTTTTCCTCCATTCTTTCAGGATCCTTTGAGTTGCAGTGCTCTGATTACATAACCAAGCTTCTGTAGACGGGACAATATAGCATCTAGCTGCCATGCTTATTAATATGCATGGGGCTAGATGCAATTAACACTCTTCATACTCTTTCGTTCAGTTCATTCATGTATATTCTCTGTGTTATGTCCTACCCCCCCCCCCCCTCTCAGCCTTGCACAAAATCTCTCATTATACTTATCGCTGACTGTTTAAGCTATTCTTTGTTAGCATGCTAGAAAAATCATGAATATTAATATACCTTATCATAAGGCATTAATAATAGTTCTGAAAATTTGGCAAAAATATAATTGTAATTTATTGGAAGTTAATTTTTTGCTTTTACTAATGTTTTAGTGTATTATTGAATTTGTTTATTTACAAGGTACAAAGTTTTGTACCTTGGTTGTTTATTGGTTGTTTAAAAAAGCATTAATACAAACCTTCATGAATCTTGATTATGCTACATTTGTAATAACCAGAAAATTTTGGCATTATGTATTTATTGAACAGTGGAGTATTTCAATTAGAAAAATTAGTATATGAGCTTAGTTTTTAGATAATCTAAACTCAGCTCTGCAGAAGTATTTATTTTTTACAGTTCACAAGAAAAAAAACTGCTGAAATGTGCATTATAACCTTTTTTATTAAGTTAGTGAAATAACTGTTAGATGTGCAAATTGTTAATTCTATTGCTATCTGTTATAATTTTTTTGAGCTAGGGTTTGTTGAAGAAACGTACTACACCGCTTGGTCTGTGGTGGGAAATGTGGTTTGTACTTCAGCCTCACACCCTGACATGGTATAGCAATAGTGATCAAATAGAGAAACGTGGAGAAGTCCCTCTTTGTTCAGCCTGTAAAATACAGGTAAGCACAGTAAAATGTTACTATTGTTATCTTTGAAGTTGATAGTTTGGCTATTTGTATTAACATAAGATATGTCTTTTCTCATCCCATCTCATTCTTGTGAAGCAATTGTTGCTATGTCCTATTTTAACATAATTGAAATTCCTGGTAAGTTAGCATATGACTTTAAAGTGTAGGAGAGCTAAATTATGCATAAAAGTAGCCAAACACAAGTCATGGGAAAATTTGGAAAGAATATACAAGAAATATAAGTGACAGTGTTTTGAAGGTGCCAAGAAAACTTAGAAATGGAGGCAGGATTGCATCTCAAAGGGAATCACTGTCATGGAAGCGAATATAAAAAGTGAAGATAGGGATATTCTTGGATAGTTGGAGTGAATTAAAAAATTATTAAATGAAGTGACAAATGTTAGAACACTGTTCAAAAGTGCCTGTTAGGAATGCATTCAGGTGGTGTATCAGTACTTAATTATTATTATTATACAGGCACCCCCATGGAGTCCGAAGACTCATCGTGGGAGACTCAGTCTATATACACAATCTATCATATCTCTCCTTGAACCTATTAACAGAAAAAGCACTTACAACTGACTCTGGCAACCCATTCCATTCATTCACCACTCTCCAATCAAAAAATCTAATCCTCACACCCCTACTGACCATACCTTTATTCAACTTCCAGGGATGAACCCTTGTTTTGGTCCCTCTAGCCAAATGATGAAACATTTCCCCTGCATCTATCCTATAAAATCTTTTAAGCAACTTAAATGTTTCTATCATATCTCCCTCTTTTTCTTCTATCAACCAACTTCTGCAATCCATACACCTTCAATCTATCCTCATATGGCACATTCCACAGGCCACTCAATCTTGGTCACTTGCCTCTGAATCCTTTCCACTGCTTCCACATCCCCCAAGAAATCCAGGAGACCAGACTTGAGCACAGTAATCCAGATGTGGTGTATCAAGGGCTTATAAAGAGGAATTGCAACTTCCTTATCTCTACTTGTTAATGTGTTCTTCACTACCTTAGCAATATGTCCTCTAAATTTTAACTCTGTCTACCACTACCCCTAAATCTTTAGTTTCATCTATTTCCTGGAGTACAGTGTCATCAATGTGATAAACGGTTTGTAACTATTTATCCCAAAGTGCAAAACTTTACATTTCTCAACATTAAACTGACACCCATTAACTTTTGCCTATACTGACAGTCAGTGTTCCCTCTAAGCTGTGCCGTGGCAATGTTCCCTCTTACAACTAGCGCACAAAGCAAAAAATATGCGCACACTAGATTTTCAACATGAAATTAAAATTTATTAATTAAAGAAGTTCCACCTAAACATTAACCTATAAATTCTTTAAAAAATACGGTAACTCGGCAACGTCCAAGCCTATAACCTCGCATTTTTTATTACATTCTCGAAGTTGCACAAAACTTATAAATTATTAACAGTAACCCTATTTGAGGCTAGCGATTTGATGCCAAAATGAAAGGGGTGTGGCTTAAATGTGTAATTTTTAAGTAGCATATAGAATGGCGTGCAGTTTGTTAACATCTCAGGCTGGACTCATGGAAAATTCCCAAACGTGATTGGCTGATCAAATTAGAGTATTAGAGTACAATTAAAAATATTGTAGCATTTCAAAATTCTCAAATTTTTAAAAGGAATTTTAAAATAGTAGACTAAATAATAACATTCGTGTACACGCATTGAGATACAACCAAGTTAATTAAATCTAGCCTTTAGGCGTATCTTTTAGCTCTTGTGTTGCCCTCGGCAATGTTTAGTGTTGGTTCAGCTTTTGCCTTGCCAAGTTATTCAGTGAATAGTGTACATTTGTAAATTTATAAAAACAATAAAAAACATTCTTCAAATAACAAAATTGCAAAAAACTGATGCACCATGACAAATTCAAAGGAAGCAAAAGGTGTGAAGTGAAAACAAACTGCTAGCTGCTTTAAAAGTGAATGGATGGATGAAATAGTGAAAACTGTTATGCGAAAAGCTCATGAGTTGATTTCGGTTGCGTGAAATATTAATGTATGATGCTGCAATTGGTGTTGTTTGTATTTATTGTTGTGATGCAAAGGTTGCTGGGGATTTTGCTAATGGGAAGAAGTTTGATATCACTTGGAAGTTTAACTTTTTGAAATGCCATTTGACAAGTAAAATACATCTGGATAGTGTACACAAACTTAGGAAACAAAATTGTTCATTGCCAGCTACAGGAGTACTGCGTATGCTACGTGAAAGAGTTCAGATGACCTAGAGAGAAAACGATCAAACCCAGAGCAGATTAAAGTTCTTATTGACAGTGTCTTATTAGTTGTTAAGATGAATAACTCTTTACTTTCAGTTCAACATATTAATGAACATATGGAAAAGTATGTTCAACTCCCAGACAGCTGGCGAAGCAAAAATTATACGTTTGAATTTCTGGAAACAATCAATTTAATTGTTGAAAATAACATGTTTGAGCAAATTGCATCTGCAAATTTCCATACCTTAACCATTGATGAAAGCACTGATATAACTGTTAACAAATGTCTCATTCTCTATTTTAAGTTTAGACCTAAAGATTGTAATGAATATAAAACATATTTTGGCAGAATGATTCAGTTGCAGGCATGTGATGCCTTCTCCATTGTGTTAGCTATTAAACAGTTTTATCAAGAAAAGAAACTTGATCTCCAAAAATGGTGATGTTTACCTCTGATGGAGTTGCAGTGATGCTGGGCAAAGTTAATGGTGTCGCTGCAAAACTTAAATTAGAAGTTCCACATCTTGTCCAGCAACACTGCGTATCTCACCATGAGGATCTATGATACGTGGAAGGAAATTAAACTAATCAGAGATATTGATACATTAATGAGACGTGTACATTAATGTACACACTCTTTTCTTGTTCCACAGTAAAAAGACATGATTTTAAAGAAATTGTCGAGGCGTCTGAAAATGAAGCTATTGCCTTCAGACCACTCAATGAAGTGCGGTGGCTTTACAGACATTTTGCATTACAGGCAATAATAAGAAACTATGAGGGACTGATCACATATTTTGAAAAATACAAATCAAATGATCCCGTGGTTAATTATTGTCACAATAAACTAACTAATATGTTAAAGTAGCTGTTAATGTTTTAAGTGATGTTTTTGAAGAAATGGCTTCCTGTGCAAAATCTTACAAAGGAGTAACCTTACACCACTAGACAGTCATCATTTCGCCAGAGGGAAGATTAACAAAATCAGAAATCAGTATTTAGAAGGTGATGCTTGCTGGAATGACAGAGTAAATGCTTTACTTAAGCAAGAAGAGACTGAACCAGTAGATACTAGGCCCCTGTTAAATTTTATAAATTGTTTATGTGCACATTTAGAGGACAGATTCCCTGAGAATGGGATACAAGAATGGTCAGTGTTTGATATCTCCTCTATTTCACATTGTGATTTCTCATTTGGTAGTGAACATGTTAATGCCCTTTGTCTTAAATATCATGATTTTCTGGTACTAATTATTTCTGATACTACAGAAATAATTAGTCAGTTTAATGATTTCAAATTTTCTGTACAAGAAAAAATTAAATGCAAATTGATATCAAATTTTACACAAATGGTTGTATTTGCTCTTCAAAATGAGCAGTTTTGTGATTTGGCAAAGTTGATGGATATTGGAGGAACCTTCCTTGCATCTAGTACAGACTGTGAGCAAGGTTTTAGTCTAATGAATCAAATAAAAAACCAACTTAGAAACCGTTTAGGAGAATGTCATTTGGATATGCTAATGAGAGTGAAAAGTTACCAATTATATGGAAATTCAATTAATTTAAATAGTGTGTATAAAGAGTGGGTGAATGCCAAAGACAGAAGAGAGAAAAAATAAAGAGATAGAAGCTAGAACTAAACAAGATGAGAATTAGTAATGGGAATGTTTAAGTTAAGGGATATGACATCCCATATCGTTTCTTAGCCGAATAAGAAACTCAAAGAGTTTCATGCCAAATATAGTAGAAACTATATAAAGTTTGGCGATTCCAAGCGTAAGCAAATACCTGGGTACTGCAGCAACTGACCCTTAAGGTAGTGCAAGCTCCAATCACTAGTCTTGATATTTACCCATAATGTGAACTTAGCTCCTAGGAGCTGTTTTACTGTTCAACATTAAGAGAGAAGGTCACTACCCAGACCGGTTTCAACCTTTATTGAGGTCTCATCAGTGAGTAGGTAGACCTAGTTAATACTGGAAAGGAACTGCCGAAGTCTCTGTTATGACCATGGGTAGTTGCACTCTCCTAGCCCATTCATACATTCAAGCAGGAGCTCCATCGATAACGGCCTCGCCTCCACACACCTGGAACTCTGTCCGCTGAGAAAGGGGAAAAAAACTGAGAGCCTAAAAATCGAGAACCCTTGGTGGGCCATCTCAGTACTCTTTTATAATTTCTCTAATCCTTTGTTATGTCCGTGCAGTTAGCCGAGTGGCTATGTGCTTTGCAACCATATGCCTGGGAAAGAAGTGTTCCTGGGTTCAATTCTCGTTGAAGCAGGAGCTCCATTGATAACAGCCTCGCCTCCACACACCTGAACTCCGTTCCTCTGAGAAAGGGAAAACACTGAGAGCCTAAAAATCGAGAACCCTTTCTGGTCCGTCTCAATACTCTTTTATAATTTCTCTAATCCTTTGTTACGTCCGTGCAGTTAGCCGAGTGGCTATGTGCTTCACAACCATATGCCTGGGAAAGGAGTGTTCCTGGGTTCAATTCGCATCTCCGACATTGAGGAGCTTAAGGATCTTCCTCAGACATAGCCAAGTTAGCTGGTCTTGAGCGTGGACAGCAGGGTTTTCCCCCCCAGTTTATCTGGGGTTTTTCCTCTTGCAAGCAAGCAAACTGGCCTTTGAACACACATGGATTACAGTCAGGAATACTTAAGACCCAACCATAGGCCTGATTTGTCAGCTATGCTGGTCCCAAGCCAGGATAAAATTTGGAGGAATTGAGATGGTGCTGTACTTCCCCGTAAAAGGAGCCTCACGGCTGTTATATCATCATATGAATAAATAAATAAATAAATAAATAAATAAAATCCTTTGTTACTACGTTATAGTTTTCAGGATTACCTGCCAACATGATGACTTCACTTCAGCTCCCTTCACTTGCATGTCTCTATTGTGGGTACAGTCCGTGTGGTTAGCCTAGTAGCTTTGCGCTTCACAACCATATGCCTGTGGAAGGAGTGTCCTGGGTTCGATTCCCATCACCGACGTGAGGAGCTTAAGGATCTTTCTCAGCCATAGTAAAGTTAGCCGGCCTTGGGTGTGGACAGCAGGGTTTTCCCCCCATTTTATCTGGGATTTTTCATCCTGCAAGCAGGCAAACCGGCCCCGTGAACACACACGGATCTACAGCCATAAATACTTAACCCCCCCAGTGAGGGGGCTCAACATGCCCCAATAGGGACGGGGGAGAAAAGGGAGGAAACTCCATATGAATAAATAAATTGTGGGTACATATCTTTATGTTCCCAAGACTTTGCGAATGTTTATTTTTGCTTGGTCATCGTTCTAATCTCTGTTAATCCCCTCTTTTCCATTTTACATACAACTTAATGGAAATTATTTTATGCAGTTTACAGAAAATTTATTATTTTTTTAATTACCACAAAAATTCTATTTTATATATGTTTGGAAACCCGTGTAAAATCGAACTCGATGAGTTAATTAATTTAGTGAATCACGAGAGACTTTACACTAGAATATCAGGTGCACTGCATTCTAGGTATGTATACACCAAAAAATGGTGACAATATTTTAAAAGTCAGTCAGTGAAAGAATGACATAATTCATTCTTTTTTGTGTATGCTGTGTTCATTTGTTTATGCTCTAAATGAGAAAGAAGAAAGTATGTATTAAAGAAAGATTATTTGAAATTTAGAAGTATCAAAAGATATATTTCGGTGATTACACGACATTTTTTTATTATTCAGTTATATAAAACACTGAAATAATAGTTCCCGACAAGTTTCGTAAATCGTAAGATATTTACATCTTCAGGGGGTAAATAGTATAACTTAAAGTTTAAACAAGAGAATTAATAAATACAAATCATAACCGTCTGGCTATTCATAAAACTCAAATAACAGAATGCAGATATATAACGTTATTGACGTTGAACAATACTGGACGATGTCACGTGTTCTTGTTCTCGTTCATACAGTCTGAGCTCAGATTGAGGTAGATTTTTTATTAGAGCTGACCACATTTGATGGAGAATTAAACCTTGATTTTTATTGTATTGGGTTGGGTTTTATAGCATATTAGCAGCTTCTTTAAATTTTCTTATATAACTGTTGTTTTCTATGTATGACATCGTCGTTTTTTGCCAGAGTACATTGTGTCCAGTGGAAGTGGTATTGAAAACAAGACCCGTTTTTTGTTCTCTTATATTGTACATCTTTTTGGTGTTCAGCCATGCGTATTTCTCCAGATCTTCCTGTCTGTCCTACGTACCAAATCCCGCAAGAGCAATGGATTTTGTAGACTCCTGGTTTTTTAAGAGGATGATGAGGTAGTTTTGGTGGATGTAGGAATCTTGAGATTTTTTCCATAGGAAGGAAGGCTACTTTTATGTTGTGTTTGTTCATTAATTTGGCTACCTTATCTGTAACATTTTTGATAAAAGGAAGCGAGATTGTGTTTTTGTAATCCTGTTTTATTATCTTGTTAGCTGGAGACATTTTAAGGATTCTTTTGATGGTTTTTGTTTCCACTGAATATGATGAAAATATTGTCCACATAGCGTAGCCATATTGTTGGTTTTTTATGGTAATTCTTAAGAGCATTGTTTTCAAATTTTTCCATAAATAGATTTGCTAATACCGGTGATAATGATGAACCCATGGCCAGTCTTTCTTTTTGTTCCCAGATTCTATCTTTATAGGTGAAAAAAGTATTGTTTATATAATGTTTAAAAAGATTCAAGATGTCCGGAGGGAAGAGGTCTTCTAGGAGATTCAAAATTTCTTGTCTCGGGACGTTTGTAAACAAGCTGATAATGTCGAGACTTGCTAAGATGTCTGTTGGACCAATATGTATATCTTTCACTTTTTCTATGAAATGTTTACTATTTTTTATGAAGGAAGATGTTTTTCCTATATGTCGTGAGATCATGTTGGTGAGGTATTTTGCCAAGTTGGAAGTCGGTCAATCTCTTCCATCTACTATTGGTCTTAAAGGTATATCTGTCTTATGGATCTTTGGAACACCATATATTCTTGGTATCAAAGGATGTTTTGATTGTAAGTATTTTTTAAGTTCTTCCATCCAGAGAGGCACTTTTTTTATTAGATCATTTGTTTTTTTTTGTGTGTAGGCCAAGTCGGGTCTCTGTCTATGGGTTTGTAGGTGTTGGTATCTTCCAGGAGACTTTTCATTTTGTTATCATATTCTGTAGCATTTTAAACGACAGTTGTGTTGCCTTTATCCGCTTTTATTATGACAATATTTTTGTCATCCTTTAACTTTTTAAGGCAAACGTATTCATTGTAAGGTAGATTCCTATGAGGTAATCTGCTTTTTAATAGTAAAGCTGTACTTTCTATATGGATAAGATCTGCCGTGTTGTAGATTTCTAATTCCTTTTTTATTTGTGCTATGATATCAATTTTTGGAAGGAAACGCGGGGTTAAGGCGAAGTTAAAACCCTTAAGTAAAAGACTATTCTCCTCTTTTGTTAGGACTCTCGAAGAAAGATTAATAACTACTTTTGAATGGTCTAGTTGTTTTTTATGTATTTCCTTCTTCTGAAGGAGTACGTTGAACTTATGAATTAATGTATGTTTCTTCTGTTCTGAGATTGCTATTGCTTTGTTAAATATAACGTTATCGATGTTGTTCCATAGGTAGGACGGAAGAGATGTGGCCAGTTATGAAGAGAAAAAGTGTTATTACTAATTAATGCTAATTCAGCTCTAGTGAGTGACTGTAATTCTTTCTCTTAGAAAAACAAGGCCTCCAGAATTTATCATAAAATCCATTTTATGATAAATTCTGGAGGCCTTGTTTGTGTGGAATATGCGTTTGATTTGGATGAATTTCGGGATGACTTCGTTATCTCTGCATCGGATGAGAAAAATTAGACGATTAATGAAGTTGAGATGTTTAATGCGTAGTTTCTCTAGTTGTATAACTTTATGCTAAAAGCGCTCACCATAAGTTTGTAATATCTGTTTAGATACTAATTTGCCTTTCTAATGAAAGCACGAGTGTTTGAGTGTTTATAATGCCTGCTCTGGATGAATTAATAGTTTCTTAAATGCATATATATATATATATATATATATATTCTAATTTTTTTTGCTTAAAAAATAATTGGGATTTGACCGTATTATGTTTTTTATATCATGACATTTGCTTCTCACGAATCTTTAAAATTTATTAGTAAAGTTGATATTTTTGTGCCTTGCTAGTCCATCTCAGTCCTCTTTTATATCTTCTCTAATCCTTTGTTTAGTTTGTCATTACATTTTTCATTGAGACTTCTTATTATGCCCGCAAAATATTGCATGAAACATAGTAGAGCCCATTTTCCTAATCCTTATTTTCATAAAGCTTCCAGATTGCACTGTGTGGATTTGTCATTTGCAGCACTCTTTGATGATGCAATCTTCACAGATGACTTTTATATAATATTAGCAAATGTTCACTATTCCATAAAGCTTTCTCATATGCTTCATGTCTGATAATGGTATGTGAAACTGCATCTTCACTTATAATTTAGCCGACCTCGCTTTTTTTTTCCTCTCTGCTCTACTTTTATTTTCTTTTATCTACTCTTTATCTTGTTCTGATGTTTTTCATTTGTAGGTACATTTCTCAAAATGTGCCGAAGTTGCTATTAGATTTGCTTTTTCTCTCCACACAAGTTATTCTGGGACACTGGTTGGATTTTATTTAGAATTTGTACAAACATTCTCAGGCCATCCCAATTTTTATTTTATTTTATTTTTTTAGGTAGATCATTTGCAAGAACACAAATGAACAAAATGTTTCAAATTATGTATTGTAACAACTCCTCTGTCTGGATGAAATTTATGAAATTTGGCACTTAGGAAACATTCATAAAGATGTGCATGGGATTCAGTTTTGATTTCAGTGGGTGCTTTTTTTGTAAGATTAAAATTGGCCAAATGTTTGCCAATTTTAATTTTGGATAGTTTTCTATTGTGAATTTCATTTAGCGTGATGTTGATGCTGTGGAGGTTTGGTTGGGACCATTTTCATAGTGTGTTATAGTGAGAGAGTTCATTATAGCAATTTATTGTGAGAATCGACTGTAATTCTGCACCTAAGAGTTTCATTTACTATTTTATAAAATATATCAAAGTAGAGTATCTTCATTAATGCCAATTGACAGTTTCAGATTTCTTTAATTCCATCAATTATTCTGAGGAAATAATTCATATCACTAAGTATCCTTGAAACAGAAGAAATTTTCCATTTAGCATGTCTTTGACCATTGAAATAGAATATTTTTTAATATCTCCTTTTATAATTATTCATTTGATGACGGCATCAATTTTCCAGTCAAAGGATTCACCTTGTTAAGGTTGCTTTCAGAATCCTCTGTTATACATCCTGACTTTCAAGTTTTTAAAACTTCCTGAAACAAAATTCTCAGGTCTGTGTTCTTTTTCTTTCTTTTTTCTTGTTTCTTTCATTACCCTGGTACTGAATGCTCTCTCTCTCTCTCTCTCTCTCAGCTGTCAATCACCCATCAATTCAGCATGTGCACTTTTGTTCAACTAAGTAGCAAGCAAGAAGTCAATAATGGCTGACACATTGTTATCATTAGCAAAAGAAGAATGTCATCTCCTCTTCTTGAAGAGACACATAAAAAGTTTAGAAAAGTGGTTAATGATAAAGTATCTGCTCCTGAAGAACACTGGAGAAATGCTATATTACAATCACTCTATCACCTTTCACAACTTTGTATTGTTAGCAGATAACTAGATATTGCCTCTTTATACTAGCGCAATCATTAATGTAATAATTAAATAGTAGGGATCTAAAGTAAAAAAGCCTTATAGCATAACAGATCACTTTCAGTATTCTCTCTCATTTTAGCTTGCCCATGTGAGAATTATAAACATTTTGTGTGCAAGTTTCCCAGTCTCAGACTCAGTGTGTGTTGGTAGCTTGGGCATATTGTTCTTTGATGCTCGCATTACCATTTCCATGCATTTGTCCAGCCACTCAAATTTCAACAAATTTATGATTCCTTTCTGCTAATTTTGATAGTAAAATTTTGAGGGTTTGACTTGCTTAAGCTATTAATGTAATATTTACCATATTAATGTTGTCCTTTTTTTTCCCCTGTAGCTATAACCTGGAAAATTGTATGCATAAATTTAATACACTTAAAATCTGTATAGTTACAAAATCTATCACGGTTTGCATGAGTTCAGGTGATTGTATTGTCTAGGTGGGCAAGTTCTTTGGTAATAAGCGCCATATATATAATACTTTTCATACATTTTTGAATGTTCATGAACAACAGAAAATATTATTTTAAAATTGTATTTATAAATAATAAAAAATGCAACTATATAGTAGTCCTCTCACCAAAGAAGAATATGTTTAATCTCTACTTGTCGAAGGCTTTGAGTCTTCATTTGTGCAGTTAATAGTTTAAAATCTAGATGATGGGATGCAGAGCTGTTCTAAGAAGCTCAGTGAGGTGGCTGTTAGTGAGGATAGCATAATGTTTTGACTTGATAAGACACAGAACCTTTTCACCCTTAACAGTAAGAGCAAAATCTCCTCCCATTGTTGTTTAAATGCTCCATTTTCTTGTTCATATTTCCGTTTGTTGCTCAGTTGTTTTAAACAAGGGTTTTATAACTTTCACTAAAATCAATCTTAAGTATTTATTAATCAGAAAAGTACTCATCTACACTGCACTACACTACTTATATTCTGCTACCATCACGAGTACATAACTTGTGTGTACTGCATGAAGAGTGATGACACAGAGTCCAGGCAACGGAGGCGGTGGGTAATGCAGTGATCATACTAGTCACTTTTTGGAACTAATTTTGGCTGGAGCAACACAGGCCATCAAATGTCGAAACACTTTTTACCAACCAAATATGATAATAAAATCCATGTTAACAACCTTTTTTGACTGGTATCATTTAAAAGCTAAAAATTTGAAGTTTCAAAATATCTGTTTTTTACTTATCTTTAAAGCATTTATGGAATAAAATAATCTAATATTGGTACATACTATACTACTATAGATTATTAATATAAAAGTTTAGGAAAAATGGCACTGAAAACTAGTATTGTCTCGGGAGCTGCACAAAGTAGCTTTGGGAGCTGCAGCTTGCCCACTGTTGGTCTAGACCAGTGATTTTCAACCTTTTTCATAACATGGTACACCTAGACTAATTATTAAAATTCTGCAGCACACTAAAAATATATATTCTTTTAATTTTTTTGATGATCTGGCAAAAAATTGGCATAATTTTGATTGATTTACACACACAAGAAGATGGAAGACCAGACACTAATAAATAAATGCGCAAATTATGACATTATTTCTTTCAATTAATTTGTTTTCATAAATCTCTTGGCACACCAGTTGAAAATCACTAGTATAGACAGTAGACATTCTAAACATATATGCCATATGCACCTCTGCAACTTGGATGTCAGTCACTTCACTCACACGGATCAGGCTAAAAGTAACTCATTAGGGTGTATTAAGTTGGAATGGGTTAGAGTAATATTGGAGTGGGGACATTGGATAAATTACTAAATAAAATAAGTGACACGTGTCATTTATCATATAATTTGTTTTTTATAGTACAATCAAAAATTATTGACTTTAAATTAGAAATTCTGAAAGCAAATATTTTATACACTCAATTACTAGGTATGTGTACTCCCTTTTTGACTAGTGTGCATATGCACAGTTTAGAGGAAACATTGGTCACTTTTATTCTTCTTATTCACATCGCTAGCTTATTATTCATTTCTGCTGGTTGCAGTAATTTTGATGCTCTGTACATTTCGTTTATCTAGCTTAGTTGTCACTTTATTCTATTATCAAATTACAGTTTGGTATGTACAGGGTGAACAAAATTAAAGTATCTCTGTTTAAGGGATTTGTAGAGTGCCGTCCAGTGATTCAAATACAGCGAATACTTACATTGCGCATCATGTGGAAGCGATATCTGTGAGGGGCGGGTAGTTACAAAATTCACCATCAGGGGCATTCTAAACATCAAATACATGGAAGTTGCATATCACACAACTCGGCAGGTGCTAGGAGGGTTTAAAAAGATGGACACAAGATTTTTCTCTTCATTCAGGTTGTTCATACTGTCCACAGCGATGGCACTAACCTTGCCTCAATGTGCTTTGCTAGTGAAGCGGTACTACCTGAACAATTGCACTGCTACACTCTGTGAATTTAATCGCCCGAACAAATGTTGACGAGGCCTATCTCCATATACTTTGCTATGAATGATTAGTCGTTTTGAAGAAATGGGATCGATTTGTTTGCAACCTGGCAGAGGTTGCAAACAGTCAACAAATGAATGAAGTTGCTGCTGCCATTGTGGAGCAGGCCATGAATAAGAGCATTAGTTCCTGTAGTGCATGTGTTGTATCAAGACACATGGATGTGCCTTATACAACTGTCTGGAAAATTCTATGGAAGAGTCTATATTTCTACCCATTCAAGATAATCCTTACACAGGAGTTGTGCCCGTAGGACTTTGAAAGCCGACTGACATTCGTCTTTGCATTCCTTGCTCAAGTGGATTCTGCATGGCTATGGATGATTTTTTGGAAAGATGAGGTTCATTTTCACCTGAATGGAGCTGTGAATATCCACAAAATCGGGTATGGGCCACACAAAACCCTCATGCAATCGAACAAATTCCTTTGCATTCACCCAAAGTTACTTGTGATTATTATGTGGTAAGTTATTATTATTACGGGCAACTCCAAGGAGTTCCTAGACTCATCAAGGGAGACCCTAAATATCATATCAAGAACAACTATTCGGCATTCGCACAGTATCTATCATACTTTGCTTTGAACTCATTTACAGCATGGCACTCACAACAAACTCTGGCAGCTTATTCCACTCATTCACCACTCTGCAAGTAAAAAACCTGGTTCTAACACCCTTACTAACTACGTGGTTGCTCAGTTTCCATAGATGGCCCCTAGTTCTCCCATCACCAGACCTGTTCTGAAAAATTTCCTCTGAATTAATCTTGTAAAAACCCTTCAGTAATTTGAATGTCTCAATCATATCATCCCTTTTTTGCTTATCAATCAATTTCTGTAACCCACAGATCTTCAACATGTTCCCATAAGGTTCATTCCATAGAATGAACCAGCTATCTTGATCACTCGCCTCTGGATCCTCTCTACCTCCTCCCCCATCAAGAAAAAACCCAGGGGGCCCAGATCTGGGCCCAGTAGTCAAGATGGGGTCTTATCAAGGCTCGATAAAGAGGAGCAATAGCTTGCTTATTTCTGCTCGTCAAAGTATTTTCAGTTATTCTCCAAGTTATTTATGCCTGTTGCTTTTCTCCTTATACACACACAGAAAAATTACTATATCTACATTTGGTACATCATACAGCATGTCTGGTGGTAAATTTTGGAACTACTTTTTTTTTTTTTTTTTTTGATATATCACTTCTGCATAATGCATTCCTGAAGAGTTTTGCATCATTTGGATTAATGGATGATACTCCACAAGGCCTTAAACAGAGATACTTCAATTTTGATCGCCCTGTAGATTCATCATCATCATCATCAGGCACTGTCGATCCACTGTTGGATGAAAGCCTTTCCAAGATTACTTCAAAACTATCTATCCATGATTCTCCTTTTCCACGTCACTCCTGCAAATCTGATGATATTATCAATCCACTATGATTTAGGTTGGCGTCGTGGTTGTTTTTCCTCTTGTGGAATCTAATCTAGTACTTCTTTTGTCCATCGTTGATCTTGTCTTCGAGCAATATGCCCTGCCCATTACCACTTAAGATGTTTCATACTTCTTATGATGTCAGAGACTTTGATTTGGTTTCTTATCCATGTATTCCTTTTGTGATCCAGCCTTGTGATACCAAGCATACTTCTTTCCATACTAAATTGTTTTGTTCTTAATTTCTGAATTTCCTTTGCATTTAGTGTCCATGTTTCGCAGCCATATGTCAATATAGAAGAATATATTTGTTAAAAACTTGTCTCTTCAGGCATAATGGTTATGGCTGAAGAGAAATTTTATTTTGTCCATGATATTTTGTTCCATTGATATCGGTTGTCCTAAGTATATGTAACGTATACTTGTTTAATTTCCTCATTATTGATTTTATTATTTCTGGTTGGACATAGCCATTGAACATAACATGAATCTTCTTTAGGTTTATCTTTAGGCCAGCTGTTTTGCTAGCAATTTGGAGTTCATTTCAATGGAAACATCTCTACTGTATTTCCACAGTAGAGATGTTTCCATTGAAATGAATTGCTGCTGTGGCATTGGTGTATGCTGATTTGATGGTCCTGACATATGGCTCTTCCACTTGTTGGTTTTGTAATGCTTTAAGTATTGCACAAGTTTTTAGTGAATCAAAGACTTTCTCATAATCAATAGAACCAAGACATAATGGTAATTGATATTCATTACACCATTCAATCAATAATCTGCTGTACAACTTGAATATGATCCATTGTACTAAAGCCACTTTGAAAGCCTGCCTGTTCTTTTGGTCATGCTAGGTCTAGAGTCATACAAAGCCTATGAGCTAAGACTTTTGTAAACACTTTGTAAACCACTGATAGTAGACTTATGGGTCGGTAGTTCGTCAAGTCTTCTACCTCACCTTTTTTATGTATCAGAATTAGGGTAGCCTTCTTCCATGTTCTTGGTACATCATTTTTCTTTAGGCATAAAGTAAATAGTTTTGCTAAGAGTTGGTAGATTATTTCTCCACTTGTTTTTAGAAGTTCAGCTATAACTCCATCCTCACCTGCAGCTTTCCCATGTTGCAAGCTTTGGATGCTCCACATAACTTCTGGTAGAATCTGTGGTACTTCAGCTGTTTCATAGTTGCCTTCTTAATTTAATTCATCCTGATATAATACTGAGTAAAATTCTTTTTACTGTATTATATCAGGTATGCTATAGCAAATAGATTTGCTATAGCATATCTATCTCTGGTTATGGTCCCATCTTGTAGTTTGACTGCAACCATCTGTTTATTGCTGATTGGCTTTTTTGAGACTTGTTTTTTTCAATTGTTTGTTGTATGAATTTACAATTGAATTTTCTTGTTTCTTCTGTGATACGTTTCCTGATTGTTTTGCACAATTCAGTGTATTCAATTTTATTCTGTAGGTTATTTGGTTGTTTCATTTCTCTTTGGTTCTTCATAAGCTGTTTTGTTTCTTCAGATATTTTGTCTTGTTTCTGTTCTGTGGTACCAGCTATTTTAAGTGAGCATTGTAAAGGGTTTTGGGTAATAATGTTATTACTTTCTGATGGATCAGCATTATCATCTATAATAAGAAGTTTAAATCTATTGTTAGTTTATGTTGGAATATATCTTTTTTAATGTTGAGTTTGTGTACATCCATGTTTTGCTTTGATCTTGGCAACATCTTTCTTCTTTCTTTTTGGTAGTTTATTTGGATTTTACTGCGTACCATATGATCACTTCCAATGTTGAAGGTGTTTATAACAGAGTAGTCTTGAAAGATGTTTTTCTTATTGCTAAGGATAAAGTCAATTCCCTGTAGATTATATATATTATTTTAAAAAAAAAAAGATGTGTATTTGTAACTGTCATATTTATTACATCAGCTTTGTTGGAATAAGGTTTCTATATACAATACAATGATAATATACTTTTTGAATTTCATGTAGTCAGTTGTGCAACAGCCATCAGGAATTAAGGGAACGCAGTTTATTCTAGTCACCCCAAATAAAACTTTGGAACTTGCTGGAATGGATTGCAAATCTAAACTCCAGTGGATTGCAGGTGAGATTCAGTTATTTAAATTAATATGGAAAAATTATGAATTCGTTTTAATTGTATTCCATATCATAAATTATGTTAGTGATATATTAAGGTATCACTGTTAAGTGTTTAAAAATTTAAATTTAAATATTTTTGATTATGAATCTGAATAGTTGAAGAATTTTTTTCAGAATATTATAAATTTTAGTTAATAATAAATTTAGTTTAATCCTTTATCCAAGTGTGAGCAAACAAGTTTGCACCTGAAAGTATTTTCAGAACTGGGGTAAGGTGGTACAACACCGGGAAACTCGTTGCAAAGGTGGAGCAAGCTAACATCACTCCTATCTCAGTATCTCCCATAATGCAAAACACATCTCCTTGTAGATATGTATAATGTTATGCATTAAGGGAAGGGCCACTACCCAGACTAGTTTTGACCTTTACTGAGGTCTCTTCAGTGGGAGCCAGGCACAAATGGGGATACCAGGCAGAAGCATTAGCAAGGTCATCTCTACCTATAGGAGTTGCCAAACGGCATGCCACCTTTTTATTAAATTACTCTGGATTTTGAGAAAGATGTTGAAAGTCCCACTGAAGAGACCTCAATAAAGGTCGAAACTAGTCTGGGTAGTGGCCCTTCCCTTAATGCATAACATTATACATATCTGCAAGGAGATGTGTTTTGCATTATGGGAGATACTGAGATAGGAGTGATGTTAGCTTGCTCCACCTTTGCAACGAGTTGCCCGGTGTTGTACCACCTTATCCCAGTCCTGAAGTTACTTTCAGGTGCAAACTTTGTTTGCTCATACTTGGATAAAGGATTAAACTAAATTTATTATAGTCTAACCAAGTGAAAAATAAACTTTCAAAATTTTAGTTAAATGTTGGTTATTAGACATGATATTAGTTTAATGGGAGATAACACTGGTAGGATTATGATAAACTGTTTTAAATCCAGTATTTCATCAACATTATGGCATCATTAGGGATCAGAGAAACGTACATACTGTGGTGGGTTTAAAGGTTTGGTAATAGGGAAACCCTGCTATGGAGACCAAACCGCAGAACTTTTTAAATTCTCCATTAAACATGAAATTCATTTATGACATGAAGACATTCACAAAAAAAATCTATTCCTGCATCTGGATTTGAATCCATGGCCTTGGTTTGAAAGTGGAAGTGTTGTCATCCGTTATTCATTACTCATCGGATTAGTTTGAGAGATTTGCCTGTGAAAAATTTTTGTCTCCTAAAAAATTTTATTTTGATAAAATTTAGTATGACTAGCTACAATGTATGATTAGCTACTCCTCCATTATTATTCTGCAGGTTTCTGATACTATAAACTTTTACTACCGCAAAGACCATTTTTTAACCAACTTGTTTACTACAATAGACTACTTAAATATCCCAACCAAAGTTCCATAGGCTCATGGTTATTCTAAATGAAATTCACTATAGCAAACTATCTGCCATAACAAACTATTCTTGTATCCAGGAATTCTCCCAATGGAGTTTTTTTTTTTTTTTTTTCATAGTATAGCAGATCAGAAATTTGGTTTATTCTCAATATATCGCCAAGGGGTGTTCAGGTTACTATGACAGTATTATATGATTAAGTTTACATTATTATTAATCTCCTATCCACAATTTTCCTCCAAATTAGTCTATTACTTGTAAGCACTCCTATATTGTCATATCTAACATTTTGTTCTTCTAAGGCATTTCTAACTGAATCAGTCCACCTAGACCTTATTCTTCCTCTGGGTCTCTTTCCTGCCAACCTGGCATTAAATATCTATTTTGCTAACCTTTCCTCACCCATTCTATTTAAGTGGCCTACCACCTTAGATTAGCTTTGCTGATTCTTGAATGCTGATAATGTCAAGTTCTTTTCTAGTATCTTCATTTTTAATATGGTTCTGCCATTGATGCCATCCATTCACTCCCCTAATTTTTCTCAGAACCCTCATATCTATGGTCTCTAGTCTTTGATCAAGTGCTTTATTTCTAACTCAATTCTCAGATCCATAACTTAAAACTGGCCAGAACACGGTCTTGTATACTGCTAGTTTAATGTTTTGGCTAATTTCTCTCTTATTCCATATATTTCTCATGGAAATGCTTAGACGTTGGTTATGCATTTTTTACTAAATAATTTAAGGAAATTACAACGTCAACTAGAATATACATTAAAATAAATTTTAATATACTTCAATATTTCAGCAACATCACGTTGCCATTTTCAAGAAACTTAAGAACAAGACACATGCATGCAGGCACAACAAACAGTAAGTGAGGAAGAAGCAGGAAGCTATTATTTATCCTAAAGTCCTGATGGGGGTGCTTAAGGGTCAAAGCTGTATAACTGAGAGGAGACCTCCACATAGCCTTTAAAGGAATGCGGAGAACCGACCAGGGCTTCTGACCTAATGTCCAATCCTCACCTTCTCGTGGTGCACCCTGTTGGGTATCTACTTTGATACTGAACGAACGAGGATGGGCTGGCAATTTGGGATTTAGCCGACCAAATTGTATTCTTATTGGTTAAACCAAAATAAAAAATGATGGTACAACATGACAAAATTTCATGCCGGCTGGGGCGTCGCCCGGTTAAACAAGGCCCCCGTTGTTTTCGCCAGGGAACCAGGGCGAACAGCGAAAAGTAAGCTACTGGAACAAATCTGAAAACAAACCCCAACTCAACATCACCAGAGTTAAAGATCGGTACTATCAACGTAAGAAGCCTGAATGGCAAAGAAATGGAGCTAGCTGAGGAATTAGATAAGTACCAGATCGACATAATAGGGGTGACTGAAACAAAAAAGACCAAAACTGGTGAGATCTTTCTGAGCAATAAATACAAAATGTTATATTCAGGCAATAACAATCAAGGAAAAGAAGGAGTAGCCATAGTATTCAACACAAAATACGAGGCTAATCTTCTTGAATGGCAGTCAGTCTCTCAAGTAGAGTAATGTGTGCAAATATGAGAATGGGGAACTGGACAATGAGACTTATTTGTGCCTATGGTCCCACAGAAGGTTCTACTAAGGTAGAAGTGGAGGAATTTTTTGAGGCTTTAGAAAAAGCAACTGACACAATGAAAAAGGAAAAGTTGGTCCTTGTTGGGGATCTAAATAGTAGAGTAGGAAATGATTGTGAGACATACAAAAATATTTTGGGAAAATTTGGAGAAAAGAGCAAAGCTAATAATAATGGCAAATATCTGTTGGATTTCTGCTCAGGACATGGACTGGTTATTACTAACACCATGTTCCAACATAAAAATGTGCACAAATTCACATGGAGAGAAGAGGCTAGGAATAAGAAAAGTCTCATTGACTATGTTATTGTTGATAGTGATGTTTTCTCCCTGGTGCAGGACACCAGAGTGTACAGAGGATTTGAAATTGGAAGTGATCACTATTTAGTCTTGAGCAGGATAAAATTGAATTTCATATTGAAAAGAATAACATTTAAGAAAGTTTTAAAGCGAATAAAAGTTGAGCAGCTCTCAGATGTAAACTGTAGACTAAAATACAGAAATATTATTGAAAAGAAAATGAAAGAGTTTGAGAACAGGAATCAAACCTTGGAGATTCAGTGGCAAACTCTGAAGGAAACATTGATTGATTCTGCCAGAGAGGCATGTGGTGAGGTTGTGTGCAAAGATAAAAAAAATCAGAACTCCCTGGTGGACACAGGAAGTTAAAGAGGCAGTGAAGGAAAAGAAGAAAGCATATCAAAAGTTCCTGGCAAATAAGTCAGCTTTTACTCTTACAGAATACAGAGACAAATGTAAGAAAGCTAAACAGTGTGTAAAACTAGCTAAACAAAAGTCATGGGAGGACTTTGGCAAGAATATAGAAAATAAATATCAAGAAGGTGGCAAAATATTCTGGAGGTTGTTGAAGAAACTTAGGAATGGAGGAAAGAGTGCTGTAAAAGGAATTAGAGATGATAAAGGTGAAATGAAAACAGGAGAAAAAGATATCCTTGAAGTATGCAGTAATTACTTTGAAAAACTGCTAAATGAAACAAGCAGTGATGACAGCACAGTGATAAAAAAACACTGACCAGGCATGCAGTCAGGAATACATATCCATACTTGAAGTAGAAAAAGCCATCAAAGGCTTGAAATGTGGAAAGGCAGCAGGAGTAGATGATATTCGACCAGAAATGCTGAAGTATGGTGGTATAAGAGTCTTAGAGTGGCTACACTGCATAGTTCAGAAAGCCTGGACAGAGGGACGAATTCCCGATGATTGGAGTAGAGCTCTCATAGTACCCATATATAAAAAGGGAAATAAACCTGAATGTGAGAATTACAGAGGTATTTCCCTACTGAGTGTTCCTGGCAAGATCTATGCAAGTATACTTGAGAAACGGTTGAGAAGAATTGTGGAAGAAAAGCTTGGTGAAGAACAAGCTGGATTCAGGCCAAATAGAGGCTGTCAGGATCAGATCTTCACTTTACGACAAATAGTCGAGAAAGCATGGGAATATAACAAAGATCTGTATTTAAGTTTTGTCGATTTGGAAAAGGCATATGACATGGTGTCAGTGGGGCATTATATCAAGCAATACTTAGTCTTTATTTGAGTTGTGAGTCAGCAGTTAGAATTGAAGGAAGTACAGGAAGATGGTTTAATGTTAAATCTGGTGTGAGACAAGGATGTACATTATCCCCTCTGTTATTCATTATCTATATGGATCACATTATGAAGGAATGTGGTATTAAACCTGATATCAGAATTGGAAATGTTAATGTCAGCTCTTTGCTTTATGCAGACGATGTTATACTTCTAAATAAATCCGTTACAAGTCTGCAAGATTCTCTGACTAAATTGAATAGCTGTTGTAATAGATATGGTACGAAGGTCAGCAATAAAAAGACAAAGACAATGAAAATAGGCAGAATCATTGAAAATGTCAACTGTGTTGTGAATGGAGAACCTGTGGAACAAGTAAAACATTTCAGCTACTTAGGCACAATTTTTACTGAAGATGGTAAACTAAATATAGAAATAGACAACAGAATCAGCAAAGCTGGTATCGTGGGAAGTCAATTGAATAAATTCATATGGAATAAGAAAGAAATTAGTCGGGACACTAAATTAGCTGTATACAAGACTGTGTTCAAACCAATTTTAACTTATGGATCTGAGAGCTGGGTCAGAAGTAAAACACTTGACCAAAGACTAGAGACTGCAGATATGAGAGTCCTGAGAAAGATTAGAGGCGTGAACAGATGGCATCAATGGCAATATCATATTAAAAATGAGGATATTAGGAAAGAACTTGACATTGTCAGCATCCAGGAATGTGTTAGCAGAGCTAATCTCAGATGGTATGGTCACTTAAATAGAATGGGAGAGGAAAGATTAGCAAAACAAGTGTTCTCTGCCAGGTTGGCAGGAAAACGACCCAGAGGAAGACCAAGATATAGGTGGATTGATACGGTACAAAGTGCCTTAGACGATAGAAATATAAGATCTGATAATGTTGGAGTCTTGACAAGTAACAGACTGATTTGGAGGAAAATTGTAGATAGGAAGTTAGTAATGATGTAATTTTTTCATGTAGTACTGTCATATCCTGTACACCCCTTGAGGGTACATGGCAGGAATTTGATGATGATGATGAAGTCCTGATGGTGCCCCCTAGCGGGCAATGTTGGTATTCTTGGGCCATTGGGCTGAAGGTCTTCTGATGTAGGTTTTCCAAATTTGAGGCAGTCTCATGCAGCCAAATTTGTTGAGGTTTGGATTGTTTCTTAGGGCTGAAGCTGATTCCATGAAAAGCCTTTCATATTTGTATTTATTACGGTGTATTATTGTGGCTTTCTTCCGCCGTATTGTATGGTAGGTATCCAGCGCATTGTCAGCAAGACCAGAGTGGCTGTATTGGTGAAACTGGATGTAGTCCTTGTGTTCTGAAATTCTGATATTTGCTGTCCTGCCTGTTTGGCCGAAGTAGGACAGCTTACAGCTGCAAGGGACCTGGTATACACCAGGTAGGTCTAGGTGGGGAGGTTGGTCTTTAGTAGAGTGGATAAGGGATGCCAATTTTTTATATGGTCTGTAACAAGAAGTTAAGTCATGTTTTTTTAGGATTTTTGTAATTTTTTCCGAGGTGCCTCAGATATAGGGTACGGTGATGGATTTAGAGAAATCCTTGTTGTGAGGGGGGGGGGGGGGTTGTGGTTTACTGGTTTCAATATATATATATATATTTTGGGATTTTTTTTTGGGGGGGGGGTGGTAGCCATTGGCTGAGAAAGTGTTGAGAATGTGGTTTAGTTCTGTGGTCAGGGCATTGTCATTTGAACAGATAAGTTTAGCCCTGTTGTGTAGTGTCTTAATGACTCCGTATTGTTGCGAGGAGGGGGTGGTGGGATTGTTGGTGAATGTATCTGCCTGTATGGTTGGGTTTTCTATAGACTGAGAAAACCAAGGTTCCATCAGGCTGGCGGGTGACTAGCATGTCTAAGAAAGGAGGGCAGTTGTTTTTTTCTTCTTCCAGTGTGAATTTGATTCTGGGGTGTTGGTTGTTTAAGTGTGTTAGGAAGGAGAGGAGTGCATTGGAGCCATGTGGCCAAATATCGAACACATCATCATCAACATAGCAAAGCCAAATGGTTGGTTTTTGTGGGGCAGAGCTTAAGGCTTTCTCTTCAAAAGTCTCCATATAAAAGTTGGCCAAGGGTGGGGAGAGCGGAGAACCCATGGCTGTCCCCTCTATTTGTTTGTAGAATTTTCCTTGCCAAACAAAATAGGCTGAGTTCATTGTGAACTGAAATAGGGCTGTGATATCGGGAGGAAATTTAGCTTGGATTAGCTCTAAGGATTCTTTGAGTGGGACATTTGTGAATAAGGAGGAGACATCAAAACTGACCATTATGTCAGTGTGTTTGAGTGTATGGTTTTCTATGCTGGCTTTGAAGTGGGCTGAGTTTTTTATGTGTGAAAGTGTGTTGCCAGTATAGTGTTAGAGAGCTTTGGTCAAATGTTTAGCTAGTTTGTATGTGTGTGTGTGTGTGGGGGGGGGGAATCAATGCCATCCACTATGGGACGTAATGGCACATTTTCCTTATGTATTTTTGTTAATGATTTCCACAGGCCAAGAAGTGACTTTCTTAAGGAGCTTGTGGAGTTTTCTAACAATAGAGCGTTCAGCTTACTTGTGTAATCCTTTTGTTTAAGCAATACTGTGGTGTTCCCTTTATCAGCTTTGGTGATTATTATTTTCTTGTTTTTCTTTAATTCTAGTAGAGATTTAATTTCCTTGCTGGGCATGTTGGCTTTTTAGCTTTGCTCAGAACACAAGCCACATCCAGTCTAATATTGTTGGCGAATTGGTTTGGAAGGTGTCATATCCTGCGTTCAATTCATATCATATCTTCAGCAGGTATTTTTCTGGGCACAATGGCGAAGTTGTGGCCACGTGCGAGGGCGTTGAGTGTTTCAGGTTTCACACTAAATGACGAAAGGTTGACTACCGTTTCGGTAGGAAGTTGTGGTTTCGAGATCGAGTTCTTTTTTAAATTTTCAAATTTTTTGATGTGTCGATCTCGTACGTTTTTAAATTCTTTCTCTGCTGCAGTGCACGAGATGTTGTATAAAATAGACCAAATTTCGTGGCTTAAGGTGCTTGAAAGGTCATCTTCGAGTGCCTGGATAGCTAAGTTAGCATCATTCAGGAAACGGCGAGTCGTGGCAATTTGGGAAGGCTTGGCTGGCACGGTTATAAATACGAAGAGCCTTTTGCGAAGAGAAATGGTGCTTGAATTTGACACAGTTATGAATTACCTGGTTATCCTGGCAGCGTTTTAGGAAGGTGAGACGATTCTGTTGTCTTGATAGCTTTAACTTCATTTTACCGTAATGGTGTGCTTTACATGGGATATCATCTCCGTGAATTATCGTAATTCTCGCAGAAAGACTTAGACGTTGGTTATGCATTTTTTACTAAATAATTTAAGGAAATTACAACATCAACTAGGATATACATTAAAATAAATTTTAGTATACTTCAGTATTTCGGCAACGTCACGTTGCCATTTTCAAGACACGTGCATGCAGGCACAACAAACAGTAAGTGAGGAAGGAGCAGGAAGCTATTATTTCTCCTAAAGTCCTGATGGTGTCCCCTTGTGGGCTATGTTGGTATTCTTGGGCGATTGGGCTGAAGGTCTTCTGATGTAGGTTCTCCAAATTTATTCCATATAAATTTATTCAGCTGACTACTCACCATACCAGCTTTGCTTATTCTGTTGTCTATTTCCAGATTTAACCTGCCATCTCCAATAAAAAATGTGCCTAAATAGCTGAAATAGATTACTTGTTTTATAGGATCACCATTCAGAATACAGCCGAAGTTCCTGCTTGTTTTCATTGTTTTGGTCTTTTTATTGCTGACCATATTTAGTAAGGTTGAAATTTTTGTAGGTGTTATGTTGATTCCTTCCGCTACAAGTCTGCAAGATTCTCTGACTAAATTGAATAGCTGTTGTAATAGATATGGTATGAAGGTCAGCAATAAGACAATGAAAATAGGCAGAATCATTGAAAATGTCAACTGTGTTGTGAATGGAGAACCTGTGGAACAAGTAAAACATTTCAGCTACTTAGGCACAATTTTTACTGACGATGGTAAACTAAATATAGAAATAGACAACAGAATCAGCAAAGCTGGTATCGTGGGAAGCCAATTGAATAAATTCATATGGAATAAGAAAGAAATTAGTCGGAACACTAAATTAGCTGTATACAAGACTGTGTTCAAACCAATTTTAACTTATGGATCTGAGAGCTGGGTCAGAAGTAAAACACTTGACCAAAGACTAGAGACTGCAGATATGAGAGTCCTGAGAAAGATTAGAGGCGTGAACAGATGGCATCAATGGCAATATCATATTAAAAATGAGGATATTAGGAAAGAACTTGACATTGTCAGCATCCAGGAATGCGTTAGCAGAGCTAATCTCAGATGGTATGGTCACTTAAATAGAATGGGAGAGGAAAGATTAGCAAAACAAGTGTTCTCTGCCAGGTTGGCAGGAAAACGACCCAGAGGAAGACCAAGATATAGGTGGATTGATACGGTACAAAGTGCCTTAGACAATAGAAATATAAGATCTGATAATATTGGAGTCTTGACAAGTAACAGACTGATTTGGAGGAAAATTGTAGATAGGAAGTTAGTAATGATGTAATTTTTTCATGTAGTACTGTCATATCCTGTACACCCCTTGAGGGTACATGGCAGGAATTTGATGATGATGATGATGATTCCTTGTGTGTGGCATCCTATACATAACAGTAGTGTTTTAACACTGATTTGGTGTACATAAAATAAATATTATTAATAGCCACTTGTCAAAATTTATACTGAGAAGTTATTATTTAAAAACAAAAACAATTTTTTTAAAATGTGAATATATTATTTTCATTTTAAGTTTATATATTTAAAAACAGGAATTGAATCATCATCATTGTTATTATTATTACTTCTTTCATATTTTATATATAAATTTGCTCTATGTTTAACATATCCAGCATGGCCCTACTCTTGATGCAGTTAAGTAGTTACCACCTGTCTCTTCTTGAAGGATGTGTTTACCTTTTAGAGGTAGGTCGACATCTGAAGTTACTGTCCTCTGGGTCCCTGGTGGAGTTTTTAAACTACCTCTAACCATAGATCAAGCCCTGGAAAAGGAAGTTTATACCCAAAATGCTAATGCAAACACTTGTCAGAGTTACTGCTGAAAAGATTTATGTTTTTCTGATAGATAAGAAAAATAATCAGAGGAAAATTGTTGATAGTAAGTTAATAATGATGCAAACTTTTCATGTAGTACTGACATAACATCCTGTGCATTTGCTGCTTGTAAACTCTCTAGCTGTGATGTTGAACTACACACACACACACGTGTGCACGCGTTTAGCATTGTAAGTGGGTTAAGGTTAAATAGTCTGCTTCTCCTGCTAGAGACCAAACATGCTCCTATTTTCAAGCTACTTCATTCCTTCAAATTTACAGTGATTCACATATCTTTCCTGAAAATTAGCAGTCATGCTACTCTTGCCAATAGTGTCTTTGTATATAATAATTCTTATACAGAACTCAGCAGTTTATTGACTATAAGGCTTATGTTCTTCACTAATACTTAACAGCATTCAGAAGTGATCATTTAGGACTCTGGCCATTGCTTCCTTTTAATAGGATAAGTAGTACTCTGTATATGTAACTAACCAATTTTCCAACCTTAGGACTTTGATTTTTGAAGGAATTACTCAGGCCACTAGAATATCCTTCCAGCTGCCTGAGTAATTTTTAACTTATTACCTTTCACTTTACTATACATTATTGTTTTGTTGCTTAAGTAGAGTAATTCCTTAGTTGTCCAACCATAGCAGGAGAGTGATTTTGCTGGTTTGGATAACTAAAGATACAATTACATGGTACTGTACTAGAAGGCATTTAACACACCAACTCATTTAAGGATCTGTTAATTGAAGGTTTGTTCATTTTAAAGTTGGATAATTAGAGATTACTGTATTATTTGATGACTGCTAATAATATATTCATGTATATTAATACTGGTTTAATTTCACTAGCATTATACCCCAGGATTTTGGTGTAATTTATAACTGATAATAAATTAGCATAGTCATAGTGTCTTTGTGAACACTAGAGCTCACTCATATTATGGTTTAATGGAACAAATACAGCACAAGAATGAATTAATAGTTTAATGGTTCCAATATTTCATCTTTGTCATAGAGACATCATCTGGTATAAGAATTGCAAACACACACACACGCACGGAAAATGTTAGACTAGAAGCCTCCTAAGTCACTATTAGGCTGTTGGGCGAGAGGTCTAAGAATTACTGTTTCCCAGTTTTAGAAAGTTTTGCAAAACTTCCTGCAGATATTGCCAACTTCAGGCTTGACATAAGTAACACTCTTACACAAGCTTTACTAAGAAATCTCCTTTACAGCTGTATATTGTATATATATTGTATATACAATGCCACTGTGATGCTAGTCATTATAATACAATTGTAAAATGTATTATGATAACTAATTTGAATTTTCTAATTGATATAGAATATCAAATAGAAAATGTCAACACCTTGATATAGAATACCCAACATTCATAAACCCAGTAACCCTTTCTATTCTACAGTAGATACTACTGATCTCTCCCCTTTAAATTAGTAATTTGGCTGTCTTAACCCTTAACCAGACATATTTCATCTTTTATAAAAAATTCTACCGACTTCAAATTTTGTATCCAAAATTTGGGTTTAAGCAATTATGGATATTATGCTTTGTTTTGACACCACTCCTTTATTCATCAGTATCCACTTTCTTAGCATTACTTAATATTCTTCTCCCTTTGATATTATTGATTTCTTAAATTTTGCACCCATATTAGTGACATCACTTTGAAGGATACTATATTAACAGATAAAAGGTGTAGCCATGGGCTCTTCTGTCTCTCCCTCTCTCTCTTTCTCTTTGCCTGGCCGACTTTATGAATACTAGAGCTCACTCATATTATGGTTTAGTAGAATGAATTAAAAGTTATTCCATGTTTCATCTTTGTCACAGACATCATCTGGTATACAGATGATATAAGAACTGTAAATACTCACACACATACACATGCACACACACACAACAATAAATAAGTGGAAGATGTTGGACTAGAAGCTAAGTCCTAAAATGGGGCACACTACAGGTACTGATAGGCTGTTGGGTGTGTGTGTGGGGGGGGGACATTTCTAAAATGTGCTTTTGATACCATCATTCTCAAACTTTTTATCTGCCTAAAATGCATTAGTGATGTGTTCTCCATTTGGCTACATGGGTCAGACATTCATTCCTCTTCCATCTCAACAGTCAGCACCCCAGAATTCAGTTCACTACAGAAAAAATAAAATGTCTCCTTTTTTTGGGGGGGGGGAAGGAGAGACTTTCATCATGTCTTTCTAATGGTGTTCTTCCTTCACTGGTAGATACATTTACAAACTTTTCTAGTATCCTTCCTCCCAACAATATGGTATCATAAAACTCTTGTTAACAGATCCATCAACTTCTGTTCCAGCCAGGCTTCCCTAACATCTTTATTTGTTACACCTTTCTATCCATTCCTCACTTTTGGGGCACCTGTACATGATGGAGGGGATCTCCCAGTGATAGTACTGGCCCTTTTAATTCTTCCTGTATTCTTCATTTTACTTCTCCTGAGTCTTTTTTTTACCATCCTTTCTTCCATAATACCATCAGTGGGATCCAATGCCCTGCCTCTGTGTTTGCCATGTGGTGCAACCTGTGAACATGAAAAAAAAAGGGGGGGGGGAATCCTGGCTGTCTTGCACTACTTTGGCCTCTGTTTCGACAAGATGGGTTGTCCTGGATGGCCCTGACAGGATCATTCAGCTAGTGGACTTTCCTGCAAGGGTCAACAGTGTCACAATAAGTCTCCTACTCTGTGGTCTGGGGATAGGGCTCAATGTTTGCTGTGGTGCTTATATAGCATCTGGGGTAGTTCTGGTGTTCCATTCTCAAGTGCAGTCATTGCTTGTTGATCTTTTAGTGTTCATGTGTGGCTTTGTGGTGGGTGGGTGGGAGTTCAGACACCAAACAAAAAAAAATTCTCTTGAGCATGAATTCTTCATCCTCAAATGCTTCAGGAGTTCTAAAGGTCCTAGCCAAGTATTGATTCTATAGATAATGTCATTTGATAACAGAAGTAAGGAGCAAAAGATGTGATATTGGTATAAATGTATCAGTTTTTCTCGTCATCTATGCAACAGGTGAAAAGCCAATAGGGAAATGTCATTTTTCTATAAAGATAGGTAACATTTTCACTATTGACTCTTTTAAAAAGGGTTTAGGACTGGCAGGTTCTCTCAAAACAGTTAAAAAAAACTATGTTCTGGTAATATCCTTCTGGAAACATCATGTCAGCAACATTCTGAAAAACTACTGAGAGCAACATCTGGTGGAATACCAATTATAGAAAACACTCGATTCTTGTAGAGGAGTGATATCAGAATGGAATCTCCTTTATGTTCCTGATGAGGAGATATGTTTAAATCTTGCGGAGGTCGCACTCGAAAAAAATTGCAGCATAGGTTGCGTGTATCTGAGAGATGCATTCATTACTAGTATGTGCTAAAATGCGATAAAACTTGAAAGAAAAAACACTGCAAATATAATACATGATGGTTTATTTATTTTCAGTTATAATCTAGAAATTATTGAACAAAGAAACAAAGAAAAAAAAAACTAAACCAATACTATATTGACATCGGAGGTTGCGGTATATCTCAGATACAATTTACTATCAAATATCACTTTCACTTTCGGACTCGAGTAACATTCGCTGAATCTCTTCAACATCTGATGGATTATCCTGTCGATATATTTTTCCAGCCATTTTCAATGGTAAATAATAAAATTAAAAAAAAAATATACTATACTGACATCGGAGGTTGTGGTATCTGTCAGATACAATTTACTATGAAATATCACAAATCTTTACATAACGCGTGTTAAACCAAAACTGACTACATAAACAGTGTGGAATGTCACTCATAATATATGAATGCACAGCTACCTCATGACCTCCAAGCTATACATTGGATATATGTAAGAATATTTATATAAACAATTTGCATGTATCTATCAGATCAGCTGCGACCTCTTCAGGGTTAAAGATCAAGGTGGTCAGAACCAGGAATATCATGCTCACTTTCGATACACGTAAACCTCTAGCATCTGTAAGAGCAGGGTATCTCATCTTCCCTGTTATGTTCTGTTAATGATATACAGCCCTATTAGGCTATACATCCCTAATCCCCTTGAAATTCTTTAAATGTCAAAAAAATAGCATTCCCAAACTGCTTGTCATGACTCTACTACTTGTGTGTGATGTGGCAGCAAAGAACATAAATCTTGTTCTGCCAAGAAAGCTAAACATGTCAACTGTCAGAGAGAACATCCAGCCTACCTCCCATGTATGTCAGCAATGGTAGGATGAAAAAGAAATACAAAAGATTAAAACAGAACAAAATATGTCATATCAAAAACCTGTGATGAAATCCTCTTATGCTGAGATGTCATTCAAGAAAATATCAACAACTCAAACTCGTGTGTATTTTACCATCTGATAATTTCATCATACCTGAACTTTATGATCATGACTGCTTCTCTGTGGAGTGCATCAGTCAAACAACTATGGTATCACATCTGAAACAACACCAAAAATGGTCCCATTTGATGAGAACCCACTTGTAAAAAAATAATAGCGAGAATATCACTGAAAGATATTCTCCCAGGAAAAATGAATACTTCAGTTTCCACTGTAAGATTAAATTTACCAGATGATTCTGAAATATACTGAATATTTTTCCAGAGGAAACAATATTCGCTGGCTGTCCATATTTCCCAAAATCAACTGATAAATGTAAACCTGATAAAGGTAAGCTCTTGACCTCTCAAATCAGACAAGGCTATAAAGCCAAAACAATAGAAAAAGTTTTAGGGTGGAACTGTCTGAAGGAAACATTTAAAACCCAGCAAGGAATTTCAAATCTTTCAAAATCTTAAAGAATTTCACTGTTATTTATAAGGACAGCTGTAGCTGGTCCTCCTCATGATGGGTTAGCGATCTTTGTGGGCAGTCATATTCTCTTCCAACAGATCAGCTTGATACTGCTCCAGAAGCAGTGACAATTTGCCGTTTGTGGGATTTCCTATTACAGTATGTTCCATTTATTTACCACTGGGTGCTGAGTTAAATGAAATTGATCTTGATAATCTTATCTTGCAACTGCCTGAGCCCATACTATTTATGGGAAACTTTAATGAGCACAACACTCTGTTGAGTAGTGCCGACACAAATAGATGAGATCATATCATTGAACGAATGCTTGACAATAATGACCTTTCTCTTTTGAATAATAGACTCCATGGTTTCATATGGAGTATGAAATAGACTCCATGGTTTCATATGCCTACCTGCTCATGTTCTGCAATAGATCGTACAATCTGCTTCCCTACCATTTTCCCTCTGCTCACATGAGATGTCAAAGAGAACATATATGGAAGCAATAATTTTCCTGTTATTTGTGCTGTCTTCACAGGAACCTTGTTCTTCTACACGAATGCCCATGTGGAAAATGGACAAGTCTAACTGGAATACTTTTTCCCATCTTACAAAATTTAATGCTGAAGCAGTCAGTCAGACACCTATCAATAAAGCAATGAAGTATATAACAGATTGTATTGTCCAGGCAGTAACAGCCTCAATTCCAAAATCATTTCAATTTCCACTGTATTCAAAGCTGTGGTGGAACCCAAAGTGCTGGGCAGCCAAAGAAGATCAAAACAGCATGGGGTATATTTCGTAGATATCCCCACCACATCCAACTTAGTAGCTTTTTAAGTGTGCCTAAGCCAGAGCACACATAATCTTAGATTCAATTTACATCATCGATTAATCAAACAACCTTTGTCTACTTTGTACCATAATGATATAAGGTAGACAACGGTGTTGTTGCTGATTCCAAAGTCATTGCAGGTACTTGGGGAGAAAAATTCTGCCAGAATCTCAGCAACAGCTTCATATCCTCTTGAATTTTTAATATTGAAAGAGCAACAAGAGAAACAGCAGCTAAATTTTTCTACCAATGGGCTTAAGCCATTTGTTAAGGAGGAACTAAAAAGAGCTCTTTTATTATCTCACCCTATAGTACAGTAAGTCCTGATGACATCCATTGTGAGATGATTTAAAAAAATTTCTTCCTTTGTCTTCTTTAGATGTTTTCATAATATACAACAGAATTCTTAGAAGAAGAGTTTCTGGATTCTTAGCATAAGTCATTTGTCATGGCCATTCCAAAACCAGAAAAAGGATCCAACAAAAGCAAACAATTATTGACCTATTGCTCCGACCAGCTAGCTTTGTAAGATATTAGAGAAAATGGTTAATGCCAGATGACTTTTCTGGTATTTAGAGAGCAACAGCTTCTTTCCAATAGACAGTGGTTTTTGTAGCCATCCTTCAACTTTGGACAATTTGGTCCTTTCAGAAATGTGTATATGAGAGACTCATTCCTGAAACAAGTTTCTAGTTTTAGTGTACTTTGATATGGAAAAAGCTTATGACACGGCCTGGAGATATGTTAAAAGACTTCTACAACCTAAGTTTCAGAGGATGCCTTCCTGTATTTATTGAAAATTTCTGTCGAGCCAAATCTTCCAAGTCAGGGTAGGAAGTACACTATCTCAACCATATCATCAAGAACAGGGTGCTCCTCAAATGCTTGTCTTAAGTGTGACCTTTTGGATATTGAAGTTAACTCAATCACTGAACAGCTTTCTCCTACTGTAGGCAGTGCTCCACATGTTTATGACTTCACAATTTACCGCCACTTTTGTAATGTGAGGGTAATTGAAAGACAACTTCAGTAAACAGTTCATCATATATCTCCATGGGCTCTTAGTAATGGTTTCGGATTTACAGCAGAAAAAAAGTGTCTCTGTACACATCTGCCAAAAACACACTCTTCACCCAAATCTTGAGTTAAGCATGGGACATATTCTTATTCCAGTAACAACAGAAGCAAGTTCTTGGGACTCATCTTTGACCACACATTTGTTAACTAAGAGAAAAGTGTAAAAGAGCATTGAATCTTCTCTTGTACTCTACCCTCTGCTGAATGGGGATGCAGATCGATCTTCTTTGCTTAATCTGTATCACGTGCTTATACATTCAAGCTGGATTATGGGTGTCAAGTCTACAGTTCTACAAAGCAGATTAGCCTGTAATGATTGGATCACATCCACCATCAGGATATGTGTCAGAGTATACTGGTACCTTTTGCACATTGCCCATTCAAAGTATTTATGTTGAAGCAAGCAAATAAACTGGTTCCATCATTAGACAGAAACAGTTGTCTCTTAACTGTGGGAGTAACATTTGGGAGGCCAAATGTTATGCACCTCAGACTTCCATATGTTCGTTTGGTATGTGTGTTAGAGATTATGCAAGCTGTTGGCATGAATGTTGACATCAAACATAAAAACATTCTTTCAGGGCAGGCTTGCACTCTATCCTTTAGCCACTCGCTTTGTCAACTACAGAAGTCTCATACTGCATTGTCTGTCTGCCTGCAATTGTTTAATGCACACAAGAGCAGCCCACTGATTTCTTGCCTGTCTATACTGATGGTTGTTCAAGATCTGAGACCTCAGCTGGCTGTCCTGCTGTTGTTTCCTAATATTACTATCCAACCAGATCCTACTTGATTGCAATAATTATACAGCAGAGTTGCATGCCATTCAGCTTGCACTTTTATATATAAAAGACAACCACCACCACCATCAAAAGTGTGTAATTTATACAGACTCATAGATTTCTTTACAGGCCATCTCCTCTCCTGTATGTAATCTGTATCCGGTCTTTTGTCATGTTTTATAAACATGACAAAAATATTGTACAAAATGAAGATCCTTAATTTTGATGTTTGGTTGCTGGATTCCCAGCCATATTGAAATTATGGGAAATGAGATGGCAGATGTAGCTTCTAGATCAGATCATACATTTTTGACATACTGTTTGACAGTTTCATATACAGACTACAGACAGTTTATAAGATCAAAACTAATTACCCAGTGGTAGTCATTATGGCAGGAAGCACTGTGACATACAAATTGCATGAGATTGTGTGAAATAAATTAATTATTGGCAATCTAGTTAATGTAGAAACAGAGGGGAAGTTGTTCTTACTAGACTCTGTATAGCAAAGTCATCTTACACATTCTTATTTACTGAGGGCTGATGATCCACTTATGTGCGAAAAATGCAATGTGCTTTGTCTGGCTGAGCCATATATGCTCAGGCAAATTATATCAAACTCAGATAAATTGCATGCATTTTTTTAACTTTTTAAAAATAATCAGATTTGATTATGAATTATTTGCTGAATGTTTAGCTTAATTTTTTAATTTATTTTTTTGTGCATAACATTATTTACTAATTTATCTCTTTATGACTATTTATTAATATTTTCTGTACAGCTGTAATCTTTGATATGTTGTTGTATGATTTTTTGCTGTCCTTTCACAATTAACCATAAATCAATCTTCTTATCCAATGGCTATGATGCTAAAAAATACATTTTGCTTTCTCCATCTCATGTCCCTCTCAACATTGCTATTACTATTTTGGCAGAGGAACTTCAGAAAAAATAGCTAGAATTTAAAAAAAAATATAATCTGTGCATGGCTTTCAAACTCTATATGATGTTGGCTGCTCTCATAAAGACTATATATCTTCCCTTTCAGTTCCAGGCATATAAAAGGTTCCTCATTCTTGTTACTTGCTTTTTTTTTGTTTGGAATTGGCAGCATATTTTTACCCCCCCCCCCCCAAATCAATAAATATGGTGGTTTGAAGCTTTCCTTTCCAATATTTGGGACAGAAAGGCTTAGAACTCTTGTTCACCAGCTAAGACAACATGCGATGGAGGAGAGAACACTAAGTTCAAGAGCTCTGGATTTTTGATCATTGCATCAGAGAACTTAACACTGACCAGGTCTACTCTGCCTCTGCTTAGAAAGTGAGCATGTAGTCTTGACCTGGGGGATTACCAGACATGCAGAATTTTCTTTTAAGAACAGAGTCTGAATGTATACCTAGAATTAGGATTAATCATGTTGGAGTTAGATGGATGAATAGCTTCATTAAGCTATTCATCCATCTAAGTGTTGTCATCATCCATAAAAGGTGATCAGCATGCCCGTGAGCATTAAGACAAGAAGGGTGATCGGTATGGTTAGGAAGGCCAAAGCTAATTATGAGAGAAAGCTAGCTGATGAGGCCAAAAGAAACCCTAAAAGAGTTCTTTTACTATATGGCAAGTAAAAGGAGGAATGACTAACGAAGTGTGATTTTAAAAAGTGATGATTGTAGGGAGGTAATAGAACCAAGCCAAATAGTTCAGTTGCTGAGTGAGCATTTTGGAGGGGATGTACATCTAGTTGGTGACAGTGCAATGCCAGATATGACATTGACTGTTAGGAGAATAGAGATTGAAGAAATGGAGATGATTAAAATATTTCAGAATCTTCAAAAGAGAATCATGGTATATCAGCCCATTTATTAAGAGGATGTGCAGTGGAAATTATCAGCTTCTCTGAGCTGTTTAATTTAAGCCTCAGTACTTGAAAGGGATCAATGTAGTGGAAAGAGGGCAAAATGGTCCATTGCGTAAAGGAGACTCCAAGACAGAAGGCAAATTATAAGCCAATCATTATCTCTGGAGTGGTGGTTAAGATATTGGAGAAATTGGGGAAAGAATGAATTTAGTAGTGGGTGGATAGGAATATGATACTCTGTAAGAGACAGCATGGTTTTATGAAGGGTAGATCTTGCCTTAGTAATTTGCTTACTTTTTTCATAATAAAGTGACAATGGAGTAGGATTAACCTCCCTACTGGCCGAGGTGGATGAAATAGTGACCAAATTTCACTTCTTATCCATGTTATTCAACGGGTGTTACAGAATCATATCCAGATTTAGCTGGATGTCTATAGACGTCATGGCCGATTGTGGTGTTAAATGAAATAGCTACTCAGTGATAATCATTGATTATCACTGAGTAGCTATTTGGTGATTTGGATTCAGAGGGTGGCTGATGGACAGATATCAAAAAGTGGTTTATGGAGGAATTTAGTGCAGGAAAAGGCAAGTGACCAGTGGTGTACCACAGGGATCTATAGTTGGTCCTCTTGTTTATTTTGTATATCAGTGATATAGGAAATGATTTGACAGGAAATATTTAGTTGTTTGCTGATGATGCTAAACTGAGAAAAGTGGTGGTAAATGAAGGTAATGTGCAGATCTTACAGGAAAACTTAAATCGACTAGCAGTATGGGTTGAGGTAAACAACTGTCATTTTAATGTAGCCAAGTGTAAGACCAAGTGAGAAGAGATCACAAGCTGTGTACTATATTGATGGAACTGAACTGCAGGAAACTGATAAGGTCAGGGACTTGGGTGTGATCATGGACTGGGAGTTGAAGTTTAGAGGGCGTATTGTGAAGGTAATCAGTAAACAGCACATATTATGTGGTTGCTGAACACACTAACAAGCAGGGATAAAGAGGCTATTATTCTCTTATATAAGGCTTTAATAAAGCCACATCTGGAGACTACTGCACACAGATTTGGAGAGAACCAGCATGATGATGTCAGCATTAGTTCTAAAAGTCTCTTCTAATTGTTAATGTGTGGTTCAATTTGGAATTGTTCTGAGTTGAATTTTTGATTGCCATATTTCCTGCTGTTTTGTGAGATCTGTCATTGATGTATATGACAAATTTGTTATTGAAAGAGCCCTATTAAATGGATTTTTAAAAGTATTTTCATTGTTTTGACTTTTTGAATAGGAATGATTTGTATTACTTATTTATATAATAAATTGCGATTTTTTTTAAAAGCACATTAAATTTTAATCTGTAGCTTTTGAAGTGGCCATAGAGCATTCACAGTCACAAGATTCTTATCAGCGATATTTGGCAACCAAAAGAAAACGAGAATTGCAGAAAGCAAAAGCAAAACGTGAGGAGGATGCAGCAAAACAAATGCAAGAAAAAATGGAACTGGAGGCAGAGAAACAGGTATTTATTGTCATGGTACTAAGGGTATTTTTAATATTCATAAAACAGTTTCTGTGGGTTTACTTGTATTGGCCATTTGAGATATATTATTTATACACACATCTCTAGGGATTTTGAGAACTGATCAAAGCAGTCTTCCCATCCAACTTACACACACACAACACCTGTCATATATCTCTTTGAACATGTTCACTGAAGAAGCATTGACCACTCCATTCTGCAGCTTTATCCACTCCCTCATCAAACACCATAAGAAAGATCTCAACATTGCATACTTGTCAATCACTCATTTGCTCAGCTACCTCTCAAGGATTATTCCATATTCTTTTCCAATCTACCATGAATCAAAAAGCATTTCCTGTATCAGCTACATAAACTCTTACCAAACTTATGTTTCTGTTGGAAACTCTTCTTCTTCTTCTTCCTTTTTTCGTATTAGGCCTATTGGCTGTTACAGAGCTATCCTAAGCTCTTTCAAGCTGTACCCGTCCCTAGGATAAGGTGGCTAGCCCTATGCCACCCAATGTGTCCTATGTCTGTAGATGTGCGTCACGGGGCCAGTTTGCCTGCTTGCAGGAGGATAAACACCAGATAAACTGGGGAGAAAAACCCTGCGGTCCACACCCAAGACTGGCTAACTTAGCTATGTCTGAGAAAGATCCTAAGCTCCTCACATCACTGATGGGAATCGAACCCAGGACACTCCTTTTCCAAGCATATGGTTGCGAAGCGAATAGCCACTTGGCTAACCGCGCAGACTGTTGGAAACTCCTTTATCATATTTTGAAGCTTGTATTCCCTCTCAGTCTTTTCACACATGCAACATTCCATAGGCCAGCTATTATAGTGGCTTTCTGTCTTCTGAACTATCTCCATTGTCTTCTTACTTTTCACGGAACTCAAGCAAGCCATATCAGTAGTCTAGAGTTCTGCTCTGGACCACTAATATGGTTTTATGATACTAGGCTATAAGAAGAACAGGATCACGGTTCCCAAGTTTGAGGACTAAGCATCAGGGACTAAGTATCTGAAGTATTAAATAATGAAAGTCTCAAGTTATGAGGATTGACACAAAATAATGAGTCCATAAGAACAGACACATCCTGAATGATACAGTGAAAAACTAATAGGCTTATCAGTAACATATCAGCTTAGTTAATATGTTTAGCTAATTGATGACATGTTAGTAACATCCTATAATTGAATTGACCATGAATTCTGAAGATTATAATTCTCCTACAATTCATAAACTAGGAATTTCATTACCCAAGTTATAAATAGGATTATTTCATTTTAACATGCATTCATTTTAAACATCTTGCAAAATTTGCTTATTCACTTAGTCAAGATACTTATTTCAGCCTTCCACTAGGAGACCAAGTCCATCAAGGGTGTTCACAGCATTAACTCTCAGTTTATTAAAAAAACCGGTTTTAGACTACGTTAATGTTTTTTAATTTTATATACAGGGTGTTCGGGATAAATTTGACATATTTATAATTAATTATATTTTTCCGTAAGTTACATGTATTAACACACACTTCTCTTCATTTAAAAGTTTGGACCCTTCTTTATTCATATACAAGATGTCAGAAAGGATGGATAGCTGGAACCCACCTGAATCATGGAAGAGAATAACTTGTATCATGATGATTCGTGCCCGCCATCAAAATAAGGATATTACGACTGCTGCCCAATGTTCCCTGAATACAGTAAAAACAATCAGGCATGAACTAGAGACTTGCAATGGTGACTACGAGGATGTAGCAAGAAGAAAGATCCCTAGCAGACGATCTGATTGCGTTCGTACAGCAGAATTCCTCGCAAATCTGCAGGAACAGGTGTTGAAGAACCCTGGCATTGGAATTCGGGCTTTGTTCGTGGAGTTGCTAACTGTAGTCAAGCCCTGGATAACAAGGGTAGCCAATGGTAGGCCGTATGTATGGCAGCAGGATTCGGCCCCTTGCCACACCTCTGGGAAAAGTCAAAAATGGTTGTCTGAAAATTTCTACGACTTCACCAGTCCAAATGTTTGGCCTCCAAACTCCCCAGACCTTAACCCCATGGATTATTTTGTATGGGGCGCAGTTGAAAAAGACACTAATCGCACTTCCAGTAATACAAAAGCCCAGTTAATGGATAAAATTAAAACAGTTTTTGCGGCCCTTCCCAGGGAGACTGTAGCATCAGCTTGTTCGAGGTTCCGAAGCAGAATTGAAGCTGTGATCGATGCTAATGGTGGTTATTTTGAGTAAATCTTGTTGATAGTATTGTAATTAACTCTGCCTGTAATGTTTTTTTGTCAATTCATTAAATTTAATAGATACAAAGAAGATTTTCTTTTTCCTTACGAAACTGTCAAATTTATCCCGAACACCCTGTATATGCAGGGCCGGCCCTATGAATTTTTCTGCCCTGTGCAATAGCATATTTTGCCGTCCCTTTCCCTAAAAAAAAAAAAAAAAAAAAAAAAAAAAAAAAAAAAAAAAAAAAACCCTCTTACCGTGATCTTAAAAGCCATGATGTTAAGCTAGGCTTCAGTCTGATCATAAATTTTAAATAGTAGCATTAGCTAATGAAAATTCATAAGTTAATGTAAAATTATCATAAAACTATATTTTTTACAGACAGAGAGAGAATTAACCTTTTGACAGTAGAATTTTGTACTGAAAATGTGCATCTGCATGGGTAATTAAAATCAAGCAAAGATGAGTATACTCTTCAAACACAGAGTAAATGCACCTGCTGTAAATTTTAATTCAATTATAACAAAGTGGCAATTATTAAAAGTTAGTTTATTTGAAAAATCAATAATTTTATTGCCTCAGAATTCATGAATATTACAATACTATCAACGCAACCTAAAAAATATTGTTTTTATAATGTATTACTATTAACTTACATGTAAGTAATGCTCATCACATCATGTAGAATGAAGAACTGCTAAATCACAAACATGTAACTATGTTAAATATAATTTTTTTAGATTTTAGAACATGTGTCATGTCTTAACATAAGTTAATTTACATTTTCACTGTTAAAATGTAAACCTACTGTTTAAAATGAAACTTTTCTTGCTTTCACATTCGCAAAATTACAATTAAAATCACAAATAATATTGCTTAATTTGTGACCAATTTCATGTTCAATTGAAATCATGGCAAGACCTTTCAGTTGGGTTTCAGTCATTGTAGAATGTAAATAAGTTTTAATACGCTCTAGTTTTGAAAAACTATGCTCTACTGGTAATGACAGTAATATTCTTAAGGCTACTGCAACATTAGGAGCAAAGTTATTTTCAACTATATAATGTAGCACTTCAATTGGTGCCATTTTTCTGATACTAAGTGGGAAACTACTCTCAATTCATCAAATAATTCAATGGCATCATTGTCTCTATTTTCTTGATGTGTTAGAATACTTTCCAGATTTTTACATTAGTTTGAAAGCTCATTTGTTGCTTCAGATATCAATTTAGGGATATTATATAAAAAGAAAAATTTGAACTGTGGTATTCCAATTTCCCAAATCTTTCGTGGATAGAACTTGTTGCTACATCAATAATAAGAAAGAAAAACTCAATTTTAAATTTAGTTTTGGGATCAGAAATAGGCTCATCTTTTGCTTCATAATTATGTTGTTCTTTCTGCTGATGCACTCTAGTACTTACAAACGTTGGTTTCAAATTAGGATCAGCTTCAACTTTTTCAGCTAATGTTGTAGCATCTACAAGAAAATTTTGAAATGATTCATCTTTTCTAATATTCTCAAGGCTTTGGAGAGACATTTCTTAAAGTAGATATGACAGTAGACAATTCCATTTTTATGCTTTGTAATGATTTACTAGCAACATTAATCTCATTTAAGACATAGTGCCATATAACCAAACAACATAAAAAAATTAAAATCTCTGAGCTTAAGGGCAAGAGTTTCAGCTTTGCGTCTCGCCATTTTGTTTACTGACTAGTCGTCAGCAATTTCTATCACAGCATCATAAAATTCATCAATATAATATCTTAAAGGACGAATGGCTTCAATTCCCATCCACTAAGGGTGGTAATTAGTGGCTTGGGAGTTAGAGTTGTAATATGTTTTATAGGATTCCCCAATGCAATGTTGATGCCGAGAAAAACACATACATACAATTTCCGAACTGTTTCAAAGAATGAAATCCCTTCACTAGATGACATAGCAACATCATTGACAACTAAGTTCAGAGAATGATGAGAGCAAGGTATAAAAAAAAGCTCTCGAGTTCAAATCCCTAATGCATAAAACACTCCTGAATGTTTTATCCTTACCTTTCATGTTTGATCCATTGTCGTAACCCTGGCCTCACATGCTTGTGTTACACCTTGCTCTCACTTATGTTTCTCTGATAACATATGTAAGACCTCCTCCTGAATCACCATACACTCCTTGGGTACAAGAGAATTGCCTCTGGGAGGGCCAATTCCGATGTATCAAGGTCCTGAGTTTGACTCCTCAAGTGGTCCTAAGATATTTATTTTCTTCCACCCCTCTTTTGACTGCGCCTCCTAGGAGTAATGAATAATGTAAATTGCATAAGGCGGAGCGATCTCAGGAAAATTTACCTTTGTGATTCTAAGTTTGCAGATGTGGCTGTGGCCTTACCCCCTTACTTCCTGCTGAGGTTCTTTTCTCCTTTTTTTTTCTTTTTATAAGTGGTGCATCAGATTCCAAAAACATAGACAACTCATTTAGGGTAAAGAAAACCAATTTAATGAACAATATATATATATACAATGCATACAAATTAGGAATATCAAACTCTAACTAGGCATATTCATTCTTTATCAAACAAATTCAATGTCATTAGTTAATTACTCCTTACTACATAGCTAGACATCCAAGGTAATGTTCAGTTCTATACTGAATATCTACACATTGTTTTGTGCATCAACAATTATCAGTGGTCTTATCATTACCAATATCATTACCCAACAATTTCTTACTATGCAGCTAAACACAGGAGGTAATGCTCAGCTCTGTACTGAATGTTAACAGACGGTTTTACGCATTAACACTTATCAGCAATCTCATCACCATCAATATCAATGATAGACAAATTCTTGCTACTCAGCTAAACACACTAGATAATGCTCAGTACAGTACTGAACGTTAACAGACTATTTTACACATTAACATTTATCAGCAATCTCATCACTATCAATGATTAGCAAATTCTTGCTACACAGCCAAACATACGAGGTAATGTTCCGTTCAGTATTTAACGTTAACTGACTATTTTATGCATTAACATTTTTGTGAGCAGCTTTATCATCACCAATATCATCAATCAAGATCCTTATCTCTTAATCACTATAGTCCTATCTTAAGCTATCATTGAAATCGTACTCCTTAACTTAGCCTCTTAAAAAATGTTGATACATCCACAACTAGCAACAAGAAATGAAAATGTTCTTCTTATCTATCTGCACTGTCGTGTTCCTGAGAAATGGCCTCATCGATGGGGTCTTTCTTTTCTTCCCTAGCAGAAAGTCGTGTTGAGTGGCTCCTGGCAGTTGACCAAAAGTATTATTAACAATCACTATGCAACTGTATTTATGAATTTTGATTCTATTTCTTTAACTGGTTTTTAACATTTAACCAATTATTTCATTGATCACTTGACCTTCAGGTCAAGGTCAAATCATGGCCAACAATGGAATCGGAATCAGGTCCACGGGACTTCAGATCTATCAACTCCACTCATGCATCTTCTGGCCAGCTCCGTAGTGGAGGTTCCGCCACTCTCCTTCGACCTATGACCTCAGGAGACTCCTCATGACTCGATCCAGGAACAAGAGCCAGAGCGGGGTACTCCTGACCCCTTTTATTTGCTTTCTCCTCACGGGAATTCCCATACTCCATGGTATTCTTGTAACTTTCAAACCTTCGCTCATGTGGTTCTAACGTCACAATGGTCATCCTCTCATCTTACCCATCTCCTGCACCATCGGTATGCGATTGCAGGGGTGAAGCGTCTTTCTCATATTTCCGTTGCAGGACTTTGGGGTGACACTCCCTTTCGAATTCCACTATAACGGTCCGCGAGTTTGACCTATCCCACCCAAGCAGGAGGGTGTGACTGAGTTGCCATATGCAACTCACTGTGAACAGAGATGATAGAACCCTGACCTTGATTGATACTGGTATACATGGACAGAGGCATTTCAACCGCAAACTTGATTGTAACAAAACACAATGTGAATCATATTATTTTTAGACATTTACCAGTTATGGATAGCTTGCTGAGATCACAATGTATTGCGAGTTAAACAAATGTTTGATACATTCATTCAGTTACATATTAACAAAATTTAGCAAGAAACCACAATATGGAATCTTGGATGAATTTACAAAGTTATATCAGAGTATACTCAAAAACAAACACACACACACATTTACTCTACTTCTCTAGATCCGCATTGTTAAATTATGAAAGATTGAAGTTTATATTTCTTTAATCAAATCACAATTTAACACTTGTGATAGGAATATTCATATCTGACATTTTTTTAAGAACTTCAGTTAAAACTCAGTTAAAATTCAGTTAAAACTGAGCCTGTAGTGGCTTCTACAGGTATGAAACCAACATAGTGCTCACAGATATTGATATCACCTGGATCCATATTAACAAATCTTACAATTGTATTAATTGTTCAATATGACACGTTGGGAGTACAGTCTGCAACTATGCTGTAATATTTAGCATTCTGCACCATAGAAATTATTTTCCTTTTTATGGCCCTAGAGAGGAGAGAAATCAATTCATTTTGAATATTTTTCCCAAGATAATGTTGGGCCGATCCACGAGATACTCTCAGTAAATGTTCAGACATAGCATTATTGAATCTGGCAATTAATTCAACAAGCTCTTCAAAAAATTGCCGTTATTATGAACATACAATTTATCAGGTGTTCCCTGAAAGGGTAAACATTGTTGAGCTAAAAATTGAACAATGGCAATTAGTCGTTCTATTATGCTCCTCCAGTGCTGAGCCTCTGCATTTAACAATTTTTGTTGCATTGAATCAATTGTCTTTTCTAATTTAAGCCTAGACGACAACTAAATCCACTTCTTATTGGACTCCAAGTGGTATTTAGATGTTTTGTGTTTATTAAGATACAGATATAAATGCCCCCAGTTGTTATATCTGCCAGCAGTGAATGAAATTTTATTACTATAAAACAACTTACAACAGAAACAAAATACAGAATCTTTTTCTTTATACTTTATACTAAACCACGACCGACTAATATATACTCCATTGTTTAGTTCCCTAGTGTAATGATTTAATGAAAATTTCCGACCGTTAGAGCTGCGTGGAAAAACTAAATTACTTTTTGTCTCGCCAGCGGACCGTTCATTACGATTTTCAGTCTTTTGGCATAACTCTTAAAGAGGGATTCCATCTTGCTAGATCAATGTTCATTTCAAGTTCATCATTTAATTTTATTGAAGAGGATGATGTTAAATCAGTTTCGTTTTCGCTTTAATTGTTACTAATATCAACATTACTGTGATCTTAATTAGAAGTACTTTCCATCAGCACAGAATTTTTGGTTTTGGTCCTTTTGCTTATTTTCTGTTGTATTACATTAGCTGTTACAGTTTTTAGATATTTATGCAAAGCCCTGCTTTGTTTCTGAATATTGTGTTTTTTTTCCAATTCTCTTTTGCGATAATATTGTGCCCCTGATAGTTTTTTTTCTTTTATCAGACATATTGGAATGTTAAAATTATTTTAAACGCCAAATCCTAATAACTGTATCAAAAAAGTATTATTAACAATCACTATGCAACTGTATTTATGAATTTTGATTCTATTTCTTTAACTGGTTTTTAACATTTAACCAATTATTTCATTGATCACTTGATCTTCAGGTCAAGGTCAAATCATGGCCAACAGTGGAATCGGAAATAAATGCAAGATAGAAGGTGTTCTGCTATTGTCACCTCATCTGATGTTAACACTGACAGTGCAATATTATTAAGGTGGTCTGAAAGGTTCTCGGCCTCGACCCATTGATGTCAAACTATTGGCACGATTTTTTTTTCTAAGTAAAGGGTCAAAGCTGTATAACTGAGAGGAGACCTCCACATAGCCTTTAAAGGAATGCGGAGAACTGACCGGAGTTTCTATAATGTCCAATTCTCACCTTCTCGTGGTGCACCCTGTTAGGTATCTACCCGGATACTGAACGAACGAGGATGGGCTGGCAATTTGGGATTTAGCCGACCAAATTGTATTCTTACTGGTTAAACCAAAATACAAAATGATGGTACAACATGACAAAATTTCATGCCGGCTGGGGTGTCGCCGGGTTAAACAAGGTCCCCATTGTTTTTGCCAGGGAACCAGGGCGAACAGCAAAAAGTCAGCTACTGGAAGAAATCTGAAAACACACCCCAACTCAACATCATCAGAGTTAAAGATCGGTACTACCAACATAAGAAGCCTGAATGGCAAAGAAATGGAGCTAGCTGAGGAATTAGATAAGTACCAGATCGACATGAAACAAAAACTGGTGAGATCTTTCTGAGCAATAAATACAAAATGTTATATTCAGGCAATGACAATCAAGGAAAAGAAGGAGAAGCCATAATATTCAACACAAAATACAAGGCTAATCTTCTTGAATGGCAGGCAGTCTCAAGTAGACTAATGTGGGCAAATATGAGAATGGGGGAACTGGACAATGAGACTTATTTGTGCCTATGGTCCCACAGAAGGTTCTACTAAGGTAGAAGTGGAGGAATATTTTGAGGCTTTAGAAAAAGCAACTGACACAATGAAAAAGGAAAAGTTGGTCCTTCTTGGGGATCTAAATAGCAGAGTAGGAAATGATTGTCAAAATATATTTTGGGAAAATTTGGAGAAAAGAGCAAAGCTAATAATAATGGCAAATATTTGTTGGATTTCTGCTTAGGACATGGACTGGTTATTACTAACACCATGTTTCAACATAAAAATGTACACAAATTCACATGGAGAGAAGAAGCAAGGAATAAGAAAAGTCTCATTGACTATGTTATTGTTGATAGAGTAGTTTTCTCCCTGGTGCAGGATACCAGAGCGTACAGAGGATTTGAAATTGGAAGTGATCACTATTTAGTCTTGAGCAGGATAAAATTGAATTTCATATTGAAAAGAAGAACATGTAAGAAAGTTTTAAAGCGAATAAAAGTTGAGCAGCTCTCAGATGTGAACTGCAGACAAAAAAAATACACAAAGATTATTGAAGAAAAAATGAGAGTTTGACAACAGGAACCAAACCTTGGAGATTCAGTGGCAAGCCTTGAAGAAAACCCTGATTGATTCAGCTAGAGAGGCATGTGGTGAAGTTGTCTGCAAGGATAGAAAAATCAGAACTCCATGGTGGACACAGGAAGTTAAAGAGGCAGTGAAGGAAAAGAAGAAAGCATATCAAAAGTTCCTTGCAAATAAGTCAACTTGTGCTCTTAGAGAATACAGAGACAAATGTAAGAAAGCTAAACACTGTAAAATTCATGGGAGGACTTTGGCATGAACATAGAAAATAAATATCAAGAAGGTGGCAAAATATTCTGGAGGTTGTTGAAGAAGCTTAGGAATGGAGGAAAGAGTGCTGTAAAAGGAGTTAGAGATGATAAAGGCGACATGAAAACAAGAGAAAAAGATATTCTTGAAGTATGGAGTAATTACTTTGAAAAACTGCTAAATGAAACAAGCAGTGAGGACAGCACAGTGATAAAAAACACTGACCAGGCATGCAGTCAGGAATACATATCCATACTTGAAGTAGAAAAAGCCATGAAAGGCTTGAAATGTGGAAAAGCAGCAGGAGTAGATGATATTCAACCAGAAATGCTGAAGTATGGTGGTATAAAAATATTAGAGTGGCTGCACTGCATAGTTCAGAATGCCTGGACAGAGGGATGAATTCCCGATGATTGGAGTAGAGCTCTCATAGTAGCATATATAAAAAGGGAAATGAAAAACTGAATGTGATGATAATTATGCCGAATAACCGGGGAATATTATTCCAAACTTTTAACTAGACTAGACGAAAAAATTCGTGAGAAAAAGACCAGTTTGCAGAAGAAAAAAATCATCTTTTATGAGGACAATGCAGCTGCCAATGAAGGTGTTTTAGCAATGGGAAAATTAAGGGATCTGCACTATGAATTGTTGAAACATTCACCCTGCTTCCCAGATTTGGCTCCCTCTGACTTCTATCTTTTCTCAAAACTAAAACTCTTCCTTGCTGGTTATATTTTTCCTTCGACTGAAGAGGTGATTGCAGCTGTAGAGGGGCATTTTGCAGATCTTACTGAAAACCACTACAGGAATAGGATAATGGTGCTGGAGCATTGCTGGAATAAATGTTTTAGTTTTATGGGAGAGTGTTGAAAAATAAAAATAATTTTGAAATTATAAATTTGTTTTTTCATTGTTAGGCCGAGAACAGACCATTCTTGTAAATGCAACCACTGAGATTAATGAATAACTAACTCTTATTTAGAAGTGTTGGTCAAGTGTTAATAAACTATTTAATCACCAACTAATTTCTCCGGCTATTGCTGTCAGCTTCTTCAGGGTACAATAAGGTAGGCAAAGTAAATTACAAGCTAGACGTTAACTGACAATTCTAATTCAATAACAAAATAGTACTGAGCGTGAAACAATACACGTGTCGCATATACATGATTTACTTGTTGAGAAACATTTTGTAGTTGGCACTGAAGTTCATTTCATGTGTGTTTAGTGATCTGATTAAGGTCTTCCATAAATCAGGTAGGATTAAACCTTGGCTCCTGTTGAGGTTTTTTGTGGAACGAGCGACTGTAGCCGCTTCTTTGAAGATTCTGGAATGGTAATTTTCTTCTATATAAGGCATATAACTTTTATTCCATTCAGTAATGTGGTTGGTTGTAGAGAAGTTGGGAAGAAAGGCCAGATATATCCTGTCTGTTGTTTCTTATATAGCTAATGTATTCCCTTTGTCTCATTTCGAAGCTTCTAGACGTATGACCAATGTAATTAAGACCACAGGAACAAGGGATGTTGTAAACTCCTGCATATGTAGAAAGGATTGAAGTCTTTCGGTGATCTTAGAAATTTCTGATCTTCAATTGGCTTGAAGGTCACTCTAATATTGTGTGGTTTTAGGAGGAGAGCCAGTTTTTTGGAAATGGTACCAACGTATGGAATAGTTATAGTGGTGATATATTGGGTGACATTACATTGTCTTTGTGGTATGTCAGAGAAGAGAATCTTGTTGACAAGTCTTCTAGGGTAGCCATTTAAGAGTAGGTCGTTGGATATTGTACACTTGACCAATACTTCTAAATAAGAGTTAGTTATTCATAATGCTACGTTGTTTTAAATGATTATGATTTTTAACAAATATACAATACAGTGAAGTTTTATTATGTAAAAATTTAACTAACGACATCTTGAAGTCTGGTTTCAGTAGAGTAGGAATAAATGACTTTTTTATGATTTATATTTTGTATAGGCCAATTTTACTGCCTCCCAAAAAAACTTGCTTTCCCATGCAAATGCACGTGTTGGGCCGGCTCTACTCACGGTGCCAGCATGGAAATCACAGCTGTGTTCCATGAAGGAATATTTAAAAACCACATCTTCCCACCAGGTATAAATATATCTGTTTAAATGCTTATGTGCTTCTTCATTCAAATATAAAGATCAGACAAGTGTACTGGGTATTGGTTTGCTATTGTCACTTCTTTTTCGTACAGGATTAATGATAAAAATGTGGGTTTTTTCATTACTTGACATCGTTCTCTTTAATTAATAACATAATTTACAAAAAATTGGTGAATTCTTATGTTATATAAATACAGTGTACCATGATTGCTAAACCTACAAATTGGAGAAGCTACATAAGAAGAGGCCAGCTGCAGGTGAGGCCAAGTAAATGTGTGCGCTCTGGTCAGGAATTTATGTTCATTTTTTTAAAAAAAAATTTTTTATAATTAACATCAAGTATCAGTTTGTTATTACATCCATTTAGTAATGGAGTGATTTTTCCCTTCCCGGTTCAGATGTGAAATTTATGGTGCTGTGCTTTTATTTAAGTAATATAAAAATTCACCAAATTTTTGTAAATCATGCTATCAAATGAAAGTGATGTCAAGTAATGAGATAAATAAAGAGCCATAATGTTGGATTCAATATCCACTTAATTTGTATGATGTCAAGTACTTTAACAACAGTTTTTATTTTTAATCCTGTACCACAAAGAAGTGACAATAGCAAAACCTATACTTGTTTATATATCTGATTTTTATATTTGAATGCAGAAACACATAAACATTTAAACAGATATATTTCTATTAAAAAATCTGTTCCTTTTCCTCCCTATCTCTTTTATTAACTCAGCTGATATTCCATCACATCCAGTCATTTTGCAATTAGGTAGTTCTTTTATCGTGCTTACTATTTCTTCAAGTATACCTGGATTTTTTTAATGAACACTGATAGGTTTGCCAGGTCTGTGGTAATTATATAGTTCTGTTAGGTATTCTTTCCATTTTTGTATCTTTTCTTCTGGATTTATAATAACATTCCTATCTTTTAACTGTTGGCTTGTTATTTTCTTTTAGTTATTAAGAAATTTTATTTTTGAATGCAACTCTACAACTTTATTTTCTTTATCTAATTTCTCTACTTCTAAGAAATTATTATTGATCCATCTATGTTTTTCTTCTTTACATTTATTTTTGATTTGTCTGTCTAATCTTTTATATTCTTCACTTCCATTGGGGTTATTTTTCCAGGTTCTTCTTTTATCCATTAGTTCTAGTATCTCTTCAGTCATGGATGTTTTTTAAATTTACTCTTTCTTTTCCAATACATTTTTCTGTTGCAGTAAATATCGCTTCTTTTACCTTGATCCATTTGTTGTGGTCTTCTTTCTTTTCAGTATAGTGTGCTGTATTATTCTGAAATAAAGTCTTGGTGTTAGATAAACTAAACTGTTATTTAGTTTAACTGTATTCCACTTGATTATTCTAAATCTGTTAGTTATCTTTTTTAACTTTATATTTATTGTAATTCTCAAGTCTGCAGACTGACAGTCAGCATTTGTTATTCTGTTTCTATATCTTTGATTGATCATAATAAATCTGTTTGATTAGTATTTGTACCATTGGGAGATCTCTATGTATATACTTTGCTTTTTCTTTTTGTTCATAAAGAGTGTTTGCAATTATCAATTCGTGTTTTAAGCAAAATTCAATACATTTATCACTTTTGTCATTTCTTATGCCTTATCCATAAGGGTGCCTACAACAGAACTTATTCTTTCTTTTTCCTATTTTGGCATTCCAATCACTCATAAGTCCTTTTACTCCTCTATCTTGAATAGTTTTTTCTATTTTCTCATAAAATTCTTCATTTTCAGATGTGGTGGGTGCATAAATTTGTATAATCAGTGGTTTTGATTTTGTTTCTATTAAAATTGATATTATTCTTTCAGATTTCCTATTAACATTAACAACTGAATGGCCAGCTGACCACCAAGTCAGAAATTTAGATTAATTAATTATTCCAAATTTCATCATCATCATCAAATTCCTGCCATGTACCCTCAAGGGGTGTACAGGATATGATAGTACTACATGAAAAAAATTACATCATTACTAACTTCCTATCTACAATTTTCCTCCAAATCAGGCTGTTACTTGTCAAGACTCCAAACATTATCAGATCTTATATTTCTATCGTCTAAGGCACTTTGTACCATATCAATCCACCTATATCTTGGTCTTCCTGGCAGAGAACATTTGTTTAGCTAATCTTTCCTCGCCCATTCTGTTTAAATGACCATACCAACCTGAAATTAGCTCTGCTAATGCATTCCTGGATGCTGACAACATCAAGTTCTCTCCTAATATTCTCGTTTTTAATATGATATTGCCATTGATGCCATCTGTTCACGCCTCTAATCTTTCTCAGGACTCTCATATCTGTGGTCTCTAGTCTTTGGTCAAGTGTTTTACTTCTGACCCATAAGTTAAAACTGGTTTGAGCACTGTCTTGTATACAGCTAATTTAGTGTTCCGACTAATTTCGCTCTTATTCCATATGAATTTATTCAATTCACTTCCTACCATACCAGCTTTGTTGATTCTGTTGTCTATTTCTATACTTAATTTACCATCTTCACTAAAATCGTGCCTAAGTAGCTGAAATGTTTTACTTGTGACACAGGTTCTCCATTCACAACACAGTTGACATTTTCAACGATTCTGCCTATTTTCATTGTCTTTGTCTTTTTATTACTGACCTTCATACCATATCTATTACAACAGTTATTCAATTTAGTCAGTGAATCTTGCAGACTTGTAGCGGATTTATTTAGAAGTATAACATCGTCTGCATAAAGCAAAGAGCTGACATTAACATTTCCAATTTTGATATCATGTTTAATACTACTTTCCTTCATAATGTGATCTATATAGATAACGAATAACAGAGGGGATAATGTACATCCTTATCTCACACCAGATTTATCATTAAAGCATCTTCTTGTACTTCAATTCTAACTGCTGACTGACAACTCAAATAAAGACTAAGTATTGCTTGATATAATGCCCCATTGACACCATATAACTGTAGCGTATTGAATAGCTTCTCTCTTGGCACCTTGTCAGATGCCTTTTCCAAATCGACAAAACTTGAAGTAGAAAATACATTAAATACAGATCTTTGTTATATTCCCATGATTTCTCCACTATTTGTCGTAAAATGAAGATTTGATACTGACAGCCTCTATTGACCTGAATCCAGCTTGTTCTTCACCAAGCATTTCTTCCACAATTCTTCTCAACCGTTTCTCAAGTATACTTGCATATATCTTACCAGGAACACTCAGTAGGGAAATACCTCTCTAACTCTCACATTCAATTTTATTTCTCTTTTTGTATATGGGTGCTATGAGAGCTCTACTCCGATCATTGGGAATTCGTCCCTTTGTCCAGGCATTCTGAACTATGCAGTGCAGCCGCTGCAAGACTTTTATACCACCATACTTCAGCATTTCTGGTTGAATATCATCTACTCCTACTGCCTTTCCACATTTCAAGCCTTTGATGGCTTTTTCTACTTCAAGTATGGATATGTATTTCTGAATGCATGCCTGGTCAGTGTTTTTTACCACTGTGCTGTCCTCACTGCTTGTTTCATTTAACAGTTTTTCAAAGTAATTACTCCATACTTCAAGGATATCTTTTTCTCCCATTTTCATGTCACCTTCATCGTCTCTAACTCCTTTTACAGCACTCTTTCCTCCATTCCTAAGCTTCTTCAACAACCTCCAGAATATTTTGTCACCTTCTTGATATTTATTTTCTATATTCTTGCCAAAGTCCTCCCATGACTTTTGTTTAGCTAGTTTTACACAGTGTTTAGCCTTCTTACATTTGTCTCTGTATTCTCTAAGAGCACAAGCTGACTTATTTGCCAGGAACTTTTGATATGCTTTCTTCTTTTCTTTTACTGCATCTTTAACTTCCTGTGTCCACCATGGAGTTCTAATTTTTCTATCCTTGCAGACAACTTCACCACATGCCTCTCTAGCTGAATCAGTCAGGGTTTTCTTCAAGGCTTGCCATTGAATCTCCAAGGTTTGGTTCCTGTTCTCAAGCTCTTTCCTTTTTTTCTTCAATAATCTTTGTGTATTTTTTTTTGTGTCTATAGTTCACATCTGAGAGCTGCTCAACTTTTATTCGCTTTAAAACTTTCTTACACGTTATTCTTTTCAATATGAAATTCAATTTTATCCTGCTCAAGACTAAATAGTGATCACTTCCAATTTCAAATCCTCTGTACGCTCTGGTATCCTGCACCAGGGAGAAAACTACTCTATCAACAATAACATAGTCAATGAGACTTTTCTTATTCCTTGCTTCTTCTCTCCATGTGAATTTGTGCACATTTTTATGTTGGAACATGGTGTTAGTAATAACCATTCCATATCCTGAGCAGAAATCCAACAAATATTTGCCATTATTATTAGCTTTGCTCTTTTCTCCAATTTTTCCCAAAATATATCTTGACAATCATTTCCTACTCTGCTATTTAGATCCCTAAGAAGGACCAACTTTTCCTTTTTCATTGTGTCAGTTGCTTTTTCTAAAGCCTCAAAATATTCCTCTACTTCTACCTTAGTAGAACCTTCTGTGGTACCATAGGCACAAATAAGTCTCATTGTCCAGTTCCCCTTTCTCATATTTGTCCACATTACTCTAATTAAGACTGCCTGCCATTCAAGAAGATTAGCCTTGTATTTTGTGTTGAATACTATGGCCATTCCTTCTTTTCCTTGATTGTCATTGCCTGAGTATAACATTTTGTATTTATTGCTCAGAAAGATTTCACTAGTTTTTTTTTTTTTTTCAGTCATCCCTATTATGTTGATCTGCTACTTATCTAATTCCTCAGCTAGCTCCATTTCTTTGCCATTCAGGCTTCTTATGTTGATAGTACCAATCTTTAACTCTGGTGATGTTGAGTTGGGGTGTGTTTTCAGATTTCTTCCAGTAGCTGACTTTTTGGTGTTCGCCCTGGTTCCCTGGTGTAAACAACAGGGGCCTTGTTTAACCTGCGACGCCCTAGTCGGCATGAAATTTTGTCATTGTTGTACCATCATTTTGTGTTTTGGTTTAACCAATAAGAATACAATTTGTCGGCTAAATTCCAAATTGCCAGCCCATCCTTGTTCATTCAGTATCCTGGTAGATACCCAACAGGGTGCACCACGAGAAGGTGAGGATTGGACATTAGGTCAGAAGCCCTGGTCGGTTCTCCACATTCCTTTAAAGACTATGTGGAGGTCTCCTCTCAGTTATACAACTTTGACCCTTAAGCACCTCCAAATTATTCCAAATTTCAAAACATCAAAACATTTGATCTGGCAGGTTGTATATCACAGATCCCATGTTGCTTAAAAAAAAAAACAGAAAAGTATATATTAGTAGAGAATGGTTATTTCAGTAGAGATACAACATGCTCGTTGAGGACTCAAGATTATATAGGAGATTTGAAATATAAGTGATTATCACTGAATTTTAAACAGGATAAAAATTTTCATACTGAAAAGAAAAGCATGTAAGAAAATTTAAAAAAAAAATCAAAGTTGAATAGTTTTTCAGATGTAAACTGTAGACTGAACTATATGATAATATGGGGAAGCTGGCAAGAATAGAAAAATCAGAACTCTGTTGTGGACTCAAACAGTTAGAGACTGTCACAGAAAAGAAGAAATAACTATTATTTTTCAGGAGATCACAATGTGTACTAAATATTAATTATAATAACTTTAATAATTCTGATATTTCACAACGTTACATCTCCATCAATGACTGTACAGCGTGTGCACGTAGGCACTAACACTGGGCAAATGAAGTTGAAGAAAGGCATCCCAAATCGTGCCTAGAGTCCTGAATGATGATGTGTTCCCTAATGGACTAAATTGGGTGGTCTTGGCTGTTGGGCTGAAGGCTGAATGCTTTCCCAAAAGTTTTATGCACCCACATTTGTTGAGGTTAGAAAACTTTATCAGGGCTGAGGCAGATTTGAGAAATCTCTTGTATTTGTATTTGCTGCAGCTCAATAAAGTGGCCTTCTTACCGGGTAGCCTGTCCAAAGCATGGTCAGCAAGTTTAGAATGGCTGTAATGGTGGAATCAGATGTAGACTAAATATTCATGTGTACAGAAATTCTGATATTGGCTATCCTGTCTGTTTGGCCATAGTAGGACAGTTTGCAACTGCAAAGGACCTGGTAAGTTTAGCAAATGTGACTGGTCTTTGGTGGAGAAGATAAGGAATGCCAATTTTTCATGTGGTCTGTAAGTAGTTGTAAGGTTGTATTTCCTTAGGATATTTGTTAATTTTTCACATGTACCCTGGATATATGGAATGGTGATAGATTTGAGTAATCACTTCTCTGAAAGGTAGTGTGTGTGTGTGTGGGGGGGGGAAGGGTCTCTCAGATCCATAAGTTAAATTGGCTTGACTACTGTCTTGTATATAGCTAATTTAGTGTTTTGGCTAATTTCTGTCATATTCCATATAAATTTATTCAAATGACTTCCTACCATACCAGCTTTGTTGATTCTGTTGTCTACTTCCATATTTAATTTACCATCTTCACTAAAAATCGTGCATTAGTATGTGAAATGTTTTATTTGTTCTATAGATTCTCCATTCAAAATGCAGTTGATATTTTCAATGTTTCTGCCTGTTTTCATTGTCTTTGTCTTTTTTAATGCTGACCTTCATACCATATCTATTACAACAGCTATTCACTTTAGTCAGGGAATCGTGCAGACTCGTAGCGGATTTATTTAGAAGTATAACATCATTTGCATCAAGTAAAGAGCTGAGATTAAGATCTCCAATTTTGATTATATATATATATACACACACACTATTGTGTTTAGGGGCACATATTGGGGGGGAGGAGGAGAGAAAGGGAAGGGTTTACTTATGGGGAAACTGGGACAGGAGAGAGCGTTAACGGGGGATGTGGACCGTTTCAATCGACTGACCACCATCGGAACATTTTTGGAATGAATGTAGGGCTATGTCAAGACTGGAAGTTGAATCTGCCAAATAAGTACGTTTGGTGTCGCTAAATGGCCGGAGGCGTGGCTTAATTTGTAAGTTCTGGATCGTCCAACATTTGGAAATTAGGTAGGGGCAGTGGACGTTGATTGAATTTTCATCGCATTTTATGGCAATAGTTTTGGATATTCTAAGCATTGTTTCATTGTTTTGTTTGTCTATGATTATGGCCTTGTTGATTTAGGGGATATGTTTCAGTTCAAGGGTGTGAGCTGCAATTTCTGTCTTACCTGCACTCTGTGTTTTATTTTTCTTTTTGATGCTGCGATGTTTTTTTGTGTTCAGATAATCCAGAATGGGAATATTGCACTTCAGGGATTGCAATATTCCCATTCCGGATTATCTGAACACAAAAAACATCGCAGATACATCCTGTCTGTTATTCCTTATATAGGCTATGTGTTCTTTCTTTCTTGTATCAAAACTTCTAGATGTCTTTCCGATGTAATTAATACTGCTATTTGTAGAAAGGATGGCTATCTTTCGGTGATCTTATAAACTTTTGAATAGTCTCAATAGGTTTGAAGGTTACTCTGATATTATATGGTTTTAGAAGAAGAGCTAATTTTTGGATATGGCACTAACAAATGGAACTGTTATATAGCTGATGTATTGGGTTTCATCTCGTCTTTGCGGTATGTCACTAAAGAGAATCTTATTGATGATTCTTGTAGGGGTAGCCATTTAGGGATAGATCTTTGGATATTTTCATTAATTCTTCTTGTAGGTCGCTAGGGTCTGTGGTACACTGTATAGCTCTTTTTTTGAGCATATGGATAATGCTGAGTTTCTGCGATATGTGGTGAGACGAGGCGAAATGGAGGTAGCATCCAGTGTTAGTAGGTTTTCTATATACTGACAGGTTATGCTATTGTCAGTTTGTTTCTTAATAAAGACATCTAGGAATGGAAGTTTAAGTTTATTATCTTTTTCTAGTTCCAATGTGAACTTGATGGTGTTGTGGAAGCAATTAATTTTGTTTAGATAATCTATTAATTCTTCTTTTTTGTGATTTCAAATGATGAAGATGTCGTCAACATACCTAAACCATGCGGTTGGTTTTGGGGTAATTTGGGATAAAATTTGAGTTTCTAGATTTTCTAAGAATAGGTCGGCACGAGAAGGAGAGAGAGTTGTTTGTAGTAGGTTTTTTGCCATGTAAAATAATTTGAAGTTAAGGAATGCTTGAACAACTTGGCGATGTTGGGTGGGAACAAGTTTTCTAAGATGTTGATGACTTCTGAAACTGGGATATTTGTGAACAGAGATGTGACATCCAGGCTAGCCATAATATTATCTTCAGAGAAACTGATGTGTTTTAATTTCTCCAGGAAATGTTGGGAGTTCTTGATATAAGAATCCGTGTTATGAATGTGTTCTTGTAACATTTTGGCTAGATATTTTGTTAGTCTGTAAGTAAGGGAATGGATACCATCTACTATTGGTCGCAATGGTGTTCCTTCTTTATGGATTTTTGGAACACCATAAAGTCTTGGAGTTAATGGATGCATAGATTTTAGTTTTTTGATTAAGTCCACCGGCCAGTTGGTCATATCACGTAATAGTTCATTGGTATCAAGATGGTTTTTGTGAGTAAGATCTGTGTTAAGAACAACATAGACAGATGTGTCTGATAATAGATTATTGATCTTTTCTTCATATTCCGTAATATTTAAGATGACAGTGTTGTTGCCTTTGTCTGCTCTCATTATAACAATTTCTTTGTTGTTCCTTAATTTCAGTAGTACTTTTCTTTCCATAGTGCTAGATTTGGTGTGAGAATATCTTGAGGGAGCAGAGAGGATTTCACTGCTTTTTAATCGTAAGTCATTGGCTATTGTGTGTGGAAATAATGAGAAGGCTTTAAATAAGTTGCAGATAAAGTCCATTTTTGGAATAGTAGTTGGTTTCAAGGCAAAATGGAATCCTTTTTTGAGAATAGAAATCTCTGGTTTTGTTAAGATGTGATTAGATTGGTTCACAATGACCTGTTTGGTTGTCTGGTAGGGAAGGTTTGGAGTTTGTGTGATTATCATATAGTTCGTTAAATTTTTTAATTTGTATCTTTTTACTTTGATTGAAAGTTTTTGTATAACTTTTTTGAATCATGTTGTCCAAAAGTTGCCAAGTTTCTTCATCTAGGATATTAGAAATGTCTGCGAATAAGTCATAGCAATGGGAGCCTATTTGGTTGAGTATGAGTCTCAAATGACAAATTCTTTCTCTAAGTAGAGCGAATGCTGTATTGAGGTAAATGATATTAGCTTTTTTTTGACTTAAAAAGTTGTTTTCGGCAAAGAAATTTTGGTGTAACGTTGTTGTCGCGACACCTTTTTAAGAATGTCAAATGGTTCAAATACCTAGCTTCCTACATTTTAAACTTTTAAGATTGTGTACCTTTCGTTTTGTGATTTCGTCGATTCTATTCATATTACGACCTTTTTCTTGACCACTAGTATTAATAAATTAAAGACTTAATTCTGTATGTAATATCAGTCAGTGACAGATATCACTGACTGATATCTGTCAGCATTTACAAATGAATACACTGGTAAGCAATAGAAAGTAACAAAAACTAGGAAACTAACCGATAATTCTAAAAATTATGTAAAGTTATCACTGTGCATGATACAATGATATGTTGCAACGTATGTTGCAAGCGCAACGTTTTATTTATGAAAATTATGTTAAATATCTCAACAAATAAAATGTTGCACTTGCGACACATATTATATCATTGTATATTAAATGGTATAAAAATGGATATTAAACTAGTATTTACTTGACTAACATACAGAATTAAGTCTTTGAAATAAGAGATTTTGAATACTGTCTGAAAGCTTTCAAACCAGTAGAAATTTAAAGTAGTTGTGTAACTTGAGTTGCAGGAAAGGGGGGGGGGGGGTCAGTAAAAAATCTTAAAAATGAGCATAAATTTTGAATCATTCCATACAGGATATCCTTCCTGTTATATTTTCAACATATCTACAGTGGTTAAGCACTAGATATTATAGTAATGTGCATCCTACAAAAAAAAAAAAAAATATTTTGCAATTTTAAGCAAAAGAAGGCGAAGAGTCTCTGATAAAATATATACATTTTTGATACTAAAAAAGACACAATCAGAAACCGAGTAATGCAGTTTATAATCATTTGTTATTCATAAAAAAAAAAATTGTTCCTAAAATTGAAATGTGGCGATCCATATAAAGGTATTTTGCAAAGAAAGAAAGCAAAATGTCATATTTATTTCACTAAATGTTATTTAAAAATATATTAATTGCAAACTGATTTGTGGTCATTTCAGGATTCATTATTTATTTTGGCAGATGTGAAACTCATTTTTATTTTTAGAAAAAGACAATAAAAATGAGTTTCACATCTACCAAAATAAATAAAGTTATACAAAGTCTTTTCTGCACAATAAATTGTGCAGAAAAAGACTTTATATTAAAAAAAAAAAAAAAAAACGGATCAAATATTCTAGTGCAGTAAAGGAAATTTCAAGTAACACAGTACATGTAAAGACAAGTGACACACAAAAGTCGCTCCAAGGCACAGTTAATCCACTAATGGCGCTAAAATCACCGTTTAAGGGATTAATGGCAGAGGAGGGTAAATACTTGATAAAAGGTAGAATACCGATGAAGTTTTGATCTATGAAAAATGCTGGGATGATCTGGCTATTTCATCCACCTCGGCTGGTAGGAGGGTTAATCCTCTTCACTCCACCTGGGAGTATAGGTCTTCCACCACCATTTTCCACCAGACTCTGTTTTTTGCTTCTGCTTTTACTTGGTTCCAGTTTTTATTAATATTTGCTATTTCTTTCAGTATTGTTCTTTTCCATGTTTCTCTTGGCCTTCCTCATCTTCTTTTATTTTGTGGGTTCCAATCTAGAGTGTTTTACTATTATTTTATCTTCTTTCCTCAAAATATTTCATTATATTGATTCCTAAATGTTTCTCGATTCCTTGTCTGAGTTGCTGCTGTGTCATATGACATCACCAGCCCTTTCCATCCAACAATGTTTCAGAGCCAATCAGAATTCAGAAATGTGTTAATGTAGTTATGTGTAGACCTAAAGCTTTTGTTTTTCATTGAACATGATAAAAATATGAAAGTTCTGAGAAGGGCTTTGGCAATAGGAAAAAAAGAAATTGTCACTCTAAAGGGAAAGAATGTTATGTCACTCTAAATAGAGTTAAAGAATATTATGAAGCACTTTACAGTGATAGAAATTTAGAGACAATCAACTTCACGAAAAATTGTCAGTTGGGCATGGACAAAGTTTATGAAAGAAAAGGTAGTTGTGAAAACAATGAAGCAGGGAAGAGCTTCAGGTGAAGATGGAAGTCAAGTGGAATTGTTGAAATTTGGAGGGAAGACAGTGACTGATTACTTGGAAATACTCTTTACACTCTGTTTAAAACTGAGAAAAATCCCAGAGGCATGGAACAATGCATTGATGATAATTATTTACAGAAACAAAATGTTAAAAGGAGGATATTAAAAATTATAGGCCCATCACTTTATGACCAACAGTATACAGAACATTTACAAAAGTAATAAATAACAGAATAATGCAATGGCTCAAGTATGTGCAATCCGAGGAGCAGCAGGATTTCGACATAATTACAGTTACCATTGATTATATCCAGACTCTTAGAAAAACTACAGAACAGACAAATGAACATAATCCATAAAGGCTAGACCAAACCTCTTTGTTTAGCCTTTATGGACTTGGAAAAAGCATTCGATTCCATCATAACTTCAGCTCTTCTAGAATTATTGTTCAAAAATGGTAATAGAAGAAATATCTAGAAACTTTGAAGTGTGTGCGTGTGCGCGTTCGTGTGTATAGTTATGCCACTTCTGTTATTCAGCTGCATAAGATTTTGACTCATCTTTGTTTTTCTGATGAAATACAGGTAACCCCTGTATAACATGGTCGTTAGATTCCTAAAAATTTCCATGTTATGCGAATTTGTGTTATACGAAACAAAGAACTAGTACAAAAAAGAGGGTTAGGTTCCAAAAGTTAAAAAAAAACATTTTCTTTTTATAACCAAGAGAAATGTATGTTTATTAAAACAGTAATTGATCAAAAGTATTACATAATGTTTACATAATCACACGTTTTCTTTGTCATCACTACTAAGCACCGTTAAACGAGGGCATTTTCTTTCTGGCAAAATATCCTCATCTTCTGAGCTTTCTTCAGCATCTTGAGTTCTATGCTCTACTTTTTTGCAAAAAATCTGTTATTTTCGATTGTTTGCTTTTTAGCTGAGAGATCTTTATAAATTTCGTTGTATGGAGCTAAGCACTTGTGAAGTTCTCTCTTAAATTTTGTACTTCTTTCAGTGGAAGGATCTTCATTTAGAAAATATAACTCCAATTGTTTGGCTAAGTCTAGGCCTTTCTTTATGGTTGTGGGATAAAATGTTTAATTTTATCATTTCCATCTATGCTATCATTCTCTAAATTAATTTGGTTTATTCCAGATGTCGTTTCCACCAAATTTGCTTCATCAGTATCTTCTTCCACTAGTAATTCTTGAATATCTTCGTTATTCATATCGTCAAAACCTTCCCCTCTTAGAGAGACTTAGCAAGTTCTATTATTGCATCCATTCTGTGGATGCAATAATAGTACTTTTCTGCTGGCTTGATTAGATTTTCGCTTTGAACTGACTCTGGCCATATATTTTTCCAACAGGTATTTAACGTTGTTGGTTTTATTTCTTTGATGGATGAAGTTATGAGATTAATACAGTCCAAAATTGTAAAAAGTTTCCATGCCTCCATTACTTTGATAGATTTGTCGTCATCTTTATTCAAAACCCATTGCAATGATTTCCTGATGTAATTAGTTTTAAATGCAGCTATAATTCCCTGATCTAACGGTTGAAGTAATGAACTTGTATTTGGTGGTAAGAAAATTATTTTGACATTTGGGTGATTTAAATCTTTCGGATGGCTGGGAGCATTATCCAATATCCGTAGAACTTTAAAATCTAGATTTTTCTGCTTTAAGTAGTTTTCCACACTTGATACAAAACAGTTTAGAAACCATTTTTTAAAAAAAATTAGTAGTTACCCAAGCTTTCTTATTTGCTGTCCAGTATATCGGTAAAGCACTCTTATTTTTCATTGCACGAGGATTGAGGGATTTATAAACTAGCATGGGTTTTACCATGTGATCGCCTGAAGCGTTACTGCACATAAGTAATGTTACATGGTCTTTTGATGCTTTAAAAAACCTGGTGCAACTTTTTCATTTTTTGAATTAAATGTTCTCTTGGGCATTTTTTTCCACCAATGGCTCATCTCATCAGCATTTAAAACCTGATATGTTGTATATCTACCCTGTTCAATAATTTTTTGCAATTCCTTTGGATAAGTTTTGGCAGCTTCATTATCAGCTGATGCGCTTTCCCCTTGTATTTTTATGTTTTATAATGAAAAGCTTTTTCTAAAATGGCTTTCTGAACCAACCTTTGCTAGCAACAAAGTCGGGGTTAATAGCAGATTCTCCATTTTCTTTTAAGTAATTGTAAATTTTTAAAGCTTTATGTTTAATAACATTGGTGTCCAGTGGGATCCATTTTTTGTGAGCAGTCATCAATCCAAATACTAAGAGCTTTTTCCATTTTTTCAAGTATTGGTGCTCTGGGACGAACTGTCATATTTGCAGAGATAGAACAACCTGCAGCAACAGAAGCTCTAATTTTCTGTTAATTTTTCTATATGGTCTGGATTGTTGCTTCATTTAAATCCAAGGTTTTTGCAACATATGATACTTTTTCCCCCTTTTTAAGACGATCCAAAATCTGTATTTTTAATTCTAGCGAGATGAAATGTCTTTTAAGAGGTACTTTTTTTACTTTCGAAGGACATTTTCAAGGCTACAAATTAATTCACAAAAAAGAAATATTTAACACTTCTTTAAAAAAAGGTTCAATAATATATACAAATAATACATACAACGAATAGTACAAAGAAGAAAACAGTGAAAGTCTTAAAATATGTTTAATACTCTTCTTCTCCTTCTCTTCTGTCTAAGACGGGTTGAGTCTTCTCTTGAGCAGGATCTTCCAGTCTTCTCTATTCCTTGCTGTTCGAAAAAGTTCCTTATATGTTCTGCATCCCGAGATGTTCTTTATTAATTTCAGCCAGGTAATTCTTGGTCTTTCGGGTCTTCTTTTTTCAGTTGGAAAAGTATTGATTAGGACGTTAGGAAGTCTGTCTGCATCCATGCGTACATGTGTCCAAACCATCTCAGTTGTTGTTTTCTAATTTTTTCTACTATTGTCTTTTTATACAATAGTTCTTGTCTGACTGTGATGTTTGTTTTCTTTTCTATCCAACTTGTTCTATTTATTTTTCTTAAGCATTTCATTTCAAATGCCAGCAGTTTTTTCTCCTCTCTTTATTTAACTGTCCATGCTTCTGCTCCATAGATGACTGTTGGTATAATTATTGCTTCATATAATTTGATTTTGGCTTGCTTAGATATCTCGTTTGTTTTCCAGATTTTCTGTAATTTTCCCATGGTGGTCCATCCTATCGCTATTCTGTGTTTGATTGTTTTGAGTTCATCTATTGTTTCTGTTAGTTTTGATCCAAGGTATATGAAGTTGTCTACTTGTTCTGTTTGTTCTCCGTTTAGAGTGGCTGAGATGGTAGTTCCGTTCCTCCCTATTTTCATCACTTTTGTCTTTTGTATAATTATGTTTTACAGGTTTTGTTTAGCTAGTCAACTTTTGTAGTTCATTTGGGGTTCTTGCAAGAAGGATGAGATCATCTGCATATTTGATATTATTTATGTTTAAACCATTGACATTGATTCCAGGCCCATTGTCTATTGCCTTCTTTACAACTTCTTCTAGATATATGTCGAATAGGCATGGGGATAATGGGCATCCTTGCATTACTCCTTTTTGGATCTCTATGGGTTCTGTTTGTGAGTGTGTCCTTTTTAATTGTTGCATTTCTTAGAGTAATATTTTATCAGAAACTGTATTATATATTTGTCTATTGCTTTTTCTAGTAGAACTTTAAGAAGGATTTCTCTGTTGATGTTATCGAAAGCTTGTTTAAAGTCTACAAAACAACAATATAGTCTTCCCAGCTGAGCTCTGCTAGTTGGTGCAGTGTGAAAATTTGGTCTATTGTTGAATAGTTTCCTCAGAAACCAGCTTGTTTTATGCCTATCATTTCTTCATAGGTGTTTTTTAATCTATTTTGTATAATTCTTATGAATATTTTATAGGTGTGAAGGAGTAAATTGATTGGTCTGTAATTTCTGCAGTCTCTTTTGTCTCCTTTCTTGTATATTGGGATGATCTTTCCAGTTCTCCAGTCATCTGAGATCTCTCCTGTTTGTAATATTTTATTGAATAGGGTTGTTAAATATTCTATTGATATGCTGCCTCCATATGACCACAATTCAGTAAGGACAGTATCAATGCCTGGTGCTTTATTGTTTTTCATCTGTTTTATTGCGTATCTAACTTCTTCTTGTAAAATTTTTGGGTGATCATTATTTTCTTCTATTGTTGGCATTGTAGTTTTGTTTCCTTGGTGGAAGACAGTCTTAAAATGGTTTGACCAGATTTTTCTTATATATTTAATATTCCCGGTTTCAGTCATCCTGTTGTTTATCATTGTTACTGCTTTTGCTGAGAATTCCTTTGTAATTTCTCTTACAGTATCATGGAAGACTTTTAGGTTGTTTTGTTGGTATGCTTCTTGGCATTTCTTAGCTTTTTCTTCTAACCATTTTTCTTTGGCTTTTTTGCATAGGTTATCAACTTTATTTTTAGTGCTCTGTATTTTTCTCTATTATCTTCATTGTTTTGTTGGTTTGCAAGTATCTTGGACTCTCTTTTCTCTTCTATGGTAGCTATGATTTCTTGGGTTATCCACTGTTTGTTTATTTTGGGTTTGGAACCTAGAGTGTCTTTTGCAATTGATAACACTGTTTCTTTTCCTTCTTCCCAGTATTTTCCGCTGTTCTGGAAGATGGAGGGTTTTAATTTCAAGCACATCTGTTCTAAAAATCGACTTCTTCTTGAGCTATCTTTTAGTTTTGATAGGTTGATGTTTTCCTCTTTTCTGATATTGTTTTTCCCGTTGAATTTTATCTTCACTTTGGTAGTTAATGTTTCGTGGTCAGTGTCAAAATCAAAACTTTTTAACGTTCGTACATTATTTACTGATCTTTTCCATTGTTTGTTTATAATGATATAGTCTATGCAGTTCTTTATATTACCATCTGGGGACGTCCATGTATATTTATTATTAGGGCGTTGATAGAACAATGTTTTTGTAATCATTAGATCATTTGCTTTACAGAAGTGGAGTAATTGTTCTCCTCTGTCGTTAAGCTCTCCGTATCCAAATTTCCCCATCACATCTTTTTTGTCTGCTGTGAACTGTCCTATTTTAGCATTAAAATCTCCCATCACTCATGAGTTCTCTATTTTTGGGATTATCTATTTCCTGTTGTAGTTCTTCATAAAAATTTTCTATTTCTTCCTCTGAATGGTTATTGTCTGGTGCATATATTTGGAATATTTTAATTGTTTGACCCTTTTCTTTTGCTTGAAGTTTGACTGTGATTATTCTAGGAGACACTGGGTTTATTTCAGTTACTGAGTGTGTAAGTTTCTTTTCAATTAATAATGCAACTTCTTCTCTGTGTATGTTATCTTTTCTTCCTGAGAAGTACAGTCTTCCTTCTGGTAAATCCATGAATCCATCTCCACACCAATGTGGCTCTGATAAACCTAAAATACTCCATTTCAGTCTTTTTAAATTTTCCTGGACTAATTGCAATTTTTCAAGCCGGTATAGTGATCTTATGTTGAGGGTGGCTACATGTTTCATATCCTTGGCTGACCACATTGCTGATTTCTCACCTACTCTATGTGGTCTTTGAGTAGGCGCGTCGGTTGTCCTGTATGCAGTAGCACTATCTCGGTTTGTAGATTTTCTCCTGCTCATGAAAGTTACTGGCATAATAATGTAGCCAGCTTGCCATGCCTCTACTACATCCTTTGGTCCACGGCTCTTTATTCTTTATTTTTTAAACCTTAAAAACAAAATTAATTTAAAATTCTAACAAATTCTAAAATTCTGTATGCAAATCTGACATGATACATGCTCAAATGAAAAATATTGAATGAGATGGTGCTTGCTCTTAAAAGCTCTCATCACGTCCCCTGTTGTATGGGGATTTCCCCCAGTTCTCGAACTGTGTTAGAGCGAGAATGTGTTGTAGGAATGCCATGTTATACGGGGATTATCTGTAGTTCTCTTTGCAGAAGACCTAGAAATAAAATTAAGGGAGGTAGCTCAAATGTTTAGTCAAAACGGATTGAAGATATATATAAACAAAAGTAATGATAAATGACACTTTAACACCAAAAAGAATTATACTGTAAGACAGAAGTGGAGAGGGTAGAATCATGTGTTTTTCGGACTAATCATAAGACTGAATGGACGAAAAAAAAAATGATACAGATAAGCTAGATGGCATTTAGGAAGATGAAAGATATCTTCAAAGGTGATATTCCCATTAACTTGAGAAGGAAAACTCTCAGTCATATTTCTTACCTGTAATTATATTGCAGTTCACAAAGTGAAAGGTATCAAAAGAAGAATAGAAAGGAATATGATAGTGTGACACACAAAGTCAGGAGGCTCTCCCATTTGATAAGGTTGAAAACAGGTGTACAGGACATCGTCAGTTACATTATGCATTCAACATGGGATGGACTGTACATATTGCAAGATATAACAACACAAAATGCCCTACATTATTAAAAGAATGGAGACCTATGGATGGCAATAGGCCAAGGAGAAGACCAAGAAAGAGATGGCAAGATGAATTTGTTAGGATTGATGGAATGCAGTGAATGAAAAAGTTGCAAATGGAATGGAGAAAATTGGGGCAGATCTTTGTCCAACTGATCCAGGTTGAAAAAGAAGGGTTTTATTTTATTGAAATTTTTATGATACTGTGCATTTTCAATGTTTGCTTATAATGGCAAAGAATAAATTGTTGCTTTTTTTCCATAAAAACGATTCAGGAAATATTATTACAGTGTTAGAAGTAAAAATGTAGTGAAAAATTAACTAAAAATAACAATAAATGGTCTTGTATCACTTATGAAATGCATGAATTTTTTTCTTCACAGATTGATAAAACACGTTAATGCATAAGCAGTTTACATATTTATTTCAAAACTGGTAGTTATACCGGGTAAACATTAGCTATATCATTAACCAGAATGATATAATAGGCAACTGTGGTAGAGAACACCCATACATTTGACAAATGAGATATTTATCTCTCTGTGAGCCAGCACAACATTTTTCGAGCCCTGTTGGTAATATAATATTATGATACATATTATTATCAAATGAATGATAATATAATAGGTAAGATTTACTAGCTAAGTAATTTTTAGTAATCAAATAGCTTTCAAACATTGTAAAATATTATTTGGAACAGAAAAAAAAATATTAATTTTTATATTTGAATTTTAATGAAACCAAAACATATTAGGCCAGAGCAGAAGCGGAAATGAAGCTTATTAAAGAGAGTCAGCTAAGGAAAGAACTCGAAGAGAACCAGGAACAAATGGCTCGCCTCTTGGAGGAAGAAAGGCAAGCAAAGAGGGATGAAGAAATAGTTCGCAGTCTTACTTCTAGGTATGTTTGTTATCAATGAAGAATTTTGTTGAATAATCCTGTCAAGTTATAAATAGCAAAAATTCATTTTGTGATTTTTAATTTATAATCAACAATCAAATTTAATTACAATCATTCATAAGCTATGGATTGTACTGAATACATTTAAAATGCACTTAATTTACATTTTAATGTGATTTAATTAAATATAGTGGATGTTGTGTAGGGGTTGAAATGAGATATAACTGGGAGGAAACCTCCCCATAATGTTTAAGGAGTATGGAGAACTGACAAGGGCTTCTGACTAAATGTCCAATCCTTGCCTTCACATGGTCTGTTTCATTAGTAGGTATCCTCTGGATACTGAACGAATGATGAGTGGCTGACAATTTGGGACTTAGCTGACCAGGTTGTGTTTTGTATTGATTTAAACCAGAAACAAATATGATAGTACAATATCAAGGATCTTCGTATCTCCCATGAAGTTTCATGCCAGCTGGAGCATTGGTCAATAAAACAAGGTCTCAGTGATTTCATCAGGGGACCAAAATGAACAGTGCAAAGTTATCTACTAGAATATATTCAACATAGCAGAATTTAAGATAGGCATCATCAGCATAAGAAGCATCACTAGAAAAAGAAGCTGAATTGGCAAAAGACCTAAGAGGAAGACTGAAATCCTGCTAAATAATACTATGAATGTTATATTTGACAATAATGAAAAGGAATAGTGAGGACATTCAACACTAAACATGAAGAAAACTTCTTGATTGGCAGACAGTTAAGTACGTTATATAAGCACATTTCAAAATGGGAAACTAAACAATGAGACCTATTTGTGGAACCCCTTCCTTAGGAACCTTTTTGGTCCCACAGAAGGTTCCTAAGGAAGGGGTTGGAACAATTGGATGAAATTTTTGAATTGTTAGAGAAAACAGCAAACAAAAGAGGATGAAAAAAACTGATCCTTGTTGGAGATATAAACAGCACTTTTGGGGCTCTTCTACAGTTTCACCTGTGATAGCCAAGTCATCTGCAAATAATATATTCCATGCTGTACTTTTGGCTACTTCTTCACTGAGTGCGTCTAAAATAATCACAAATAGAAACAGGCTCAGTGCTGACCCTTGATGCAAGCCCACTTTGATGTCAAAAAACTCTGTTTCAATGCTTGCATTTTCTGCTGTCTCAGTTTTTTCAGACATTTGCTTTTATAATCCTTACTGATTTTTCTGTTACACCCTTCCTTCTGAGGGCTTAGTAGATTAGGTCCCTTGGTATTCTGTCATATGCCTTTTCCAGGTCTACAAATATAAGGATAAGCCTTTTATTTTTCTTGAGGTACATTTCTTGTAGTTGTCTCATCATACAGATTGCATCTATTGTTCCTTTCCCTTTCATGAAACCACATTGTATCTTGTTAATATCCACTATTTCTCTCATTGTCTTATCCACTATTGTTTCAAATGTCTTTAGTAGGTATTCTGTAAGTTTTATTCCTCTATAGTTTCCACAGCCTAGTATGTCACCTTTTTGTTTGTAAATAGGTACTACAAAGCTCCTTTTCCAGTCCTCCTGTATCTTTTCTTGTCTCCACACTTTATTAAATAGTTCACAGGTCAAGTCTATTTCTTCTTCCCCTACTGCTTTTATCACTTCTATTATTACTTCTGATGATCCTGGTACTTTGTTGTTTTTCATTTTTCTTATTATTGCTTCTATTACCTCTTCCTTTGTAACTTCCATATCTAGCCCCTCTATGCTTTCCTGCTCCTCCAGCATCTGCTTCTCATTTTCTATATTTAACAACTCTGCAAAATATTCCTTTCATCTGGCCTTTACCTTCTTTTCATCTACTGATATGACTCCATTTCCATCTTTTATTATGGTGTTTTTTTCGAAATCCT